>NC_052161.1:133613570-134273486 GCF_902713615.1 Scyliorhinus canicula
CGTTTCCCCGTCGGGAGTTCACACACTCCCATCCGACAGGCCCTCAGTCGGTCACGTGGGCCGTGAGGGTCCACCTCTAAAAAGGGGCTGCGCACCACAAACAGAAAACAAACATCCCTTTAGTCAGGGATTCATGGGCGCCCGGGTTCTCAGTGCTGCATTGGTTCAAAGACATGACCTCCGTGTGGTTTCAGTGCTTTCTCTGTGAGCTGGTAAGATAGATGGTAGAAACTGTGTATGATTGATGGGTGTGCGCAAATGTGATGAGGCATAGACCAAACCACTGAAGTTATGAAGCCCCAATAAATCCTCTCCCAAAGCCTGAGGCATATTTACCACTGATAAGTGTTCTAAACTCATCAGGATTGAAACAAATAGCTGGCATCTTTAATCACATGCAAACATCACTACCTGCAAGTTCCCCTCCAAGCCACATACCATCCTGACTTGGAAATATATCGCTGTTCCTTCACTGTCGCTGGGTCAAAATCCTGGAAACCCCTCCCTAATAGCACTGTGGGAGTACCTACACCACAGGGACTGCAGCGGTTCAAGAAGGCAGCTCACTCCCGACTTCTCAAGGGCACTTAGAGATGGGCAATAAATGCTGGTCTAGTCAGCGTAGCCCACATCCCTTGAAAGAATTTTTAAAAATCAAATAAATGGGCAGCATGGTGGTGTAGTGGTTAGCACTGTTGCCTCACGGCGCTGAGGTCCCAGGTTCAATCCCGGCTCTGGGTCACTGTCCATGTGGAGTTTGCACATTCTCCCCGTGTTTGCGTGGGTTTCGCCCCCACAACCCAAAGATGTGCAGGGTAGGTGGATTGACCATGCTAAATTGTCCCTTAATTGGAAAAAATTAATATGGTATTCTAAATTTAAAAAAATAATCAAATAAATGATCATCATTGCGATTCCCTGTAAACCCTCAATAGATTCATTACCCTTGTGGATTGCAAAAAATTGTTACCTTTCACTACTTTCATTCCTATTCCTGGAGGAGCCATTGGGGAGGGTTAGATGGTTTGGGGTTGCAGAATCCTTCTTAACAATTGCGGCCATTGTACCACAATCAGCTACCTAGTAGCATGCTCTTGACAGAGCAAGATGACAGCCAGAACTTGTTTTTCCAAGTCCATCTTGTAACTGTTAGGCACCAGAGCCAAAACACCCAAATTCTGCTCCAAACATCGGGATTCCTTGAGCCATTGGTGGCCCTTGCACAGAAACCTGCATTTCTCTGGTTGGGCGATAAGTGTCAGTGGTGTGTCCCCGACGGAGGGAGAGCTATTTGTAAACAGAACAGTGAATCTTGTGTTGAATTGCAGTCAGAGTGTTATAACCTGCCTGCTTACCACGGGCTGGGGACTAATGGCAATCCCACAATCCTTTGGGAGTATGAGCTTCCCCAATGAGGAGGGGGGGGAGGAGGGGGGGGGGGGGGGGGGGGGGGCAGAAATCATTAGCAAATTCCCAGCATAAATAAAGCTGGCCAGTATGGAACCAGCTATAGAGGAGAGTGAGCAGCAAGGGAGTTGCTGCTGCTGCTGTATATATATGTCATTGTAAATAAATGTTATTTCTTTCTATCCTTCAACTCGTGCTGGATTCTTCGTGGCCCTCACAAAACAGAGGATGCGTGGCAATTGTACGAATGTTCTCAACTGCTTACAGCTGCTGAAGGATGCTTACTTTGGGGTTTTTCTTTGCATTCTTTTGCCAACACAGATACGGACCTCTGAAACATAAGCTATTTTTCAACAGTGTTCAACGCTGCACAATCTCAGATGGAGCAGGCATGGTGTGGGATTGCGTCATTTAAACTGGAATGCCATAGAGCGATGGGACAGGTGCTTCTACAATTCCAAACATTGCCAAGCTCCTGATATCAGTCTGTGTAGAGACAGTCAAGCAGAGGCCACTTGATTCCGATGGGGGAAGGAGGGGGTCGCTCCAGCTCATTATCCCAACTGGGGAAAGTGGCGAAGAACAACACTGAAAGAGGGAATGTTATCCTAAAAACACCCACATTTACAACTAATCCCCCACGGGTGAAATTGCATATGGTCCCTCTCTAACACATCCTCCCTCGCAGAAGTCGACATTATAGCACAGGCATTAACATGCAATGACTCACTCTCATCCATAAACCAGACTCAACAGACTATTAGCCCCCAGAAAACCAGGAACCCCAAAATTACTGCAGCATCATTCCGAGAGGAATAACACAAGGGCCTGGAAAACCTTCAGCTAAAACACCATTACAATAATGTCGACCAGCGCAGTATTGAACTGCAGGTCAATTCCAGAAATGTCCTCTACCACGTCAGATTGGCACAACTGGTAGGAATATCCAGAGGAGGGCTACAACATTCCAGCATCTCAAGGATAACATCATTCAACAGCTTTGTGGGAAAAGCACAGGCTACGGATCACCATGCGCCACCCATATTAGGGATTGGTGACTTGGTGTGCGTGACATCCTTATTGACCGGGTTACTTAAATCAGCCCAGACGTTGAAGATTCAGAAGCTGACACCTATTGACTCAAAGGTGTTTGGAACCCAATAGTGATGACCAGGCAGAAACATCCCAGCCATCGTGCGTACCCTGAGAATGCAGACAGTAAAGTCTCCCCTGCCCCAGCACATTTGAAATCTGAATCATTTGCAGTTGACAATGGGAAGTTATTCCTTGTGTGACTTACCGGGGATTCGCCACTGGCGGGTTCACCCTTATTAATGGTCATTAAACCTTTCCCTCCATTTCTTTCAATAGTAACCACATTCCAAACATGGAGTTGGATGCGCTCCTTGCTCCTATTTTAATAAAGGAAGGGGAAATCAGCCATTTTCTGTGGTAAAAGAGACTGAGTAATGGTATTTCAAGCATTGTCAGTTGAGAAAACAGCCACTCCAGTAGCAACCTTCAAATTCCATCACAAATATGTACACACAAGGGTTGATTTTACAAGTATGCATTGTTGACAGGGGGTCTTTATATCAGCTATGTATAGAAAATTGTTGGTAAGCTGCTCACACATTTCCTCGAGGCATGTTCGGAGAGCCCTTGAAGCCAATGAATGCTTAGAAGATGAGCCCTCTTGGGGCAGTTCATTGGACTCTATTTTACAAACACATACAGAATGTAATTCGAGGTGTACAGGATGTACAATGGAAAAAAGTTAAGCATATATTCCACCTCAGCCCTCCCGGATTTTCCTGGAGTCTTCAGATAGCGAAGGGTAACCTCCAGGACATTGAGAGCACCTGGGAGAAAGATCATCTGGACACTAGAGAGAATATATTTTTGTTGACCACCTTTATTTATTCATTATAAAAATGCAGGAGCTGGCCAATCGAACAATGGAGAGTCTTTTCCTTTCCCAGTCAGCTTTGCAAAGGCACCGCCACATCCCTGAGAATGGACAGGGTGGGCAACCAATAGGGGAAGCGTGTCGGTCGGGGCAGTGAGACAGATGTGGTGGTCATGTGATGTGGTCTCCAGGGTTTCACCCAGACACCACCATTTACATTCCCTTTGTCTTTTTCTCCACGACATCTTTATCAATCTCCCCCCCCAACCTCCACCTATTTCTGCCCCTCTATCCAGCCCTAATTGCCCGAACCCCCTCCCCCACAACAGTATCAATCTCACTCGATTTCCAAATCCCTTTAGCTCAGACAAAGAGTCATCCAGACTCAAAACGTTAGCTCACTTCCCTCTCCACAGATGCTGTCAGACCCGTTGAGGTTTTTCCGGCATTTTCTGTATTTTAAAAATAAATTTAGATTACCCAATTATGTTTTTTCCAATGAAGGGGCAATTTAGCGTGGCCAATCCACCTACTCTGCACATCTTTGGGTTGTGGGGGCGAAGCCCACGCAGACACGGGGAGAATGTGCAAACTCCACACGGACAGTGACCCGGAGCCTGGGTCGAACCCGGGTCCTCAGCGCCGTAGGCAGCAGGGCTAACCACTGTGCCACCATGCCACCCTACTATTTTCTGTTTTAGTTTCAGATTCTAACAATTGCAGTAATTTGCTTTTATTTCATCCAGGCAGAGTTGGCAAAACACTTAGTCTACCCGATGAGCAAGGAAGGCTTCTTGTATAAGAGGGCTGTGACCCAAATCGGGCACATGAATTTTATAACCCAAAGTTCATTGGCCAGCGTATATTAGGCTTTTGACCAATACGAATGCAAGACTAGCTACTATCTTTGTCAGCCAATATTTACTCATGTTAGCATGTTGCAGGTTTTACTTTCACAAAATGCCGCTTGGAAAAAAGGCAATTCGGATATCACATTCACGTTCCTTCACTGTCGCTGGGTCAAAATCCTGGAGTTCCCTCCCTAACAGCACTGTGGGTATGCCTACACTTCAGGGACTGCAGCGGTTCAAGGAGGCAGCTCACCACCACCTTCTGAACAGCAACTGGGGATGGGCAATAAATGCTGGCCTAGCCAGCGATGCCCACATCCCGTACAATTGATTTTTTAAAAAACCTTAGGCAGCCCACCACAGAATGAGCAAATTTAATTTATGTATGGAGAATTTTCACCTCCGCAGGTAAGAAACTTTTATTCAATTGCGTCTGATTAATATTTTAAACGCTGCATGGAATAAAATATATATATATATAAATCGAGGCAAGGGTCGCGGACAGCCTTGTGGAATAGAAAACCCTCAAAGTGCCAGGACAGTTAGAACTTCACAGCCAATTATTATCTTAATTATAAGTATTGATCTCAAAGAGACAAGCATCTCCATTTCCAGGGATAAATGGTAAGAATCTTAACCACAACAGTAACTCAAGATGGTGTATATTTTTCAGCATTACCTGATTACTGCTGGCCCTTTCCCAAGGTCGTATTTAAACTCTAAGTAACCATCACGGAGATTTAACGAGATAAAGTCACCACGGCCATCCGTCTTCTGCCCATTGTAAAATATCATCCCATTGCGATCCTTTGCTAAGAAGACCACCTCCATTGACATCTTGACACTGTAATCAAACATCACATTTACTGTCACATGAGTAAACAGATTTCATTTCTCCCTCACTCATTTCAACTACCCTTTGGAATTATTCAGTCTCACGATTCACTCTCGACATCCCAAGTTTTAATAAAAATCTTTCGCAGGATGTGGGTGTGATTGGCAAGGCAGCATTTGTCACCCACCCATAATTGCCCTTGAACTGAGTGGCTTGCTGGGCATTTCAGACGGCAGTTTAAGAGTCAATCACATTGCTGTGACCTAGAGACACAGGTTGTTTCCACTGGCGGGTGACAGCAGAACTAGGGGACATAGCCTCAAAATAAGGGGAAGTAGATTTAGGACTGAGTTTAGGAGGAACGTCTTCACCCAAAGGGTCGTGAATCTATGGAATTTCTTGCCCAGTGAAGCAGTTGAGGCTCCTTCATTAAATGTTTTTAAGGTAAAGATAGATAGTTTTTTGAAGAATGAAGGGATTAAGGGTTATGGTGTTCGGGCGGGAAAGTGGAGCTGAGTCCACAAAAGATCAGCCACGATCTCATTGAATGGCGGAGCAGGCTCGAGGGGCCAGATGGCCTACCCCTGCTCCTAGTTCTTATGTTATGTTCTTATGTTGGCCAGACCAGATAAGGATGGCGGATTTCCTTCCCCCAAAGGTCATTCATGAACCAGACAGAGTTTTAGGATAATGGATTAAAGTTCCACGGTCACCATTGCTGAGATTAGCTTTAATTAATTGAGTTCCACCTGTTGCCCTGGTGGGATTTGAGCCCAGAGCCTCTAGATTTGCAGTCAAGTGACATTACATATGCCGCCGTTTTTCCCAAGTCTGCAAGGTCTAACCTGCTTTCTGTCCATATTATTGCCTCAGCAACGCAACTGTCAAGGAGATGCATTCGAAGAATATGAGGAAAGGATAGTTCAACTTGATACATTTGAGAGCATCAGTCGCTGAATCATTAACCTGATACTCCAGCAGTGGAGTTGAATCCCCCATAGTTCTTTCTCCTGAACTCTGAATATTTTGGAGCATGATTCATATCACACTGCCAATTCCAAAGATCATTCAAATCGTTGGGAGGCAGGCTAGCTTGCTGCAAATGAACTGAAATCTCACAGGTTTGTGTCAAAATGTCGAACACCATTCTCGTAATTTGGTAAGTTAAAGATTGTTGAAAGTCGACCACTTCCTACTTGGACAGAATCTAGTGGTTAATGGACCAAGGTTGAGCAACCCCAGTTCAATTATCAGTGACTCCTTCCCCCACCAAATGCTGCACTAACGCAGACTTCCCACTGTTTCAATAGCTAGTTATTCCCGGAACAGGTCACCAGCGGCTTAAAGCTTGAGGGGCGCCACTCTACATCAAGTATGGCTAACCAAGAGTCTCTCCCACTCTTATCAGCCACTGAAAATATTGGGAAGGATTTGCAGGTTGACATACTCAACCTGTTTGATCACATTTTGAACACACCTTCCTTGGCCAACAAGTCCTGGGGTGGGACGCAAACCTGGAGTCTCTGGCTTAGTGAAGGGAAGCTACACACTGCACCACAAGACCCATGTGCCTCCTGTATGTTGCTAAAAGGAAGCTCGCCATGTACCAGCACAGCAATCATACAGGTTTCGATACCCAAGGTAGTCTGTTAATAACTTTATCATGAATGGGGGGGGGGGGGCAAAATGCTCCAACTACTTCCTCATTAACACCTAGCACCGATTTATCTTCCCATCTTCCTTGACCATTCAATGTCAAAATATTGAAGCCAGAATCCCACCAATGGAGAGATAGTGATATCTTGGCAATGTCACTGGATGAGTAATTCAGAGGCCCAGCATTCTGAGGACAGGGGTTCAAATCCCAGAACACCAGCTGGTGGAATTTAATTTTAATTAATATAAATCTGGAATATTGAAAGCCAATCTCAGTAACGGTGACTGTGAAACTATCATTGATTTTTGTAAAAACTCATCTGGTTCACTAATGTCCTTTAGGGAAGGAAATCTGCCGTCCTTACCTGGTCTGGCCTACATGTGACTCCAGACCCACAGCAATGTGTTTGACTCTTTAATGCTCTCAGGGATGGGCAAAAAATGCTGGCCCAGCCAGCGACGCCCATACCCCATGATCGGAGAAAAAGAAACATTTGAAGGTTGGTATACAGGAGATGATCACTAGTGGTCATTGTAAGAGCTCTGTTTTTGAAAATGTTTGGAAGGGAATTTCGGTGATGTGTGTACACAGGCAGAGAGTACTGACCGAGTCTAATTTTAGCACATTTCCTAAGCAGCAACTGAACTCACAGCATGTCGTTGACAAATGTGTGGATTCCATTCATTTCGATGTATGAAAGTCCATTAAACTCAGGGATGAAGGCAGTTGCCTGGTTCTGTTCGGCTTCTGGGAGCAAAACAAAAGAGATTGCCATCAATATAATGAAGTCAAACCAAACGTGGCATTGGCTCAGACCTATAAACATTTCAAAGAAAGCTGACCCAACAACAGACATCACCGGGAAGTTAAGCTTTCAAAATCTACTGCTTGCTAAAAGGTGTCTGTGTAAACCTTTTCACTGGAAGCTAGGAGAAGCTAAATAGGGTGCCACACAACCAGTCAAAATGGAAGCAAAAGGTCAGTTAGCCCAGCAGGAATTGGCGTTGGGTGGGAATAGGACCAGGTGGTTTGTGATGGCACCCATGGCGACAAGGTTTACTTGACATTTAACCTCTCGGCAAAATGGCTGCTTGGATCAGGGGTCAAAGTGACGCTGCCCACAATCATTTTGCATCCTTCATTTCAATAGGTCCAGGGGTACGAAGAGGAGGAACCCAAATGGAAACCTCTCCAGCTTGGGGGTGTTCTTTGGGACCACTGTGCGGAACCCGATCAGGGAGGCACAGGTGTTTTTTGCCAAGGGAGCAGATCCAATGCAGGTGTTGGGCCGGGGCTTCCACAGAAGGGGTTTGCCTCAGCGATCTGGACGTGGGAGACATGAGGGAGCTTTCAGACAGGGAAAAGGTGCTGTCTCAGCGGGTAGAACATCGGCCAGGCATTGAACTGGTTAATACCATCTGGAAAAACTTCGGACCTGGATCCTGGACGCCAATACGATATAAATATGCGCAATGTTTCGAAGTTGGTGAGGGAGAAGAAAAGCGAGAATAAAAACAGCACAGCCAAGTTTCTTGCTCCTGACCACCCATCTAGTTGCCTCTGTGATAAAATGCACATGTGACTATACACAGGGAACTGGAGAGGTTCTACTCTGAGCAACCCCTCCGACTTGGTTAAATAGCCTGCTGAAACTCAGCCACTAGTCTTGCACAAAAAGAAGGAACAGTTGGCTGTGATACACGAGAGCTTTGCTGGATATCTTAATTCCCAATGATTCACAGCATGACTTGCATGTATGTATCAGTTAATGGTGTGGGTCCTTAGTTTTCAGGTACTCAGTGCCTGATTGAGAGTGATGGTGGTGGGGGGGGGGGGACTGGGGGTGTTGTGACAGGGGCAGGGGCACTGAGAACTCCCCCCCCCTCCTTTCCTCTTTCCCCCAACCTGCCCCACACCTCCCTTGAACTAGCGATTGACCTCTCTCTGCAGCCCTTGCCCTGTTCTCAGTCATTTGTGGCCTGGGTCCCTCGCTAATGCTTGGCCTCTGATTATGCATTGTCAACAGCTACTGGTGGCACTGGCGGCAATGGGGAGCTCCTAAACTTTGATTTTGATTGTGGTCAGGAGCGTTTGGGTGGGACAGGGGATTGTGAAGGGGGATGGGGGGGGGGGGGGGAGTGTGCAGGATTTCAATCTCTGGTGTCTTTGATCCTCAGGAAGGCCCAAGATGGCCTACGTCGGAAGGTGGGCTTTCCCAACGGAGGAGACTGGGATTCCCAGTGGCTCTCCGAGTTGGCAGGCGGGACCTGATCGTCTAGATTAAATTTCGTTCTCTGTGAGGAGAATCCTGTGTGCCCAAGATTGCAGCATAAGAGTCTGATAAGTACCCAATTAATGTTTTCCAATTAAGGGGCAATTTAGCCTGGCCAATCCACCTACTCTGCACATCTTTGTGTTGTGGGGGTGAAACCCACGCAAACATGGGGAGAATGTGCAAACTCCACATGGACAGTGACCCAGGGTTGGGATCGAACCTGGGACCTCGGCGGTGTGAGGCAGCAGGGCTACCACTGTGCCACTGTGCTGCCCGTAATCTGACACAGTTACTGAGGGACTGAGTACAGTACCGTGCACACAGTGATGTAAGAGAGCACATGACCCGCCCCCAGGGTCAGTGACAGCATGGAGTCAGCTCCTAGCTTGTATCCTGCACTGAATATTTATAAATATAGTTCTGAGACTCAATAAAGACGTAAAGTTAATCTACGTATAACTACGAGGACTTCTTCAGACCTACCAAACTGTAACATCCGATAACATGAATCCATCTTGGCTGTAAAATCCCCTGTGGCTAAGTTTCAGCCGTGCTCTGATTTTCTGCCCTGATTCATACACAAAAAATTGGCACTCGAACAATTACCAGAGGCCATCAGGAAGAAAGCAGTCTCCTACACCTGCAATTTTGTCAACCCCACTTATACCATATTTCCACAAGGCGACAATAAATATCCTTTTTCATGCATGTTTCCGGGAACCACGTCTCAGTCACAATTTTCTCAAATCGATCAAATTTCTATTCATTTAGCGGGCTGGGGGGATGAAAGAATTCTGAGCAATCAATTGCACTTCCAAGGTTTTGTGAAGACTACATAAAATATTCTTGCCCTTGAGCTCTGTCAATGTAAAGAGTACTCACTCAACCAAAAACATAATACTCATTCTTTTAGCACTTCTTCAACTGGCATTTATCATTCAGCGCACACTACTTTGAATCCTGCTATAGCACGATGCATTATCTAGGGAAAAGGTTGAATAATCCTTATGTTGCATGTTTAAATGTAATGTCGAGTAGTTTCTCAAAGTAATCAGTTTAAAGAGGCAAGGGGCGGAAGGAGAATAAATGGATTGAAACTGTTTTATATTTTATGTGCCTTTTTTCAACGGTTGGTAGTAACTCTCTCCTGTCCGTCGTGTTAACTATATATAAATATATATATATACACACGTCAAGCATTTGTCTTTTTCGTCTAAAAAGCCTCGGAGGTCAGGTCTCATTTCAGCCGCTAGAAACTCACCCACAGAAGCAAGAATGAGGCTTGTTTCTAAATGCGGTGAGCAAGGGGGCGAGCGTATCGTCAAGAGGCAAAATAGTTGGAACTGTCAATTCAACTGCAATCATGGAACCAATGCAGAATTGACTAATCTGGGCAGCACGGTGGCACAGTGGGGGGGGGGGGGGGGGGGGGGGGGGGGGGGGGGGCGCGGGGGGAGCAGAAAATGCCTGCCCTACATCTTTCGATCTTCAGGTAGAATCTCATAGAAATCAGTTTCAGTTGGGTGAGTCGGTTCTTCAAAGAAAGGCACCAACTCATTTGGGACAACTGCAAGAGGTGGTTCACACATCAGTGCTGAATGAAACAACACTCTGTGAGCTTAGAGCGCCACTTATTGGTGAAGCTGTGAACAGTAACAGTTCTGCACACAAGACCCCAGGCAACACCCAAAATTCCAGGCCACGCCTCATGTCATTTCTCCCGCTCTCTACGTGTCTAAATGATTTAAGGGGGTGGGGGGTTCACATTTTTACTCTCCCAGTCCTCTCTCGGGGAACAATTCTCCCTCAACAGCGCGGTACATTTTAAGGAAATTTATCTGGAACGCAATCAGCAAAGGTCCAATTAACTCCCTTTTACTCTCTGCAGCATTTAAATAATGTATCCTTCAAGTGTTCAACACAACTCAATCCGCTGAGTGAAACAACCAATTAGAGAGAAGTCTTCAGGAGTTAAAACTCTACCAAAGAAGCAAAACTCAAAAGGTATTGGATTAAATTGAACTCCAACCAGTTTCATTCTCCGGATCTTACATCCGTGGATCAAGTGACCCAGGAATCCATCATACTGAAATGTAAAATGATCATCTATACCCTTTCTTCTTCTTGGCATTGTCAACGCCCCATCTGCTGATTGCCATAGAGTCATAATGGCACAAAAGGAGGCCATTTGGCCCATTGGGTTCTCTATGGACCAATCCAATCAGACCCTTTCCCCCACTCTGTCCCTGTAGCCCTTCATTTCCCTCAAGTGTCCATCCAATTTCCTTTTGAAATCATGCATTGTCTCTGCTTCCATCACCCTTACAGGCAACTTCTGTGATAGAGCAGTGGGACACATTCAAGTAGGAAACAGGGAGAGAACCAGGCCACCATGTTCCAATAAAGAAATAGGGTGTGACTAACAAATCCAGTGAGCCCTGGTTATCGAGAGCTATGCAGCATTGGATAAAGAGAAAAAGGGAGACTTATGGCAGATAGCGAGGGCTCAAAACAGCAGAAGCCCTAGAGGTGTATAGAATGTGCAAGAGGGAACTTAAAAAGGAAATGAGGAGAGCAAAAAAGGGGACATGAAGGCACACTGGCAGGTAAAATAAAGGAAAACCTTACGTTGTTTTACAAGTACATTTAAGGATTAATGGGTAACTAGAGGCTGGTTTAGCACACTGGGCTAAATCGCTGGCTTTGAAAGCAGACCAAGGCAGGCCAGCAGCATGGTTCAATTCCTGTACCAGCCTCCCCGAACAGGTGCCGTAATGTGGTGACTAGGGGCTTTTCACAGTAACTTCATTGAAGCCTACTTGTAGGCTTCATTTCATTTCATTTCATTCATAACTAGGAAAAGAGTAAGGCCCGTTAAAGACCACAGTGTGGAGCTGGAGGATGGAGGTAGGATTCGAAATTCATACTTTGTGTCGGTGTTCGCTGGTGAGAGGGACAATGTTGGTACAGTAATCAGGGAGAAGGACTGCGTTAAAATTAAATAAATTAGCACAGACAGAGAGGAGGTTCTGATTGGTCTGGCAGGCTTAAAAGTAGATAAAGCTCCAGGGCCGGATGAAATATATCCCAGGCTGTTGTGTGAGGCAAGGGAGGAAGTAGCAGGGGCACTGGCAATAATTTTCAATTCCTCTCTGGCCACAGGAGAGATATTGGAGGACTGGAGGGTCACCAAAAAGGGAGGAAGGGGTTAATCAGGAAACTACAGTCCAATCAGTTGAACCTCCGTGGTGGGGAAACTATTGGAAGCAATACTGAGAGGCACGTCTGACCAACTTGCTTGAATTTTACGAAGAGTTGATCAGGTGTGTAGATGTGCGAAATGCATTTGACATTGTCTACTTCAATTTCAGCAAGGCTTTTGTGAAGATCCCATGTTGGAGACTGATAGCGAAGGTAAGAGCCCATGGCATTCAAGGACATTCAGCAAATTGGATCCAGAATTGGCAGAGTGGTAGGAAGCAGAGGGTGATGGTTCGAGAGTGTTTCTCCTGACTGGAAGCCTGTGTCCGTTCGGGTCCCACAGGGATCAGTGTTGCTGATGTGGTTTATATAAATGATTTCGACTTGAATGGAGGAAGGCTGATCAATAAGTTCATGGATGATATGAAAATTGGTAGGGTGGTAATTAGGGAGGAGGATAGATTAGATTGCTGGAAGACATAGGCGAGCTGGTCAGATGGGCTGATCAGTGGCAAATGGTATTCAATCGGATAAGTGTGAGGTGATGCACTTGGGCAGAACAAACCAGGCTGGAAAGCACCGAGGATCAGAGGGACCTTGGTGTGCATGGGCCCTTAAGGTAGCAGAGGAAGTAGATACAGTGGTTAAGAAGGCATATGGTATACTTGCCTTTATTAGCTGAGGCATAGAGCTTAAGAGCATAGAACATAGAACATAACAGCGCAGTACAGGCCCTTCGGCCCTCGATGTTGCGCCGACCTGTGAAACCAATCTAAATCCCATCTATACTATTCCATTATCATCCATATGTTTATCCAATGACCATTTAAATGCCCTTAATGTTGGCGAGTCCACTACTGTTGCAGGCAGGGCATTCCACGCCCTTACTACTCTGAGTAAAGAACCTACCTCTGACATCTGTCCTATATCTATCACCCCTCAATTTAAAGCTATGTCCCCTCGCGCTAGCCATCGCCATCCGAGGAAAACGGCTCTCACTGTCCACCCTATCTAATCCTCTGATCATCTTGTATGCCTCTATTAAGTCACCTCTTAACCTTCTTCTCTCTTAACGAAAACAGCCTCAAGTCCCTCAGCCTTTCCTCACAAGATCTTCCCTCCATACCAGGCAACATCCTGGTAAATCTCCTCTGCACCCTTTCCAATGCTTCCAAATCCTTCCTATAATGTGGAGCAGGGAGGTTATGGTGGAACTGTATAAAACGTTGGTTAGGCCACAGCTAGAGTATTATGTGCAGTTCTGGAATCCACATTATTGGAGGGATGTGATATCACTGGAAAGGGTGCAGAGGAGATTTACCAGGATGTTGCCTGGGCTGGAGAGTTTTAGTTATCAAGAGATATTGGAAAGACTGGGATTGTTTTTCTTAGAGCAGAGGGCACTGAGAGAGAGGGGGGGGGGGGGGCATGATTTGGATGTCTAAAATTATGAGGGGCATCAATAGAGCAGACAGGAAGAAACTTTTCCCCTTGGTGGAGGGATCAATGACCAGGGGGCAGAGATTTAAGGCAAGGACCAGGAGATTTAAAGGGGATGTGAGTAAAGACCTTTTCACCTAGAGGGTGTTGGAACTCGCTGCCTGAAAGGGTTTTGGAGGCAGATATCCACATAGCATTTAGATGGGCACTTGCCAAGGTATAGAAGGCTATGGGCCAAGTGCTGGAAAATGGGATTAGAATAGTTCGGTGGCTGTTTTTGACCAACACAGTCATGATGGGCCAAATGGCCTTTCCTCTAAGACTCTATTAACATTGGGTGTATAAAGGGTTTCTTCTTCACATGCCACCCTCTATCTCTTCTTAGAACCTTAAACCTGTGTTCCATTTCCCCTTGTACGATTCGCTAATAGGAACAGCACTTTGTTTTGCCTATTTTACCGAAACCTGTCATAACCTCGTCCACCTCTATCGATTCGCTCCTCAATTTCCTTTACTCCAAGAAGAACAACCTCTGCTTCTCTGAGATGATCAGCCATGAAGAGCAGCCACTTCTCATCTCAGTTTAAAAATCAAACACATTCCGATAGATGTTTCTCAGCTGATGTTTCCCTGGCCTTGATAGCATTTGCTCAGTTACTCAGCTTTGTTTTCTTTTCCAAAGAGGCTGATGATTTTTTTCACACCACGCTGGAGAGCGATTTTAGCTGATCTTTAAACTCGCAATTTTCTATTTTGCCATCAAATCTCCGAGTAATGTTTGAAATTAAATCTCTCTTCCCCAGAAGATAAGTAACAGTGATTGCTGCTGGCACAGCTGATCACTGCCTGTTTTTTGTTTTTGTTTATATTTTCGCCCCCCGATACAAATTTCGGCAAGGAAACAAGAGAAATCATGATCTCAGTTGAGGCCTCTTTTATATTCACAGGAACATCTATCACCAAGCAGTGGGCTGCTCATATTTTCAATTTGATCGCACACCAGTTTTCAATGGAAGTGCTTCTGACTGAACCGTAATAGCTTTGATTAATCTCAATTCCAGCCGTAACAACACTGATCACTGAATTGAAGGCCGCCGCTGGGGATTTTTCGCTCGCTTGATTTGAGGCTGCTGCGCTGGAACGTACCTCTCTCACAGAACTCTCCCTCGCGCCCCATCGGACATTCGCACTTCGCCCCACCTTCGGGTAGCACCAAGCATTTGGCTGATGGATGGCATGGGTTGGGGTCACACGGGTTATGCTCATCTGCACAAGTCGGTCCTGGAAGAACGAAGTGTCAAATGTCATTAACTACCACGACGAGGAAACTAAACTGCATCTTGCAATTCGAATCTGTATTACACACGCGAGCAGACATGAAGCGATTGAAGGAAATATGACCAGGGAGGTAGCGACCCATGGGCTACACTTTCGCACACTTCCTATCGAGCAGCTTCAAGAGCTGAATTGACAAAGGCCTGTAAATTACTGGTCCCGCACTGTGAGAATATGGAATTGTGCGTGACATCTGAACAACAGGGAATAAACAAGGATGAAAGGAAGTATTTTCTGCTCAATGGATGATTTTCTACATCCTCAATCCTTCAGGAATTCAGGACCTGTGTCGTAAATGTTGGGGAGTGAAAACGCAACACTTTTCTCAAAAGCGGCATTGAACACCGCCACTCATCCGGCTGAAAATCAGGAGAAATGCCGAGTAAGAACGTGGGGAAACAGAGTCGGCTACGGAGTAGATTCCGGACTGGATCCTCCTGTCTCCAGTTGCGTGTTTCTCGGCTGCGCGCCGTTTGCTGGCGGTGGGATTCTTTCTTCCTGCCGCTTGTCAATGGGATTTCCCATGGAAGCCAGCCCAGGCTACCGGGAAACCCACGCTGCCGGGAAACCCGTGGGTGTGGGTGCACTGCCGGCGGGAACAGGGAATCCCAACAGCTGGAGAATTCCGGGCATTATGTCTAATCTCCTACCTCCACTTCACATTCCCCAATTTAAGTCACCTTCTGAAGTGCCGTTTAGACCCATCATGCCCCAGCAATGTGCCTCAACTCAACATTAGCGAGCACCTCAATCTGCACCAATGCAACAATCTTTTGTTTTCCGTATCAGACATGGGCCGGGATTTTCTGCCCTGCCCACTGCCCGGGATCTTCCAGCTCCCGTGAAAGCCAATGGTTTCTTTGGCTGTCTCACTGCCTCTCCCATGGTGGGTCCCGCCAGGGGATAGCCAGACAATTCTGCCCATAGCTTCACGTCAGACTGTGGCGGGTTCCCTGCAGCGGGTTGATATCTACCAGGAACCTTTCAAACATACGTCAAGCAGAACCCACATAACCAACCGGGCAGGTTTTTCACCCACCCTGTCTCTCCGTCCGACATCTCCCTCAGGCTGCCTTGTTGAAAGGACAATTCTGTAACTCACTGTGACACCCAATTCCCTCTGAATAAGAGGCATTTCTTCCAAATTACTAAACAGTCAGAGCATGGAGACTCGTAAGTTTCAAAAGATTGAGTCATGACTGTCAACACGTAGAAGGCTTTTATATTTAGTTGTGGGCTTTGGTGGATTTTCTGTTGGCTGTGTGTTTACACACTCAGAAAGCCATCATCATGCTCGAGTGATTCCAAACCTACAGCTTTTGAAAAATGCACACTGACGCTTTCTGATTGTCTGCTATTGTTGGGCACTCTCTCCCCAAAGGGGACATGTCCCATTTAGTTAACAGATTAGCAGGAACCAAGGAAGGTTTTGGGTAAGGATGCAGCTGGAGCCTAACTAGTTTGAACGTGTTGAGGCACTGTTGAGCTTCCTGATGGTTACACAGCTACGGCCATCCTGCCCAATAAAACATTAATCTTCAGGGTTGTCTGGAGCTACGTGGGAACAATACCAGCTCCCACGTGGTAGGTTTATTGTCCAGGTTTCGGGAATGAGCGTGGCGACCTGGTTCATCACCGGCAGTGCCATGAAGTACCCGGACAATGTGTATTTTTAAACCTTTAGCTCCTCACCCACTCTCTGTCTTTCCATTCCTCAAATCCACACACTCAGCTTTGCCTCACCGTTCTTCTTCCCTCCCATGAGAGACAATGGGCAGTATTCTCCCCGACCCGGTGGGGCGGGGGGTCCCGGCGTACCGGAGTGGCGCCAACCACTCCGGCGTCGGGCCTCCCCGGAAGTGCGGAATTCTCCGCACCTATAGGGGCTAGGCCCGCGCCAGAGGGGTTGGCTCCCCGCCGGTCGCTGCAAACGGCCTTTCCGCCCCGCTAGCCAGCGTGAACGGCTGGCCGAAAGGTCTTCGCCGGCCGGCGTGAGGCCGCTCATGCACCGGAGCGTCAGCGACCGCTGACGTCATCCCGGCGCATGCGCGGTAGGGGGGATCTCTTCTCCTTCCGCCATGGTGGAGGCCATGGTGGCGGCGGAAGAAAAAGAGTGCCCCCACGGCGCAGGTCCGCTCGCTGATCAGTGGGCCCGATTGCGGGCTAGGCCCCGGGGTCCGATCGCCCCGCGCCCAGGACCCCGGGGCCCGCTCGCGCCGCCTGCTCCCACTGGCACCAGTGGTGCCCCAATTCCCGCCGGCGGGAGAGGCCTGTCAGCGGCGGGACTTCGGCCCACCGCGGGCCGGAAAATCACCGCAGGGGGCCCGCCGACCGGCGCGACGGGATTCCCGCCCCCGCCGATTCCTGGGTGGCGGAGAATTCCGGCCACGGCAGGGGCAGGAACTACGCAGGGCCCAGGCGATTCTCCGACCCTGCAGGGGGTCGGAGAATATTGCCCAATGTCCTGGGTGGGCAAGGCAGTATAAACGCGGTACTCAGGGGTTCCTGGGCTGGCGGAAGCAATGCAGTGGCAACACAGCAGGGCCAAGTGGGTCAGAGTTCGACCCAGTGCAGCCAAATCTCTTCATTCTTTCATCCTGCCAAATTCTACAGGCCGTGGAGATGCACCAGCTGTACAGCAGCGAGTTCCCCACCGCTATGTAACCACACTCAGGGTGGGATTTTCCCATCAGCCTGCTGCATGTCTTTCCGCGGGGGAGGTGGCCCGCCAGCAGGATCTGACCGGTCCCGCCGTTGTCAATGGAATTCCTGTTGATAGTACCCCTCAGCGACGGGGAACCTGTGCGCCGGTATGGGACCGGAATTTCCCGCCGCCATGAACAGCCGGTAAATCCCACCCGTTGTGACGTTTTTGGGCCCTGAGGAGTTTCTCCCTGGTCTAGCCCGCACTTTTTCCATCGCTGGGGGGCTGAATACGCTGGCCAGACTGGCTCCTCAGAGACCGGACCACCCTTTTGAAAGGGTGCCCCAATCTGGAAGAGGGCTTGTAGGTCCACTTCCCCCCCCCCCCCCCCCCCCATGGGCAATATCACCCCCCCCCCCCCCCCCCCCCCCCACACACACACATGGGCATTATCCCACAAACCCCCCAAGTGATGACACCTGCTGTGGGGTCACTGAGGGCCTCCCTTTTCAAGTTTTCTCGTACCCTCTTTCGCCCGCCGCCCCCCCTCCCTCCCAGACCCAACCTTCAACATGTTTGTGTGGATCAATAATGAACGGTGCCCGGCGGGGATTCCCTTGGTAGGTCGGTAGATCCCAGTTGAGCACGCCCAAGCGGGTTTAAAACCGACTTAGGCGTCCAAAGCTTGGTCATGCCCATTGTGGGCAGGATCCTGATCGCTGCGCCGTGCAAGATCCGGGTAGATCTCACAAGGTGTACTGGCTGCCGGGAAGTCCGTGGGAGACTTCTCCCGTTCTCCCGGCATCTAGCGATCGTGTCACGCTCCGGTTCGGGCGCAACGCGGCCGGTAGTTTATACCCATCGTCTATCAGAAACCTCTACTGTAGTTACTTCCAAAGTGTACCAAGACATCATCGATCTTGGTGGAAATGGGACCAAATCCTTCACATTTTCCGAAGAGGAGTGTAGCTCGGAAAGCAAAACAAAAAAGAGGCATTGTGAATTTTTCCTTCTTTTTCTCCGCGCTTCAGCGACTTCTGCCTGACCGACCAATCCGCCGTGAAGGAGCTGCTCTGAAATTCTCTCAGAGACCTCGACAGGGCAGAACATCCAGTCACCCCACAAATAGTTTGTGTGCCTGTCCTCCCACGTCAATGATCCTAGCACAGCATTTGTTTTTTGAAAAATACATTTAGAGTACCCAATTATCTTATTTTTTTTCCCAATTAAGGGGTAATTTAGCGTGGCCAATCCACCTACCCGGCACATCTTTGGATTGTGGGGGTGAAACCCACGCAGGCATGGGGAGAATGTGCAAACTCCACACGGACAGTGAGCCAGGGACGGGATTCGATCCTGGGTCCTCAGTGCCGTAGTCCCAGTGCTAACCACTGCACCACGTGCCGCCCTTTATGCCAGCATTTGTGAACAGGGAGGTCCGCTCATGATCGCAGCGAACTGGTAACTACAAACGCCCGGGGCCTGCGGATTACTGTAATATTTGTCAGCGATCACGGGGCGTTAGGGGAACGAGAACTGTTGCAAGTTAAGGCGTGAGAGGGAGAGTTTGGGATGACCTCATGCTTCCTAAGGATAGAATAAGGGAGAACAGCCAGGAGTGTTGAAATAGTTGAGTCGAAGGGATAATTTTAAAAAAAATTGTTCATGGGACGTGGGCGTCGCAGGCTGTGCCAGCATTTATTGCCCATCCCTAATTGCCCTTGAGGGGGCAGAACCACATTGCTGCGGGTATGGAGTCACATGTAGGCCAGATCAGGTAAGGACAGCAGATTTCCTTCCCTAAAGGACAGGCGAGTTATTAAGATAATAGTTTCATGGTCGGCATTTGACTTTTTAATACCAGATTTTTATGGAATTCAAATTTCACCATCTGCAGCGGCGGGATTTGAACTTGGGCCCCAGAGCATGACTCTGGGTCTCTGGTTTACTAGTCCAGGGACAATACCACTACACCACCGCCTCCCCCAGATAAAAAAGGCATCAAGGGAAAAATGATTTTAAAAAGCATGTAGCCTTTGATATTTACGCACCGAATCTATCTGAAGGAAAATCTAACCAAAATTTCAACACAATATAAAAGGTGGCATTCCCTTATAAAGGGGTTAGTGAGAATTAATAAGTAGCCCTTAAGTAAATCTCAAGGATTTCCTAGCTACACTCATCTTTGGAAAATGCGAAGTAGATTATTGGTCCCATTTCCACCAAGATCGATGAGGTCTTGGTACACTTTGGAAGTAACGGCAGTAGAGGTTTAGGGAAAAAAAATATTTAGGCCCCTGCTCTGTACGATATTGAGAAAGCTATATTGTTTATTTTCTTGCCCTCGTGGCCTGCTTGGTTACCTGAAAATCCGCTGACGCATTCACAGTGGAACATCTCGGCCTCCTTCACACGGCACTTGCCATTATTCCTACATGGGTTGGGTTGACAGGGGTTATTACCGCATTCTCCAACCCCACTGCCGTAGAGGACATCGCTGCCCGTTTCCTCCAGGTCATAGACCAGGTTGTTGACATCGAGCAGTCGAATGCAACCCTTGAGCCCCTTTGTTGCTCCTGTTCTCTCCGTAACACTGGAAAACAAAAGGCATTTTTGTAAAAAAAAAAAACCCCAGAGCAGTACTGTGGGCCTGACAACCGGTGTAATGATGCAACATACAAATTCGCAGAGAAAAGAAAAAAGCAAAGTACAGCGGGTGCTGCAAATTTTAAATAAACACAGAAAATTCTGGAAACCACTCAACAGATCAGGCAACGGACGAGCAGAGTTAATGTGTCAGGCTGGTAATTTTCCATCAGAATTTATCGAGCTGAAAAGCTAACCCTGTTTCTCCTCCCTCTGATATTGACTGTACCTCCAGCATATTTACCATTATTTTACTGAACGTTCAGGTAGGAAGTCAATTTTGATCGTTTTTTTTATATCTCGTTTCTTGGTGACTTGGGTTGCACACTACATTCAGATGGTAGTTTAAATCTGTGCAGACCGATGTCCTATTCCGGAACTGTGCCCTGTTACTTGGTGCCTCTATACTAGGGGGAGCACCATCAGCAAAGGTTCCTCTTCCTGATGGCGAAGGAGTAACCACTGAATGAATCATTTCCATGTAGATAGCGGCTTAGAGTTTAAGGTTCATTGCTTCAACAATTCTTGGATAACAATGCTGCCCCAGATCCTTCTCCCTCTTCACTTTTCTCTCAATCCCCCTCCCTTCTTCGAATCTCACCTCTGTGGTGTTCTTTGTGTTTCGTAGACTCAGGATGTGTTCACAAAGACCACACAAGCTAAGTTCAATAACAAAGCTAACGTTTAGTACACTACTTAATATACAACTTGACCATTTAATCCTATACCAAGCAATAATCTATTAAACTACACTATACTAATACTTGTCTCATGCACTCTGTCTTAAGCTGTACTCTGCTCTCTCCTACACTCTTTCCCACTCTCTCCTACACTCTCCCAGAAGCCTGAGAGTCAGTCCTTTTTATAGGTCGGTTCGCAGCTCCATCTAGTGGTCAATTGTGATATTACATTAACACTTTATACACTAGACATTCTGCATAATGTCACAACCTCTTGCCATGCTTTTGTTATCCCCTCTGACCTTTCCCTCCCTGACCCTGACCCATCAGGAAAGGGGTCACCTTTATCCCTTTACATCCACATCAGAAAGAATTTCCCGGCACTGAGCAGTTCTTCTGTCACCATTGGTTCTGTGCCCACTTCTTCAGCCAGTGTCTTCCTCCCATAAAGATGTTCCTTTCCCCCAACTTTAGGATTCTGCTTCCAGCTGCAACCCTCCCTCCGGCCTCCTGACCTGTCCAGATTGTTCCATTGAGAGATACCCACGTGACATCACCTCCCTTATCTCATGCTGCCCATCTAAACTAAAATCGTCTTCACTTCCGGGGTCCATCTCCCTCTATTCCCATCCTATTCATGTATTTGTCAAGATGCCCCTTAAACGTCACCATCGTCCCGGCTTCCACCACCTCCTCCGGCAGCAAATTCCAGGCACCCACTACCCTCTATGTAAAAGGAACAAGCTGAAGTCAATCCACCACGAATGAAGTCTGCGTAACCCAAAATCTGCATTTACCCTAAGTCCGGTATTGTCTGGGCAACCAGCACAGGTGCATTTTCAGAACCTGTCCTGAGATTGAGGAACCAAACAATATCAGAGATCTCGGGTGGGATTCTCCCGTTCGGCAGCAGAGTGTCCACGACATCGGAAACGCCGTCGCGTTTCACGACGGTATGAGCGGGCCACTGGAAGTACCGATTCTGGCCCTTGGATTCTGATCCATGCCGCTCCAGCCTCCCATCCCAGCGCGAACTGTGCGCCGCGCCAACCCGCGCATGCGCGTTGGCCTCCCTCAACGTGCCGGCCCCGACGCAACATGGCGCAGGAGTTCAGGGGCCGCGCGTAAGAAAATAGACCCGGGGTGCGAGAGGCCAGCCCGCCGACTGGTGGGCCCCAATCGCCGGAGGCCCACCCCCCGGGGTTGGAGCACCCCTCCCCCCCACAGGCCGCCCCCCCCCCCCCCCCCCCGACTGTGAGCGCAGAGTTCCCGCCGGCTGCGACCAGGTGTGGACGGAGCCGGCGGGACTCTGCCTTTTTAGAGCGGCCGTTTGGCCCATCCGGACCGGAGAACTAGCGGCCTGGCCGCGTACAGCGGCCCACGACCGGCGCCGTGCCAAACGCGCCGGCGCCGATTCTCCGCCTGTGCCAGCGTCGGGGCTGCATGGCGCGGTTGCGGGGATTCTTCGGCCTGGCGCGGGGCTGGGAGAATCCCGCCCACAATTTGTAATGTCAACCGTAGTTGTACCCAGCAGCACAAGCTCACATGCCACATTGTTCTTTCGAAGTGTAGTAACTGACATGTTGTAGGAAATGTGGCAACATAATTGTACAGAGTGGCCGGAATTCTCCAGTCGTTCGCTGGTGGTGGGATTCCCTGGTCTCACCAGTAGCTCACCACATCCCATGCGTTTCCAGCGGTGTGGGGTGGCTTCAAATGGAAATTCCCATTGACAGTGACGGGAACAGAAAATCCCGCCCCCAGCAAGGAGCACGTCGCCTCCCACCCCCGGGAAACACGCGGCTAGGAGGCCGGAGAATCCCAGCCAGCGTTGGGATAATGAGCAGGTTCTACCCAGGATGCCTGTCAATCATGCACTGGATTTACATTCCCCTTCAGAGGGAAGACACAGCCTCAGACTGTCCTATCGGATAGTCAAGTGCTTCTGCAATTGTGAGGGCAGCGTGCAGGCGCAAAGCTGAAAACAGACAATCAAATTATCAAAATACAAATTATGCCAGCCAGGGAAAGTAAAGAACATTTACAGTGCCATTTCATCCTCCGGCGCTCCTCCAAGGAACAGATCTGTGTCGAGATTTAGCCCGTCTGTTCCAGCAGGACTTTCCCCAATCACGTGCGGTTCACTGTCCACTGACAGCATCCCACTGCGTCGGTTACGATTCACAACCACTTGGTGCCATTTCCCAGGTCCTAGACGCCTTTTACTGATGATGATGCCCGTTCCAGAGCCAGTGTTGAACCTGCAGGGATTGAGAAAGAAACAAATTGACTACGGGAAGAATTGGGAACAGGTTGAATACTCAGCATCAACCAGATTCTCAGCTATTCAAGCACTGGCTTTCTCACAAGGTCTCTGAAAGCGATGTTCTTTATTATTGCAGTTTTTAAGTGTTGCAACAACTTTCAACTTGAGATCAATTTCCCATAGCTTGTTAATAAAACCTACTTATGATTGACAAACTCCATTACTTACGCAGACCTCAGAAATGTAACAGTCAAGAACAAGAGAGTAACAATTTACAAGCACATTCCACAAGCAATTATTGGGAAGATAAATGCTGAGTTGGGAGGGAGAGGTTAGGAACAATGACCGATACCTTGAACAAAAAGATTGGTTTTGAGGATGTTGTTAAAGGTGTAGAGAGAGGCAGAGAGGTAATGTATATGCTTTGACCTCATTTCGTTCTCCCCAAGGCTATACATGACGACAGGGAGGGGAAGAAGTAAATAGAATTCTGTAGCCCTGTGAGGAGTACAAGCTAACTGAGTTAAGGTTGTTCTGACTGAAGGAAAAATTGTTCTGGGACATGTCCTCCCACAGTCCAAAGATGTGCGGGTTAGGTCGATTGGCCATGATAAATTGCCCGTAGTGTCCTAAAAAAAAGTAAGGTTAAAGGGGGGGTTGTTGGGTTACGGGTATAGGGTGGATACGTGGGTTTAAGTAGGGTGATCATTGCTCGGCACAACATCGAGGGCCGAAGGGCCTGTTCTGTGCTGTACTGTTCTATGTTCTATGTTCAAGTTTCTAAAATGCTGAAAAGCATTGGTGAAATGAATTCTGGCAGGTTGTTTAAATTAAATTGCAGCATTTGCGGACACAAATAGAAATTTGAAACGGTCCCCTTCCATACCCATGGGCAGGAGATATCTGGAACAGACTAAGAAGAATGAGGGATGGGTGTGTGCCCGGTTACAAAAGGGACTGAATATCAAAGGGTATGCCCATGTAGGAACACAAGGGAAGTCAAAGGTGAGAGAAGACTATCTGACCCATTGAGACTCCTCTAATTAGAATCATACAATCCCGACAGTGCAGATGATTACTCGGCCCACTGAGTATATACCAACCCTCTGAAAGAGCACCTACCTAGGCCCATTCCCTTGGCCCATCTCCCCAACCCAGTATCCCCACCTAACCGTTGGACACTAAGGAGCAATTTAATATATCAGTTCACATAACCTGGGCCAGGATTCTCCCCAACCCGGCGGGGTGGGGGTCCCGGCGTAGCGGAGTGGCGCCAACCACTCCGGCGTCAGGCCTCCCCAGAGGTGCGGAATTCTCCACACCTTTAGGGGCTAGGCCCGCGTCGGAGTGGTTTCCGCTATGCCGATGGCGCCAAAACCAGTGCCAATGGCCGTTGGTGCTATGTCGCCCGGCATCGGGGCTGGCCGAAAGGCCTTCGCCGGTCCGCGCATGCGCCGGTGCATCAGCGGCCGCTGACATCACCACCGGCGCATGCGCGGTAGGGGGGTCTCTTCCGCCTCCGCCACGGTGGAGGCCGTGGCGGCGGCGGAAGGAAAAGAGTGCCCCCACGGCACAGGCCCGCCCGCCGATCGGTGGGGCCCGATTACGGGCCAGGCCACCGTGGGGGCACCCCTCGAGGTCCGATCACCCCGCGACCCCCCCCAGAACCCCAGGGGCCTGCTCGCACCGCCAATCTCGGCGGCACCACGTCGGCGGGATTGGCCTGTCAGCGGGGGGATTTCGGCCCATCGCAGGCCGGAGAATCGCCGCGGGGGGGCACGCTCCGACCCCCGCAGGGTCGGGGATTCGCCCGGGGCCGGCGTAAATCCCGCTCCCGCCGATTCCCGGGTGGCGGAGAATTCCGGCCACGGCGGGGGAGGGATTTACGCCGGCCCCGGGCGAATCCCCGACCCTGCGGGGGGTCGGAGAATTCCGCCCCTGCACATCTTTGGACTGTGGGAGGAAACCGGAGCACCCAGAGGATACCCACACAGACAAGGGGAGAACGTGCAAACTCCACACAGACAGTCACCCGAGGCCGGAATCTAATCTGGGTCCCTGCGTTGTGAGGCAGCAGTGCTAACCACTGTGGTGCCACAATAACTGCGTTAAATCTCCCATCAATATCATCCAGCTGCATTTTAAACAATCCAGATGTTTTGAGCTCTAATACCATTTGGTAGATTATTAAAAACAATTTTTTTTTTTTTTTTGTTTTTTTTTAAATTTAGATTACCCAATTATTTTTTCCAATTAAGGGGCAATTTAGCATGGCCAATCCACCTACTCTGCACATTTTTGGGTTGTGGGGGCGAAACCCACGCAGACACGGGGAGAATGTGCAAACTCCACACGGACAGTGACCCAGAGCCGGGATCGAACCTGGGACCTCAGCGCCGTGAGGCGGTTGTGCTAACCACTAGGCCACCGTGCTGCCCCTTAAAAACAATTATTACCCACTGACATGATTAAATACTCTTTTAACAGAAATGCACATTTTACCTGAGCTCCACATAGCCCTTTACAAGGGCTAGAGAGATGAAGTCTTTGCCTTTCTTCTGTCCATTATACAACAGTAGGCCATCTAGGTCAGAGGCACGGAATTCCAGACTGATGCGTACCGTGTAGTAAGCCTTCATCGTCTTAAATGCGAGGTAAGACTTGCCCCCAAACTCGGGTAAATGGTATACAATTGCTGCACAAAATGAAATAGATCTTAGCAGAATTTCAGGTATTAGCACTGACTGTGAGTTCTGAACAAGACCCATTGTTGAATTGACATATGATAACTTGATTAACCAAATAAGTAATAAAGACAAAAACAATGAGCGGGTATTTCAAACACCCCCCCCCCCCCCCCCCCCCCGGCATACTTTGTGGTACCCTCCTGCCCCGCCACTCGTTTCTCCATTGTTCGCACTCTCCACCACCGGGAACCTGCAGGGGAACGGAAGATTCCGGCAGCGGGAATGGCCGAAGGATTTTGGCCTTTAACGCATTTATTTTTTTAAATTTCATTTACGGGATGTGTGAGTCTCGTTGGCTGGGCCAGCATTTATTGCCCATCCCTAACTACCCTCCATTTCAGGGCATTTGAGAGTCAACCACATTGCTGTGGGTCTGGAGTCACATGTAGGCCAGACCGGGTAAGGACGGCAGATTTCCTTCCCTCAACAATGGTCATCATCAAACTTTTAATTCCAGATCATTATAGAATTCAAATTTCACCATCTGCCGTGGTGGGATTTGAAGCCAGGTCCCCAGATCTTGTCCTGGGTCCGTGGATTAATTAGTCTACACCACTGCCTCCCAATGCCAGTAATAATTTATAGAAAGCGAGACAAAGTTTATAATTTCACTTTGGTGCTTCCCTTTTTAAAATAAGGTAGTGGCAGGCAGCTTATAATCTTATTGAAGTGAGATTTCAAGAAACCTTTGAGAATTATATGTAACAGGTGGCTGTATATTTGAGTCTTGTGGACGCCATGTTAATGACTCCTTCCGTAACTGCAAAGTACTTTGCAGTTGGATCAGCCACTTTATTGCTTATATCCTTAACGTGCCTTAAACCAGGAGCAGAGATGAGAAAATGAAAGGTGATGTAATTTACACACTCTGGGAGACCTACAAGGTCAATATACAAAACCTTTGGGCATCACTGGCATGGCCAGCATTTGTTGCCTATCCCTAATTTCCCTTGGCTTGCCACACCATTTCAGAGGGCAGGTAACAGCCAACCATTGTGGGTCTGGAGTCACATGTAGGCCAAGCCAGGGTAAGTGCAGCAGATTTCCTTCCCCAAAGGCAAGGTGTTAAGTGAATGAGACAATTAACAATGGTTTCATGGTCACCATTACTGAGACAAAGTTTTCAATTCCAGAATATTGATTGAATTTAAATTCCACAAGGTGCCCTGGTGGGGTTTGAACCCTTCCCTCCGGATACATTAGCCTGAGCCTCTGGGTTACTGAAATGAATGAAAATGAAATGAAAATCGCTTATTGTCACGAGTAGGCTTCAATGAAGTTACTGTGAAAAGCCCCTAGTCGCCACATTCCGGCGCCTGTCCGGGGAGGCTGGGAATGGAGGGGTGAGACCTTGAAAGCATTTTCAACCAAGGAAGAGATTTTTAAAATCAAAACACTGCTCGACCAGGAGCCAATTAAGGCCACCGAGCACAGGGGCGAGAGGTGAACAGGAACTGGCGTGAGTTAGAACATGGGCAGCAGAATTTTGGATAATCTAAGATTTAGGGAGAATGTGGGCGAAGCAGCTAGGAGTGCACTGGAATGGTCCAGATGAGGTGACAACGCTATGAATAAGAATTTCAGCAACAGGTGAACAGAGACTGAGGGTGAAATTGGGCAAAGTTAAGGGGGTGGAAATAGATAGATTTTAGTTACATCGCAAATTGTGGTCGGGAGCTCATCTCAGGATCAGAAATGTGTAGGGGGGACGGGGAAATGGCAGGGGGGGGGGGGGGTGGCACTAAGTCATGTTGGGGAGCTACTGCAGACACGATGGGCCAAATGGCCTCCTCCTGCTCTGTAACAATTCTCTGTCACCATCTCGAACAGGTATGGAAAATGACAACATGGCATAATTCAATCGCAGAGTATTCCAAACATTAACAATTATTCAGCTATTTGGATGCCTAAATTGCAAAAGAAAATGTAACGGGCACCATTACATGTGAAGGAAAAATGTGAGAGCTTATGGGAAAAGAGTGGGGAACTGGGGAAAACTAAATATCTTTCTCAAAGATATGGCACAGCAGTGATTCTATGAAATGAATCTAGTTTATGACTTACAGGGCAAATACAATGCTAACAACGGTGTATATTATTCACTTAATAACATAACTTGGTCAAGGGCTCTGGTTAGGCTCTTTACGTCTATGTCCTCCAGTTTCCGTCAAAAAAATAACACCATTGACATGAAGAATTGGCTCCATCTTATGCACTTTGAGCAAAGATACACAATACGAGCTGGATTAGGCCTTGACATATTGCAGTGCAGAATAGGTTCACTGCCGGTCCATGGCAGAGATGCTGCAGGTTGGGCCCCTGATTTTGGAGGTAGCGTGCAGAGGTTTCATCACTTTCTCATAAGAAGGGTGGTGTGGAGGCTGGGCCTGATCCAGCTCAAGGTAATCTTTAGGGCAAAGCAAACCAGGGCAAAGATGGGAATTTCCCCCCAGAGGCGGACCATAGGTGTGAGTGATGATCTGGGGACCCGACCAATCACGCACACATGTTCTGGTCTTGTCCCAAACGGCTGAGTTTTTGGGTCTCCTTCCTGAACAACATGTTGTCTATTCTGAAAGTCGAATCAGAGCCTGTCTTGTTTCCATCTTCAGGGCGCCGGATACGGTAGCAACCTTTCATTGCATGTTTTAAGAACCTAATCAGTGTCAGTTGCTGGGGTGGGGGGTGGAGTGAGGTTGGGAAGGGACAGATATGAGCTGTGCGGGGTTATATTGTATTCAGTATTTTTTCTTGTACGTTGTATTTGGGGAATTGTAAACATGTAAACTTTTTGTATTATTTGGTAAAATTGAAAAGCTTTAATAACAATATTTTTAAATAAAGAAGGGTGGCGTTGGGGGTGGGGTGGGTGACTATCAGAAAACTATGCTGGCCTTGGAAAAAAAGACACCTCCATGTTTCTTTCGCCCAGACATGATACTTAGAGAAACAAAGTAAAGGGAAAGGTTTAAGAGCCAGGAGTAAATTCTTGCTTCATGGGTATCAGCAAGGTTCCAGGTTCAATCATTGGTCCACACTAAGAGAGTTTGATGACTGCAATGGCAACGGTCGGATACTGTAAATGGCCACATACCTCTCTGGGCCCGGCAGGGGGGGGGGATGGCTATTATCGGCACTCTGACTTCTTATTGCAGCGATCTCTACTGGAAATGGTTATTATTTTATTTTTTTTTAATTTAGAGTACCCAATTATTTTTTACAATTAAGGGGCAATTTAGGGTGGCCAATCCACCTATCCTGCACATCTTTTGGGTTGTAGGGGCGAAACCCACGCAGACACGGGGAGAATGTGCAAACTCCACACGGACAGTGACCCAGGGCCGGGATTCGAACCCGGGTCCTCAGCGCCGCAGGCAACAATGCTAACCACTGTGCCACCGTGCTGTCCTGGGGATGGTTATTATGAAAATTAGATGAAGATGGAATCAGATTTGATGTCCTTCAGTCTAATCTCCTGCCAACATTCACTCACAAAGGTCCGAGATGTCTAATGGCCAGTTGTGCAGAAGACCATAGGGCCTTTAAACTTTACACCAGTTAAGAGCCAACAACATCTGGGGAAACAAAGAATTGGAGAGAACAAGTCTGGGGGAGAGGCAAGGGGAAGCAACGGGGAGTCTCACCCTTCGACTGATTACTTAGAAAATAAAAACGCCCCATTGTCACTCTTGCATTTCTTACTTTGCTCACAAACTGCTCCTCCCCTTCCAGCCGGACAACTGCAAGTGTAATCATTCCCATCATCTTCACAGGTACCTCCATGGAGGCAAGGATGGACATCACATGGCTTGGGGTAGTAGACAACTGGCAGTTTGTCATGGATTTCCTTGGGGATATGGGGCCTCCTGGTCGTGGCTGCCTTTGTTGTGGTTGCCGTGGTGGAAAGCGCCTTGACCGGTTGGTGGGGTTTCGGCCGTCTGGTGGTAGAGAGGGGCCGCCTGGTAATGGTCAGGGGGAAGGTGACCAGTGTAGACGCAGTGGTTACCGGAATTGTTGTGGCTGCTGTGGTTGTGCTGGTGGTTGTGAACAACACTGGTGCCAAATCTACAACAAAAATCAGATAAGAAAACCCACATACAAACTAAATTAAACCACCTGTCCCATAATGGATGGCAACAGAATTTAAAACATTTTGATAAGCTACATTTACATAAATCTGTCAAATGTTAATTATAACAACCTCCATTTGTACATCAGTCTGTCAAAACAAAAAATAATTGTATCCACACAGCAAGGTACTTTTTAAAATTAAAAATATATTTTTCACCTACATTTCAGATCCACATAATGCTATCTGGGTGATTTAATTTCCAGAACTTTCACTTCACAGCCGCATTCTACATCTGTCTTTGAGCTGTACATACCTTGCAGGAAAAATAGAGACACTCACCCTCACTCCCTTTATCATTCCATGGAATACAAAAGGCAACTGGAAGATGGTGAAGGTTATTAGCCCCTCAGTTTTATGGGAAAAACAAGATTTAAGAAATCCTCCTCCCCCAGATCATTTGGATGGTTTAAAGGTGAAGCAATGAGCCTAACATCCACTATAAGCTATGAACATAAATCACAGCTAATGTACGGGAAGACTCTGCAATTCTTAACGCAGAACCCACTTCTCTCTCCCTCACCAGTTGCCAAGGCCTCAAATATCAGGATAAGCCGACAAAGGGCTTCTTCTCTACCTGCCTATCATTGAAAAACAGTTTTGAGCCTCTCGCCTACCCATGCAGGCTTGTGAATTAGTGGACAACGTCTAATTCCGGCCAACCAACATATCTGCTACAGTTCAAAGTGTTAAAAGCCCATAGCACAAAGGTTGTACTGCTCCACGTACCTGAAAGACTGAAGGATGAAACAAGCCCAGGTTCAAACAAAACGCTGGGTAGCATTGCTGGAGGGACAGAATTGAAAAGCGTTTAAATGTAGTTGGGGGCCGAAAATAATCTTGGGCGATGGTGCCAAATGGGTGAAACGGGATTGGCTGACCTTTTACACAGTGTCTTACATTCATTTCCATTGACTGCAGTGGTGTGACCACACTCAGAGTGCACTGTGGGCAATTCTAGATTCCACATTACACAGAGAAGCACTGGGGGAAGAGCAAAAAGGATTTGCATGGATAATTCCAGAACTGAAAGTCCAGATCAGCCTAATCCCGCTTTCCCCCCATATTCTTTGATCCCCTTCGTCCCAAGTGCTATATCGTTTCTTTAATTTTACTTTTTTTTTCCAATTAAGGGGCAATTTAGGGTGGCCAATCCACCTAACCTGCACATCTTTGGGTTGTGGGGGTGAGACCCACACTGACATGGGGCGAATGTGCAAATTCCACACGGACAGTGACCCAGGGCCAAGGGGGCAGAAGTGTTAACCACTGTGCCACCCTCTAAGTGCTGTATCTAACTGCTTCTTGAAAACATGCAATGTTTTGGCCTCAACAGGCTCACCACTCTCTGTGTAAAGACATTTCTCCTCATCTCTGCCCTTAATGGTCTTTGGACTGTGACCCCTGGTTCTGGACACACCCACCATCGGGAACATCCTTCCTGCATCTACCCTGTCCAGTCCTGTTAGAATCTTTTCCTGTGAGATCCCCCCTCATTGTTCTGAACCCCAGCAAATACAATCCTAACCGATTCAATCTCTTGTCATACGTCAGTCCCACTGTCCCAGGAATCAGCCTGGTAAACATTCGCTGCACTCTCTGCATAGCAAGAACACCCTTCCTCAGATAAGGAGACCAAAACTGCACACAATACTCCAGCTGTGGCCTCACCAAGGCCCTGCATAATTGCAGCAAGATATCCCAGCTCCTGTACGAGAATCCTCTCGCTACGAAGGCCAACATACCATTTGCCTTCTTTACTGCCTGCTGTACCTCCATGTTTACTTTCAGTTACTGGTGTAGGAGGGCTCCCAAATCTCGTTGCACATTCCCCTCTCCTAATTTATGGCCATTCAGATAATAGTCTGTCTTCTCGCTTTGGCTACCAAAATGGATAACCTCACATTCTCCAAATTATACTGCATCTGCCATTCCTTTGCCCACCCACTCAACTCGTCCAAATCACACTGAAGGATCTCTGCGTCCTCCTCACAGCTCACCCTCCCACCCAACTTGGTGCCATCTGCAAATTTTGAGATATTAGTTCCCTCATCTAAATCATTAACATATGTTCTGAACAGCTGGGGTCCTAGCACCGATCCCTGCGGTACCCCACTGGTCACTGCCTACCAATTTGATAAAACCCCGTCCACTCCTACTCTTTGTTTCCTGTCTGCTAACTAGTTTTCCATCCACCTCAATACACAGCCCCCAATCCCATGCGCTTTAATTTTACATGCTCTTATGCAAAACTTTGTAAAAAGCCTTCTTAATGGCCAAATACACCACATCTACTGGCCCCCTCTTGTCAACTTAACTAGTTGCGTCCTAGAAGAATTCCAGTAGATTTATCAAGCATGATTTCCCCTTCATAAATCCATGCCAACTCTGTCCGATCCTTACAGTGCAGAAGGAGGCCATTCGGCCCATCGAGTCTGCACCGTGCCTTGGAAAGAGCACCCTACCCAAGGGTCAAAACCCCACCCTATCCCCATAACCCAGTAACTACACCCAACACGAAGAGCAATTTTGGACACCAAGGGCAATTTATCATGGCCAATCCACCTAACCTGCACATCTTTGGACTGTGGGAAGAAACCGGAGCACCCGAAGGAAACCCACGAACACACGGGGAGGATGTGCAGACTGTAAGGGACCTACATTTGTCTTCAGCAATCTTTTTCTGTTCACGTACCATTAGAAACTTTTATAGACAGTTTTTGCGTTCCTTGCAAGCTTACTCTCGTGCTCTATTTCACCATTTGATCCCTTGGTCTTTCTTGAATTAAAAACTGCTCTCAATCCTCAGACCTGTTGTTTTTCCTGGCCAAGTTGTATGCCTCTTCCTTGGATCGAATACTATCTCTAATTACCCTTGTAAGCCATGGATTGGCTAACATTCCCATCTTACTAATGTGCCAGAAAGGAATTGTTGCATTCCTTAAAGTAATGTTCCCCAATCAATCAAAGCCAACTTATGCCTCACATCATCGCAGTTTCCTTTATTAAGATTCAGGACCCTAGTCTCAAAATCAACCACTCTGCTCTCCATATTGATGGAAAATTATCTCATATTGTGGTTGCTCATCCCCAAGAAGTCTCGCGCAACTATATTGCCAATGATTCCGTTCTCATAGAATTTACAGTGCAGAAGGAGGCCATTCGGCCCATCGAGTCTGCACCGGCTCCTGGAAAGAGCACCCTACCCAAGGTTAACATCTCCACCCTATCCCCATAACCCAGTCACCCCATCCAACACTAAGGGCAATTTTGGACACTAAGGGCAATTTAGCATGGCCAATCCACCTAACCTGCACATCTTTGTGGGAGGAAACCGGAGCACCCGGAGGAAACCCACGCACACACGGGGAGGATGTGCAGACTCCGCACAGACAGTGACCCAAGCCGGAATCGAATCTGGGACCCTGGAGCTGTGAAGCCATTGTGCTATCCACAATGCTACCGTGCTGCCCTTTTTTCTGATGCAGAACAGAAGCAGCTGTTACACATTACACATTGCCCGGTCCAGGATGGGCGGCACGGTAGCACAGTGGTTAGCACAGTTGCTTCACAGCAGCCGGGTCCCAGGTTCGATTCCCGGCTAGGGTGACTGTCTGTGCGGAGTCTGCACGTTCTCCCCGTGTTTGCATGGGTTTCGAGTGCTCCGGTTTCTTCCCACAAGTCCTGAAATACGTGCTTGTTAGGTGAATTGGACATTCTGAATACTCCCTCAGTGTACCCGAACATGGGCAGCATGGCGGCACAGTGGTTAGCATTGCTGCCTCACGGCACCGAGGTCCCAGGTTCGATCCCGGCTCTGGGTCACTGTCCGTTTGGAGTTTGCGCATTCTCCCCGTGTTTGCATCGGTTTCAACCCTACAACCCAAAGATGTGCAGGGTAGGTAGATTGGCCATGTTAAATTGCCCCTTAATTGGAAATAATGAATTGGGTACTCTAAATTTATATTTTTAAAAAACAGGCGCCGGAATGTGGCCACTGGGAATTTTCACAGTAACCTCATTGCAGTGTTAATGTAAGCCCTAATAAAGATCATTATTATGTTCTCTTGTTGGTTCCTCAATGTATTAGTCCAGAACACCATCCCTTGTACAGTCCAGGAATTCCTCCTCCATGGTATTGTGGCTAATCCTGATGTGCCCAATCTATATGTGGAATAAAATCACCCATAATCACAGATGGTCCTTTATTCCATGCGCCTCTAATTTCCTGTTTAATGGCATTATATTGATGGGGAAGACTAAATAAATAGATTGAGCAGAAGTCCGTAGGGAACATAAACGGGCAAGTCCCCCAGAATTAACTAGCCTGTTTCCGTGGTGTAAATTCAATGGGTTGAATAGCCATGCTTTTGTCCATGTTGAAACCGAGGAAGGGGGACGGGGGAGGAATTTTAAAACGGCGGATGGCACCACAGTTCAGGATTCCATCCCTCATTCCCGGCGTTCGGGATTTTTATGCACCCCCCATTGGCATTGCTTTCCATTGTCTACGCCATTTTGTGTGGCTCGCCTGTCCTGCCGCTGGGGAAACCGCTGCGTCCGGGGGGGGGGGGGGGGGGGGGGGGGAGTCACCTTCGGCGGCCCCAAAAGATCCAGCCAGCGGGAAAATCCTGTCCGTAGATTCCTGGGCTCGAAACAGGGATCAGTACAGCAACAGCAAGTGGAGTGCAAACCCATCAATGTCTTTTCTTCAAAGTGGACCTCTGACCTTACTTTTGCTTTAAGATTTCACAGGGCACGTTCACAGAACCCAATGCTCTGCCACGTAGACTGTCCCACACCCTGAATGTACTGAGGCCGCTTTAGCTCGGTTGGCTGGACAGCTGGTTTGTGATGCGGAGCAAGGCCCGTAGCGTGGGTTCAATTCCCGTACCGCCTTCTCAACCTTGCTCCCCGCTTGAGGTGTGGTGATCCTCAGGTTAACTCGCCACTGGTCAGTTCTGCCCCACTCAAAGGGGAAAGCAGCCTATGGTCATCTGGGACTTTACTTAATTAGGTACCGAGAACCTTGGTCTATTTACCTTCCTACCACTAGAGGGTGATAGTGGTACTCTTTCATTCACTTCAGCCTGGCAAGCATTTTATCACATGCTGCGTGGAACTTTCCGGAGAATTTTAGCAAATAAAACAGCTGTTCCAGTTGTCAGCCAAAACTCTGCGGAGGTGTACCTTTCTTTCAAAAAAAAGGAACATCTGCAGAGCTGAGTTGATTATGATGAGGTTGTGTTACCCAGAACACGCTGTGAGAGATGCTAGCCTTCCCTGGAGGGTGCAAATATTAACATTCCAGCAAGTTATATTTCTCCACAGTACAGCACCGTAAGGTTCAGAATACTTGGCAGAAGATGCCGTTCGTTAACAAGCACTGACAATTAAAAATGGATAATGACTCCATTTATAGGCTGGTAAAGAAGGTGCATTTATACAACTCAGAAAAAAGTTACTAATCGTGACCAGGAGTTTTATAGACTACGAAGGTCTCTGGTTTAGGTTTTGGGCCTGTGTTATTTAGTCAGAGTTACGATGGCATTGTGGGACAGTCTGGCCAAGACTTCTGGCTGCTTTGCACTGATGTGTGTGGGTTGCCAAGTCAGTTCAGCTGTTCCACAACGCTAAATAGCCCAGTGATGCTCAATGTGTCAGCCTAGGCATGAAGGACCAGTGGGACTCTCACCCAGAGAGGCCTCTAACAGCGTAAGAATGAAGACAGAAATCTGAGCAGGTGGCCATGGGAAAGAGAATGGAAAACACATTACCAAAGTCCATGATTTTGATATTGTCCTGTTCTGGCTTCTTCACAATAATAGATTTCTTCTTCGAGAGTCTTACTTGCTGAAGTAAAGCCTTTTGTACATCACGGGAAGTGTAGATTGTTCCTGGGAAAATTAGAAAACATAATATTGACACAAAAAGATTCTGCAACTTTTTTAAAAATCCTTGGAACAAGACTAGCCTATTGACCTTTCTGTTCATTCCTTGTGATTGACTCTTGCGATAGGTTGGCCCATATTGTACTTACTTGGGTCAAAGTGGACTTCAATGGTGGCACGCACGGATTTGCTGGAACCCAGACCACGCACTCGGACACTCTTGAAATCTCTCTTCACGTTCGAGTTCCCCAAGAGTTCTTCCAGCTGGACGGAGTTGAGATTGTGCGACACATGGTTAAACAATCAGACGTTAGCAACAACCTTAACCCGGCTCAAAACAATGCGACTAGTCAATTCCTATTCAGAGATAATTGCGTTGTGTGTGGTTCTCAACCAAAATTGTGTGGATGGGTAACCTCTTTGCTGGTATCCTTACCCCTCACCCCAACACACAGAATGACTGACTGAGTGCCCAATTTTAGGAGGGCTTCCAAAATGTGACGGGTGCAACTGATACGGACAGAAGGGAAAATGTGAGGGCGAAACAACTTGTGCCAAATTTTCAAGCTGTTTGCCAAGATTAAGCGAAGCGTAATATTAGCAAATGCCTGTAATGAAGGGTTCCTAATGGGCTCATTGGAATGGGAAGGAGAAGGTGGTGGTATGATAGCGGCATTTAAGGGCATCTGGACAAATATATGAATAATGTGGGAATGGAAGGATGCGGACTCTGTAAGTGCAGATGGTTTTAGTTTCAGCAGGTAGCATGCTTGGAGGGCTGAAGGGCCTGTTCCCGTGCTGTATTGTTCTTTGAAACTCCATTGCTGCCGTGAACCAGGTTTAATTTAAATTTGCTTTAACCGAAAAGCATTTGCAGTATATACTCCCTCTCCACTAAATGGCAAGCAAAACTTACTTCGCTAAATAAAAAGGGTAACAGCAGTAGGAGGCTGAATGGAGGTGAATGTCACCCAGGGATGAAAACGCGGTTCCCAGAGGTTGCTGGTGAAAGAGGGGATTAACCGCAATGCTCTGCGGCAGCAATACTCAATCCATTCTTCATAGAGAATGAAGAAAGTGGGCTCTGGACCAACACATTACAATGCATGGCAAATAAATCAGAAACGAGATCCATCGGCATGTTAGCGATCAAGCTTCAGAAGCTGATGCGCACCAAAAATTTAGCAAGTTTCACTTTTAATTTCTGGAAACGGATTTGGCTAATTAACAGTATCCGCCAACATCCTTGGCCTACTTCGGGGGACAAGAGGATCATTCATCAGTTGCCAACTATCACTTACAGCACTCTCAATACTTCTGGCCGTTTCACCAAACAGTTCCGACTTAGGATCATCCATCTCCGGAATGTAAAAAAGTTCTTGACCCTCGACCTCTTCCAAAACGAGCACTCCTTGGAATACCTTAGTAGCTATTGAAAGCAAAATCACAGTGGGAAACCTGGCATTAATCAATGCCCCTGTCAGCAGCAATAAACAAAGCTGTATCACTGGCTGATAGAACAGTGAATGGTGGTTGGTAGTGCCAGTCTTAGGGTTAGTAGAATGACATATTCTTTGAATTAGTAGTTCAGAGGAAGCTTGGAATAGGTGTACATGTGAATTTGGTTCATAACACAATGCCATAAATACCAGATTTTACCACAAGATTTGCTCCACAGCTCCAAACTATTGAGGTTGGCAAGAAGTTAAGCAGACAAAGAGAAAAGAGTTGTTAGAGAAGAGGCAGGTTTAAACCAGCAGGAAATGAATAAAGAAATTAGATTTCCAGAGCAGTAGCTTCTCAATAGAAATTAAAACACACTTTGCATCAGTGACATTCAGACTGCACTTTCATGCAGGCATGAATACATCGCTGATTGATTCAATTCCTTCTATTATTTGAAATGCCATCATTTACTTAAGTTCTTGATTGGAGGTTTATGGAGAGAAAGAATTTCCAACACATTCGTCTGCAATGAATTCAAAATCTATAATTTGCAAAATACGAAGACGCATTTACTACCGCAATGCTCTCACTGAATGGATTTTCAGAATTCCTGTGAAGTCCCGGCCAACCTGCTTAGGCTGGCTACATGTAGGCACTTGGAAAGAAAATGAATTGTCGGTTCGCAATTAAAAAAATGTTGGAATAGTCTCATTAAAAAAATGAAAATGAAACACGAGGGGATTTGTTTTCTGCTGCATTTCTGTTATCATTGTGCTAGAATATTGCCACTGGCTCTACTATTTTAACACTAAGTGGGTGAACAAACTGCGTTACGATACTGCAGACAAAAATGTAACTTCATTAACCAGCGCAGTAAAAACAAGAGTAAATTGTACCCCATGGATCCATCAGGTGCCTGTGTTAAATTGCCACAACTTCTGCGGGTGGAATTTCTGCACCGGAAAAATGAAAAATGAAATGAAAATCGCTTATTGTCACAAGTAGGCTTCAAATGAAGTTACTGTGAAAAGCCCCTAGTCGCCACATTCCGGCGCCTGTTTGGGGAGGCTGGTACGGGAATTGAACCGTGCTGCTGGCCTGCCTTGATCTGCTTTAAAAGCCAGCTCTTTAGCCCTGTGAAAATGAAAATCGCTTATTGTCACGAGTAGACTTCAATGAAGTTACTGTGAAAAGCCCCTAGTCGCCACATTCCGGTGCCTGTTCGGGGAGGCTGTTACGGGAATCGAACCGTGCTGCTGGCCTGCTTTTAAAGCCAGCGATTTAGCTCAATGTGCTAAACAGCCCCTGTGCTAAACCAGGTTCAGTTTTTAAGACAGTGAAGGCTAAATTTTTGTGTGCACGTGAAGGCAGTCTGTGTCTTATCAATATGCACTGATGTGGACAAGGTAACGTGAGTTTACACTCAGAACACTGCCCCCAAATAATCCAGTTCACCCAACACCTGGCACGCTGACAAAAACTGCAGAGCCACCTGGCTCTGGAAAAGTGTTAGTGATCTCAGCCAAATGTGGCTCTTGTGTTCATCGAGGTACTTACGTAGACAGTTGCTTCCCTCACCATCCACAGACGCCGTTTTTCCATCAGGACAACAGCCAAACTCGGTGTTATCGCACGATGACCTTTCAATTGGGACTGGCGTTGGAACAACTATTAAGGACTCATTGGAACCTACAGATGACAAATACCGAGCTATAACTTAGGTCAGCTACACACTGAACTCTAAAAATTAAAAGCTGTTCAAGGCATCTTTTAAATGCTTTACTTGAGCTTCTAAATGCAATAAGTAAAGGCCATTATATTTGACAGTCCCAGGCCGGCACGGTGGCGCAGTGGTTAGCACTGCTGCCTCACGGCGCCGCGGACCCGGGTTCGATCCTGGCCCCGGGTCACTGTCCGCGTGGAGTTTGCACATTCTCCCCGTGTCTGCGCGAGTCTCACTCCTATAAACCCAAAGATGTGCAGGGTAGGTAAATTGCCCCTTAATTGGAAAAAGAATTGGGTACTCTAAATTTATTTAAAAAAAAAGATCTGACAGACCCACAGAACAACTGGAGGCGATTATTTTAACAGCGTTGTACACTGAACAAATTATGATGTCTACATATTAACACCAAAAATATGACAATGAAAATGAAAATCGCTTATAGTCACGAATAGGCTTCAATGAAGTTACTGTGAAAAGCCCCTAGTCGCCACATTCCGGCGCCTGTTCGGGGAGGCTGGTACGGGGATTGAACCCGCGTTGCTGGCCTGCCTTGGTCTGCTTTAAAAGCCAGCGATTTAGCCCAGTGTGCTAAACCAGCCACAAACTGCAATTATTCGTGCATGTCTAAGCCATAATCTATATTAATCCATTCTTTCACAGCACTCTGGGCAGTGAAATCGATATTAGCACATGAATATTCGACACAAATAACATAAAATTACTTTCTCCGCTAACACATTAAAAAAGGTGGTTTGATCCCATAAAAGGCAACAGAATCTCGAACAAATCAGCATGTGAGCCGAACGGTTCCTTCTCTGCTGTTGGATTTTGTGATGAAGCATTTGGATCGAGCGACTTCACAATTTTAGACTCCAACCTTTGGGTGCTTTATAAAAATTGGGTTTAAACGGACAAGGGGAGTGAACTTGTACCTCGTGCTTGTGAATGACACATCACAGAAAATATGTTGCCTTGACAACCAAAAACCTTCTACGGTGTCGTGAGGTCACTGGGAACGCACACATCAACTCAGTAGGGTTGCCATCACAGTCACTTATTTAATATTCAGAACATTGTTAAATTATGTTTTATATAAATCCTCTTGGTGCAAATAAAGAATACATATGCAACGGAGACTTGCCAGATAAAGCCAATGTAAGGCATGAATTATTTAGTTGCATCTGTCTGCTTTGATAAATATTGTATCTAATGAATGCTACTCTGCACCTTTATTTACAGCAAAGGTTTTTAATGTATACTCAACTTAACAGAGTTACTTGAAATATAAGTACTAGAATAATTCTTTGTATTCCAATTTTACACTTTGAGCTTGCTCACTGCAAACAGCTAATGGCCAAGTTCAGCTGCAAGGGCAGAGGTCTCACACGTATGACCACATGGTCACTGGGGGAACTGAATGGTGAGCTTTACTTTCAATGGGAATAGCTGAATTCCTACTGGTCACCAGCCTTCAGCACGTGCCCAGTGACTCTGCTTTTCCAACTCTGCGGGGCAGCGAGAACATTTTAGGTAGCACTGCTGATGGGAGAGGAGCCTGTGGACTAAGGTGCTATGTTTGACTTTTGAATTTGTGCTGATCCACGAGGTTAATATTCTGGTTAACCTCTAGTTAGGGCTAGTTAAAATATGGCTTTGTGCTAAATGAAGGACAGTGCACAATGGTGATGCCCATTTCGGGAACCTCTATGTTGCTATTTTGCTGGATGGGGCAAAGATCAGTTTGCTGAGCAATTATTTTACGTTTCCCTGCAATAAGGAGGTTGCAGAGGAACCTTTTTACCTTTTCATCTGTTCTTTCGGCTCTCAGAGGAGCATTGATATTGGGCGGGGTAGGGAGTATCTATACTGTGATGAATAAGGTATCACAAATGGTATGAGAGAGGCTGGATGGAGAAGATCTTTACCTGTCCATCATTGTTTGTACCTCAGTCTTTTGACAGGTTATAAAATTATTGCAATAGACTTAAACTGCAATTAGCAGTTGTAAGCCTTTATACACAAAGCATTACACTTGACAGACCTTTGAGTTCAAAGATTTGCAAAACTTGGGCGACAATTACGATTCTAAATTGGATCAATCATATTTCATTTCATTTCACCCAGTGAGCTACTCAATGGTTGATCCACCAAAACTGTTGAAGGGCTCTTCAGCTTCAATGGTGGCTCTCATTAACACTTCGAGCAGTGCCACATGACTCCAACACCAACACCATTTAAAAGCAAGACTCTTGCTAAGACACCGCTGGTTTTTCCTCCTGCAATCTAGATTTTGGGCCCCCAAAGTTAACCTCTCTTTGGGAGGGGAGGTGAAAGGTTAAGAGATTGGCTTCTGCGCCTAGGTATTAATTCCAATAATCCTAAAGCACCATTGTTCGAATTCAGCGTTCTGCGCAGCACCCCACAAGAAACAAGCGCTCTCATGCATCCCCATGGACCATTTCACCAAGCAGAAACAATTCACATTACCCATAGGCTCTCCTCCACTAGCTTCTAGATCACCACTTGCTTCAAGATCTGTATCCCCACTGAAATCCCCACTGCCTGACAGATCAGGGGGCTCAGATGGAATGACTGATGTTGGAGGCTGGGGAGTGGTAGGAGGATAGGCAGTGACAAAAGGTCGCTTGGTTATCATGAATGACTTGGCCCGGATGTGTGATCGTGTGGTATGTGCAGGCCATGCTGTGGATCTAGGGTTGAACGCGGCTTCAAGAATTTCAGATTCCTTCTTTTCAACCCGTTCTGTCGGAATGATTTCTTCCCTTGTCGAAGGCTTGACTGTCGACGAAGACACCTTTGACCCTTTGGTTGTCTGAAGAGAGGGGGCGGTCGGAGGAGCGGATGGTCTCAGTGGAGTTCCTGCATGAAGAGGTGAGATTTTTCCAAAGTGTTACAGAAGTAAATGTTTAGGAAAGCATAGCATCAAAACAAATATAGGTAACAGCAGGCTTTAAGGAATGGCTCCTCAATTCTGGAAGCCTAAAAATGAACAGAACATTTTAAGCTACATACACACACGGATCAACTTCATAATTTTAACAGGCATGCAAGTAAATCTAACTAAATAATTTTGCATCGTTCGAACTTGAACTCTTTGAAACTGAACATTCAATGCAATTTTCATGAAAGGCAAGATGGTTAAGGTTAACTGCAGCAAAGCAGATGGTCTCAAGTCATTTTGGGCTCACACACAAGAGACAAAGTCATTAGTTCTTGAAAAGGCCCCCCAGAACAGTGAATGGGTATGCGTGAGGCTCAACAAAGCATCCATTATTTCACTTGCTGTTGATCTCAACAGATGATTGCTTTTACAGAAACGTGACAATCACAGCAAGCGGGTTAGGAACGCTGTACAGGAAATGCAAGATTTGAAGCTTCCCAATGGACATTTGACCTGCCAAATTTTAGATAATAAAGGACCAAAAACGAGGGACGGGATTCTCCGACCCAGTGCCGGGTCTGAGAATGCCCCGGGGGGGGGGGGGGGGGGGGGGGACAATCGCGCCCCGACTCCGGCCTCCCTATTCTCCAGCGACGACACTGGTCGGTGGCCGTTGACAGCAGCCCCCCCCACCTGGGCGATTCTCTGGGCCTCGATGGGCCGAGTGGCCGACGAGTTTGGCTGATTCCTGCCGGTGTGGATTACTCACCTCCCACACGCCGGGACCTGGAAGGTAAGTGTGCGGGGGCCGTCCTGGAGGGTGGGCGGGGGGATCCGCCCCCTGTGGGGGGGGGGGGGGGGGGGGGGGAGGCCTGGCCCGCGATGGGTGCCTGCCAATCGGCGGGCGGGTTGGTTCCGTGGGGGCTTACTTTACTCTATGCCAAGCCCCTGTAGGGCTCCGCCATATTGCAAGGGGGCTGGCACGGAGACGGGAACCCCCGCGCATGCGCAGAAATACACCAGCCAATCTGCGCATGCGTTTAAATAAACTGGCTGGTCCGCACAACTCGCGCGGGCCGTTCCCCGCCAGCTGGAGCTGCGGGGATGACTCTGGCAGCAACCTAGCATCCTAGAAAGGGGAGAATTCCTCACATTCGGGGGCCGTTGACACTGGAGTCGTTGGCGCCGGTTTTCATGCCGGTGTGGAGACATAACCCCATTTTTAGAGAATCCTGCCCGAGGTGTTTAAATACAGCACACATTGGTTTTCAGGGCGAGGACAAAAGAGGGAGAGTAGCTATTTATTATAGTTTGCACAAACATCTCGTCCACTTCCCGTAAGCCATGACAATAAATATTTTTCCACATCGGTGGTCTTCATGGGCATGTAACCCAAGATTGTCATTCCCAAGCTTGTCATCACATAACAGCAGCCAGGATCTTCCATGAGATGGCCGTGGACATCTGTAAAATCCAGAGCTGCAGGATATGTGAGAGAGCTGTTGCCATTTCATAGAATCATCAAATTTACAGTGCAGAAGGCCCATCGAGTCTGTACCAGCCCTTGGAAAGAGCACCCTACTTGAGCCCAAACCTCCAACCTACCCCCATACCTCTGTACCACCCTATCAGCGTAACTTCACCAAACCCAACCTTTGTTTTTGGAAACTAAGGGCAATTTAGCATGGCCAATCCACCTAACCTGCACATCTTTGGACCGTGGGAGGAAACCGGAGCATCCGGAGGAAACCCACGTAGACACAGGGAGAACGTGCAGACTCTGCACAGGCAGTCATCCAAGCCGGGAATCGAACCTGGGACCATGGAGCTGTGAAGCAACTGTGCTAACCACTGTGCTACCGTGCTGCGCATTTGAAAGTAATGCAACCTATACATAGATATACATACATAGACATACTATACATACATAGGGGCAACACGATAGCACAAGTGGATAGCACTGTGGCTTCACAGCGCCAGGGTCCCAGCTGGGTCACTGTCTGTGCGGAGTCTGCACGTTCTCCCCATATCTGCGTGGGTTTCCTCCGGGTGCTCCGGTTTCCACCCACAGTCCAAAGACGTGCAGGTTAGGTGGATTGGCCATGCTCAATTGCCCTTAAGTGTCCAAAAAGGTCAGGAGGGATTATTGGGTTACAGGGATAGGGTGGAAGTGAGGGCTTGGGTGGGTCGGTGCAGACTCAATGGGCCGAATGGCCTCCTTCTGCACTGTATGGTCTATGTTCTTTATCTGGACTGGGACCAGGTTCGAGAATGTGAATCTTACACTCTTGGTGACTATTGCAAAGCATGTGAACTTCTGCTGTCACGGTCTGCCATGTTTTCCAAATCTGGACACCTGTTGGCCTCACAATTTGCTTTCCATTCTTAATTCCATTGTTAGCAGCTGCAAACATGATTTATTTCTACTGCAATTCTCAGAGGGTGAGGGAGGAAATGACAGCATATTAATTCACAGACACTGAAGGGGAAACAGCTAGTGGAATTCACAGTGCGTTTTTACCGTCTCATGCACTATTTAGTGAGCACTTCAACAATGGTGGCTCACTGTCCGTGTGGAGTTTGCACAGCCTCCATGTGTCTGCGTGGGTTTCGCCCCCACAACCCAAAGATGTGCATGGTCGGTGAATTGGCCATGCTAAATTGCCCCTTAATTGGGAAAATGAATTGGGTATTCTAAATCTATAAAAAAAAACAGTGGTGGCTCTCAGAGCAACTCTCGCAGATAATTGTGGACGTAACATTATCTGGAGGAGAATAACTGTGCAATAATCAGTGAAACACTGGCTTTAAAAATACTTCAAAAGCAACTGGATAAAATGGTGGCATGCAATAATTCATTGGTGCATTTGCTCATTAGCACGGTACAGCGATTCCCAAACGTCGTGTGTTATGTGCAACCAGAACTTCCTCATGGCAGCTTCCCCACTCACTGATTCAGTAGCTGAACTGCTCATCAAGGTACTGAGCCATGCGAATGAGTAAGATCCAGCGGTCTACCCCTTGGTCTTGGCTGAGTTTACAGCTTTCAGTTGTGGTGGAGGTTGGGGGCCTCAAGGTCCGCGGGCAAAAGGACAGGGCTGAGCCGTGATACTGGCGCCAACCAAGCACGAGTCCACCCCTTCAGGGAGTGAGGAAGGATATCAGAAAATAAACATAAAATAAAAGCACCAGAGCTATTTACAACATGGCGTGAACTCCATTAGATTGTGACCTTTACAATAATTCAGCGTGTGGTTATTTTAAAAATATAGGCCACATGCAAAAGGTTTATTGTTGGGGGCAGGGCAGCAGGGGGAGCTTTAAGATTCAGCTTATGCCCATTTTTATTTGTTGGAAACGTACGTTGACACAATTTGTTGACATGTTTCAGATCACTGATGTGTAATAGACAAAGGAAAGTTGGGGTTACGGGGGATAGGGTAGAGGTGTGGGCTTGGGAAGGGTGCTCTTTCCAAGGGTCGGTGCAGACTCGATGGGCCGAAAGGCCTCCTTCAGCACTGTAAATTCTATGAAAGGATTGCCCTATTGTAACGCTGGAAATGTATCAATAATCAATAGTTTGGGCAGCACGGTGGCCTAGTGGTTAGCACAACCGTCTCACGGCGCTGAGGTCCCAGGTTCGATCCCGGCTCTGGGTCACTGTCCGTGTGGAGTTTACACAGTCTCCCCGTGTCTGCGTGGGTTTCGCCCCCACAACCCAAAAATGTGCAGAGTAGGTGGATTGGCCACGCTAAATTGCCCCTTAATTGGAAAAAATAATTGGGTAATCTAAATTTTTTTTAAAATAAATAAATAATCAATAGTTTGATTCCTGCAATCCTATTCCCAAGGGTATGTTCACCCATGTTGCATTCCTGACAAGCATCACATTCAAAGTGACCGCTTGTTGCTGTCAGGGTTTCAACATAGTAGCGTTGATTTCCTAAACCGCACTCCCTTCAAGAATAGCTCCCTCCTCGGGTACATAGTTCAGAGTTTATCCATGTGTTTTATCCACAGTTCGCTCCAGGGACTGTTTCCACATTTGGCCGCTGCATCACACCCTCGGCTGGCCCTGCCCCGAGTCAAACATGGGCTGCTGGTCATTGACTTGAAGTCCAGCTGCTCACTGCAAGCCTGGGCTGCACATAGCACACTCAGGTGAGAAAACATTCTTCTGTCTCGCTGTTCCATCGGGTATCTGAAATTGGACATGAACGCTGGATACAATACTCAGAATGAATTGATGCTGGCAACTGGAGAACAAAGGGACCGTCTGTATACCAAGTGTGTTCTCAGGCGACCTGTTTTTGCTTTGATTTCTGTACAGCCGATCAGAGTCCCAACTCCTGATATCTACCTGGTCAGGTGCATGATGCAGTGTCAGCACCCCAAATTTCATTAGGCTGGTGCCAGCTCACAAATGCCGATCCCCTGGGAACCAAACTGAGTGAGCGACCTCATGTAAAAACCTTTTCAAATTGGCAGCAATTCAACTTTGGAGCAAAACATTAACCAGGTACCATCACTTTTCAATGGGTTTCTTTCAGAAAGCTTTCGCCTTGCACTCGGATGCCATGTAAACAGGGCTCTATCGCCATGCGAACAGTTCAGTGAGCTTTTTTCAAAAGGACACAAACGACCTATTTAACTCTGCGAGCTTCATCTGAATCCATTTTGCCAGCAAACACCACACAGGGGGTTTCAGCTAACTCTCCATAGTCTTTCTCCTGATCCCCCGCTGCTTCTCCCTTCCAAGTTAAAACATTGCACTGTGCTTGATCAACTTCCTTACCTTGACAAGGCCCCTGGTACGCAACTGCAATTGCTGTGCCCTGGCGGCACATAATAGATTTAAGCTGGCACTCGTTGGCGTAGGTAATGCCATCTGAGCCGCAAACCTGATATTGTACAAGGAGGCAAATAAACAAGGGTCAAACACTGAACTGCATGCCCAACAACACAGAAACAACAGCAATAGGCCATTCAGTCTCTCCGTTATGTTAAATTGTGGAGGGTTAGTCCCTCAACGCCATCCACAGTACTCGTTTCATATCCTTGCCACCCTGGCCCAGCATTAATCCATGCACCTGAGCCCTGAAATTTTCAACTGACCCAGCATCCAAAAGCTTTCGGTGGATCAAGTTCCACATTTACGCCCTCCACTTTGTGAGAAAAGATGCTTCCTGAATCCAATATCAAAAAGGCAAATCTCTGATTCTAAGACTTTTCACTGGATTCCTGCGCATGAATAGATTGTTTCTTCATATCCTTCCCGGCAAATCCTTTCATCATTTCAAATACCTTAATTAGCTCATTCCTCAACCTGTTAAATTCAAGGGAACATCAGCCAGGTCACGCCAATTTGACCTAATTGTTTGATCCTTTAAACCCAGGTATCGTTCTATGAATTGGTGCTGTACCCGTTCCAAGGCCAATATATCCTTACTGAGGTTTTGGTGCTTGCTTCTTCAGAACCGCGCAGCGTGGAGGTGGTGGTTTAGTGGTATTTTAACTTGGCTAGTAATCCAGAGGCCCAGGGTAATGCTGTGGGTTCAAATCCCATCATGGCAGATGGTGTAATTTGAATTTGATAACATTCTGGAATTAAACGTCTTTTGATAAGCACTGTCGTAAAAACCCTTCTGGTTCCCTGGATGTCCTTTTGGGAAGGAAATCTGCCATCCCTGTCTGGCCTCTGTGGCTCCAGATTCACAGCAACGTGGCTGACTCTGAAAGGCCCTCTGAAATTACCCAGCAAGCCACTCAGGTCAAGGTCAGTAAATGCCGGCCCAGCCAGCACCGGCCACATCCCATGAAAGAATAGAAAAAAATATATATTCTTTAGTTCTTTTCAGATTCAAAACATACGACTGTCACACATTCCCGGTTTACCTGCCACAGCTTTATTGAATGGCGGAGTAGACTCGAAGGGCCGAACGGCTATTCTTTTAAAATGTTTTTTTTGAGTTTTCATATTTTATATGGGGGGCAGCAGGGTAGCATGGTGGTTAGCATAAATGCTTCACAGCTCCAGGGTCCCAGGTTCGATTCCCGGCTGGGTCACTGTCTGTGTGGAGTCTGCACGTTCTCCCCCTGTGTGCGTGGGTTTCCTCCGGGTGCTCCGGTTTCCTCCCACAGTCCAAAGATGTGCGGGTTAGGTGGATTGGCCATGCTAAATTGCCCGTAGTGTCCTAATAAAAGTAGGGTTAAGGGGGAGTTTGTTGGGTTACGGGTATAGGGTGGATACGTGGGTTTGAGTAGGGTGATCATGGCTCGGCACAACATTGAGGGCCGAAGGGCCTGTTCTGTGCTGTACTGTTCTATGTTCCATATCCAACAATTTGTAAAGTACACGACTGCGACAAAAATCAACACATATACTCACAAGCGAGTATCTTCAGTACAACTGTGGTTATGCTCCCCCTCTTATTTTACACTTTACATATTTTACATTCCCCAATATGGCCAAAACACGTATTTACAAGCGTTTATTTACAATTTGGTTTGGGCCTTAGCTTGCCCTAGGACCGGTCCCTCGCGACGTGTCCCTCCTGCTTGCCCGTCACTCCGAACATCCTGGGCGGAATTCTCCGTCCCCCGCCGGGTCGGAGAATTGGCCCGACGCCTTGCGAATTGTGCCACGCCGCCCCGACGCCGGGCGCAATTCTCCGCAGTGCGGAGAATCGCTGCCATCGGTGCCAGCACGGCGCGGCGCCGGTCCGGGTATGCGCAGACTCTCGCCGATTCTCCGGCCGGATGGGCCGAGTGGCCGTCAACAAAAAGCCAAGTCCCGTCGGCGCCGTTCTAACATCCTCTGAGCCGGCGGAACCCTGGCTTTGAAGGGTCTGGGGACGTCCTGTGGGGAGAGAGGGGGGGTCTAACTCGGGGGGGCTCTGTAGTGGCCTGGCCCGCGATCAGAGCCCACCAATTGGCGGGCCGGCATCTCTGACCCCCTGGCCTCCTTTCCTCCGCAGAGGGTCCTGGGGCCCTGCGCCATTTGGCATCGGGGCCGCCGCAGGGAAGAAGGCCACTGTGCATGCGCTAGTTGGCGCCGGCCCAACTGCGCATGCGCGGACCCCGCGATGCTGGGATCAGGCTGGGATCTCCGTTTTTACTCCAGCGTCGGCACTTAGCCGCCCGTTGGGAGAATCCCGCCCCCTATTTCTGCTCCTACGTCTTGTGGTCTGAACACACTCTGTTGCTTTAGTTCTGGTTCCCATTGACAAAACTTTACTGAACTGCCAAACAAGTTTTTTTTTCTAAAAACACATTCATGGGATGTGGGTATCGCTGGCTAGGCCAGCATTTATTGACCAGCCCTAACTGCCCTTGAGGAGGTGGAGTTGTGTGCCGCCTTCTTGAACCACGGCATCTGCAGCGTTAGATAAACAACTCCCTATTCCTTCATCCAAGTCACCGTTACATATGGTGGAAAAAACAATGCGCCAGTAGACCTCTCTGGGGGATGGGAAACGGGGGGGGGGGGGGGCACACCTTACATCCTGTCAGTCAGAATCAATTCTCTTGCCACGCAGTCAATTACCAACCAATGTTCTAAGCTTGTGCGGGACCTAATTGTCACGACACTCTGGCCTAGTGTGCGGTCAATTGGCTCTTGATTGAGCCCAATAAACTGCAGTCTCCAGGTTTGTAACTATAACACAAGTAACCTTTTATTATGTACAGTACTATAATTAACTGTACAGAAAATGTAACTGACTTTCTAATACCTTTTTCACACACAAACACGCATACATACACACACACACAATAAAATAAGTGGGAACAAAGGAAATAAACAGGAAGAACTTTTACATTATCAAATGCCTTATCATGGTCCATACCAACAACATATTGTTCATCTTCCTCAAAGTACTCAACAATGCCAGGACATCTGTAACCCTCGATAAACCTATGTTGACTCTTTGATCAGTTCATACATGTCTAGCTACTCCTTTCCTGATCTTTGGTTCCAGTAACTTCACCACACAGATGTTTTAACTGGCTACTCTGCAACAATGTGGTTTCTCTGACTTTCCCTTTTTAAACAATGGACTGACATTTGTACAATTTCAGAATCTAGCGAGGTTGGGGAATCTAGCGACAAAGATAATATCCTCACCCATTTCTTCTGATACACTGGGGTGGAAATTTGTCAATCTCAAGTCCGAATCTAAGCTCCATTGCCATTTCTTCCCCTGTCTGAAAACTGTCACTACAATCCCTCCCTTTGAATTTGGGTCAATTTGGTTCCACTAACATTTTGTTCCTCTTCCAAGGGAAATGAAGAAAAGGTAGCATCCTTGAACTAAGGGGACCTTTATGTTGCCAGCGAGCACTGGGGAGTGGAGGGAGCAGGATTTTAATGGACGAATTTCCATTCCTGGTGCATAGCTACCTCCATCAGGAGCACATTTTGGAAATTCGGGTGGAAAAACATGGGGAATGCTCGACTGAATTTGCAAAATGCAAAAAATGCAAAATGCAATGTTGACTGAAACTCTGAAACAGGAACAGACTTTTGTAAAATGGCTCCTTTAGAAGGATATCGTATTCTCAAATCGAGCATTCAGGAGAAAAGGTGAAACAGGAATAGCACCAATGAAGTCTTACCTTTGACTTTTTACTCGCTGGACAAAGAGGTGGGGGACACTCGCAGTGAGCTTGTCCGATATTCTCCACACAGGTTGCTCCATTTTGGCATTGAAGATCAGCACATGATTTGGAAATGGATGGATCTGTGGGAAAGTAGGAAAATAAACTCATTCAATTCTCTCTCTGTATTCATTTTCTGAAAGTTTTTAATGCATTTGTCGACAAAGAAGCGAAGTCGGAAGTTAGATTATTTTTTTCCCTCGCCACCGAGAGGCACAAGAACAAACAATAGTGAAACAAAAGATCAGCAGGCCCACCAATATCCACTCTCCAAAGTAGAGGTCAGACAGAACTTCACTTCTCCGCGGTGCGGAGAATCGGCGCCGGCGTGGTTGGCGCGGTGCCGGTCGTGGGCCACTACGCGGCCGGATGGGCCGAGCAGCCGTAAGAAAGAGGCGAGACCCGTCGGTCCCGTTCTAACCTGCTTTGGGCCGGTGGGACCTCAGTGTGTAAGGGTCGGGTGACGGCCTGTGGGGGGGGGGGGGGGGGGGGGGGGGGTCCGACCCGGGGCGGGGGGGGGCTTCCGATGTGGCCTGGCCGCGATCAGGGCCCACCGATCGGCGTGCCCGCCTCTGTGGCTGGGGGGGCCTCCTTTCCTACGCACCAGCCCCTGTATTCCTGCGCCATGTTGCGTTGGGGCCAGCACGTTGAAGGAGGCCACTGCACATGTGCACGTTGGCGCCGGTGCCACTGCACATGTCCTTGTTGGCGGCGGCACAACTGCACATGCGCAGATCCAGCGCGCACAGTTCGTGCCAGGATCTGCAGCTGGAGCGGCGCGAACCACTCCAGCGCCGTGCTGGCCCCCTGGAGGGGCCAGAGTTAGTCGTGGGAGCGGCCCGTTCACGCCGTCGTAAAATGCGACGCCATTTACGACGGCGTGGACACTCTGCTGCGGGATTGGAGAATCCCGCCCACTATTCCTCAGAGAAGCACCTCCCCATCTATATGACATTCACATTTCTCACACCACCTGTCCCTCACGTCATCAACAGTTTGCTAACTTATTGCTCAACACTTGTTTTTCTATGTAAGTTAGATTGTTCAAGATTCTTAACATTGTAGAAAATGCTGGAAATTCATAGAAGGCCCATCGGCATCTGTAAAGAAAGAACCAGATTATATTCTGGGTGAAGACCTCCCAACAAACCATGATGTTTTGTCAAAGGGTCTTTAAAAAAAAGTTAATTTACAGGATGTGGGCATCGCTGGTTAGACCAGCATTTATTGCCCATCACTAGTTGCCCTTCAGAAGGTGGTGGTGAGTTGCCAACTTGCACCGCTGCAGTCCTTCAGGTGTAGGTACACCCACTGTGCAGTTAGGGAGGGTGTTCTAGGATTTTTGTCCCAGCGACAGCGAAGAAACGGCGATATATTTCCAAGTCAGGGTGGTGATTGACTTGCAGGTGAACCTCCAGGTGATGGGGTTCCCAGGTATCTGCTGCTCTTGGCCTTCTAGATCAGGGGTGGGCAAACTTTTCCGTGCAAGGGCCACATTCAGAAATTCACAATTCACAAAGGGCCGCATAGTATATTAAGTAAAATAATTACTTCACCCGGTTATGATTCTGGGCGCCTCATATAGAACATAGAACAGTACAGCACAGAACAGGCCCTTCGGCCCTCGATGTTGTGCCGAGCAATGATCACCCTACTCAATTCAACGTATCCACCCTATACCAGTAAGTAACCCAACAGCCCCCCCTCTCCCCCCCCATTAACCTTAAAAAAAAATTAAAAAAAAAAAAAATTATTTAAAAAAAATTTTTTTTTTTTTTTTAAATGACTTGGTGGGCCGCAGAAATACCTTTGGCGGGCCGCATGCGGCCCGCGGGCCGTAGTTTGCCCACCCCTGTTCTAGATGGTAGTGGTCATGGGTTTGGAAGGTGCTGCCTCAGGAACCTCAGTGAGCTACTGCAGTGCACCTTGTAGATGGTACACAAGGCTGCCGCTGTTCGTCGAGGTTGGATAGTTGGAATGTTTATTGTGGAAGGAGGAGCAATCAAGTGGGCTGCTTTGTCCTGGATGATGTCGAGCTTCTTGAGTTTTGTTGGAGCTGCACTCATCCAGGTAAGTGGAGAGTTTTCCAATACACTCCTGACCTGTGCCTTGTAGATGGTGGACAGGCTTTGGGGGGGCCAGGAGGTGAGTTACTCGCCATAGGATTCCTAGCCTTTGACCTGTCCTGGTAGCCACAGTAGTAATATGGCTAATCCAGTGTCTGATCGATTGTAACCCCCAGGATGTTGATTGTGGGGGATTCAGTGTTGGTAATGCCATTGAATTTCAAGGGCCGATGGTTAGATCCTCTCTTGTAGGAGATGGTAAGAACTCTCTTAACACCAGGTTAAAGTCCAAAAGGTTTGTTTCGAATCACTTGCTTTCAGAGCTAATGATTCGAAACAAACCTTTTGGACTTTTGATCCGGTGTTGTAAAACTTCTTACTTTGCCCACCCCAGTTCAATGCCGGCATCCCCATACTTTGTCGGAGATGTCATTGCACAGTACGAATGTAACTTGCCACGTATCAGCCCAAGCCTGGATAGCGTCAAGGTCTTGCTGCATTTGGATATGGACTGGTTCATTATCTGCGGAGTCGTGAATGGTGCTGAACATTGTGCAGTCATCCGCAAACATCCCACTTCTCACCTTATAACGGAAGGGAGATCTTTGATGAAGCAGTTGAAGATGATTGGGCCTCGGACATTTAGCATGTTTCATAGAATTTACAGTGCAGAAGGAGGCCATTCGGCCCATCGAGTCTGCACCGGCTCTTGGAAAGAGCACCCTACCCAAGGTCAACACCTCCACCCTATCCCCATAACCCAGTAAACCCACCTAACACTAAGGGCAATTTTGGACACTAAGGGCGATTTATCATGGCCAATCCACCTAACCTGCACATCATTGGACTGTGGGAGGAAACCGGAGCACCCGGGGGAAACCCACGGACACACGGGGAGGATGTGCGGACTCCACACAGACAGTGACCCAAGCTGGAATCGAACCTGGGACCCTGGAGCAGTGAAGCAATTATGCTATCCACAATGCTATCGTGTTGCCCATTCTGGATGCCGTGCTGGATGTTTAATCCAGCTTCTCTCTTTTTAGGTATCAAAAACCCACTGTGTACATACAAAATTTCTGACTTTTATTATTTATTCCAATTGCTTTTACACCATTTCTGTGAATCCCTCATATAGAAGCTGACATTTATGTGTTTTAAAAAAAATCTTATGTGACTGAATCGGTCACAGTATTCTATGACAAGGTATCAGGAAGTGCATGTTTTGGCAATTACATTGGGAAGCTAATTGCCTGATTAAAGGCAGGCAATGGTTATTGGGTCCACCTCTAAATGAGTATCAATGGACAAAACTGGAACAGTTGGTGGAGGGGATGCAGAGGCAGTTTGAATGCAGAATAAACTTGCTGGAGGTAAAAGACAAACTGGTGGAGCAGGTTGGGGCAGCAGGGTAGCATGGTGGTTAGCATAAATGCTTCACAGCTCCAGGGTCGATTCCCGGCTGGGTCACTGTCTGTGTGGAGTCTGCACGTCCTCCCCCTGTGTGCGTGGGTTTCCCCCGGGTGCTCCGGTTTCCTCCCACAGTCCAAAGATGTGCGGGTTAGGTGGATTGGCCATGCTAAATTGCCCGTAGTGTCCTAATAAAAGTAAGGTTAAGGGGGGGTTGTTGGGTTACGGGTATAGGGTGGATACGTGGGTTTGAGTAGGGTGATCATGGCTCGGCACAACATTGAGGGCCGAAGGGCCTGTTCTGTGCTGTACTGTTCTATGTTCTATGGTGGACTATTCCTCCATCATACACTAACATTTAAGATCAACATTCCATCAAATTAATCACCACTGCAATCCTGAGTGCTCAAGGCGTTTCAAGGCTCTTGGGTGTCCTGATGAAAGAATCGTTGTAACACTTGCCTGTTGGGTTCGCTGGATGGTTCACTTAAACTCTCTGAAATCTAACACTGATACCTTGTTTCCAGTGGGTCATCTCAGATTTCAGGCTTTTACAAGAAATGCTTCACAGGGATTTTCTTACTGCGCCTGTTGATGCTCTCACCTTCGTTGCAGCCATTTTGACCCAATTTGCTCCCATCAGGACACTGGTTACACTTCATTCCAGTGATGCCCGTTTTGCAGGAACACAAGCCGGTCATCTGCTCACAGTCATCTCGAATGGCCCCGACCGAATCACAATTGCAAGCTGTGCATGTAAGAGAGGGAAAATAACAATGTGTTAGTGTAGGGGGAGGGGGAAATTAAACAACAAATACGCTCAGAGCATCTAGCGGCATGTGCAATGAAATCAATAAGCGTTTTCAACTTCTCTGTTCTTTTAAAAGGTTTAATTAAGAATAGGTCAGTCCGTGATATAGTGTAGAAAACCTGTTCTCGTCAAGATAAAGGCTCCAGTGCCGGGGAACGAAACATATTTCCATTTTGATACCTGCACCAAACATTTACAGCAGGGTATAGCATAGTTGGATTGAGAGTAAAGCTCCCTTTATTCGGTTTGAATAATATAAGTTGTCTCTTACTCAGCATCCTGCGATGCTGCTGGTTCGTGCCCTTTAAGAAGCACAATTAGATTGTCACTACCTTATTAAATTTTACGTTCTTGCAGGTTTTTTTGTAGAAAAAAAAGACAATATTGCGGTTTTCCTTCCCGAAGGAGCTGACCCTTACTGGGATTCATCTTCAGTTGAGCACTGCCAGTCATTGTCCAATCTGCCATTCTTTTGTGAGCTCAGTGTCAGTAAGTTACTTAACAAGGGAGAGCCTGAGTACACACGCTCGCACTCTGCAAACATTCTATTCCACAGGCAGGCTCCACATACACACACACACACATGCACTCCAACAGGCATGCATGAATACCATGCACTTACACGACACAAACCATGCATGTACGCCCTGCGCATATACACTCCACATGTCTCAGGCAATCAATGTGCTCCACACACACACACACACACACACACACGCATCTGGAACTAAAAACTTATCAGATTGTTTTTCCAATAGTTTGGGATGACGAGACTGATAGTGACCCGCTACCCTGATGGGACGTCAGTAATTTCAAAGCCCAATTTGGAATGGATTTAGATGCAAATTCCAGAGGTGAAAGAAGTCACTTGCTCCAGATGAAATGGTGAGCATCAGTGACTCGTTAAAATGGGCTTTCTGTGTGTGTCAGCCTGAGCAACATAAACGTGCGAGGGTCACGAGATAACACTTCTCTTGCCCTGAGCGAGAACCCAATTTTAATACCACCACAATTAAACGCAGTGGGCCACACACAACACAGGTCTAGGATTTTCTGATGAAGGCTGCACTATAATTGTTGTGTGGAGTGCTCATTAATCCATTTGGTTAGGAAAGGAGGGGGTAAAATGAAGAGAATGCTTTAAACTACATTACCGTCACATCTTACACAACTAAATTATCCCTGGTGTTCACTTACGAGTGCATCCGCTTTTCTCGTCTATGACGATGCCACGGAAATTCCAGAAGCCAGGTTCACAACGGTCACATTTCAGGCCACCCACACCGGGCTTACAGGAACACTGACCAGAGCTGGGGCTGCACGTTCCACTGTATGATCCATACTTATTACACCGACAGGTACCTGGAAAGATCAAAATACATTCTCCATTTGTCTCCATGCTTATTATGCAGAGTCTCTATTTATTAGAGAATACATTTTCAAGACGAGTGCACAAAAATAATAGGATAGTATTGAATTTTTTTTTTTAAAACCCGCATCTGCTTGACCCGGGACAAGGACTCCCCACCCGAGGTCAACTGGCCTTTTTGTTCGTCCGCCAAATTATCTGTCCCGCCCACGGCAGGCGGGATCAGAAGATTTAGGCCCATATAAAATACATTGCATGGGTCGGAGGGGAAGGGAACAAGCACACATGTGGGTGCATAAATTTGTGCTCCATCCTGTGCCGCAGGCCATCGTTCCGGCGGCTGTCTCAATTTCCAAATAAAGAGGATAGGTGCATAACCTTTGCCACCACAAGCATCCCCAACACCCCAGAACTATTCATCAACTTTGATGGGGGTCGGGCAGCGCGGTGGCACAGTGGTTAGCATTGCTGCCTCACGGCACCGAGGTCCCAGGTTCGATCCCGGCTCTGGGTCACTGTCCGTGTGGAATTTGCACATTCTCCCCGTGTCTGGGTGGGTTTCGCCCCCACAACCCAAAAGATGTGCCGGGTAGGGGGATTGATCACGCTAAATTGCCCCATTAATTGGAAAACATTAATTGGGTGGGTGCACTAAATTTATGTAAAAAAAACTTTGGTCGGGGTGGGCATAGGGGGCAATGGTGGGCCTGATTGGTGAGGGAGTTCTTTCAATAGAGGAGCTTGCCTTCTGCGGTTGCGATAGTGGGTCTTTCACAGTCAGGGTGTTAACTACTACAGTGGCAGATATGATGATGTCTGCTTGCTTAGAAGCAGAGAGTCTTTATGGTGTTGGCAGGGGAGACTGAGATTCCCTGTCTCAATCCATGTGGCTTCCTTGTCATGGTCACATTTTGTAACCTTGTGGGAGACTAGCTCCGGCGCCATCCCTGACAGTCTATCCTTAGTTGGGTAAACGACTCCAGAGTTGGAAATCCTCCTCCTACAAGAACGCAGAGAAGCACCTCCAAGAAGCACCTCTTTGGGGGCCTCACGGTAGCATGGTGGTTAGCATCAATGCTTCACAGCTCCAGTGGTCCCAGGTTCGATTCCCGGCTGGGTCACTGTCTGTGTGGAGTCTGCACGTCCTCCCCGTGTGTGCGTGGGTTTCCTCCGGGTGCTCCGGTTTCCTCCCACAGTCCAAAGATGTGCGGGTTAGGTGGATTGGCCATGCTAAATTGCCCGTAGTGTAAGGTTAATGGGGGGATTGTTGGGTTACGGGTATACGGGTTACGTGGGTTTAAGTAGGGTGATCATTGCTCGGCACAACATCGAGGGCCGAAGGGCCTGTTCTGTGCTGTCCTGTTCTATGTTCTATGTTCTAAATGCCCAGCACTCCCAAGCTGCGTCCTGAAGCTGCAAGGCCAATTAGGATGGATACACTGGGGGCAGCAAATTCACTCGGGAGATGAAGGTTCAAACATGACAAAAAAAACCTGTAGCCTGGATCCAACAGCAGCATCTTTTGTCAATTCTATGCTGCTGGTTGTGGAAGCAGCTACAGGAGAACCGGGTGACTACAGCTGGCTACACTCCTGCAAATCATAAGCACCGACGTCCCAACTTACTCGGGCAACCTGCAAGGCCGACTCCTTGGGCAGCGGTTATGTTATCAAGGCAACAGCCGTAGACCGATTTGCTGCAATGCTGTTGTGGGGCAGACGTCAAGATTGTAGCTGCAGAAAGAGAGCGTGAAACTGATAACGTATTGAACACACCAATGCAGATAATCTAATATGTACACTTTGTGTTTGATGGGATGAACACCGAGAGGTTCTGTTTATTGTCAACAAGTTCTTGCTGCCCCTCCTGTTGGGGCGCAGGAAGGTGCAGCAAGATTGGAGGCAATGGCGTGACATTTGGCAACAGTGGGGACGGCTTTAGCGTGTTTTTGAGGTGGCGTAAGAAGGTGGACCTGGTGGATAGCCATGCTCCTGTGACGGGGCACTGCTGTTAGAGGGTATGGGGAGGCTGGAGTGTGGGATTTGATTGATTGAATGTTTCTTTGTGATTCAGCAGTTAGTGCTGGGGTTGGAGGGTGGGGGACAGAAGGAATTCAGGAGCAGAGGGGGGGGTGGGGGTAGAGGGAAGTTTTTGGGTTTGAGGATTGTACTAATGGGTGGCTAATTCAGAATTCTGGCTGCGATGGGCAATGGGATCCAGAGATCGAGGGACCATTGGGGAGGGGAAAATACAAGGATCTGTCAGCAAGGGTAGTGGGCAGTGAAGGCGAGATCACTAAACCTGTTACCCATTTCCAGACTAGGCAGCTTAGTTCCCAGACTGATGCTAGTTTTAAGCATGGAATTGTGTGCTAATTATAAGACTGCTAATGCAGAATAACTCGGTATATAATATATAAACACCCACACAAATGTAACCAATGATTTAATTTTTTATGCACTGAAAATCCAGAATGTCATTGGTAACAAATGTGGACAGATAAATATTCCAGTAGTTAAAACCAAACCTTGCTCCCTTTCCATGTAACCTATTTGACCGTACTCAAGACCATCTGGATCGAAGCTTTGCTTCAGTCATGGGCTTTTAATGCAATTATATCTCCTTCCATAGCACTTTAAACAACTTAAGTCGGGAAGCAGCTGATCCCAGTCATTTCCAGCCCACAGTGCATCTGGTCCGACACTCAAATCACAATCAAGCATCTACAGGCTGCTTTAAAGCAAATCGAAGCAACACCATTTGGCAACAGACGCGCTGTAGTTTCACAGCTCCCTCTGATCTCGGCCTCCAAACTCTCCGACACAGACTGACAGACCATTTCTGCAAGACACGGTCAAATCTTCAACGCTACCTTTGAACGGGATCCTGCACATTGGTGCAAGGCATGGACACTGCCTGACAATTCTAGATTGGGTTTCAGGGCGGCACGGCGACGCAGTGGTTAGCACTACTGCCTCACGGCGCCGCGGACCCTGGTTTGATCCCGGCTCTGGGTCACCGTCCGTGTGGAGTTTGCACATTCTCCCCGTGTCTGCGTGGGTCTCACCTCGCAACCCAAAGTTGTGCAGGGTAGGTGGATTGGCCACGCTAAATTGGCCCTTAATTGGAATTTTAAAAAAATTCTAGATTGGGTTTCCAATCTAAACCGAGTTGCCTTTTTGCAGTAATGTCACAAGGATGCAGTGACTGTACTGGATCCTTTAACTTAACGTTTCTCAGTCAAAACATTTTTCTGCATTAGACTTGTGATTGTGGTCATAACTTATGATTTTGGCTCTTGACTAAATGGCAGGTATCTCTCTCCTCAGTATCACCCACACTCTTACTCGATAAGAAGCGGATTGGTGTGAATTATGCATGAGGGAGGACATAGGCAGGTTGTGGTTGAGGTAGAATTCAGCTGAGTTGCTAAGTTTGTACACTGGTGGAATGTGAATGCCACTGGTGTGGCCAGTAATTGCTGCCCATCCGGAAGAAGGTGGTGGCGAGCTGCCTTCCTGAGCCACCGTGTAGTCCCTGTGGTGTAGGTCCACCCACAGTGCTATCATGGAGAGACTTCCAGGGTTTTTGACCCAGCGACAGTGAAGGAATGGCGATAACTTCCTAGTCATACAAGACCGTGAGCGTCCTTGACAGAGTGGAAGTGGATTGGATTGGATTGGATTGGATTTGTTTATTGCCGCGTGTACCGAGGTACAGTGAAAAGTATTTTTCTGCAAGCAGCTCAACAGATCATTCAGTACATGGAAGAAAAGGGAATTAAACAATTCAAGAAAATACATGAGAATACATAATAGGGCAACACAAGATATACAATGTAACTACATAAGCATTGGCATCGGTTGAAGCATAAAGGGTGTAGTGTTAATGAAGTCAGTCAATAAGGGGGTCATTTAGGAGTCTGGTGACAGTGGGGAAGAAGCTGTTTTTGAGTCAGTTTGTGCGTGTTCTCAGACTTCTGTATCTTCTGCCCGATGGAAGGAGTTGGAAAAGTGAGTAAGACGGGTGGGAGGGATCCTTGATTATGCTGCCCGCTTTCCCCCGGCAGCGGGAGGTGTAGATGGAATCAATGGATGGGAGGCAGGTTTGAGTGATGGACTGGGCGGTATTCACAACTCTCTGAAGTTCCTTGCGGTCCTGGGCCGAGCAGTTGCCATACCAGGCTGTGATGCAGCCCGATAGGATGCTTTCTATGGTGCATCTGTAAAAGTTGGTAAGGGTTAATGTGGACATGCCGAATTTCCTTAGTTTCCTGAGGAAGTATAGGCGTTGTTGTGCTTTCTTGGTGGACCAGGATAGATTTTTGGTGATGTGCACCCCTAGAAATTTGAAAGTGGAGAGGAGGGGCGGGATTCTCCAACCCCCCTGTCGGGTCGGAGAATCGCCGGAGGGGGCGGTGTGAATTCCGCGCCTGCCGGCTGCTGAATTCTCTGGCGTCGGGGTTTTGGCGGGGGTGGGAATCGCGCCGGTCGGCGGCCGCTAGCAGCGGACCCCCCGGCGATTCTCCAGCCTGTTATGGGCTGAGTGGCTGCCTGTTTTCGCCCAGTCCCGCTGGTGTAAATTACAACAGGTACTTACCGGTGGGACCTGGCTCCGTGGGTGGCCTCAGGGGTCCTCGGGGGGGATCTGGCCCCAGGAGGTGCCCCCACGGTGGCCTGGCCCGCCGTCGGGGCCCACCGATCCGCGGGCGGGCCTGTGCCATGGGGGCACTCTATTCCTCCGCGTCGGCTGCTGTGGACATCCGCGATGGCCGACACGGAGATGAACCCCCCTGCGCATGCGCTGGTATGACGCCAGCATCCCACGCATGCGCCAACTCAAGCCGGCCGGCGGAGGCCCTTCGGCGCCGGTTGGCATGGCAGGCAGGAGGGGCTGAATGGCCTACTCCTGCTCCGTTTTCATATGTAAGTTAGGATGGTATGTGACTTGGAGGGAAACTTGCAGGTTTTGGTGTTCCCATGGAACTTTGTGGGCAGCACGGTAGCATAGTGGTTAGCACTGTGGCTTCACAGCGCCAGGGTCCCAGGTTCGATTCCCTGCTGGGTCACTGTCTGTGCGGAGTCTGCACATTCTCCCCGTGTCTGTGTGGGTTTCCTCTGGGTGCTCCGGTTTCCTCCCACAGTCCAAGAATATGCAGTTTAGGTGGATTGGCCATGATAAATTGCCCTTTGTGTCGAAAAGGTTAGGAGGGGTTATTGGGTTAGGGGGATGGGGTGGAAGTGAGAGCTTAAGTGGGTCGGTGCAGTCTTGATGGGCCGAATGGCCTCCTTCTCCACTGTCTTTGTCCATGTCTATATGCTGCCCCCACCCCCGTTTTTCTAAGTGGTGGAAGTCTTGGGTGAGTTGCTGCATTGCCTCTTATAGATGGGAGGTATCCAATTGCCAGAATGATGATGGTGCGATTCATGACTCTCACCTTAAGACGGAATTACAGCCGTACATTTTCACCTGATGTGTTTGTACTTTTTATCAATCAGATGCTGATTAGTTTAAAGCATGACTCACTATCAGCATGCCCTAAGGTTAAGAGCAGGGTTCTCTGATCCCCCCACCCCCCTGTCACCACCACCCTCTCAAGGACAATTCGGAATAGGCAACAAATGCTGCCCTAGCCGGCAACACTCACATCCTGTGAAAGAATATGTGAAAAAATTGGACTAAAACCGTAATTTAGGCTTCTTCAGTTTCGCAACAGTTTGCATTTATACACCATCTTTAAGTAACAGTACCAGCAGAATGGGAGGTTTGCAGAAACAAAATGGACACCCAGCTACATAAGGAAATTTGAGGCCAGATGATTGAAGGCTTGGTCGGTTTTAAGGCACAGCGTGAAGGGAGAGAGAAAGGACAAGGGGCGGAGAGGTTTGGGGGGGGGGGGGGGGGTAGAATTTCTGAGTTTACTGGATCAATCAGGTAAATGCAGAGACACAAATGGTGCGACAATTAAAATCTGGGGTGCAGAAAAGGCGTGTAATCTCAGAGGGTTGTAAAACTGGAGTAGGTAGGATATGTTAGTGTAGTTCCTCTCTTTATTTGGGGTTTCAATGTCTCCATACCCTCGTCATATTCCGAGTCTGTGCATGTTCACACATGCTTGTGTGTCTGTGTGCACACATGTGTGGGTGCGTGCACATGTATGCGTGCGTGTCTGAATGACTGCCTGAGGAACGGACGCTTGACGTCACGTTGTTATTATTTTATGTGGGTTCAGTGGTTAATAAATGTGCCCTTTTTCTGAATTAGAAACCCTTGTTTTATTGGTTCCTTGTTGCTCACAGCTTAAATGGTTAAATACATTTTGATTTGGAGAAGGCATATGCTTGTGAAAAATTAATTAAACCCAACGAGGAGGTTGAATAAGAGGGGAACCAGTCCACCCCCTTCTCGCCTGGTCCAAACAGATACTAAATAGTACCAACCATATCTCATGTCAAATCCACCCAGGTATGCTCATGAAAAGGTAGGTGTGCAGGAGGTCATATAAAAATAGTTGACAAAACGATGGGTGATCAGCTGGTGGCTGATCTTGGCAGAAGGGTGGGGGGGAACAAATTCAAGTACAAATAAACAGCTTGCAACTCCCTGGCAACAGATGGCCACAGGACAAGTATTAAGAGCTGCTCCTGGCAGCTACCTACTGGAAAACATTAGAAATGGGTCTCGAGAGATTTTTGGTGAGTTAACTTACTTATCTATTGTTAATGTATTACTCTGCACCACTATAAGGAAAACCTGGCTGACAGATTCAAGGGCTGGAATTTTATCGGCGCTTTGTGGTGGGCAGGATTCAGGGAGGGTGCCCACTGTCTTCCCAACTCCGTACCACTTTGCCAGTGATGGGAAAGTTGGCAGAAGTGCCACCCACAGAAGCCCAATTGTGCCACCTAGTGGGCAATTAAGAGCCACTTCCCACACCTCCATGGGCATTTGTCCCATGTTGGGGGTGGAGGGGGCTATTGCCATGTGGGGAGACCAACCAGTGACGTCAAGCTGCATCCCATCAGACCATGGGAGTGGGCCCTACCTTCTGGGCACTCCATGGCCCACAGAGGGTCAGCCAGTGGTAATGATGCCGCCCCCCCCCACCCCATCCAAATAGCCGGGACTGTCCTGGTGCTAGCCATTGAGTCCGTCTTGATTGCAACTCCAGTCTCAGCAATGGCCACTGCTAGCCTCTTGGCTGAATGAACGTGCACACGTGTGCATGTATGTGCACATATGCATATGTGTGCATGTGCATCTGCACAAGTATGCATATGCGTGTGCATGTGTGAGCACGTGTGCGTATGTATGGGGGAAGGCGGTGGCGCATTGGTATTGTTACTGGACTAGTAATCCCGAGACCCAGGGCAAGATCTGAGGGGCTAGGGTCCAAATCCCACCCCGGCCGATGGCGAAATCTGCATTCAATAAATAAGTCTGGAATTGAAAAGTCTAACGGTGACCATGAAACCCATCGTCAATTGTGTTAAAACCCCATCAGGGTCACTAATGTCCTTTAGGGAAGGAAATCAGCCGTCCTTAACCAGTCTGGCCTACACGTGACTCCAGACCCACAGCAGTGTGGTTGACTCTGAAACGCCCCCTGAAGTGGAGGATGGGCAATGAATGCAAGCCTCGTAAATTAATTTTAAAATGTGCACGCATGTGCGTACTTACCCTCACAGGAGCTGGACATGATGACGTGGAGGTCCTTCTGTAGCTGACAGCGTGTCGACTTCAGCTCGCACTCATTCCAATATGTTACCCTGTCAGACCCACAGATCTAGCCGGAGGAGAAAGATAGGCAATCTCATAGTAAAAGGGAGAAAAAAAAATCCTCTCACACGAAAAGTAATAAACCCAGTTTCAAAAAAAAAAAGTAGCACCTGGCAACTGCTCAGCATTCCCAGCAGGATTTGAAAACCTTGAACAGAAATACTGCTAACAGGAATAAAAGGAACTTTGTTTGATTCATAAACCTTTTCTTTCCTGTTGAAGAGAAGGGTATTTTTTGAGGGATGTTTTCTCATCAATCTTTCAGGCTGCTGGCGACACCTTCAAATTGACTTTCCAGACTTGAAATCCCACAACAAGCCTGGTCCTTTTAGCCCGCTGTGGGAGTCCAAATATCGATGGAAAGTCAAAAGGAGCATTGGGGGGGGGGGGGGGGGGGGGGGGGGGGGAGAGAGAGAGGAGAGAGGAGAGAGAGAGAGAGGAGAGAGAGGAGAGAGAGAGAAGAAGAGAGAGAGAGAGAGAGAGATCCATTCTAAATTCAGTAACCCCTCGTGCAACAACAGCTCACCCAATTTAATTTCTATTTGACCTCTCACCTCCATTTCGGGCCATTAAAGGTCACAACGACCCCTCCGAGTCTCCGAGTACAGAACCATTCATTTTGTGGTGGGAAGAAATTAACTTTCCCGTGGGGTCCTTTACAGGCATCTTCGGGGGAGGATGGGGCCTCGGTTTAACACCACGTCCGAAAGATCTCTGACAAAGCTCAGTATATACCGGTTGATACTGATGTATCTGTCGGGGTTATGCATTCAAATGCAGGGATGGGAGCTTGAACCCTCTCGATACAGATGTGAGACTGTTACCACTGAGCTGAGCAGACAAGGCACGATTTGCAAACGTCGCTTGCCCCGGGGAGTGTAGAAAAAGAACAGTGCAATGGTATTGAATGGAAGTGGCACTGATTTACAGAAGCTTGAAATCTGACCCAGTGCGCAGAAGGCTGTGGGTGATAAGTTAAAGAGGTCTTAGCAAAATGAGCCTCAAATAGACACACAAGGTTATTGGAAAAAAAAAATCAATGCAGGCTCCTATAAATAATAGTAATGTCACAGCTGCACCCCTCCCCCCCAATTAATCTCTCTGGTCACTTCAAAAGAGGTATAAAACTACAGCCTGGCTCACTGTGAGGCTCTGGGCTCACAATTGCTGCTTAGACTCTGGCCATTCAGCCCATCTGATCCACGTCAGTAAAGATACTCTCCATGGGCCTCACCTTACTTTGTCTAATCCCATTGGCACACCCTTCTGTTCTTTTTGCCCTTGCATGCTTCTCCTTGGCTAAATTCTCCTTAAATATCATCTGTGGTATTCAGCTCAAGTACTCCGCTGTGGCGATTCATGTGGTGACTGTCCCTTTAAGGGCAGCACAGCAGAGTAAGGGTCACCTGGCTTGGGAGGCCAATCAGGAGTCAGAGTGGGTAATCACGTTAGAGGTAGGAAGTTCGGCAGGAGACATGTAGGGGACGAGGTGGAGTTGTGCTGGCCGCTTGTTATGTTTTTGGGGAGTTTTTACTTTTACTCACATACAAACAAAAGATAACAAGGTCAACCCCACCGCAGGTCACTGAACCAGTTGTCAAGAGTTTATTGCTGAGGTGTTGCCTGCTCACAGCCTAAGATCGAAGTGGAGGGAAATCTCTTAAGTACCTCTAGTGAAATCGCCACGTAACCATGTGACACACTACACAGAGGTCATTGGTTATAATAGACATGCCTTGCTTACTATAAGTATAGTTTTTCTTATTACTAAATACCTGTTGTGTTTCTAATGAAATCTGTGAAAGTGCAACATTACATCCATGTGGTAGCGAATTCTACATTCTGGATGAAAAGGTTTCTCCTGAATTCTTCAACTGACTAGCTCCCAAACTGGAAATGTTCATTTTACATGAACACAATTCTTCCATTCGGTGAAAGCACATTTCAGTCTGAGACTCATCACATTGGAAAGATATTAAAATACAAGGGGCGAAATTCTCCCAAAACGGGAGAAATCGTCAAACTGCCGTAAAACCCAGGCGGGTTTTACGGCATCGCGCCCCTTCCCGACGGGGGACCGATTCTGGTCCCCCGTCGGGGCTAGCAGCCCGACGTCGGAGGCTCCGACAAGTCGGGCTTAACGAAAATCGTTAAGCCCGCTTGTCGGACTTAGCGCCGGCTGACGCGTCATATGACGTCAGCCGCGCATGCGCAGATGGGAAGACTCCACCCGCGCATGCGCGGGTGACGTCATCGCGTTTTTGCGCGAAACCCGCGCATGCGCGGTCCGGGTTGCCCCTCAGCCGCCCTGCGTATTGATACTGCGGGGCGGCGGAAGGACAAATAGTGCGCGGGCATCGGGCCCGCTGCCCGCGATCGGTGGGCACCGATCGCGGGCCCATGGCACCCTTGGCACGGCCGTGGTACTGCCGTGCCAATCGGTGCCATGGTTATTTTTTTCCAGGTGGTCACGACGTTTTTATGAACGGCAGGACCAGGTGTGTTTGCCGTTCGTAAAAAGGTCGTAAAGGGCTGGGACTTCGGCCCTTCTAACAGCTGTGAATCGCTGCCGGCCGTAAAAAAACGGCGGCAGCGATTCGTGTCGGGATTTCGGCGGGGGGGCGGGAGAATAGCGGGAGGGCGTCAAAAAAGTCGGGAAGGCCCTCCCGCTATTCTCCCACCCGTCGTGGGGGGGGGAGAATTTCGCCCAAGGTTTCTAATGAAAGATTCTTGGATCTCTGGGCTAGAATAGCCTGAAGGGCTGAATGGCAGCATCTGTAATTCAGGAACAATCGGATATCTTATCATCAATCATCAGGGTGCATTTGTTAAAACAAAAACAGTACAGGGGTAAAGGAATCACTTTTCACGACATTATTACAAAGCTTCATCATAATTTACAGTTGCCTGGGGTAGTAACGGAAACCAGGGGAGCCATTACTCACTGGGTTGTGAGGGACGGTACGACAGAAGAATTCACAAATACATCGGTCATCTTCTGCGTCCTCATCCCACATTCCTCCGTACTTCCGGCACCGTTCTTGCTCGCATTCGTTGTCCTCCCCTGATCCGGACCCTCCAGAACCACATTCTGACAAGAACGAAAAGGACAAACAGACATGATTACTGGCTCAGCAAGCAACGGTAATGGGAAGGGGTGGGTGAGGTGGGCAGCGCACTGATTTACTTCACATCGAACAAAAGTCAACGATCAACGTAAAACCGAGGCTCGGGCTCCATACGTTGCCTTCCAGAATGAAATCGAGCTTATTCCTTTTCGGGATGAGAAAAACTTTTATTCATTTGTCCATAAATGAAAAAAGATACAGAGGGAGAAGACGAGGAAGTAACAGAACTAAAGGCCCCCCCCCCCCAAGGAGAAAGAAAATATGCCTGGCTTGGTGTCCGGGCGTGAGCTCAATGGAGAGATGACCATGATGGAAATCAAGATCAACATTAATGTGCCTTTGGCGAATGTGATCTGAATTATGGTCAAGTTTGAGCAATAGCTTTATGGTGGGGTCTGGAACTCACTGCTTGAAAGGATGCTCGAGGTGGGAACCCTCACAACATTTAAGAAGCATTTAGCTGAGCTTTTGAAACTTCAGAACATACAAGGCTATAGGCCAAGTGCTGCAAACCAGGAATAGACTAGAGAGGTACTCGATGGCCGACGCAGACACGATGGGCCGAAGGGTCTCTTACTGTGCTGTAGAACTCTGATGACTACAGAGCATTTAACAGTGCAGGATGATGAGTACAATGTGAGAATGACAACCATTTCCATTTATCTGTTTGCGAGCATCTAAAATAAACTGAACAGAAAATAAACAAATACCTGCCTTCCGCAGAACAGCTTTTAAATGTACCTTCTATTGTGACACTGAGTGATAAGAGGCCAGATTTGATTTTAAAAGTTCCTTTCAGTCCTCGATTTCAATTCCTCTGTCACCCATCCCTTCACTTTCCTGAAGAGCTCCGAACAAATCAAGCTAAAACAGGTGATCAATCGTTCGCAAGTCCTCACTCTCACCAAGGCTTTAGTTTCTCCCTCAGACATGGACCCACAGTTGGAATTAGAACATAGAACATAGAACAGTACAGCACAGAACAGGCCCTTCGGCCCTCAATATTGTGCTGAGCCATGATCACCCTACTCAAACCCACGTATCCACCCTATACCCCTAATTAGAGAAGTGTTTCCTAAAGCTACACTCGGATCTTTATTTAGAATGACTTTGTTAATTAAATATTAAAAACCTTGCGAGAAAGGGTCACACTTTGCATCCTGATTTTACATTAGTCATTGAAAGTCCTCCGCAAACAAAATGTTATTTAACATGTGCAGGGACTCTGTGGTGTAAACATTTGTACATCTTTCGACTCTGGAACAATCAATTGATTATTGACCTCGGGGTATCAAAAACTGACCATTTTCTCCACATGCCATTAGACACTTTTGAAGTGTTCCCACCTCCACCACCTTCGCTCTTCTCACACAATACTCAGGAATAGGCATCCAGCATTTACCATCAAACGCTCATCCCAAACCCCAGCACCCCACCCCCCTCTCGCACCTATTCGCCTCACGTGAACAAAGATCAATCGCTTACACTTCTGTTTGAATTTAACCTTTCTTGTTGTAAATGGCTATCTTCCCACCTCCTGCTGCAGTTTTTGTTTTTTGGTGTGGGGGGGGGGATTTAATGTTGAAGGGAGCTTGGGGATCCAGTGAGGCATTAGTCTATGGAGCATTTCTACTGTTCATTGGGCAACACAGTAGCACAGTGGTTAGCACAGTTGCCTCACAGCGGCAGGGTCCCAGGTTCGACTCCCGGCTTGGGTCACTGTCTGTGTGGAGTTTGCGCGTTTTCCCCGTGTGTGCGTGGGTTTCCTCCGGGTGCTCCGGTTTCCTCCCACAGTCCAAAGATGTGCGGGTTAGGTGGATTGGCCATGCTAAATTGCCTTAGTGTTCAAAAGGTCAGGTGGGTTTACGGGGATAAAGGGGATAGGATGTAGGCGTGGGGCTTAAGTCGGGTGCTCTTTCCAAGGGCCGGTGCAGACCCGATGGGCTGAATGGCACTGTAAATTCTATGATTCTATGATGATTTGGACAGGGGTTGACCAGGCTGTTTCGTTCGAGCCAAGTATAAGAATTTCACAACACTTAAGTAAATCACAGGCTTGCTTATTGTTTCCTGAACCTTTGACATCAAAGGAGATTAAACAACATGACAAGGGTTGTCAACGAGGAAATTTGAAATGAAGTACACCAGGTTATCTATCCAAGTGCAGCGCTGCACCAGGTGATCAGTGTTCGACATGCTTGACTTACTACACTCTGCCCATTAATGCCTGGGCAGAAACTCACTGTGAACAAGTTTCCACTTGAGCTGCAATAAATCTCTTTAAATATCTCCAAACGGTTGCTGTTGTCCACACTGACAGTCCCAATCTTCGTAAGCACAGAACTGAATATTGAGTTGATTGGGAAAAGGAATAGCAAACCTTCTTGCCAAAGAGTTGGGCGGGGCCTCCCGGCTGAGAACACCGCGCGGGAATGATTGAAAAAATATCACTGAGGGGGCAGCGGTGGGTAGGGTGGGGAGTGGGGGCAGAGATTCACTCACGTCTCACAGGGGACATTGGAGTTTGTCTTCGATGGTGATGTAATCGCAATGTCACTGGTCTAGCAATCCAGGGTCCAAGGCTAATGTTTGGGGGGCATTCCATAATGGCAGCTGGTGGAATTTAAATCCAATTTAATAAAATCTGCAATTGTAAAACTAGTCTCAGTAATGGTGCCCCCCCCCCCCCCCCCTCAGGGCAGTACGGTGGCCTAGTGGTTAGCACAACTGCCTCACGGCGCTGAGGTCCCAGGTCGATCCTGGCTCTGGGTCACTGTCCGTGTGGAGTTTGCACATTCTCCCCGTGTCTGCGTGGGTTTCGCCCCCACAATCCAAAAATGTGCCGATTAGGTGGATTGGCCACACTAAAAAATTGGCCCTTAATTGGAAAAAATAAATGGGTAATCTAAATTTATAAATAAAAAATAAAAAATAAAAAAAAAGTAATGGTGGCCCTGAAACTATCAGCGATTGTTGTAAAAACCCATCTGGTTCACAGAGTAATGCTCTTTAGAGCAGGAAATCTGCCGCCCTGACTCGATTCGGCCTACATGTGACTCCAGACCCACAGCAAAATGGCCGACCCTTAACTGCTCCCTGATAACGGCCTAGCAAGGCTGTCAGTTCAGCGACGCCAGTGATGCCCACATCCCATCAAAGAACGGAAAGCAAGTGCATCTTTTCACCTGCTGGTCATTCGAACAATCATTTCAGAGCCTTGCCACTCACTTCCATACCGCTGGTGGACTGGGCTCGATGGGAAAGAATAATTTTGTACACGGATAGGTTCAGTCAACCGCATCATCCAAACTCCTCATGCAACGGGTTGCCTGCCCCTCCGATTTAATAAGGGCTTTTGGCAGAGGGTGGGAGGCCAATAAATCTGTGTTAATAACTCCAGCAATGATTCCCCACTGACTGGAGCCGAGCCTCTGTGCGGACTGATGAGACCATCACACAGTCAAGGACTCTGCACCTGGCCATCGCTTTATGAAATAACTTTCAAATGTATTCGAGGGGCCTGCTTAGAGGCAGTCAGTGTAAAAACCATACCAGTAAATTTAATAATAGCTCATTGCAGCTGCACGGAATATTGGATAGCAATGGACGGATTATATTTCATGGGGCATTAACCTGTGCTTGTTTCAAGTATTTTATTTTCTTGGTAAACAGAGTGGAGGGGGGGGGGGGGGGGGGGGGAGGAGGAATGGAGTGTCAAGCTTCCATTTATGGGGTGACGTCAATAACCTGTTCAGGTCTCCATTCTGCAGTTGCACACGCAGCACCCGTTGACATGGGGTACATACCATCATCACAAGGACTCTCTTCCGCGACCTCAATTTTCTTCTTCTGCTGGCAGGAGGCAGACTGCAGGTCACACAGGTGGGTGTACGTGATCCCGTCGCTCCCACAGACTGGCGAGCTGGGCTGGCTCTCACACCTGGGGCAGACACATTGGCCGTCAAGGCACTCCGCCCCAAACAGGCAGATGCTGGCGCCACATTTCCCTAAGAAATGGAACAGACAGGAATGTGAGCAAGCAGGAATATGAAGGAGCTTCTTTATTCTTTTTGGCATCACGCCAAGAGGCATCCCTCCAACGGTAATTGAATCGTTTTGACTTTGAGAAGGTAGCCGGTCACACCAGATCCATTCTCAAAGAAATCACGGCATCCTAAAGAGCGATGCTGTATAAACTACCAAATGATCTCTCCACTTCTGAGAGGTTCTCTTACCTCTTCCAGGGCATTACGTTGCATTGTATTTACAGCACAGCAACATGTCACTTCATCTCAAAGTTTTATGTTGAACATGAGTCTCTTACCTCCCTATTATATCTGACCCTATCTACATACCCTATTCCATTTAACCTCACGTACTTATCTTTTAAAGGCACCTTTGCTACTTACTTCAACCATGTGGTCAGGACAAAGTTGGAGAAATAATCAAGGGGTTAAATCAACCGGATGGTCATGTACAAACCAAGGCAAACAACAGACAGCAGATTACCTCCCAATCTTCTCAGCTTCAACATGGTGTTAGAACAGGGGTGGGCAAACTTTTCCGTGCAAGGGCCACATTCAGAAATTCACAATTTTAAAGGGCCGCATAGTATATTAAGTAAAATAATTACTTCACCCGGTTATGATTCTGGGCGCCTCATATAGAACATAGAACAGTACAGCACAGAACAGGCCCTTCGGCCCTCGACGTTGTACCGAGCAATGATCACCCTACTCAAGTCAACGAATCCACCCTATACCAGTAAGTAACCCAACAGCCCCCCCATTAACCTTAAAAAAAAATTTTTTTAAAAAAAATTTTTTTTTTTTTTTTAATGACTTGGTGGGCCGCATAAAGACCTGCGGCCCGCGGGCCGTAGTTTGCCCACCCCTGTGTTAGAATGAGCAACATCGCCACCCAATGCTCAGAGACAAAGGCCGGGATTTCCTGGCACCAGAGGCAACTCCCCATTGGCCACTGGTGGGATCACCTGGTCCTGCTGGGGAACCCGCCGCGGGGGTCTCCTTTGGCAGGACCGGAAAATCCCGTCTTCGGAAAGGTCTGGAAAATCCTACCCAAACTATTAAAGTTACAGGATGGAGTGGGGGAGGGGGGGGGGGGGATATTGAAAACATAACATCTGTGCACGTCAGTGATACGTTTATTTGTTTTTTTCGTCACATTCTGTCACTTTTGATTTGCCCTTTTTTTTAAGGTGTCTCTCGCCTCACCCCCATCTGACCACCCTCAGCTGAGAGGGTCAACAAGCAGTGACGTGGTCACGGAACTCTTCAAGGTTACCAGTGGCGCTGCTTTCGGACAAGCTGATAGGTGTCACCCAGGTCACAGACAGCACAAGATGGCAGCCTTTCTCCGCCAAACCTAAAGTGAATCCTCCGTCAGCAAGGAACCGAGTCAACAACAGGTCTCAACTGAGACAGGCAACACAGGGCTCCAACCCACGAGCAGTCAGAGGGAAAGGAGCCTGGTTGCTGGTTGATGCTGAACCTCCTCCTTTTTATTGGATAAGTGTTATGCTCCCTCCTCCCCATTCTTCAAGGAAGTCGGACTGAAGCTTGATCACATTTAAAAGGTACTTTCCGTACCATTTGCAACAAACTCCAGTGTCTGCAATGATCGGGGTAACTTGCTGCAATGGTTGATGTTCCCAATCCTCGAGGAGGTTACATGGCATAGTACAGGGTACGTTTATTAAACTCAGCTGAGGAGGAATGTGATCAAAAACACATACGTTAAAATTTACATTTAAATAGATGGCCTCTAGGTTGATAATGAATAGGAGGAGACACTGCAGCCAGCTCAGTTCTCAGGTGGGCCTCATTTAAAAGGGAATCGTCTTCACCAAAATGCATTCTTTCATTCATTTAGGAAACCAAAATCTAAATATTACAATTATACATTGTTGCATACTTAAGTGTCTATTATTGACGTGTTGAACTGAACATTAAAACGAGGACACAACTTCCTGCTCAGGTGGAGGTAAAAGCTCCCCTGACACTGTTTCGAAGAAGTGCAGAGCCGCTATCCTCCAATATTTACTCTGCGTCGCCTATCCCTCGATTTGAGGGTGACGTCCACTCAGGGTCATGGGTTTCTGCCACGTGTCCTCAAGTAACTGAGCAGGCAGATGTCCGACACGCAGATCTTTGGGCAGATAGGGCAGCACGGTGGGGCAATGGTTAGCACTGCTGCCTCATGGCGACGAGGACCCGGGTTCGATCCCGGGTCGCTGTCCGTGTGGAGTTTGCACATTCGCCCCGTGTTTGCGTGGGCCTCACCCCCACCACACAAAGATGTGCAGGGTAGGTGGATTGGCTGCGCTAAATTGCCCCTTAGTTGGGGAAAAAAAAAGAATTGGGTGCTCTAAATTTATTTTTTAAAAAGATCTTTGGGAAGCTGGGGTAGGAATTCCCACCAGGGAGTTGGGAAGCGGAGAGAAGGAGATTCTTCCTTTTCTTTCCTTCTCTGCCGCCGCTCTGCGTCACCATGAAGGAGCCGGGACTCAGGGTGATGCAGCTTGTCGGACACGATTTTGCCGTTTTGAACGATAGGTGACAAGCTCCTTCCAGCCATTAACATCAATGTTTGCCGACTCTGAAGGAGAGCTTCAGAGTGTCTTTGTAGTGTTGCCTTTGTCCACCCTTGGAACGTTGGCTATTTGAGAGTTGAGGAAAAGGAACCGTACCAATATTTACCCCTCAATCAGCATCACATAAAAGATGATCAGGTTGCTATCACATTCCTGTGTTGAGGGCTTGCTGTGTGCAAATTCAATGCCGCGTTTCCTTGACTACGACAGTGAGCACATTGCAAAGTGTACTTTATTACTGTGAAAGTGCATTAAAACATCCTGAGATGGCTAAAGGCTCTTAGATAAATGCAAGTCTTCATTTTGTATGCAGCTGTCAGGAGTTAATACAGGACCAGATCCCTGCTATCCCCCCAGCCAGCTGAGAGTGTGAAACACGTCCGAGGAAATAAGCTACAGCACGCACTCTGAAAGTGCATTTCTGTTTGGCTACTGGGCTATCCAGCAAACTAGATGCTTTTAAAGAATTAACGACACATTCATCGCATTTCAGTAAACCTTTCACGAGAACTCGCACAAACATGGACTTCAATGATAACCAAATAACATTCATCTCCCTAAACCATTCGGCCACTCTGCCGATGCATCAAGGACCGAATGTGTTTTTTCAGCCATCAGAGGAAGACGTTGCTCAAAACAGAAGACCGAAAAAGTGAGAACGTTATGAACATAAAACAACCAAAATCAGAACGAGCTCAAGACACTGTATTTAGAACACCACTCAATCCCTGCAGTCATCGTTAATAATAAAATCCTTCAAAAATATTTGGTGCCTTATCACTTTGAATTGACTCAAAGCGCTTCATGTGATGGATTATTTTTGGATTATAGTGACAATTATTGTTTAGTAAACTGCAGCAAGAATTCTGAATTAACAACAGCAAGCAGTAATGAGATAAACAACCATTGAAATGTGCTTTATGATAATTGACGATTGGGCAGGTCGGGTGGGGAATGTTGTCCGAGATGCTCGAAAAGGTCACCTTCAAATAGTGCCACGGGATGGTTGGCGCCCATGTGAACTACTCAAGGCTGAACCTCAAGTTAGGATTATGGCCTTGCAACTCGCTCCCGGGATACTCTCCATAAAAGGCAACACAAGAGGACTTACTGCACTCTCCCTGGGCTGCTACTTGGATGTCTGTTTGCCTGGTGCAGGACTGAACATGCAGCTCGCATTCGTTCATGTACGTCCTGCCGTCTGTGCCACACACCAGCTGCTCAGAGCTGACACATTCTGTAGGGCAAAGACATTTTCCTGTCTCTGCCTCGCAAATGGCTCCAAATTGGCAGTTTCCGCAGTGATCTGGAAGCAAACAAAAAACATGATGGCATCACTCAAAAGCCAAAGTTATCCTTTTCTTGTGTGTAGATCAGCGACAGAAAATAATGAAACAACACAAACGCACAAATTAGCAGTAGGCAAGTACATACAGAAACTGTGGTAAGATATATTGGGAATGTGCAGATCTATTATTCTCTTGCATCCCTGTTTTCAACCCTTTAGGATAATTTCAGTGCTGCTGCAGGAAGCAAAATGCCTGTTCAACAACAATAATAAGTTCACAGAGAGAGCTGGTATTATTAACAAGGCGATGACGCAGTACAGAAACAGCCATTCAGCCCAACAGTTCCTTGCCAGTGCTTATGCACCACTCAATTCCCCTCCCACCCAAATTCATCTAATCCTTACAGCCTGCCTCTTCCTTTCTCCTGCATTTTTAAAAATGCGTTTGATGTGGATGTCGCTGGTAGAGCCATCATGTATTGCCCATCCCTAAATGCCCCCGAACTGAGTGGAGTCAACCACAGTGGTGTGGACCTGGAGTCACGTGTAGGATGGCAGATTTCCTTCCCTAAAAGGGTATTCGTGAACCAGATGGGTTTTTAGGCCTATCGACAATGGACTTTTAATTCCAGATTTTTACTTAATTCAAATTTCAGCATCTATCCTGGTGGGATTCGAATCTGGGTCCTTTGAGTATTATCCTGAGTCTCTGGATTACTAATCCAGTGGCAGTACCATGAATGCCACTGCCTCCCCTGTATGTATCTGGTTTCATCCGTCTCATCCACTGCAGGTGATCATGATACATACCAACTAATTGGAGCACCCGTTCCAAATGCAGGTTCTACTATGAATGATTTATGCGATGACTGTCAGCTATGCCTTGATATGCTTAAGAACAAGTATAATGACAGGAAAGATATGGATGAAGTAGGCCATTTGATCAATCTAATCAGCAGAAAGTCCTATGGTTCTTCTCTCAAGACACACAGCTGCCGTTTAAATAATTTAATGGCTTTCACCATCTTCACAGCACCAAAGAAGATCACTGCGCAGCCCTCTGAATGGGGAAAGTATGGGCCAGCCTGAAAACTAGATAGAAATTTATTGTGTGCATACAGTCAGAGAGGGAAATCACACCTTTAACTAACCGCAGCACGCCACCACAGTGGTTAACACTGTGGCTTCACAGCACCAGGGTCCCAGGTTCGATTCCTGGGTTGGGTCACTGTCTGTGCAGAGTCTGCACGTTCTCCCCGTGTCTGCGTGGGTTTCCTCCGGATGCTCCGGTTTCCTCCCACAGTCCAAAGATGTGCAGGTTAGGTGGATTGGCCGTGCTAAATTGCCCTTAGTGTCCAAAAAGGTTAGGAAGGGTTTTGGGTTACGGGGATAGGGTGGAATTGAGGGCTTAAGTGGGTCGGTGCAGACTCAATGGGCCGAATGGCCTCCTTCTGCACTTTACGTTCTATGAAACCGCGTGAGGACCCTTGGCTTTATAGAAATTAAGCTGCAAGCTGAAAAAGTGAAATTCATTTACATCACTGACTCCTGTGCCAAGCAGAAACCGATAGAAAAGGTACATTTTTATAGGGCTTTCCACAACCACCAGACACCCCCAAGCACTTTTGTAACTAATGAAGTACATATCAAAATAAAATGGAAAAGGCTGAATAAACCTAGCCGATTTGGCATCTGTGGAGAGAGAAACAGAGCTAACGTGTTGGGTCCAGGGGCAGCAGGAAGCGCACTGGTTAGCACTGCTGCCTCACGGCGCCGAGGATCCGGGTTCGATCCTGGCCCCGGGTCACTGTCTGTGTGGAGTTTGCACATTCTCCCCGTGTCTGCGTGGGTCTCACCCCCACAGCCCAAAGATGTGCAGGCTATGTGGATTGGCCATGCTAAATTGCCCCTTAATTGGAAAAAATGAATTGGGTACTCTAAATTTATTTTTTAAAAGTTGTTCTTCCAGTTTGCGTTTGGCATCATTGGAGCTTTGTAGCAGGTCGAGGATGGACATGTGGGTATGAGAGCAAGATGCTGAGTGGAAACAGCAAGTGACCAGAAGGTTGTGGTCATGCTTGCAGACGGAGTCATAGAGCTTTATAGCACAGCAAGGGGTACTTCGGCCCATCGGATCTGTGCTGGCCATCCAGCGAGGGCGTCCGCCAAGCGGTCACCCGGCCTGCGTTTAGTCTCCCCAGTGTAGAGGGGACCTTTTTGAAGTCTAGTCACTGATGCAATGGCGCGTACTGTAGATGTTTGGAGTTCCAGGTACAGATGTTGCTTCACCAAAAAGCACAAAGAATTGACTTTAACCTCAGCCACCGCTATCACGAAGGAACCCGCTGTATTGAAGGACTGGCAGCCATTCACATGCACCTATTTTAACCAAGGTTTATTTTTTTCCCATTCCAGAGTATCTCTCACCACAATGCAACAACCCTGCTGGAAGAAACAGCTCCGGAAATAGGTCACTGACTCTCCCCCCCCCCCCCTCCCCCCCCCCGGCACGTTATTCATTAACAAATTAATTCAGTCGTATTCATAACTAGCTGGAGATATTAATTGATAGCGGCAAGTCCTATTATTTCAAACCCTTCTCAAGCTTACGCGTCCATGAATTCAAGCATAAAAATGGATTCAAATTTGCAATAATGTAGTTTGTGAATCCATTAATATGTTTGATTCAATCTTGAATCCGCATCACTCACCATAATGCAAACAAATTGCATTAAATTTATGGAGACTTGAGAGCTGATAAGAGAGGACTGGTACTGCTGTCTCTTGTAAGCATGGCAGCGAGGTTTTAGAGAGGGATTTAAAGTGGTATCGAAAAAGTGAAATCTATCAGGCCCTGGACATGCCCAATAGTAAAGTGTAGGCGTGCTGCCCATGATTACTGTGACAACATGAAAATATGAGAACATGCCAGTGTAATATTGTTTTTGCTTCCCACATCAGCTGCTCCACGATTGAGGCTGCCAATTGAATGCCGAATCTTGGGGGCAGTTTTACATGCTTAAGCAGATGCCTGCAGATGCACTAACTTGTGTCACGGTGCTCTTTCCAAGGGCCGGTGCAGACTCGATGGGCCGAATGGCCTCCTTCTGCACTGTAATTCTATGTCATAATTTACATAGACATAGAACATACAGTGCAGAAAGCCATTCGGCCCATCGAGTCTGCACCGACCCACTTAAGCTCTCACTTCCCCCCTATCCCCGTAACCCAGTAACCCCTCCTGACCTTTTTCGGTCACTAAGGGCAATTTATCATTGCCAATCCACCGAACCGCACGTCTTTGGACTGTGGGAGGAAACCGGAACACCCGGAGGAAATCAACACAGACACGGGGAGAACGCGCAGACTCCGCACAGACAGTGACCCAGCAGGGAATCGAACCTGGGACCCTGGTGCTGTGAAGCCACAGTGCTAATCATCTGTGCTACCGTGCTGCCCAACAGCCAGCTGACAGTCCATCCGTCTGAGTTTTAATGGGACCTGGGTCTCAGGAGGTGAAAGGACAGTTCAGAGACCACTTTGCTACCTGGTTTTTCCCCCTCTCTGGAGAGATAGAATTTAATAAAACGATTCCCTCCAGATCAGCTGATACCCTATACAGGCGTGATCCAGTTCAAGGTTATGCTTGCTCAATTGCAATATCCATTTGTACATTTAAATTAAGGTCATCCCATGTTCAAATATAATGGTTCTATATCAGCATCACCTGTCTCCTGAATTATAGAGATAGCTGTTTCAATAGCATCGCAGACTCTTTATTAAGGAGTGTTATTGATAACACACTCAGCTCTGCACTAAAATTGCAGAGAGATTAATAATGGTACGTGACAATGGGTAGAAATTGGATTCAACATAAAACCTTAATGGAATGTCATTCTGCTTGCTACACACAATAAGCTATAGAAGCCAGCTTGGCACAGGATCGACAAGTCGGCCATAATTCACATTAACAGAATATTATACATCAAATGGAAAGATTAAACAGTTTCACGGCGAAAATGGGAAAGCAGCAAATTGAAAAAAAAAGACACATTTTAGTGGAAATAACTCAGCTCATAAAATGAGCAACGGCCACAGCACATTCCCACCCTCCTCGCAGAGAAATAGTTGCTGATGGCGAAACTTCGCGAAATCATTCAAAATCAATTGAACTATGAAGAGAAACAAAAGGTACACTCAATCGTTCAAAGGAAAATATCGCAAATGAAAATGGTTTCCCGGGCGTCACGGTGGCGCAGTGGTTAGCACTGCTGCCTACAGCGCTGAGGACCTGGGTTCGATCCCGGCTTTGGGTCACTGTCTTTGTGCAGTTTGCACATTCTCCCCATGTTTGCGTGGGTTTCGCCCCCCACAGTCCAAAGATGTGCAGGGTAGGTGGATTGGCCATGCTAAATTGCCCCTTAATTGGGAAAAAAAGAGTTGGGTACTCTAAATTTATATTTAAAAAAAGAAAATGGTTTCCCATAAGTTTACCGGCTGTGCAAACGACTGATCAAACAAAATATGTGAACGTATATCAATCACTGTGGCATTAAGCAGCAGCCAATACTTGATAGGTAAGTAAGTCAACTATGACGTTTGAAAGAAACCTTGCTCGATCCTTGAATCGATTCTCTTGTTCGTAGTGATCTAGTTAATCTCAGCCAGGGCAGCATTTGGGATCGAGGAGTTATCTTTGTGATCCACCCATGGTTCCAGGCGTAACAAATTGGAGCAAAAAGAAATTGGGACAATCTATTGTTACAATGGGGCAATTTAAAAAAAAAAAGTTTAGAGTACCCAATTATTTTCTCCAATTAAGGGGCAATTTAGCGTGGCCAATCCACCTATCCTGCACATCTTTGGGTTGTGGGGGTGAAACCCACACAGACACGGGGAGAATGTGCAAACTCCACACGGACAGAGACCTGGAGCCTGGATTCGAACCCAGGTCCTCAGCGCCGTAGGCAGCAATGCTAACCACTGTGCCACCGTGCTGCCCTACAATGGGGCAATTTTAACCTATTCCGTCCATGAGACCACTGCCAGTGGGATCAAATGTAACCGCCAGGTGGGAACTTGACAGGACTGGGTACAAAGTGGGTTTGACACAAAGCCCAATTTTGATCTCCACTGACGGGGTTTAAAAATCAGTATGTTCCATAATCTCACTGGTTTCCCACCCAATGAGTTAGGTTCAAATTGCCCACCATGTCTCAGGCCCAATTCTCCTCCTCCCTGTCCAGCCCTGGGGGTTGCAGTTGCAAAGTGAAGGATGGGTGGGGAAAACAGTTCAGGAAGGTGAGAGAATCCCTTCTGTTTAAAGGGCGGTGGTGCTTTCTCAAGAGAAGGAAAGATCTCCTGCATGGCAGAGGGAACAAAACCAGAACCAGGGGCGAAATGCTCCCCTAGCCGGCGGGGCGGGGGGTCCCGGCGTAGCGGAGTGGCGCCAACCACTCCGGCGTCAGGCCTCCCCAAAGGTGCGGAGAATTTTGCACCTTTAGGGGCTAGGCCCGCGGCGGAGTGGCTCCCGCTCCACCGACTGGCGGCAAAACTGGCGCCAATGGCCTTTAGCGCTACGCCGGCCAGCGTCGGGGCTGGCCGAAAGGCCTTTGCCGGTCGGCGTGTGTCCGCGCATGCGCCGGAGCGTCAGCGGCCACTGACGTCACCACCGGTGCATGCGTGGTGGAGGGGGTCTCTTCCGCCAACGCCATGGTGAAGGCCATGGAGGGGGCTGAAGAAAAAGAGTGCCCCCAAGGCGCAGGCCCGCCTGCCGATCGGTGGGCCACGATTGCGGGCCAGGCCACCGTGGGGGCACCCCCCCGGGGTCAGATCCCCCCCCCCCCCCCCAATGGACCTCGGAGCCCGCCCACGCCACCAATCCCGCCGGTACCAGAGGTGATTTAAACCACGCTGGCGGGAAAGGCCTGTCAGTGGTGGGACTTTGGCCCATCGCGGGCCGGAGAATCGCTTCGGGGAGGTGGGGGGGGGGGGGGGGGCTCGCCGACCGGCGAGGCGCGATTCCCACCCCCGCCGAATCACAGGGGGGTGGAGAATTCGGGACACGGCGGGGGTGGGATTGACGCCGGCCCCGGGCGATTCTCCCAGATTCCGTCCCAGGTTCTTCATTTGTGATTTTATTACGTCTGTTCTGAAAATGCATTTTCACCTCAGTGCTGGGACACAGTTAAAGGCCTTTTACTCAGAACCAGACGATGCTTCCTGTAATTTGAAATTGCTTGTGGCCTTTACTGGTTCCATTCTCACATCTATTACAATGATGATCACAAAAGTTCACCAGAAAACTGAAAAAATGAAGGGAATAATCGCCCCTGCATTTACCTTCACTACTTCTCGCACTGTTTCTCAAATTTAGCAACTACATTTGGGGGTACAGGCCCAATTTGATTTTTTTTAAATATAAATTTGGAGTCCCCAATTCATTTTTTCCAATTAAGGGGCAATTTATCATGGTCAACCACCTACCCTGCACATCTTTGGGGTGTGGGGGCGAAACCCACGGTCACACGTGGAGAATGTACAAACCCCACACGGACAGTGACCCAGAGCCGGGATCCAACCTGGGACCTCGGCGCCATGAGGCAGCAGTGCTAACCATTGCGCCACTGTGTTGCCCTTCTTTTACCAAAGCTAATACGGCCCAAACTATTCAATATGTTTAGTTACAATGGATCCCACAATTTATTTCCACATCACATTCTACCGTTGGTTTTAATTCTGAGCTCCTAATTTGTTCCAAGTTTAGTCTGACATGACATCTGCACTGTCAGTTCTGCCGGTTCATGGCCATTGTTACTCTAGATAATGAGTTTCTATTCCATTATTCCCCTCATTATCACTGTCGTTCTACATCAATCTAATGCAACACCTTCCAACAGAAAATACAGTAAAATCAAAGCTCAATTGCAGCGGGAGCTGCCAGAAATGACTTAATTTATCGGGATTGTACAGCGGAAATGTTTGTTCTTGAATGTTTTTTGCACTGTAGTGAAGTGATGGAAGGTCATTGCCACTTCTAACTTTACAGTAGAAGTGAAAGTGGAGCCCACTGGATGTCACAACCTGGAAAACATGGACCAGCTAAACCAATTCTAGTCCCATTTAGGGTCCGATTGCTGCTGTTGCTTCTTCTAAACTCATCCGTAAAGAACCTCACCGCTGATGTCTGTCAAGTTGAGGCCTCTGAAAAGAATGCACTGCATTTCTCTCTCAGTGTGGTGTCCTCCTTGCCCAAGGGTTGCTAGACATGGCTCAAGCCATGATATCATTGTGGGGGAAGGAAAGGAGATGGGACCCCACAACTGTGTCAGCTGGTATGAGGATTCAACCCACACTATTGGACTGATTCTGCGTCACACTCGAACCATCTAGCTGTTTGTCCGTAAGTCCATAAGACGCAGGAGCAGAGGTAGGTCATTTTGCCCAACGAGCCTGCTACTCCGTTCAATGAGGTCATGGCTGATCTGATGTGACAATCCTCAAGTCCATTTCCCCCGCCTTATCCCCATAACCTTCGATACCATTACCAATTAAAAATCTGTCCATCTCGTGCTTGAATTTACTTCATGACCCAACCTCTACAGCCCTCTACAGTAAAGAATTCCACAGATTCCCTATCCTCTGAGAGAAGAAATTCCTCCTCATCTGTCTTAAGTGGGTGACCCCCTATTCTGAGGTTATGCCCTCTGCTCCTTGACACTCCCACAACAGGAAACAACCTCTCAGCATCTACCCTGTCAAGCCCCCTGCGTATCCGACATGTCTCAATGAGGTCACCTCTCATTCGTCTAAACTCCAATGAGTACAGGCCCAACTTCTCCTCATAGGAAAATCCCTACATTACCTTTTATTAAATCAATTTAGAGTATCCAATTATTTTTTCTCCAATTAAGGGGCAATCTAGCGTGGCCAATCCACCTACCCTGCACATCATTGGGTTGTGGGGGTGAAACCCACACAGACAAGGGGAGAATGTGCAAACTCCACACGGACAGTGACCCGGAGCCAGGATTCGAACCTGGCTCCTCAGCGCCGTAGTTCCCAGTGCTAACCACTGCGCCACACGAAAATCCCTCCATGCCTGGGATCAATCTAGTGAACCTTCTCTGGATTGCCTCCAACACCAGTCTATCTTTCCTTAGGTAAGGGGACCAAAACTGTACACAGTATTCCAGGCTAATCAATCCTTTACTGTCCATTAGGTCAAGCATATAAAGTCAGAGGTTCAAAACAAAGGTTTCCAAACGATAATTTATCAGAATAGAATTAATATTGACACGATTGTGCCCATCAATGAATTGGAGAAAGGGTGTGACTTATGGTAGTGACTGAGAGGAGAAATTACCCATTTTTGCCAGCAGCTGTACTAAATTTACTGAAGTTAGATGAGTCTGGACAGGGTTTGGACTTTTTTGGGTTCGGGGTCCCAAAGCTGCACGACACCGCACTCTGTGGGAAATGGTCACCTGGCAGAGATTTCCCCCGAATTGTCCAATTTCTGAGTGGAGGGCGGCCTCACAGTCCAACTAAGAACGGTGGGCGGGCTCTCGAAGCTGGGAGCCAATAGGCAGCTGCCTGCAACCCAGGTAAGAGATTTTAAGGAAACAAACAGAAAGCAAAATTGGGGAAAAAGAAGAATATTTTGTGTGTGAAACAGTCACGTCATGTAATAATTCCAGGAGGCGCAGACTAAAAGGCAAAGCTTCCAAACAAAGATAATGCCTCAGTCATAGCGCACAAAACAAACGTCCCAGCCCGGGACTATCAGGAACTGCCTGTCCGGGTCTGGGGATCGTTATTTAAGGCCCTGCTGGTGAGACGGGCAGGAAAGTGGCACAGTGGTTAACACTGCTGCCTCACAGCGCCAGAGACTCTGGTTCAATTTCTATCTGTGCGGAGTTTGCCTTTCTCCCTGTGTCTGCGAGGGTTTCTTCCGGGTGCTCCAGTTTCTTCCCACTGTCCGAAGATGTAAAGGTGAGGCGGATTGGCCATGATCAATTGCCCTGTCCTAAGATGTGCAAGTTAGGTGAGGTTACGGGGATAGGGCGGGAGGGTAGGCCTAGATAGGGTGCTTTTTCGGAGGGTCGGTGCAGACTTGATGGGTCGAATGGTCTCCTTCTGCACTGCAGGGAGCCCATGGATTCTACATGGAGGGAGGGGGGTGGAGGGAGGGGGGTGGGGGGTTAACTCTGTTGGTGGGACCGCAAGATCCCGCCAGTGGTGACAGCCAGAAAATCCCACCCGATATATCTTTCTTAAAGGAACATCCACTACTTTGTAGTACTGGCAGTAAATGTCCATTAATCTGGTTAGTTAGAATGTAAAATATATCCCCACTGTGACTGGAAGTGAAAATGCCCAGGAAAGCGACCAGGAAGTCCAATTTGTGCATGTAAAGCTGTTGCCACAGCAACACTCATCAGACAACTTCTATTTTACTGACTAAAAATAAGAAGATGCAGACAGATAAACAAACAAATGAACAGGAGAGAAAAATACACCAAGAAACTAGGGGAAACCAGCGTTAGAATTAGAAAGTAAGAGCAGAGAGGGGCAGAGAGACATAAAATGGAACTTTTAGCGCTCCCGGAATGGGCAACAAATGTCTAAGGGAGGGGTTTAAAATTTTAAATGCAAACACAATTCCATCCCACTCACTTCCTGGATGGTAATGAATATCCATTTGCTGAGGTTTGAAGTCTTGGTCACACCCCTTTTGCATTTCTCTCCATTACTTGCTGGTTTCTCAAGTTTGTATTCTGAGAACGTTGAGTGTTAATTGAATAACTTGCAAAGTTAAGTGTATACAGATGGGGGGGGGGGGGTGGGGGCGCTCTTGGACAATTACTTGTGCACACATAAGGCTAGTCTCTCTACACAGGCCTCCTTCCCTTCACCATTAAGGATTCGGCATGCGGGATGTTGCAAACAGAAGGCATGATTGAATGGCGGAGGGCAGCACGGTGGCGCAGTGGTTAGCATTGCTGCCTCACGGCGCCGAGGTCCCAGGTTCGATCCCGGCTCTGGGTCACTGTCCGTGTGAAGTTTGCACATTCTCCCCGTGTCTGCATGGATTTCACCCCCACAACCCAAAGATGTGCAGGGTAGGTAGATTGGCCACGCTAAATTGCCTCTTAATTGGAGAAAAAATGAATTGGGTACTCAAAATGTTTTTTAAAAATGATTGAATGGCGGGGTAGACTTGATGGGCTGAGTGGCCTAATTCTGCTCCTATGTCTTATGGTCTAAGTCCAGTACCACAAGCAAGACTCCCAGGCTGCATGCCTTTCCCGTGACCTTGAGGATTCCGTATTCCACCTCTAGGCCCGAGGTTGAAGCCCCTTTTTGCTGATTTGAAGGGGCTGCTCCTCAGGTAATGGCTGCATTTCTTTCCCATGCTCCTGATCTTTGGCCGCCTGGTGCGGAGGGCGACAGGCAGAGTGGTGGGCCTCCTCGTAAGCCTGCTCCAGGTCCTGGACAAGGTGGCCACTAACAGGTCCAGGCAGCCGGGCAGTTGAGGGGGGGGGGGGGGGGGGGGGGGACATTCGGTCTGACTCCCAGTCCCTCTACTGCAGCCTCGTACTCGCCCGACTGCCACTGGAGAAGGACAACGTGCTTTTGAGGCCTTCCTTAACCGTTGGGCACGCTCAGGGCTGGACTGCATCGTCAATACCAGAAATTACATTTTAATGCAAGTATAAAAGTTTCTTTTACAGCTTTTGCTCTTTTTGTTGTTGAAAAGGGGCGGTAGAGCCCCTTTCAAATGGGATACTTCACCTGTTGAAGGTTCAACAAAAAGGCATAAAGGACGACACTGGTGGTTAGTTGTAGAGTTTGCAGTTTTAGTTTGTGAATAAAGATTGGCCTCCTCCTTCACCAACCGGCTGTCACAAGTTTGAGGTTTGCAAAGGGCTGTATTCCGCTCTAATGTGGCATTTGGGGGGGGGGGGTAAATCCTAAATCAGAACACCTTCATTTGTTAGCATCAGCACTTACAGGCGGTGACACAATAGACCAAATGGCTTCCTTCTGTGACTCAATGTAAATGAAGGAGAACATAAATTTAAATTTCATACATGCGCTGTACACAGCCAAAGGAGACAAAGGGTTTGGACCCCTGACCTCGAATATCTAACGCTCCAAAGACAATTCATAACTTTGTGCAGCTCAGGCGAACACACACAAACCCTGGGTTTTAACTCCGGGCTAAAAAATTGTTTTTTAACCCAATGCCCATTATTCAAGCCTTAAATGGAGTTAGTGAATTATTCATCACTGGCAGAGTCTGGAATAAATCTATTAATCAATCCATTGTTCTGTGGCCTCAGATTAATAACACCACCGTGGTTATTGGTCCTCTGCTGTGTAACAATACGAAGCATAAGCAATAGCCGCTGAATAACACCCACTCCCATCTCTTCTAATTTACTCTCTGACCTCGTGTCAGTCAGGCAGCCCCTGGAGATAAAACCCATCTGCACATCCAGTGGAGGGACGGTGACATATGTCGGCCTTAGTCAGTGAAGTGGCCAGAGAGCGGGGAAGGGAATAACCATGGCAACGGATCACATGAACTACCCAACACATTCTTTTCTCTCCCCGTCCGCCTCGTGGCATGCTAGGACCCAGTCCAGTGACAGACCTTTCCACCAGCGAAGCATGTCAGTTCATGCAGCTGATAGTGCAGCTTGCAGAGGGGCGTCAGGCAGCCATAACCTCATCCTTCAAGATATCCCGCCTAAAAAGCAGAGCCGCACGAGGCTCCAAACGCAGTACAGTCAATTTTTGGCAACCTCGGGAAGACAGGCAGCACTCTGGGCCTCGATTTGTGACCATCTGCGCGACGAAGGCCAGGTCATTAATCCTAATCATCCCTGAAAACCCTTCACGCATCAGTGGAGTCTATGGGAATATAGCGAAGGAGCGGGACACATATTTGACTGATGGATGCGTCTCTTACTGAAAATGGAACCAGGGCTGGGTTGTCAACCATCCAAGGTTATCCCGGAATCTCCAACAGTCACAACCTAAATTTATATAGCACCTTTCGCCCAATAAAATGTCCTAAAGGTGGCTTCTAAAGCAACATTTAACATTGAGCCAAACAATGCCCATCTCCTACAAGAGAGAATCAAACAATCTCCCCTCAACATTCAATGTCATTGCCATCACTGAATCCCCCACAATCAACACCCTGGATGACCATTGACCACAAACTGACCTGGACTAGTCATATAAATACTGTGGCTACCAGAACAGATCAGAGACTAGGAATCCTGCAACGAGCAACTCACCTCCTGACTCCCCAAAGGACTATCCACCTCCTACAAGGCTCAAGTCAGGAGTGTAATGGAATGCTCTCCACTTGCCTGGATGAGTGCAGCTCCAACAACACTCAAGAAGCTCGACACCATCCAGGACAAAGCAACCCCGCTTGATTGCGCCCCCTTCCACAAACATTCAAACCCTCCACCACCAACACATCGTGGCAGCCGTGTGTGCCATCTACAAGATGCTCTGCAGGAACTCACCAAGGCTCTTTAGGCAGCACCTTCCAAACCCCCAAGAACTACCATCTAGAAAGACAAGCGCAGCAGACCCATGGGAACCACACCACCTGCCAGTTCCCCTCCAAGTCACTCACCATTTGGAAATATTTCGGCCGTTCCTTCACTATCGCTGGGTCAACATCCTGGAACTCCCTCCCTAACAGCACTGTGGGTGTGCCTACACCACATGGACTGCAGCGGTTCAAGAAGGCAGCTCACCACTACCTTCACAAGGGCAATTAGGGACGGGCAACACATCCTGGCCTAGCGAAGCCCACATCCCATCAGAATGAATTGAAAAAAAAAATTAGAACAACAGGTAAAAAAGCTTGGTCAATGATGTTGGTTTTAAGATGTGTCTTAAAGGAAGTTAGGGAGCTCGGGACACAGAGAAGTTTAAGGAGGGAATTTCAAAGTTTAGTCCGTGATGATGAGCACAGACTCTAATGGTGGTGCAATTAAAATCGGGGGTGCTGAGGAGCCACGTATTAGATCAGTTAGATATTTCAGATGGTTGTTGGGCTGGAGGAGATAGGGAAAGAGAGAGATCATGGAGGGATTCAAAAGCAAATGGGGAGAAGTTTAAAATTAAGACTTTGCTTAACCGGGAGCAAGTTTAGGCCAATTTAGGCCGGCCAGCACAGAGGGTGACCTGCAGCGCATTGCAGCAAGCAACCCAGCAGGACGATCGAGAGGCAATAAAAATCCTCGGGTTTTGTTTTTCATATTCTTTCTCTGTTCCAAAGATATTGGGGATAGTTTGGCTGAGAGCTGGTTGAGCAGTCAGATGGGTACTCGACCTCATCCGACACACCATGCTGAGAACGAGAGGCATTATTATGTTGATGCACTAATAACTAACTTGACTTTATCCTTTGAAATAACCTTAGCCAGATAACTAGAGTAGGATGGAGAGGAGCGAGGAACAACCACTGACTCCAAGAGAGGTTTATATATCGGAGAATCAGACAGAACAAAGTGAAAACGATGTAAAACCCGCAAGATTACATTTACAATTCATACTTTTATTTCTTATCTGAAACAGAGAAGTAAATCATGGGAATAAAATTAACAGCTGTTAATGCTTTTATTTTAATAAGAACTTCCGGGATCGATTATTTTTTACTTACCACAAGGACCCTTGTGTTTGATGGTGATGTGTTTTTTCAGGATACAGGACATGGCCTCCAACTCGCAGTGGTTGCCATAGATGTGTTCATCACTGCCACACACAGGCTCGTACACGTTCTGGCATGTCTGCTGGCACTCACACACAGGTTTGTTATTCTTCACAATGCATTTGGCCCCAAAATCACATTCAACGTTCAGGCAGGGGCTCAGAGTGTTAAGGTCTGTTTGAAGAAATCAAGCAGGAGGTTATGTCAATCGCCTGACGTTACGTGTCGCCATTTGAAGTGGCTTCGCTTACAAGTGACCAGAAATCCAACCCCATCCAGCATTCCGTTCGCCCGTCCAGGCCTCCTACTCAGGAGTACGCTGGTAGCCCGTGTCTGTCGGACATCTGTTCACACACTTTGGGCCCCGAAGAGTCCATGTTACAGGCCCCAAGCCTTAGCAACCTGACCCAAGAAACCTGCTTCTTTTGCACTTCTATTCCTTACTGGTCCTGCATGGGTCTAGACTGATTGGAAAAGGCCCATTACCTCACGCTGGATAAATGTTAATACACAACACCTGGATTTCGCATCGACAGCCTGTGGCGTGCATAAATCAATGGGATCGCAGACTTGACCTAGAGTATGAACAGAAAATGCTGGAAATGCTCAGAGGATCTTTCTTCCTGGCCCGCTGAGCATTTCCAGCACCTTCTATTCATATTTCAGACTTCCAGAGTCTGCCCTTTGGTTTAAACTTCGCTTGGCCCCCCTCAATCCTCCATTTGGAAAATCAAGGCACTCCCGTTTTGAAATCTGTTTTTCCAAGTTCCCAGCAGAGAAGTGGTCCATAGATGGGCAGGGCGGCAGGATTGGCTGAGCTAAATTGCCCCCTCAATGCCCAAAGGTTGGCTGGGGTTGTGGCGATAGGGCAGGGGATTGGGCCTGGGCGGGGTGCTCTTTCGGAGGGCCGGTGCAGACCCGCTGGGCCGAATGGCCTCCTTCAGTGCTGTAGGGATTATATGCTTCCTAGAAAGTTAATTTATATCAAAGTTACTGTGTAAAAGCTCCATGCAGGAGCATGAACCAGATCTGTAAACTCGGCATATCTGACAATGTAATAGTGCCCACAAATATTCACAAACAGTGTTGTAAATTCAGCTGAATTAAAGAACTAGACAGAGCAGGTAACAGTCGCCTAAAAACAAACAGCTCCCCAGTCACAACAGGGGTGATTTCCTGAATGCTGATTAGAACACAACTGGCATTAATACCAGCAATAAATAGCTGATTAACTGGGCTGCTGACTGGGATAATATCTTGGGCGCAATTTAACAGAAACATTTCTAAGTGTCATTTTGGGCGAGTTTGGCAAGGTGCTTCTCGCTGGCGTTTTCGGTGAGACCCACACCAGTATTTATGGCCATTTAGGGCGGGATTTACCCAGCAACCCACTCTGTCTTTTTCAGCGGGGAGGTAGCACGCCAGTGGGATTTTCTGGTTCTGCCGTTGTCAAGGGGATTTCCCGTTGAAAGCACCCCTCGTCGCCGGGAAACCTGAGGCGGGGGTGCGCCATTGGCGTAACCGGAATATGCCCGGTGTGAACAGCCGGTAAATTCCGCCCTTGGCAATATTTTGGGCCTTGGGAGTTTCTCCATGGTCTAGACCACACTGAGAAAATTGTCAGCGGTGGGAGCGTTGGCCAGGGCAGCACGGTGGTTAGCACTGTGGCCTCACAGTGCGAGGGTCCCAGGTTTGATTCCCAGCCGTGGCACCTTCATTGCAGTGTTAATGTAGGCCTACTTGTGACACTAATGAAGATTATTATTAATTAGGGTTCCCCCACACCCCCAATCCACGGGCAATGTCAACATGCGCATTACCCAGCCCCCCCCAAGTGAGGACCCACCCTATGGGGTCAGTGAGGACCCCCCCCACCTTTCCAGGCCTCCCCTCCTTTCACCTCGCCCTCATTTCAGGACCCCCACCCTTCACCCTACCAACCTTTAGATGGCTTCTTCATACCCACCCCACCCAGCCTTCATACCCCTCCTTCATCACCCCTTTCACAGGTATGGCCCCCTCAGGCCCCAGCCCTTAACAACAGCACCTGGGCACCCTGCCACTACCACATGGGCACCCTGGCAATGTCAGCCCAGCAGTGCCGAGGTGCCCAGCTGCAAGAGGGAGTGGCAGGGTGCCCCCCTGCCCTGTCCTTGACCACCCATGGATCTCCGATGGTCTGTGAGTGCCCCCCCCCCCCCCCCCCGGGTACCCTTACACCTGGCCCACGTTTGTGTGGACTAGTGCTAAAGGGCGCCATGGCGAGGTCGCCCAGGCGTGGGCATTAGCTCCCGGGCATGGGATAATCGGTCGCAGACATATTAAAGCTAATTTAAACATGTTTATCTGGATCGCGCCCTCGCTGGTCGAGATCCAGATTGCGATGTCTCACACTATTTCGTTGAAACTCTCACGGTGTCCCGAGCATTGTAAATAAATGGCCTCGGCGTGTCACGGAGTCGGGCGCACCTCTCATTCTTAAAATAAACCTCAGTGTAGTCCTGCAAGCTCAGCATTCAAACCTCTGAAATTTCAGGAACTAGGCTCGACACTGGCCGTCTTTACGGTAATGCAGGTCTACAAAGCAAGTCAGGTGACTGCTGACTGGACCAATATGGCATTTTCCCAATCCACTGCCTTAGTTTCTGCCATGGAGGTACAACCTTTGTTGTTGTTTCCCTTAAAGTTTACCTCAATTTAATCGAGCGACTCGGTATCAGGACATGGTGGTGGGGGGGTGGGTGGGGGGGTGGGGGGGGGGGGGGGGGGAGGAGGTGTAGTGCAGTGAGGTGACCTTTAGAAGCAGCCCATTATCCTTTGCACCCAGGGAGATGCCTAGGACAGTGGAGGGTCACAGGTCACAGGTGAGTGAAGGCGAGATGGGCGGGGTCATGGGGTATGAGGGTTGGCAGCAAGGTCCGTGGGGTGACTTTCAGCAACTCCACCTGCCTTCCAGACGCCAGATCCCTTGATCAGGCACTGAGGGACTGACAACGAGGAGGATTTGTTCATCGGCCCATCTCACTAGCAGTTGTCCGTGATCCTTCTCAGCCCAAATCTAATCGGGGCAGAGGCGGGAAGGAAAGGGGGTCCTAAATCTGGCACCCTCATAATCAAATGCTCCCAGCCTCCAAACTCGCCTTGTGGAAGCCACCCTATGTTCTTCTATATATGAGTCAGATCCTGTGTATCTTGGGACAGTCCCAAGCCCCTGAGTCCACCTCCTCAGATAGATCTCACACACTGGGAGTCAACAGAGAAACAACCAGTTTCAGATGGAAATAGTGGCCAGATTTCAACCTGCCATTCAGTAGATAGGTGAAGGTAAATCAGGCAGTACCAACCACACTGACCAAAAACATCAGAAAAGGCACAGCTCAACAGATTGGGTTCGGAGAGGGGAATGTAGAAATAGCTTCAAACAATTCTATCAGTGTCCCCCTCCTCCTCTTCAGAATGTTCTCGCTCACAATCACTCACAATACGGGTGATTCCTGGATATTGGACAACCCGAGCACCTCGTACACATGGGCATTAATCACGTGCAAGACTCGGCAGAAAATGCAATCTGGCTATTAGACTGCGCCAGGCATCACTTCCCGCACCCCAATCGTTCCTCCCTTAGCAAGCACACGGGTGCCAAGGGGGGGGGGGGGGGGGGGGGGGGGGGGGGGGGGGAATCTGGAGCGGATTGCTTCCCTCCCTATCCCAGGAGCTCCAACTCCAATGTGGTGCATCGACTGCTGCCTCAAAGTGAGTTTGGTGAACGGTTACCGCTTGTCAGGAGTGAGGGCGTGGAAACGGACCAGAAAACGCCGCCCAGTTCTGGCCAGCTCCAGCGTTATTTGGAGGACTCGAGAGGTCTGGTTGCTGAAAATCAGAGTTTGTTTTTCAGGATTCCGCCCAGTTTATGAGGCCCGACTGACAATGGAATGTCTGAAACAGCTGTAATGCCTCACAGCTGCACAGGCAACAATTTGGACAGGGCCCAGTTGAAAATTTCAGTTCGCTAATTTTTCCTCCCCCAAAACCGGCTTCTCAGCTCTCATTCTGCTTTGATGTCAACAGGGTAAACAATCCAGCTGCAATCTCAGTCGGAAGGAGAAAACAATTCTTTTTTTAAAATAAATTTAGAGTACCCAATTCATTTTTTCCAATTAGGGGCAATTTAGCGTGGCCAATCCACCTACCCTGCACATCTTTGGGTTGTGGGGGTGAAACCCACACAAACACGGGGAGAATGTGCAAACTCCACAGGGACAGTGACCCAGAGCTGGGATCGAACCTGGGACCTCGGCACCGTGAGGCAGCAGCACTAACCACTGTGCCACCGTGCTGCCCCAGGAGAAAACAATTCTAACACAGGTTTGGTTCATCAAATATCACTCCGGCAATAATTGCGGCGATGCCTCTGGTTAGTGATTATTAGAATGGTGTGCAGGGCAGCACGGTGGCACAGTGTTTAGCACTGCGGCCTCACGGCGCCGAGGTCCCAGGTTCGATCCCGGCTCTGGGTCACTGTCCGTGTGGAGTTTGCACATTCTCCCCGTGTTTGCGTGGGTTTCGCCCCTACAACCCAAAAGATGTGCAAGGTAGGTGAATTGAACATGTTAAATTGCCCCTTAATTGGAAAAAATGAATTGGGCACTCGAAATTTAATTGTAATCTAAATAAATTTAAAGGGACAAGGTGCCGCAGCTAAGCACACTTTAGTGACTGTCAATAGAAATCGATGGCGGTGCTGAAAAAGCCGCCAGCAATATTTCAGACAGTCTCAATCCTCCTGTTGAGTTTTTCCATTACGGCTTCCTAAGGGAGCTGGGGATAGCTTGAAATCACATGTGACACCTTCCCTGGTGCTGCCTAAATGTGCAATCATCTGTTGACATCGCCAGAACTTGATTACAGGTTCAACAAGCTGATGCCTTGCCATTTAAGCCCAGTAGCTGAGATCAAAATGCTGTTGGATGTGCTACCACTGAAGCAGTGAAATGCTTCTGCCGACAAACAGTGCTGCCTTTTAAAGGAAGGCCGCCCAAGCTGAATGTACTGAAGGATGACTACTCCAGCTAACCTGACCATCTATTTGTGGGTTGGTAATAAATTCTGGCATGTCTGACACAGGCATGACTAAAGCCAAGAGCAGCAACTGTTTTAGAAAGGCAAACGTCTGGATCGTGTAACCCCCCCCCCCCATTTCACTCAGGGTCAGGTTCAAATACCGAATTGGAGAAGAGGAACAGAACGCAATGCTTGACCATAGGTCAGGTGCGATTTGCAACTCTATGGTCCTAAGCTACATAGAATGTACATCGAATTTACAGTGCAGAAGGAGGTCATTCGGCCCATTGGGTTTGCACCGGCCCTTGGAAAGAGCAGCCCACTTAAGCCCCACACCTCCACCCTATCCCCGCAACCCAGTAACCCCACCTAACCTTTTGGACACTAAGGGGAAATTCAGCATGGCCAATCCACCTAACCCGCACATCTTTGAATTACGGGGATAGGGTGGAGGTGTGGGCTGACGTAGGGTGCTCTTTCCAAGGGCCGGTGCAGACTGGACGGGCCAAATGGCCTCTTTCTACACTGTAAATTCTATGATGATTCTCCTTCTGAGGCCAATTATAGCACCTTCACCCTAGCCCAACCCCAATAATCGTCAGTCTAGTCTTCAAGATTTCTATGATTATATGTGACAAAGCAATTTCCGGATCGTTAATTAAAGACTTTTTCTTTTCTGGAGGAGTGGGTAATGTCATTTGAAATTAAACTGGTGATGTTGGCAGCTTGGGATGATAAGGGGTAAGTAACATTCGAGCTACACAAGTGTCAGACAATGATCTCCAACAAGGGGGGATCTAACCCTTGACTTTTGATGGCATTACTATTACTGAGTCCCCCACAATCACCATCCTGGGGGTTACCATTAACCACAAACTGAACTGAACTAGCCATATAAATACCATGGCTGCAAGAGCAGGTCCGAGGATGATAATTCTGTGATGGGTAACGTACCCCCCCCCCCCCCCCCCCCTTCCAAAGCCTGTCCACCATTGACAAGGACCAAGTCAGGAGTGTGATGGAAAGCTCTTACCTGGATGGGTGCGGCTCCAACAACACTCAAGACGTATGACACCATCCAGGACAAAGCAGCTCACTTGTTTGGCACCCATCGGCCACCTCAAACATTCCTTCCCTTCACCACCGATTCACAGTGCCAGCAACTGATTACCATCGACAAGATGCACTGCAGCAAATCATCTAGGCTCCTTCGACAGCACATTCCAAACCCATGACCTCTACCACCCAGAGGGACAAGGGCATCAGATACATGGGGAACACCACCACCTGCAAGTTCTCTTCCAAGCCACACACCGTCCTGACTTGGAAATATATCACTGTTCCTTCACTGTCAAAACCCTGGGAACACCCGCCCGAACAGCATTGTAGATTGTATCTGCACTACATGGACTGCAGCAGTTCAACACCACGTTCTCAAGGGCAATTAGGGATGGGCAATAAATGCTGAGCTAACCAGCGATGCCCACATCCCACAAATGAATATATGAAAGGTGACACCACTAACATCTGTAAGTAGTTTTTTTTCTTTCGAGTACCCAATTATTTTTTTTCCAATTAAGGGGCAATTTAGCGAGGCCAATCCACCTACCCTGCACATCATTGGGTTGTGCGGGTGAGACCTGCGCAGACACGGGAGAATGTGCAAACTCCACACGGACAGTGACCCGGAGCCGGGATCGGACCCGGGTCCTCGGTGCCATAGGCAGCAGTGCTAACCCACTGCGCCATCGCGCCGCCCTACATTTGTGAGTAGGTAATGCTGCTCAAAGATTTAAAAAGATAAAAATGGTTTTCTTATGTCCATTAAAGAAGCAGTATCTGCACACTGGAACAATTCTGAAGATCTGGTTACGTTTCACTGGTGAAGCTTCCAGTGACACATATTTCCATTTCCCTGCAGACGAATGCCCCAATCGGATGGTGCAGCACCTGAGGCACTGGCTGGGACAGCAGAGGCCTACAGGTCAGGTCGACTGAGAGATGTGACCGAGGCCCCATCGCCTTCAAAATACACGCCAATCACATGATAGGACCTTGTTGTAAATTTGAATTACGGCTAGTGGCACCCCAGCAACAGAAGAGACTGCAGTACCTTGAACCACACACTGCGGTTACAGTGCAGAAAGTGGCCAAACTCTGTAAAACCAACTCTTTTCCCCGTCTTTTCTCTTCAGCTAATTATCCGATTCCCTTGTGAAAACCCCGACTGAATCTGCCTCTGTCACACTCGCGGGCAGGCAGTGTGCTCCCAGACCCTAACCACTGGCCGTGTGGACAACGGTATTCTTCTTCATATCGCCTTCGGGTCGTTTGCCGTTCACTGTACACCCGCTGACCGTTGATTGTCGCCCGTTTCGCTGCCTCCGGGAACTGTTTCTCTCTAACCATTCAGTGCAGACCCTCATGCTTCTGAACATCTCTGAACAAATTTCCTCTCAACCTGCTCTTTTCTACGGGGAGCAGCTTCTCTCCTCAATGTTTGGAACTGAAGACCCTCAGTCCTGTAACCTCTCTTGGAAAACATTACCCCCCCCCCCCCCCCCCCGCTCCCTCTAACACCCTCACACCCCTCCAAAACTGCGGCTCCCAGACCTGAACAATACAATGGCCACTTCTTCAAATGAAATCAGATTTGCTGAAGTTTAAAAAAAATACACATTTCAAGCGGAAAGATACTTAAGAGAGAAGCAGTGCTGACGTGTGTCAAAACCCATTCCTATAACTGCCCACTTGACGCCTAATAAGCAGTTAAATCATGAGATTCTCTACTCATTAACCCTGTGTCGCGAAAGTGCAGATTTCAAAATACTTTCCTGCCATGCAGCTCGGGCAGAATTTATTCTTGATGCTTTTTCACAAGTAGGTTTGGAGTGGGGGAAATGAAGGCTGGGAGGGGAGGGGGGGGGGGGGGGGGAGATATTACAGGACAAAATACATGCTCGTAGAGGGGACTGACAGGACCGTGCGTCAGCAATGAGCAATCCACGCTGAGCGATATCACTGATGAATGTGGCAACATGTGCGGACTTCTGGTATGTTAATGAGCAAGCCAAGAGTTTGAAAAGATTAATGCTGTGGTTACAAGTGGATAAAGGAATTTCGCACGAAAGCATGCATGCCTACACATCTTAACTAACCATCCCAAAGATTCCTCTTCATGCTAATTTTGACAATACATGACAAAAATCTGATTCTTGCACCGCAACTAGACCGAAAATTAGTAAGTTTATTACTAACTACGGAGGGTAATTTAACCAAAGGTTGATGGTGAGTGTGAGTGTGTGTGTGTGTGTGTGTGTTGTGGGTGGGTTGGGGATGGGGTGGTGTGGGGGGGGCGGGGGGAATAGTTGTCTTTCTGAATTGAAGAAGAACGATGTCCATGATGGGTTAAACCATTTCCTGTGCCTTTAGGGTTTTTAATCCCAGGCAGAATGAATAAGGACCTCAGCAAAAACAGTCTCTTATTCAGTGAAAATGCAGCCCAGTAGTTAAACAACATGATGAGGATAGATTGATGAAATCTAACACATTTTAAATGCAAACAAAGGAGTTGCGTTTGCTCCAGTTAAACATTAAGCAGCCCTCACTGACTGCAGGTCAGTAATTGCTTTATCTTGGAACAATCAAGGCACAGACATTACAATATGAAAAGAAGCTTGTCAAGACACTTCAGGATGGAGCTAGCAGTCTGTCTAATGAACATTTCTAATCCGATTTACTGTCAATCTGCCGAGAAGATCCACATTTTTTTTTAACACACCCTTTATGCAGACTTGCATAAAATGCACACAAGACAGCTTGTAATCAGCACGCCAGGCAACAGGCTAGCTATTACACGCCCAGTTTAAGAAGCTATGATTCATGAAAATAAGGGTGGTCCATGGACACGTGAAGGTGGCAGAGACAGGAACACACACATACACACACACCCGCACACACACGGGTACGCACACACACATACACGCACACACACAGATTGGCTATATCCTCACAGGAATTGGCTTAGTCTCTAAATGCAACCTGACCATTTGACGCTAATCCCTCCGTTTTGACAATTCACTGTTTGTTTGACATAATATGCTGCTTGAACCCTCACACATGCCTCTGATACCTCAAGACCGACTACTCCAACTCTCTTCTGTCTGGGCGTCATCTGTAAACTTAAGTTGACCCAAAACGCTGCAGCTTATATACTAACTTGCACCTAGTCCTGTTCAACCATCACACCTGTCCCCATTGACCTACAATGATTCCTGGTCTGACAATGTCTTGATTTTTAAAATTTGTGCACCAGCGTTCAAATTCCTCATGGCCTCCTCCTTCCCTATTTCTGTAATTCCCTCTGCCCCCCCCCCCTTACATCAATCCAATTTCTCCACCCTCCTTAAATTCAGTCCTCCTGTGCACCACTGGTTATCTTCTCTCGACCATTGGTGGCCGTATCTTCAGCGGACTGAGCCCAAAGCTCGGGAACTCCTTCCCTGAACCCCTCTGCCTCTCCATGCCTACATGCTGTTCCTTAAAGCCAACCTGTCGGGGACCAAGCTTTTGATCACCTGTCAGAGCTCTTGATCTGGCCCAGTGACAATTTTTGTGAGACAACAAAAACATTTTCACTGTGTTAAAGGTCTAACTAAATGCAAGTTAAATGGTAGCATTCTTGATCAAAAGATATCTGCGTGAAGTGGGAATTTGTGCTGTTTACGAACTATGATAATTTTGTTTCAACAGTGTATCTGGATATCTGGAGCCCGTCAAGGTGTGTGCGTGCGCGGGGGTTTGGAGGGAACTAGCTGGCATGAGATTCTACACTTGAAAATACAAAGAAGTTGATGTAACACTGGTTCAGTGAACAGACTGATAACTGTACCTATCAGTGTTATTACAGCCCTTGGCACTCTCCTGAGGCCAATATGTGTTTCCAGACAACGCTCAACCAACAACCAAATGGACTGCAGGGGTTCACGAAGGCTACTCACCACCACCGTCTTGAGGGCAATCAGGGATGGCCAGCCAACGCTGGCCTGGCCGGTGACACCCATGAAAGAATAAATACCAAAAAGAAAACCAATACCCCCAAAAATTCAGGGGTAACATTCCCATAATTCCCAATCGCTGACCAGAACATCGATGGAACTTCTTAGGAAATGACGTAATCTCTTGCCTTGGCACCAGCGTTACAGGGAGTGGGAGAAATCACGTGGCAAATACTGATGACTCATTTAAAACAAAAAAAAATTGTTCAAAACCCCACTTCTCGAGGAGGCTGGATGGGGAGACCCCAACCCTTTAAAAATCTGTTCACCCATTTTAGTGCTATCACTCAGCGGAATGTTAGCTTTCAATCGAGAACAAGATTTTTAAAGAATCGGCGCGTAAAAATGAAGAAATGATTTACTCATTTCACACCGTGCCTATTTTTTTTTCTGAAGTTGCGGTGAACTAAATTTAAAGCTGGCCTTCCCACCAACCTGATCACTTCAGAGTCCAAAATGCATCCGTCCTTCTTGATCTAAAAATGTTCTCCTCCCCTAATTTTCCACAGTTCCACAGACAGCCTCCGTGATCTCACGTCATCGTTATTTTTCATTTGAGAAGTTATTGCCATCCTGACTATTTGGACACAGAAAGCATCTCTCTGCACACGCATGGTGTCCTTGGCTAGCACACAAGGACCATGAACGCTGGCTGCTATTTCCTTTTCACTTGCCATTCAAATTAGACACGGATTTGGCAGCGCGATTGCTCTTTCTAACTGGGAATTGTTAACTGAGTACAGGCAGGCGGCCCAGACTGACACTTTCCACCTTATAGTGCTCAATACTACAATAAGCAACATTGGAGCCCCCCCCCCCAAATAAAACAACCAATAAGGGAAGGAACCAAAACCTTAGGGTTTAAGCCTGCGCTGAAGTAAATCTAAAACCATAAACCCATTATTTCCCATCAAAATCCCCTCCATCAGATTCTTGTTTGCACAGAAGAACATTTGTCATGTTTGGCACCAGTGGAATTTCATGATTAGCTGACAGGGAGCAATCTGCCACAGAGGTGAAATTGGAATTATTCCTGTCCCCTGCCCGCCTGCGTGCTCCAACTAGTCGCCTGGATCGACACACGCACTCCTCGCGAACCAGAGCCTGGATTAGGACTCAAGTTCTCCAATTAGGGTGAGGCCCTATCTTTGTGTGTGTGGGGGGGGGGCGGGGGGGGAACGGTGCTTGAATATTAGCTTGCCCAGTGTGAGTCTTCAGTTGTTGACAGCTGGGGATTGACTGCCATCTGTGAAAATGCTGCAATGCAAACCTTGTGCAAAACAACAACAGCGCAAGTAGCAGAGTCCAAATGGAGTCAATTCAGCCAAACATTTAATTATTAGATCAATTCGCGAACCCAACCTCTTTCATCTACCTGTTCCCAAGGCATGCAAATGATGTGCTTTCAAAAGGCCTTTGAGGGATCAACTTTACATGTGTGAATGTGGGCAATAATTCTATATTTTTCAAACATATGGTTGTGGCGCAAAGAGGCATTGCCCTTGTTATTTAAAGAAAAGATATTCTTGGGATGTGCGCCTTGCTGGTTTGACCAACATCTATTGTGCATCCTGAATTACTCCCCCCCCCACCCTCCAAGGAGGCGCAGTTGTGTAGTGTGGGTGCTCCCGTACTGCTGTTAGGTCAGGGGCTGAGGATGTTTTGACCCAGCAACAATGAAGGAATGGTGTCACATGTCTAAGTAAGGATGGTGTGTGACTTTGGGGCGGCGGGGGGGGGGGGGGGGGGGGGGGGATTGGGTTGCCATGACACCTGCTGGCGCTGTCATATCTGGTGGTGAAGATGGATGTGAAGACCGATAAAGTGAGTTAACATTTGGCTATGTATCTGTCGAAAACTGGAACCTGAAGACGCACTGGTCAGATCATGTGGCGAACACGATCCTCTGAGTTTATTTTCGCTTCTCACCAATCACGGAAACAAATCCAAGTGTAACAGACACATCTTCTCACTTTTGCCCTCTGCCCCCGACCCTGCACACCCACATCATGCAGCATGCCATTTTAGAGGGGGGGGGGGGGGGGGGGGGGGGGGAATACCTTTTAAAAACTACAGTATCAGTAAAGGGGCAAGCAATGCATCCTGAACAAGAAGACGTCTCTAACCTTACAAAAGGTTTCTAGCTTCTCGTAAGTAGAAGACAAAACATATTGAGAGCTTGGGGATGTATCATTTGAAATACCCCCCCCCCCCACAAAAAAAAGTCACAATCTTAGAAACATTGCAATTCATTAAAGATATCGAACCCTGTTTTTTTCACTGTCTTTTCTACAAATAAAAAAAACGGGAGAGGAATGTGTGGCAGCATTTGAAAACATCAGCTCCATTTTGTCTTAAGTTTTTTTTTAAATGTTGAGAAAGTCTTAAGAGCAAATCCTTTTGGGCCTGGACAGACCTGACCTTTCCCCTCACTTGACAACTTCTCCCGCCCCTGGTCCGGCAGGGTCACAGTCAAGGTCCGAAGAGCCCTCACAGATAGGGTCAGAGGTCGAACTCGCAGGGGATAGTGGCGCGCCGCTCCGACTCTGACTGGACAGTTCCCGGGACAAGACAAAAAGAGGTGATCATCGGTGAGACACTGCGTACGAGAAAACACATTTGAAACAGAAACACTTGAAAATGCAGCAAGGGATACAAGAGTGATGGAGCGGTGGTCTGGCACTACCAAATGTAATGGGCACGTAGAACGATGTTGTGACATGACACGATGGCAAATGGATCCAAAGGAGAAATGGGAGAGTGTTGAACAGAAACTATATTGCAACATCAATCCTACTTCACTTCTTGTGTCGAGTTGTGACGGCAACATTTGGAATAGACGAAAACGGATATTTGTTTCAAGTCATGAAGAAGCTACGCAGTGTGCAATATCTTTATACAGGTGACGGCAACAGGCAGATTTACAGCCAAGTAAACATGTTGGTTGCTCCACGCACAGAGCCACCGCTTGCACTTACCGCAAGGACCCTGATATTTGACTGGAATGAAGGCTCTCTGCTGGCACTCGGCCTGCTTCCGCTTGCAGTCGTTGCTGTAGGTTTTGTTGTCCTGACCGCACACTGGTTTGTAGGCTCCGTCGCAAATGATGCGGTCACAGGAGCAGCGGGCGATGCCCCTCCGGTTGAGGCAGACTGCGTTAAACCTGCACTCCTCTTTGCATTTGTCTGTAATCGAAACAGTGAGGTGGTTTTAACCGTACGCTCTGATCAATGTGCCAGGTGCCAACATCTGGAAGGGTGTTTTTCTGAATGGAAGGTTGTGACGAGTGATGTTCCACAGGGATGGGTGCTGGGGCCTCTTGTTGTTTTGTAACGTACATAAACGATTTGGAATGAAATGTAGCCGGTCTGATTCTGAGGTTGGTGGAGTGGCAGATAGTGTTGAGGATTGTCAGAGGATACAGCAGGACATAGATGGGTTGGAGACTTGGGCAGAGAAATGGCAAATGGAGTTTAATCCAGACAAATGTGAGGTAATGCATTTTGGTAGATCTAACATAGAGGGGAAATATACCGTGAATGGCAAAACTCTTAGGAATATAGAAAGTCAGAGAAATATGGGCGTACAGGTCCACAGATCTTTGAAAGTGGCATCACAAGTGGACAAGGTAGTCAAGAAAGCATATGGAATGCTTGCCTTCATTGGACAGGGCATCGAGTATAAAACCTGGCAAGTCATGCTACAGTTGTATAGAACCTTGGTAAGGCCGCGTTTGGAATATTGCGCACAATTCTGGCCGCCACACTACCAGTAGGATATGGAGGCTTTGGAGAGGGTGCAGAGGAGGTTTACCAGGATGTTGTCTGGTCTAGAGGGTGTTAGCTATGCGGAGAGGCGGAATAGACACGGACAGTTTTCATTAGAACGACGGAGGTTGAGGGGCGACCTGATAGTGGTCGATAAGATTATGAGGGGCATGGATAGAGTGGATGAGCAGGCACTCTTTCTCAGGGTGGAGGAGTCAGTCACCAGGGGGCATAGGTTTGAGGACCATGGGGCAAAGTTAGAGTAGATGTGCGAGGCAGGTTTTTTATGCAGAGAATGGTGAGTGCCTGCAACGCGTTGCCAGGGGAGGTTGTGAAACAGATACATTAACAGCGTTCAAAAGGCATCTCGACAAACACATGGATAGGATGGGTATGGAGGGATATGGCACAAGGAAGTAATAAGGGTTTTGGCCAAGGGTGGTATCATGGCCGGTACAGGCTTGAAGGACCGAAGGGCCTGTTTCTGTGTTGTATTGTTCTTTGTTCTTTGAACAGTGCAGTTTCTTTACCTCAGAACATTCCAAGTGCTTCAGGAAAATTAATCTGTCGCAGCATACGGGAAGACAGCAGCCAACCTACGCACAGCAAGATCCCACAAACCGCAATAAACTCAAAAGAGATCATTTGTTTTTGGTGATGTGGTTTGAGGCAGAGATTTTGGGCAGGACAAGGGGAAGAGCTTCACTGCTCTTCTTCCAGTTCTGCCATGGGATCTTTTCCCCCTCACCCGAGGAGGAAGACTGTCGCATCCAAATGTCGGGAACGCTGACAGTACAGCATTCCCTCATAACGTGCCCAAGTCACTGGAATAATGCTGAGCTAAGGTGAACACTCTGACCGGGATTCAAGCCTGGAGCCTCACTAAATAGGAGCCCAGTGGAATGACCCTGCCACCATCCCTTGTTCCCACGTGACGCTCCCAAACGAACAAGGATCGGGAATTAAGATTAGAATCATCTGATAAAAAGGGTGGGATTTACCGACTGTTCACGCCGGCGGGATATTCCGGTCCCACGCTGGCACATGGGGGGGTGTTGTCAACGGGAAAACCCGTTGACAATGGCTTGACCGCTAGATCCCACTAGCGGGCTGCCTTCGCCCCGAAAGACACGGGACAGGGTGGTGTCTGAATCCCACCCAGAGATGCAGCTGTGTTCAAGAATATATATATCGAACATACAGTGCAGAAGGAGGCCATTTGGCCCATGGAGTAGTTTGGACACCCAACTAGCCACCCAGCGAGATCCTGCGTTAAAATCTCACCTTGCAGATCGTGGAATGGAATCCAATTAGTCATTTGCCAGGCTTGCAATGTAAACAATTAATGTAAGAGCCGGCGGCAAGTGGCAAAATCCCAAACTGGCTCATTTCATGCCCTTCCAGGTCAAGAAACCGCCACAACTAACTGGTCTGGTCTACACGTGGCTCCAGTCCACATAGCCCCTTCATGTCCTCTGAGGAGGTTTAACAAATGTCATGCGAGTGTCCCTTTAAGAAAGGTTTAGTCTCTTATCATGTGACTTGTAGCACATTGGGGTGTGGCTGTGAGGTGAGAGAGGGGGAGGTTTCAGTTTCAGTTTGGCTGCTTTGGACTGCAGAAGGGGAAAGAATTGTTTTTCCTGTTTGTCTCTGTTTTCATTTTAAAAGCTGCTCCAGTGAAAAGCACATTGTCTTTGGGTAACTGCCTTGGTAGCCTGAAAGATATAGCTGCTTTCCGGAAGGAGTTTGAAGCTGCTGGTTGGACCTGGATCGGAATCTCAGGAAAAGGACCAATCCCAGTCAAGTGAGAATACAGTGTGCTGGGCCAGGCCCTTGAAAAGGGATTTTGTTATTGAATTGGAACAGCTAAGGGGGAATTCATGAAGTGTTATGTACGTATATTACTATAGCTGTGGGGGCAGCACGGTGGCCTAGTGGTTAGCACAACCGCCTCACGGCGCTGAGGTCCCAGGTTCGATCCCGGCTCTGGGTCACTGTCTGTGTGGAGTTTGCACATTCTCCCCGTGTCTGCGTGGGTTTCGCCCCCACAACCCAACAATGTGCAGAGTAGGTGGATTGGCCACACTAAATTGCCCCTTAAATTGGAAAAAATAATTGGGTACTCTAAATTTAAAAAAAAACTATAGCTGTGTGTCTTTATGTTTGTAATTGATAAAAGTCCTTGCTCTGTATATATATATATATATATATATGTGAGCTACATTCTTAGAATAAACTTTGTTTTGATTAAAGTGTCGAGGAAGTCTGATGAATCACACCTGAAGTGAAGGGTTCTGTGCCCATTCTAGCCAAATTCAACATAAAAGTTATCGGTCAGATGAGCTCCACAATACACTTTTGAGTTTCCAAGCCCTGGCCCATAACACAAAGCACACCTGTTATGAAGGCAATTGCAATGATGAGAGGAACCCAGGGCCAGATCTCGAGAACCAATTAGAGACAATACTTAATTTTGTATTTGGCCTGAAGTAATGAGCTTAATGAGAAATTAAATTGGTCACGCTTTGAGGTGCAATCAGAGGGATCTGGGGGGTTTGTTTTTGCAGGAAAATGTTCAGATCTGTTAAAATTAATCAGCAGGTGCCGAGCAATGAATGGGAGCCAGGACTAAACTGACAATCGCCCAACAGGGTCAATCTTCAAAGGCAATCTCAGAGGTTCCAGTGAGTTGCAGCTCACCTCTAGCCTGACAAGGACCCGAGCGAACTTTCTGAAGGTTAATGCCGTTGATCGCTCCCATTCTCTCCATGGTGCACTTGCTGTCGTAGGTCTGCCCATCGTCCGCGCACACCGGATCGTATCCTGGCGGGCAGCTTTCTGGCTTCAGCAGCACCTCTGGTTTGCGAGCTCTTGGATGTACTCGACACGCCTTATTCAGATCGCTCTGAGCATCTTTGCATGGGTCTGCACACAAGAGAGGAAGCAGTTAGCGGCCGGTGAGGACTCCGGAGCGACTCCCCTCTCTCTACCCATCAGCCTGTTAAACTCTGAAGCGGTGGGGTTTAACGCCCATTTGGCCAACTGCTACAAATTCACACGTGACACAGAATTACACAGAATGTGCAACCTATAAAGCAACTGGGCTGTGCCGCCACTTATGTTCCACATGTGCCTCCTCTCACACTATCAGCAGAACTTTCAATTTCCTTCTCTCCCGTAAGTTTACCTAGCTTCCTCTAAAACGTATCAATATTACGGACGGGATTCTCTGTTCCAGCGACTAGGTGCTCCTGCCAGTGGAGAATAGGGACTGTGTCCTGCTGGCATGGCCGAGGGGGAATTCTCAGACCTCTGCTCTGCAATATAATGTATAGTGGCGGACCCGCCGGTTTCCCCGGCACTCAGTGGTGTTGGCCCGCCATTTCTAACGGGCGACCTGATCCCAGCGTCCAGAGACAGGCTCCCCTCCCTCCCAAAATGCAAACGCTGACCCCCCCCCCCCCCAACCCATCATCAAGGAGGGGTGTCCTCACCCCCACCATGGCAATCACGGGCCACCCCCCCACACGCATGATAATGACCCGGCACCCCCGCCCCACCTCCCCCCCCATCCCCCCCCCACGCAATCAGCCACTCCTACCTCCCCTCTCTTCAGCCGCCGGCCCCTCCCCAAGCCTTCTCCCTTCAGACCCCGCTTCTTGGCATTGCTGCTGGTGCACTGCCCCCTGGCACACCATGGCACTGACATGCTGGCAGTGACATCCTAGCCTGGCATGATGGACCCCGAGGGGGGGGGGGGGGTGCTCATGTGCCCCTCTGCCGTTGCCAGGCTGCAGAGAGAAGGTCCCACAAAGGCTCAGGGGCTGGTAGGTCATGGGCTCTGGCTAAGGGTTTGACTCCATGTCAGGACAGCCCCTTCCCACCCTGGGCAACCTGAAGATCACTCTTGTATTGGTGATCGCACCTACAGCCTTCAGTTCAAAATCATCATCTTTGTTTGACTTGTTTAAACTTTAAAGTGGCCTTCTCACTCTGAACTGCTCTGCCTGACAGCTCATCAGACAGTTCATTGAAGATTCCAGCCAGGAATTCTAGCTCGATGCTATCAAAACTGCTGCTTTCTCAAGTGCCAGAGCCTTCCTAGAGAGCCCACAATGCTAGAAAAGCCTTGAAACCCCCCTTTGAAATTTCATTCATTCAATTTCAGTGCAGTACCTTTAACTAGCCTTTGATTGGCAGCTTGATGGTTTAAACGTAGCTGCCAGAAGGTTTGTTTATTCATCTTTCCCTTCACGCGTGAATGCATCTGAAGTACCCTCCACTGATCCTAGCTACAATGTTGATAAACATTCTTGTTCTGTTTGACAGCTGCTGGACACTTCAACAATGCTAAGTGCTGTCTGTGGTTAGAAAAATGGAAGTGAAAGCACTTAGCTGTTTTGAAGGGGCCAGTAGCTCAGCTCCATTGTGCCAGGGCAGTACTGATCAATACTTGCACCAAAGCTTGCCCGGAGGAGTTCCCGCTGAAGGGATCGGAGAGCGACTGGGGTGTGGAGATTCTGGCTTCCAGCCCGTTAATCGCATTCTAATCAATACATATCTGCTGTTTACATGTTCCCACTGGTGCGGGATGGGATGCCCGCTATCGCTGGAAGGGTGGGAATGGAGACTGGGGACAGGTGTGGCACCCGCCGCTGATCCTGTTTTTGGGCCGACGCGGGATTCTCTGCCCGAGCGGAATTCCCGATCTTAGCGGCGGGGAATGGAGAGTCCTGGCCTACAACGCAGCTCTCATTCCAGGCAGAGAATGGCTGATTCGGCGGTGGTGGTGGTGGTGGTGGTGGTGGGGGGTGGGGGGGGGGGGGGGGGGGGGGGGGGGGGGGGGGAATTGCAACCATCAGGAGAGGGGCTCTTGTCAATGTTTTCCTTCTCCAGCCCAGGACCAAGTAAACGTGAGCACAGCACGAGGCCATTCAGCCCCTCGCCTGTGCTGGTGCCATTCTGTTAGATCCCACCTGATCTACGCCCCAAACCCTTTTCCCCACCGTTGCTCCATAAACTTGATATTGCGACTCAATAATCCCAATCCCAGGCATGAAAGCTCCTTCACCTGTCTGTGCGGTTTAAAGTGAATATTGAACGCAACACAACAGAGGAGTTTGGTCTGACAGGTTATGAGAAGAGATAGCTGGGAAACTAGCAGGCAAGGTAGCAATTAGCAGGGAGTGAGGATGACATTTCTGTACAATGTGAGAGGTGAAACGTATCACATCTGACAGTCTGGGCAGATAACTGCTGGCCCACATCTTCCGCCCTCGGTTTGAGGGGGAACCCCGGAGCTATCTTGGAAAAAGCGCTGGGACGTCTCTCACAAGGATTGCATGGAAAGTTTCAACTTCAACTTCAAATTGGGGGCAGCAGGGTAGCATGGTGGTTAGCATAAATGCTTCACAGCTCCAGGGTCCCAGGTTCGATTCCCGGCTGGGTCACTGTCTGTGCGGAGTCTGCACGTCCTCCCCGTGTGTGCGTGGGTTTCCTCCGGGTGCTCCGGTTTCCTCCCACAGTCCAAAGATGTGCGGGTTAGGTGGATTGGCCATGCTAAATTGCCCATAGTGTCCTAATAAAAAAAAGTAAGGTAATGGGGGGGGGGGGGGGTTGTTGGGTTACGGGTACAGGGTGGATACGTGGGTTTGAGTAGGGTGATCATGGCTCGGCACAACATCGAGGGCCGAAGGGTCTGTTCTGTGCTGTACTGTTCTCTGTTCCATGAGGCAATTATCCTGGAATCCTCCAAAGCCCGGATTTAAAGTCAGAGACTTTGAATGGTTCTGTCTTATTCAGCAGAATAATTACCTAGGCCACCATACTACCCGCCCACCTCCCAGTCTCCACCCCAGCCCCTGACTATCAGCCCCACTCCCTCTGACTTTCCCCCGACTACCTCTCCACAGTTCCAACTACCCCCCGAGCCCCCCTGACCACCAATCTAAACCCCCCGCCCTGCACCCGCCGACCTCCCAACCACACCGCCAACTAATCCACCAACCCCCTAGAATACCTTCCCAATCCACTATCCCTGACCACCCTCCCCCCTGGCCACTCAGCCTCCCCTGACCGTCCTATCCCCCCATGGCCACTCAGCCGCCCCTGACCATCCTATCCCCCTCAACACTCTAACCCCCCCCTCCCCCCAGCCAACTTACCCCCCTGGCCACTCAGCCTCCCCTGACCGTCCTATCCCCCCCTGGCCACTCAGCCTCCCCTGACCGTCCTATCCCCCCATGGCCACTCAGCCTCCCCTGACCATCCTGTCCCCCTCAACACTCTAACCCCCCCCCCAGCCAACTTACCCCCCTGGCCACTCAGCCTCCCCTGACCACCCTACCCCCCTGGCCACTCTAACCACCACCCCCCCGACCACCCTACCCCCCCCCCCCCGGCCACTCTAACCACCTCCCCATGACCACCAACCCCCCCCCCCCCCCCCCCCCCCCCCCCCCCCCGGCCACTCTAACCATCTCCCCCGACCACCCTACCCCACTGGCCACTAACCACCTCCCCCGACCACCCTACCCCCCTGGCCACTCTAACCACATCCCCCCGACCACCCTATCCCACTGTCCACTCAGCCGCCCCTGACCATCCTATCCCCCCTGGCCATTCAGCCTCCCTCTGACCACCCTACCCCCCTGAACACTCTAACCACCTCCCTCTGACCACCCTACCCCCCTGGCCACTCTAACCATCTCCCCTGGCCACCCTACCCCCTGGCCACTCTAACCATCTCCCCCGGCCACCCTACCCCCCTGGCCACTAACCACCTCCCCCCGACAACCCTATCTCCCTGTCCACTCAGCCTCCCCTGACCATCCTATCCCCCTGGCCATTCAGCCTCCCTCTGACCACCCTACCCCCCCCTGGCCACTCTAACTACCTCCCCCCGACCACCCTAGCCCCCCCTGGCCACTCTAACCACCTCCCCCGACCACCCTACCCCCCCCCTGGCCACTCTAACCACCTCCCCCGACCACCCTATCCCCCCCCCCCCCCCCCCCCCGGCCACTCTGACCACCTCCCCCTGACCACCCTACCCCCCTGGCCACTCTAACCACCTCCCCATGACCACCCTCACCCCCCGCCACTAACCACCTCCCCCTGACCACCCTACCCCCTGGCCACTCTCACCATCTCCCCTGACCACCCTACCCCCCTGGCCATTCTAACCACCTCCCCCTGACCACCCTACCACCCCCCCCCCCCCCCCCCCCCCCCCGGCCACTCTAACCATCTCCCCCGACCACCCTATCCCCCTGGCCACTCTCACCATCTCCCCCTGACCACCCTACCCCCTGGCCACTCTCACCATCTCCCCTGACCAACCTATCCCCCCCCTAGCCACTCTAACCATCTCCCCCGACCACCCTATCCCCCTGGCCACTCTAACCATCTCCCCCGACCAACCTATCCCCCTGGCCACTCTCACCATCTCCCCCGACCACCCTATCCCCCTGGCCACTCAGCCTACCTCCCCGAACCATCCTATCCCCCTGGACCCACCTCTACCCACCTCTCCCGACTACCTTATCTCCCGGCCACTCAATCCGATTCCCCCAACCATCCTATCCCCCCGGCCATTCTAACTCACAGGAATATGGCAGCTGGAGCTGTAGAAAGTGGGCCGTGGCTCTGTTTCCAGTGACGATCCTGCAATGCTCTGCAGGACTCCAGGAGCAGCCAACCTTCACATTTCTCGGGACGCCCAGGTCTGAAGTAAGGATGAGAAATGTGGAGCTCCAGACGAAAGGTAGGAAAATGGTATGGAGTGACAATCCGACAGAGACTGCCCCTCCACAGAAGATTCTGCCCAATATTCCTCACCTCATTTTCTCTCCAAGTGTTGGGCGCCCGTTGTGTGGGGTGTTGGCTGACCCTTGTGCAAGCTGCTACCCCCGCCTCCACTATCTATCATCGCTGCCTGACACAAATATCTGGCCATCGGAATCAGCACTGAACCCGATGGCTACAGGAGCAGAAACTCTGACCCAATCTGTCTCTCCTCACACGAAGGGCGATGACAGCAAGCGAAAGGCCACTGCTGTCACTTTGATTGAGGTTGGTGGACAGAAATTGAGAGCTGGACAGCGGTGGTCTACATCTTGGAGCAGCACAAAGTGCATTTATCCATCAGTGGATGTTTGGAAAAATCAGGTCACATGAATAATTGCAGGCTGGAGGCTAGTTTATCAACCCAGAGAATGACTCTCTAACTACTTGGTGCAAATTTAGAGCTTTTAGCACAGCGGGGATGGGAACATATTCAATTGGACCAGAAGGAGCATTCATTACACCGGAGCCTCTACAGTGCAGGATGGTGTAGACCTTGTTGAAATCAAGGTCATCTAGATCGCAAGTTCACTGGTGAAGAACAAATTTCAATGGCGTTACATACTTCCTCAAAACCCGAGTACCCTAGGAACAGGAGGAGGCCATTCAATCCTTTCTAGCCTGTTGCCCCATTTAAGTAGATCAAGTTGAACTTTACCTTAACCCTATTCACCCGTCTTGGTTCTGCAACCCTTGCCGAACAAAGAACTGGAAATGTTTAATTGACCCCTGGTCCCAATAGCTTTTTAGAGGAGGTAGTTGCAGATTTCCACTTGTGTCAAGAAGTGTTCCTTGACATCATCTCTGATGGCCTAGCTCTTGAACAATTTACCAATTTGTCCTCAACCTCCTCACCAGAGGAAACAGTTTCTCTCTATCAAATCCTGTAACCATCTTAAAATCGCCTCAATTAGATCACCCTTTAACCTTCTGTACTCTAAGAGAATACAGGGCTAGTCAATGCAACTTGTCCTTATGGTTTCACCTTTTTTAATCTAGTGTACATATCTACGCCAGAATTGTGCCTAGAAAACCTGGGACCTTATCTCCTCTTTGGTAATTTTGAATCCCTCCTCAGCTGTTCATCTCCTCACTCACCGCAGGGCCCATCAGACTTCTTGTACACGTTTTTGTGGTTGTCGCAGGCGTACTTATTGAGTTCGCACTCGTTCTTGTAATCTTTGCCATCGCTACCACAGACCATCCTCTCCTGGTCCTTGCTGCATGTGTTGGGGCAGACGCACTTGGCCGACTGGCCATCTGACGACTGGATACAGGTGCTGCCATATCCACAGGTCACCTCACTGCAGGGGTCCTTCGAGCCTGAGGCACAAAGAGAAACAAGTGGCCTTTATTATAACAGCTACGTTCAGGCATCTGAAATGAAATGAAAAATGAAAATCGCTTATTGTCACGAGTAGGCTTCAATGAAGTTACTGTGAAAAGCCCCTAGTCGCCACATTCCGGCACCTGTCCGGGGAGGCTGGTACGGGAATCGAACCGTGCTGCTGGTCTGCTTGGTCTGCTTTATAAGCCAGCGATTTAGCCTTGTGAGCTAAACCATCTCCCTTTGACTCCAGTGATGCAGGTTCCATTCTTTACCCTCTAGCTACATCAGGAGCACAGTTATACTGTGGAATCTGCATTGCTGCAAAATGATACAGGGGTGAAAGAGTACCTGTTAGCCTCCAAGCCTTTATCAATGAAAATCTCGTCACACAGTTAACCCCCTCCCCCAAGCATGGAGCGTTGACACACGGGCAGACGCTGAACTGCAGCGCACAGAATAGCTCTGATCGTGGTCTGCAGCCCGGGACATTACATCTGATTCCCAGCCAGTAATTACAGCATTTGATTATCCCTACTGGGAACGTCCCGATCGGAGAACCAGCTCCGCGGTGCTTCTGAAGAATTATTCAGTCTCGGATCTGTGAGGCTGAATGCACCAAAGCTGGACACATAATTGCAAAGATTAATGAACTGAAAATGAATTGGTTAATAGATTTGTCATGAAGCCAGCCTGTGTGGTCATGCTCCATCGCCAACACGCACACCTGAGACGATTCGTTACATCTCCTGCTGACAACTTCAATGAAGTCAACACGTCAATATACTCGCTGCCTTTAAAGGCTATCTACATAACTGGCACAATATCAACCATACTTGACCCAAATTACCATTTTTTTGTAATTCAGCCTGAACAGTGGTCGCTGCTCGCTGCCATCAAATCAGAGTCCAAATCTGTTGTCACCCGATAGTCATAGTGCGCCATGCATCTTTTACCCACCAGGAGAGGGAAGACCCTTCCTCGCAAGGTTAAACAAACAAGAGGTGATCTGATTGGAAGATGAAAAATAATCTTTTTTAAAATAAATTTAGAGTACCCAATTATTCATTTTTCTCCAATGAAGGGGCAATTTAGCGTGGCCAATCCACCTAACTCTGCACATCTTTGGGTTGTGGGGATGAAACCCACGCAGACACGGGGAGAATGTGCACACTCCACACGGACAGTGACCCAGGGGAAAAAATAATCTTACAGGACTTGACCGGGTAGACACGGAGAAAATGTTTCCACTGGCTGGGGAACATGGGGTCACAGTCTCAATATAAGGGGTCAAAAGTTTAGGACTGAGATGAAGAGAAATTTTGTCACTCACTACCCAGGAGTGCTGGAGATACTCAATCATTGAGTATATTCATGACAGAGGTCGATAGAGTTTAGGTACAAAGTGGAAAAGGTATATGGGGGCGGTGCAGGAAGGTAGAGTTGAGATGAAGATCAGACATGACCTTGTTGAATGGCGGTGCAGGCCCGAATGACAAAATGACCTTGCCCTGATCTTACACCTGAAGGTATGTCCATTAGCCGTGGGCCATCAAGAACAGCCTTATGTTCACAATAGCTTTCCTGGGGGGCAGCACGGTGGCGCAGCGGGTAACACTGCTGCCTCACAGCGCCGAGGTCCCAGGTTCGATTCCGGCTCTGGTTCACTGTCTGTGTGGAGTTTGCATATTCTACCTGTGTTTGCGTGTGTTTCGCCCCCACAATCCGGTAGCACAGTAGCATTGTGGATAGCACAATTGCTTCATAGCTCCAGGGTCCCAGGTTTGATTCCTGGCTTGGGTCACTGTCTGTGCGGAGTCTGCACATCCTCCTCGTGTGTGCGTGGGTTTCCTCCGGGTGCTCCGGTTTCCTCCCACAGTCCAAAGATGTGCAGGTTAGGTGGATTGGCCACACTAAATTGCCCTTAGTGTCCAAAATTGCCATTAGTGTTGGGTGGGGTTACTGGGTTATGGGGATAGGGTGGAGGTGTGGGCTTAGGTACGGTGCTCTTTCAAAGAGCCGGTGCAGACTCGATGGGCCAATGGCCTCCTTCTGCACTGTAAATTCTATGATAAACCCAAAGATGGGCAGGTTAGGTGAATTGGCCACGCTAAATTGCCCCTTAATTGGAAAAAAATTGGGTACTCTAAATTTATTTTTAAAAAACAATAGCTTCCCTGGATGAACTGTGGGAACACTTCTACCACATGGGAGTGCGGACATTCAAGGAGCAAGTCTAACTGCAGCCTTCACGAGGGGCAATTAGGGATGGGCAAAGCTTTCTTCAGACGCTCATGTTACCAGAAAGAACCATTAAATTAAAATGCTCAGCACATAGTCAAGATATCTTTGTATTGCTCAAGTCCTAAACTAGGCACTGTGCTTACTAACGAATCCCCGGGGAACCATGCTTTACAATTAATGCATTATTGTGGCAACTGATACGTCTGCTAAAGAAGTGTTGCCTGCCTTACAGAGTGCACAGCATCAGCGTAATACCCTTCCTCACCACTCCGAGCAACTGCGCTCCCTCACCCCTTCTGCAAAGGTCACAAGACAGAAGCCACGTCCATGATGGCCGCCAAGAGTACAAAGAACAAAGAACAATACAGCACAGGAACAGGCCCTTCGGCCCTCCAAGGGCCTGTACCAGTCATTCGGAGGGTTAGTGAGAATATGATCCGATTTTTACAACTGTTTAATGTAACCCAGAACAGTTTTTCGCTGATTACAGACACAAAAATGGACGCAACGGATTACCAGAGGCTTGACACAACCTGCTCACTGGGGAATAAGAATCTCAGCATGTTGGGTGGGGGAGAGGGGCCATGGGGAGCCTGGATACCTAGGTCAAGCTAAGATATTACATTACAGTTCCAATCATGTGTCTAAATTCATTCACCAGCGCATATCTCCCCCCCCCCCCCCCCCCCCCCCCCACCACCCAGGGGTGGACAGGTAGCTGGTGGGCATGACATTCATGGGATGTTACAGCTGCCTTCCCCGAGGGACCATAAAGACAAGCCTGTCACTGCGCCAGAGTCCGGGAGCTCCTCACCGAATGGTCCAATCTTAATTTGAGGGATTCGGGACAGGGCACAGTTCAGGAGTTAGACATCGGCTGCCATGCAATCTGGGTTCAATACTTTTGAAGTCAAATGAGTTTTGCAAACTCAAGCCAGTTCCTGGTAGCAAAGGGCACACACAGCACGGCCCCGAATCTCACTGACACCTCACTCAGATTGGCATTAAGAGAGGAAGAATTCTCACTACTGAAGTATGTTGTGAAGCCAAGGCAGGGCTCCTGCTTTATATCCAACCCGGGTGTGACTGCTGCCAATATTCAGTGGCAGAAACAGCAAAGTGTTGACTTGTCTGCTGGAAATATTCGTCTCCTCTCTGGCCACAAAGAAAAAATAAATCATTCCGTTTTTAAAAATCACATTTTCTGTGCCCAATTGCAATCGGCTACAGAAGAAGCAACATTCATCAAGTTGTCTCGAAGATTTCTGCCTGCTCAGCTTGGCTGTAACCCTCTGCTCGTTAGCTAGTCAGTCCTACTTGTAGATGGGTCCGTGGGCAGAGCCAGTCCTCTGTTGTCCCAGACAGCCCGTTGCTTCCACTCCCCTGAGAAAGTGAATAATTGGGGTTCTGATAAAAGTGCTCAGTGCTGTTAATCACTTCACAGCCCGTCTCACAATCACCTTTCCAGATATCCCACAGAGATTGGGACTGTTCTCAACATACTATTGGAGGTTCCTTCATTCACTGCAAGTTACTGACTTTACCGTTCCTTAACGCTGATCAAGGACATTTGCTCATAATCACAATCTTGGTTCTTTTTTTTTTTCAATAAATTTAGAGCATCCAATTCATTTTTCCCAATTAAGGGGCAATTTAGCGTGGCCAATCCACCTACCCTGCACATCTTTGCGTTGTGGGGGTGAGACCCACGCAGACACGGGGAGAATGTGCAAACTCCACACGGACGGTGACCCAGGAGCAAACCCAGGTCCTCAGCGCCATGAGGCAGCAGTGCTAACCACTGCACCACCTTGCTGCCCGAACAGTCTTGCTTCTTAAATGTGATCCTTCAATATTTACAGAAGCCGTAAGTAGTGATTGTGAGATTCTCATGTTTAATTGAGACAAGCCCCCCCCCCCCAACCCCCACTCACACAACAGGTGGATGAGGGTCCATGTGAAAGTGGTTAAAAAGTGAGACCTGCATTACCACACACAAAGACAACACACATCAAAATAGCAGGTCCTTACTGGGTTTGCCCATCATTTTCAGTCTCACTTGCACTCTCTCTATCTCCCCTTAAATACCAGGTGCCCGGAAATGTTCCCGGCGCCGGGAATTAGGTAGAGGAAGGCCGAAGAATTCTACTTGACATGCTAGGGGCAGGTCGCTGTCAAATTAAATTTAATACCAACAATCTTGAAGTGTCCAGTCCAGTGTTTATCCCTCAACCAGCAGCACAGAGGGGCTGGTTTAGCACACTGGGCTAAATCGCTGGCTTTGAAAGCAGGCCAGCAGCACGGGTTCAATTCCCGTACCAGCCTCCCCGAACAGGCGCTGGAATGTGGCGACTTGGGGCTTTTCACAGCAACTTAATTTGAAGCCTACTTGTGACAATAAGTGATTTTCATTTTCATTTCATTGTCCAAGGCCTTGCTCTTACATCAGTGTCGTTATTACACTTCAAAAGTACTTCAGCTATAAGGCGTTTTGGGAGGACACTGACGAAAGGGGCTACACAAATGCAAATCTTTCTTTCTTTAGAACTCTGTACAACAACAAAATGAAAGAAGAGGCGACAGGTAGACTCCACAAATGGCGCTGGAGCAGCATCGGCCAGGGACGGAGAGAGGTCAGGGGTTCAGGAGAATGATCTCTCGGCAAGCTTAATCACTGAAATCAGCAAAAACAAACAGAATGTGCAGATCTTTTATACTAAAACAGGGCCAGAGGAAGCCACTTTTGGCTGTAAAGTGTTTTGGATGGACACATTGAGTAATGCATCCCAGTTTGGGTCACTGAGCAACAAGCACAACAATCCAGCCCTGGGGGCGGTTCACAGAAGAGTCACAAGATTACCAAAAGCATCAAGTTGGGGGTGGGGGATTGATGTATACACATTAAACACATACACATGACCCATGGCAGCTCAAATAGTAGGGTATAATTGTACCAGAGTATAATAAGAATACTCTTTAAAGTAGGCTTACATTAACACTGCAATGAAGTTACTGTGAAAATCCCCTAGTCGCCATATTCCAGCGCCTGTTCAGGTACACGGAGGGAGAATTCAGAAAGCCCAATTCACCTAACAGCACGTCTTTCGGCACTTGTGGGAGGAAACTGGAGCACCCGGAGGAAACCCACTCAGACACGGGGAGAACGTGCAGACTCCTTACAGACAGTGAACCAAGCCGGGAATTGAACCTGGAACCTGCCAACTACTGTGCTATCGTGCCTGCAGGCATGACTCCTTCCTCGTTCTAAATGTATACATTTCATCTTCATTCTTATATTTTCCATATCCCTATAAATTCCTGGGTCCATATTTAGAATAGAATCGGTTTAAACCTGTGTTGTCGTAGATTCTAATAAATGTTTTACCCCCAATACGCGGGTGTGTGCAAACCTTAGCCCAACAGTTGGGTGGGATGGAAGGGGTCGACCTGCATCGTTTCAGTTTTTGTTTTGTTCTGGGAGCGTCAGATAACAACAGAATGGGGTTCCGCTGTGATGCCCCACACAATCAAACAGCCTGCTTCCAACAATAATTCTCACATTCAGCCTCACGGACAAAGCATGAAGAATCAGGGCAGATAGCAGGACGCCTGCGGATGCCCAGGGAATCACTCGCTCCCCAGTATGAGTCAGCACGTGCGTCAGAGCGAGTTAACGGGCGTGCAGGTAAAACCCTCCCCATGGCAACCCCATCTCCGACTTTCGGAGAAGCGGAAAACTACAGCCAGACCATCCTGTAGCCAGCACGGCAGTATGGAAACACCTCCGATGGAGAATGGTGATCCCAAATCCTGGACTTCCAGTTTATAAACTGGTTGAAAATAAAGATAATCACTGTATATATTAGAGGAGAAGCACAATACAGATGTCGTCATCAAGAAATGGAGATGAAATATAAACTAAAATATGTTTGCGAATGAACAATGTCAAGTGGAAAAGGCTTTGTTCAGTGAGAATCAGAATAGTGGATAATAGCAGGTCCCTTGCTTTCCAATAACCTCCCATCTCTGCCATTCATCGAAAACAAATAAGAAATTAGAAATAGGAGGACTTTCAAAATAAGACATATTTAAAAAGCACGGCCTATTAAAATAACAAAATCTCTCAGTATATAATTAAGTGCAATTCGCAATAGCTCGAGCAATTTAAGTAAATATTCGACAGAAATGTCACCTGTAGCAAACGTCTGATTTAATTATGACTGTGGCCAGCTCTCATCAGACTACCATGGGCTCCACTGCCTAACACATCCTTAACTGTGCATTGTTGTTTGACAGGAAAGCCTATTTCGTGACAGTGAAACAGAGTCACATTTAATTAAGGAGACAATATCCCTGCTGCTTGTGAATGAGCTGAAATCCACAACCAGTAATTATCAAGCGTACCTCACCGCCGCTCAATACCATCTTTTACACGTTCTAAGCGCTTGTCAGGGTGGCTGGAAAGTCAGCAGTTCTGCAGGCTATTGATGGCATCTGCATTGCATCATTCACACTGAAACCTTCCCTAAATCTCCACACAGGTACTTATTCTCCAACCTTATTTACATAATGCATCCCGCATCCTGGCTGCTTATCTTCCCAATGGAGATGGCCAGTCTCCTGGAATGATTTCTGCTCTCGCCTTGCACAGTCAATTCAGTGCCATTTGCTATCTCGGATCCTGTCTTTTGCAGACATTACAAAAACTTATCTGGTTCACTAATGTCCTTTAGATAAGGAAATCTGGCCATCCTTATCTGGTCTGGACTACATGTGGCTTCAGACCCACAGCAATGTGGTTCACTCTTCACTGCTCCCTCAAGGGCAATTAGGGATGGGAAATAAATGCTGGCACAGCCTGCGATGCCCACATCCCATGAATTGTTTGTTTAAATCGGGGCCGGGATCAAACCCGGGACCTCAGCACCATAGGCAGCAGCGCTAACCACTGCGCCACCGTGCCGCCCACGTCGATTTTTATTTAAAAAAGAAACCCATCTGGTTCATTTTAAGGGACAGAAATCTGCCATCATTGCCCATCCTGGCCTACCTGAGACTCCAGACCCACAGTAACGTGGCTGACACTTAACTGCCCTCTGAAATGGTCCCATAACTCATTCAGTTCAAGGGCAATTAGAGATAGGAACAAAAGATGGCCTTGGCACCGAAGCCCAGACCGCATGAAAGACAAGAAAGTAAAGGATCCATTCAATGGGCAATGAAGCGTTTACATGATGGGACAAACTATTGGCTTTTACAGGAAAGGGCTAAAATTCAAATTATTTGGGACGGACAAGAAACACTGGTCTAGCCAGCGGCATCCTTTGAACACATAAAACAGACATAGAAAGGCCGGAGGAGTTGGGTTGTTCTCCGTAGAGCCGTGATGGTCAAGGGGAGAGTTGAGAGATTATAACAGTGGTATTTAAGATCAGCGAAAGTTCAGAGAGAGTAAAGAAAGGCAATGTCCGATGGTCCGAGGCACAGAATGGAAATGATTGGCAGAAGAACTAGATGAATCTCAATGCAAAATATTTTTACTTAACCAGTGATTAGGATTTGGAATGAACTGCTTGATAATGGTGATCGATACAGCGGATTAATTTGTCACTTTCAAAACGAGAATTGAATAAATAGAATCATAGAATTTGCAGAAGGAGGCCGTTCGGTACGTCGATTCTGCACTGGCCATTGGGAAGAGCACCCTATTCAAACCCACACCTCCACCCTAACCCCGTAACCCAGGAACCCCACCTAACCTTTGGGACCCTAACGGGGAATTTAGCACGGCCAATACACCTAACCTGCACATCTTTGGACTGTGGGAGGAAACCGGAGCACCCGGAAGAACCCACGCAAGACACGGGGAGAAAGCTGAAGATGAGAAAAAATGGATATGAAATGTTGGACTAACTTTGAAAGGGTCGGCACGAAAATGAATGGCCTTTTATGCTGTGCCATGATTTGACAATTTTCTTTATTCATTTGTGGGCCGTGGGCATCGCTGGTGAGGCCAGTATTTATTGCCCATCCCTAGCAGTCCTCCATTTCAGAGGACATTTGATAGTCAACCACATTGCTGTGGATCTGGAGTCACATGTAGGCCAGACCAGGTGAGGATGGCACAGATTTCCTACCCTGAGGGGGCTTTAGTCAACCAGATGAGTTTTTATGACAATCGTTTCATGGACATCATTAGACTATCAGTTCCAGATTTCTATGGATTTCAAGTTTCACCATCTGCTGTGGTGGGATTTGAACCCGGGTCCCCGGATCTTGCCCTGGGTTAATGGATTGTTTGTCTAGTGACAATACCAGGGCAGCATGGTAGCATGGTGGTTAGCGTCAATGCTTCACAGCTCCAGGGTCCCAGTTTCGGTTCCCGGCTGGGTCACTGTCTGTGCGGAGTCTGCACGTCCTCCCCGTGTGTGCGTGGGTTTCCTCCGGGTGCTCCGGTTTCCTCCCACAGTCCAAAGATGTGCGGGTTAGGTGGATTGGCCATGATAAATTGCCCTTAGTGTCCTAAAAAAAAAGGAAGGTTAAGGGGGGGGGGTTGTTGGGTTACGGGTATAGGGTGGATACGTGGGTTTGAGTAGGGTGATCATTGCTCGGCACAACATCGAGGGCCGAAGGGCCTGTTCTGTGCTGTACTGTTCTATGCTCTATGTCACCGCCTTCCCATTAACCTTTCCAACACTCAGCCATAGGCCTTACAATTTGCTCGTACAAGTTCACAGCTCCACCACTTGCAACTGGAAGTTGAGCCACGCTGTCCAACGCCTACACCAACAATAACTTATCTATACAGTGCACTTCATTGGTAAAAAAATCTCAAGGCACTTCACAGAGGTATTGTCAAACAATGTTTGATCCTGGGCCACATAAGGCAATGTTATGAAGCAGTATCACAAAGTCGGTCAAAACAGTAGTTTTAAAGTCCATCATAAAGTGGGAACGTGAGTCAGAGAGGTGGGGCGGTGCAGGGCGGGAATTCCGAGCACAAGGCCTCAGCAGCAGAACTCCCCCCTGCCCCCGGTGGAGCGATTAAAATCAGAACTGTGCCAGAAGCCAGAATTGGAGGCGCGCAGAGTTCTTGGAGATATGTAGGGTGCGATTCTCCGAGCCCCGCGTCGGGCCGGAGAATCGCCGCAACCGCGCCACGACGCCGGTGCGCGATTCTCCGAGGTGCAGAGAATCGGCGCCATTTGCGCCGGCGCGTTTGGCGCAGCGCCAGCCTTGGGCCGCTGGAATCGGTGGGGCCGCTGATTCTCCAGCCAGCATGGGCCGGGCGGCTGCACCAATACAACAGAGTCCCGCTGGCGCTGTTCACCCCTGGTCGCTGCCGGCGGGAACTCTGCGCGAACGGTCGGGGGGCGGGGGGAGATGGGCTCCTTCACCAGGGGGAGCCTCTGATGGGGTCTGGCCCGCGATCGGGGCCCACCGATTGGTGGGCCGGCCTCTCACCCCCCCCCCAGTCTACTTTCTGGCGTGGCCGGTCCCTGAACACCGACGCCATGTTGAGTCGGGGCGGGCACTAAAGAAGTGCCCCGCGCATGCGCAGGTTGGCGCGACAGAATGGAGGTCCAGCGCTGTGCTGGCCCCATGTGGGGGCCAGAATCTGTCGTACCCGGGCCCGGTTCGCGCCGTCATGAAAGGCGACGGCGTTCACGACGGCACAAACACTTGGGCTCCATATTGGAGAATCGCCTCCGTAGTGTTGGAGGAAACAACAGAGATAGAGAGGGGCGAAGCTATGGAGGAATTTAAAATGAAAGGATGAGAATTATACTTACCAATGGATAAGTACATACGATAACCACTGCTATTCAGGAACACAAGAATTAAGAGCAGAAGTAGGCAATTCAGCCCTTCGAACGTGCTCCACCATTCAATCTCTTCCTGGTCTCAAAGCCACCTCCTTATCTTTTTTTAAAAATTAGAAATATATCTATATCCTTTTGAAACCATTTAATGATTCAGACTTCACCGCACTATGGGGTAGTGAGTTCCACAAGTTCCCCACCCTCTGCGAGAAGTAGTTCCTCCTCATCTCAGTTCTAAACCTACCGCCTCTCAACCTGTATCTGTGACCCCTTGTTCTAGGTTGCCCCACAAGGGGGTACATGTGGTCTACATTTACTTTATCAATCCCTTTTAGTATTTTGTATCCCTCGATCAGGTCCCCTATCATTCTTCTAAACTCCAGCGAGTTTAAGCCCAAACTGTTCAATCTCTCCTCATCCCCGGAATCAATCTGGTGAACCTCTTCTGAATTGCTTCCAATGCCACCACATCCTTCCTCAAATCAGGAGACCAAAACTGGACACACTACTCCGGATATGGTCTCACCAACACCCTATACAATTGTAACAACACTTCTCTACTTTTTCCTCCAGTCCTTTTGAATAAACATTAACATTCCATTTGTTTTTATTATTAAATTCTATTTGTACATTCTCTTTTGAGTGACAGCATTACCCCAATTCAGAAATAAAAGAACGGGTGGAATTTGATGTGGAAAGCCAGTGAGAGCCCCATTTCATTTCCTTCGGGGAAGGCCCACTAAATCAAGGGCCTCTCGGGCACTAAAGTGACCAGTGGCATGCGTTCCGGAGATCAAGGATCCTGGAGGCAGAAATCCTGTCCCCCCCCCCCCCAAGAGAGACAGGCCAATCAGATGTCAGCAGCAGCGCATTGTGGTTGGTGCCACGCAGGGGACGTGGTGGTCACGCTCCCCTGCAGAGGCCCAGGATGGCTGAGCGATCCAGGCCACAGGTGAGTGAGGGCAGGTGGGAGGGGGGGGGGGGGGGGGGGGGGGGGGGGGTCACTGAGTGGGGCGAGGGAGTCAGCAACAAGTGCAGGAGATTGCTCTCAGAGGACATACCCCCCCTTCCTGATACTCGGTCCCTTGATCAGACACGGAGTACCATGAACGAGGGACTCCCCCACCACGGGAGCCAACAAACAAACCGGACAGAGTTTGCTTTTCGGGTAGAATTCATGACATCTACCCCACTGGCAGCTGGTTAAACATCAATGGTGGCTCAATGAGTCCCTTAAGTGGGCATTAACTGCCCACCCGAGGTCCTCCATTGACAGGGGTGGGGGGGAATGACGTCCACAAGTCTTCCTGCCCCAGACTTAATTTGGAATAGAGGCGGGTAGGTGTTGTGGGGTCTCCAAACACGTCTTCAATGCCCCCCTCATCACCAAACTCACTTCAAGGGAGGGCATTGAATTCCACCCAATGTTTCAGCTCCTGTTACCCACACTTCTTCCCTTGCTGACACTGCAAATTCTCTCCACTTGGGAAAACAAAGGCAACTAAAAAATGGTTTCTCCGACTGATGAATCGCAGCAGTTTCAAAGCTGTTGAGAAAGTTTGTGAACAGCGCCCAAACTTTCCAAACCACAACCGTCCCCCTTAAAAGATGCGCTGGAATGGCTTCAGATTTAACATACTCGTCTGAATATCTAAGTCAGAGATTCGAGCGGTCTGCTTCTTCACTCTACCCTATTCATTTGAAGAAAATTACTCTGTAATGACGTTATATTTCTGCCAGTGCCAATCTGCTGTGACATCTTTCCAATGAAATTCTCGATTCATTCCGAGCTCCAGTTATGTTATCAAACGCTGTGAGGGAAAAGGTCAGTCTAATTTACACAGTAACTGTAGGATTTGAATTTCATATTCAGCACCCCAGGTGCAGCTGCTGTGAGCCAGGCCACAGCCAAACACCTCATTAACTCGCACGGCAAAGGCAGCCTCAGCATAAGCAGCTCTCGGCAGACAGGCTGGGACCTAATAAACTTCATTACAGCAAACCCGTCAGATCAGTCTCTTGCTCAGTCCTCCTGCAGCCCAAACGGTCAGAGGTCAATGGGGGTGATGCAGCCACAACTGAATCATCAGTGCCTTTGTGTTTCACATAAAGGAGACTGAGAGTTCAAACTGTGGCCCACAGATCTCTCTCCGCACCCCCCCCCCCCCATACCCCAGGAGATTGCCCCACACTACACGCGAGTCCCAGGTAACGTGTCCATTGGTGTCCATGCTTTTAGACATCAGCTCTGGAATCCGCTCTCTGAATCGTTCTTCCTCCCGCTTTTCCCTCCTCTAAGGCACTCCTGGAACCACCTCCACCTGTCCTAAAAGCTTGTCATGTGACAGAACATGCAGGGAGACGTACACAGTGGACACCTTGAGGGGCCGGTGTGGATCAGAGCATGGGGTTGGATTCCCATTCCTGCTGAGCTGGATTCGGAGCCTACCTCCTTGTCCTAACCATGTTGATGAAGGCGGTGCCTGGGGTCGGACCTGGACCGGGACAGGGAACTGGCAGCCAAAGCTGCAATTCCTTAACATTAGTGGTTGTTGGGATTTGTTTGGGATAGAGTTCCTCATTTCTCTTGGCTAGAGTTCCTCATTTGTCTTGTGTTCTCCAATATCATGACCATGTTCTGGTCACAATCACCTCAAGAGGATATCAATGACCTTGGAGCGAGTGCAGGGCTGACTCTCCACATTGTTAACGATAACATTATGAGGAGTGGTTGAATAAACTGGGCTGGTATTCGCTTCAACAAAGAAACTTCAGGGATGAGGTCTCTACAGCCTGAACTCCAGTTAGTCTCTACAGCCTGAACTCCAGTTAGTCTCTACAGCCTGTACTCCAGTTAGTCTCTACAGCCTGTACTCCAGTTAGTCTCTACAGCCTGAACTCCAGTTAGTCTCTACAGCCTGTACTCCAGTTAGTCTATACAGCCTGTACTCCAGTTAGTCTGTACAGCCTGTACTCCAGTTAGTCTATAAAGTCTGTACTCCAGTTAGTCTCTACAGCCTGTACTCCAGTTAGTCTCTACAGCCTGTACTCCAGTTGGTCTATACAGCCTGTACTCCAGTTAGTCTATACAGCCTGTACTCCAGTTAGTCTATACAGCCTGTACTCCAGTTAGTCTATACAGCCTGTACTCCAGTTAGTCTATACAGCCTGTACTCCAGTTAGTCTCTACAGCCTGTACTCCAGTTGGTCTATACAGCCTGTACTCCAGTTAGTCTGTACAGCCTGTACTCCAGTTAGTCTCTACAGCCTGTACTCCAGTTAGTCTATACAGCCTGTACTCCAGTTAGTCTATACAGCCTGTACTCCAGTTAGTCTATAAAGTCTGTACTCCAGTTAGTCTCTACAGCCTGTACTCCAGTTAGTCTCTACAGCCTGTACTCCAGTTGGTCTATACAGCCTGTACTCCAGTTAGTCTATACAGCCTGTACTCCAGTTAGTCTATACAGCCTGTACTCCAGTTAGTCTATACAGCCTGTACTCCAGTTAGTCTATACAGCCTGTACTCCAGTTAGTCTATACAGCCTGTACTCCAGTTAGTCTATACAGCCTGTACTCCAGTTGGTCTATACAGCCTGTACTCCAGTTGGTCGATACAGCCTGTACTCCAGTTAGTCGATACAGCCTGTACTCCAGTTAGTCTATACAGCCTGTACTCCAGTTAGTCTCTACAGCCTGTACTCCAGTTAGTCTCTACAGCCTGTACTCCAGTTAGTCTATACAGCCTGTACTCCAGTTAGTCGATACAGCCTGTTCTCCAGTTAGTCTATACAGCCTGTACTCCAGTTAGTCGATACAGCCTGTACTCCAGTTAGTCTCTACAGCCTGTACTCCAGTTAGTCTACACAGCCTGTACTCCAGTTAGTCGATACAGCCTGTACTCCAGTTAGTCTATACAGTCTGTACTCCAGTTAGTCTATACAGCCTGTACTCCAGTTAGTCTACAGCCTGTCCTCCAGTTGGTCTATACAGCCTGTACTCCAGTTGGTCGATACAGCCTGTACTCCAGTTAGTCTCTACAGCCTGTACTCCAGTTGGTCTATACAGCCTGTACTCCAGTTGGTCTGTACAGCCTGTACTCCAGTTAGTCGATACAGTCTGTACTCCAGTTAGTCGATACAGCCTGTACTCCAGTTAGTCGATACAGCCTGTACTCCAGTTAGTCTATACAGCCTGTACTCCAGTTAGTCGATACAGCCTGTACTCCAGTTAGTCTCTACAGCCTGTACTCCAGTTAGTCTCTACAGCCTGTGCTCCAGTTAGTCGATACAGCCTGTACTCCAGTTAGTCTGCACAGTCTGTACTCCAGTTGGTCTGTACAGCCTGTACTCCAGTTAGTCGATACAGCCTGTACTCCAGTTAGTCGATACAGCCTGTGCTCCAATTGGTCGATACAGCCTGTACTCCAATTGGTCGATACAGCCTGTACTCCAATTGGTCGATACAGCCTGTACTCCAATTGGTCGATACAGCCTATACTCCAGTTGGTCTATACAGCCTGTACTCCAGTTGGTCTGTACGGCCTGTACTCCAGTTGGTCGATATAGCCTGTACTCCAGTTAGTCGATACAGCCTGTACTCCAGTTGGTCGATATAGCCTGTACTCCAGTTGGTTGATACAGCCTGTACTCCAGTTAGTCTCTACAGCCTGTACTCCAGTTGGTCTATACAGCCTGTACTCCAGTTGGTCTATACAGCCTGTACTCCAGTTGGTCTGTACAGCCTGTACTCCAGTTAGTCGATACAGTCTGTACTCCAGTTAGTCGATACAGCCTGTACTCCAGTTAGTCGATACAGCCTGTACTCCAGTTAGTCTATACAGCCTGTACTCCAGTTAGTCGATACAGCCTGTACTCCAGTTAGTCTCTACAGCCTGTACTCCAGTTAGTCTCTACAGCCTGTGCTCCAGTTAGTCGATACAGCCTGTACTCCAGTTAGTCTCTACAGCCTGTACTCCAGTTGGTCTATACAGCCTGTACTCCAGTTAGTCTCTCCAGCCTGTACTCCAGTTAGTCTGCACAGTCTGTACTCCAGTTGGTCTGTACAGCCTGTACTCCAGTTAGTCGATACAGCCTGTACTCCAGTTAGTCGATACAGCCTGTGCTCCAATTGGTCGATACAGCCTGTACTCCAATTGGTCGATACAGCCTGTACTCCAATTGGTCGATACAGCCTGTACTCCAATTGGTCGATACAGCCTATACTCTAGTTAGTCGATACAGCCTGTACTCCAGTTGGTCTATACAGCCTGTACTCCAGTTGGTCTATACAGCCTGTACTCCAGTTGGTCTGTACGGCCTGTACTCCAGTTGGTCGATACAGCCTGTACTCCAGTTAGTCGATACAGCCTGTACTCCAGTTGGTCGATATAGCCTGTACTCCAGTTAGTCGATACAGCCTGTACTCCAGTTAGTCGATACAGCCTGTACTCCAGTTGGTCTATACAGCCTGTACTCCAGTTAGTCGATACAGCCTGTACTCCAGTTAGTCGATACAGCCTGTACTCCAGTTGGTCTATAGAGCCTGTACTCCAGTTGGTCTATACAGCCTGTACTCCAGTTAGTCTATAGAGCCTGTACTCCAGTTGGTCTATACAGCCTGTACTCCAGTTGGTCGATACAGCCTGTACTCCAGTTGGTCTATACTCAGAGTCGATAACAAAGTTTTTTTTTCTTTTTTTTTAATAAATTTATAGTACCCAATTATTTTTTCCAATTAAGGGGCAATTTAGTGTAGCCAATCCACCTACCCTGCACATCTTTGGGTTCTGGGGGCGAAACCCACGCAGACACGGGGAGAATGTGCAAACTCCTCACAGACAGTGACCCAGGGCCGGGATTCGAACCCGGGTCCTCAGCGCCGTAGGCAGCAATGCTAACCACTGTGCCACCGTGCCGCCCGTCGATAACAAAGTTAACTGCCTCAGGAAAGCAATTCAGCTTGCCACATCTTCCTGTTAAAAAAAAAAATTGGCTGCAATTTTCATAACACCGTGGGTAGCAAATTAAAATAATTGTGCAGCGATGCAAACTTAATGAAGCAATAGCAAGTGTTTGAGCAAAGCTAACTAGAGGTCGCTTCACAGTTGTCGTCATTATCCCTCTTAAAGTAGTTACAAAATAAAAATCTCTAACTAGACAACAAAACCTGTTACAATAAGTGCTAATGATGTTTGAGTGTTAAGGAACTGTTGTTCATCAGGAAATGGAAAGGCAACATCCATTACCTAATGGAGTGGCAAGATTCCAAGGGATGTGATCTGGAAGCGGTATAGAGAACAGGAGAATTCAGGATACGGGAGGGATTGTCCTTGCTGGGAGCTCTTGTGGCACAGTGGGTAACGTCCCTGCCTCTGAGAATCTTTCACGATACACCAATGGCAGGCAGTGGAATGGAGAGAAAGTTGCAGCATCTACCACCAGCATTCATGGCTCCAGACAACAACATGAAGATAGAAGTGCATAGTGGACACCTTGGGGGCCGGTTGACTCAGGTGGCCTGTGTGGATTCAATTGATGGCAACAGCATGGGGTTCAATCCCTGTTCCTGCCAAGATGGATTCAGGACCTGCCCCCTTGTTTTAACCATGTTGGCGGTTATGGTGCTTTGGGACTGACCTGCCTTTGGGCGGGGAATTGGCAGCCAAAGGTGCAATTCCTTAACATTAGTGCTGGTTGGGATCTGTTGGCTAGAGTTCCTAATTTCTCTTGTGTCCAGTTAGATCATGAACACCTCAAGATGCTATCCTTGGCCTGAGAAGGAATGCACGGCTGATTCACCACATGGTTAACGGTAAAATTGTGAGGACGGGTTGAAATACAAGGCTGGCATCCGTTTCAACACAGAGGCTTCAGGGATGATCTAATGGAAAGTGTTTTAGGTGATGTGTCAAGAGTCGATGGAGAGAAACTCAATCATTTTGTGGTGAGGTTCTGAACAGGAGGCACAGCCTTAAAATTTGTGTTGGACTGTTTTTTTTTTCATTTTGTTTTAAATTTAGAGCACCCAATTCATTTTGTTCCAATTAAGGGACAATTTACCGTGGCCAATCCACCTAACTTGCACGTCTTTGGGTCGTGAGGGCAAAACCCACGCAAACACGGGGAGAATGTGCAAACTCCACACGAACAGTGACCCAGAGCCGGGATTCGAACCCGGGTCCTCAGCGCCGCAGTCCAAGTGCTAACCACTGCACCACTCTGATCCCCTCCTTTAATGACAACACCCCGCCTGCTCCAATTGGCTCCTTTGACATAATAACGAGACAACTGGACAGAATGGGCACATTGGACACATTGACTGGTGATAGAACTGAAGCGGCTTAGATTGCTGTTACCCTGACCCCTCCAACCCACCTCCCCCCCCCCCCCCCCCCCCCCCCCCCCCCCCCCCCCCCCCCCCCCCCCCCCCCCCCCCCCCCCCCCCCCCCCCCCCCCCCCCCCCTCCAGCCCCAAATGCCACCCCGCTCACGCACTGAGAGGCCAGTGGGCTATCTGTTAATGAGCTGGCCTGAATCCCCGTATCTAATGTTGTACCTCTCAAACGCTGAGGCGTGCCTTTCACCATTCTAGACTCAACTATTTCCCTAACTTCTATCGGGCCCGTCAGGTCATCTGGCTTGGCTGTCATCCCCTTCTTTTTATCATCACTGAATCATCGCAATGCAGAGAGAGAGCGAGACCATTCATGCCATCATGTCTGTGTAAGCTCTGTCACATGGTTATCCACTTGCTCCCATTCTGCTGTCGACCTTCCACAAAACTTTCTTCTCTCATGTGCATCCACTTTTCTTGTAAATGTTCCTGGAGATTAAGCCCCCCCCCCCCCCCCCCCCCCCCCCCCACCACCGGTATTTATCACAGTGCATTCCAGCCCCAGCAACTATCTGCGGCAGAAAAGAGATTTCACCTCATTTCATCCCTTTGAGTCAGTAAGTTGCAGGTTTAAATCCAAGGCCGGTACTTGGAGGTGTAATGCGCGTTCAGTGCCGTGCTGAGGGAGTGCCGCACTCTCAAACGTGCTGACTTCTGGCTTGGAAGTTAAGCTGACGCCTCATCTGCCGGTTTAGAAGAACAGAAGGAATCCTGCTCAAAATGTGCCCTGCCCACATCCGTCCATCCCCCCCACCCCGCCCCTTCCACACCGCCGCAAGTAAAAGGACTCCAAAAACACATGTTAACGCATCCTTCAACTCATCTGCTGTTTGCGGAGCACTGACTTTACAATTAACTGCCACATGTGGCTCTGCAGCAGCGATGATTGCACTTCAAAAGAAATTTATTGGTTGCCAAGGGCAGGTAAGGCACTGGATGAAATGACATGAAAATCGCTTATTGTCACAAGTAGTGCTTCAAATGAAGTTACTGTGAAAAGCCCCTAGTCGCCACATTCTGGCGCCTGTTCAGGGGAGGCTGGTACGGATGCAAACCCTTTCTTAGTCTATTACTGAGTGTTCTTGCCACATTGAAGCTTCAATTGTTTTCCTAAATAAGTCTCAAGACTTACCGCAAAGTCCTTTGCTGATAACCTTGATCCTCCGCTGCTGGGTGCACTGGGCCATATCCAGCTCACACTCATTACTGTATGTGGAGTAATCTGACCCACAAACCGGGGCAATGACGGATGGGCAGGCGCCTTTCTTGCAGACACACATTCCCTTGGCTGGCTCGTCGGGATCTCGCTCACAGATGGCTCCAAATCCGCAGAGGACACCTCGACACACTGCGGGAAAAAGAAGGGAGAATGATGTTAGAGTTCCCCTCTTTCTAATGATCACAGGTTCGAAGCCATAAATTGGATCGAGGTTCGTCTTGGAACACAATGAGCAATGCTCACCAATCGACCAGCAAATATCGACCAGAACAAATGTTTTCCATCTTAAATACAGAAATAGCCGAGATTGTACCAGCAACATTATCATCAGGGAAACATCAGGAGCAACGATTAAAGACCAAGAGTATGGACCTGCTATTATTTTTCTATCGGTATCCTTTTTAAAAATAAATTTAGAGTACCCAATTATTTTCTTCAAATTAAGGGGCAATTTAGCGTGGCCAGTCCACCTACCCTGCACATCTTTGGGTTGTGGGGGCGAAACCCATGCAGATATGGGGAGAATGTGCAAACTCCACACAGACAGTGACCCGTGGCCAAGATCGAAAACGGGTCCTCAGCGCCGTGAGGCTTCTATAGGTATAGTTACAACGTATGAACAGCACAGAAGGGCAGCACGGCGACACAGTGGGTTAGCCCTGCTGCCTCACGGCGCCGAGGTCCCAGGTTCAATCCCGGCTCTGGGTCACTGTCGTGTGGAGTTTATACATTCTCCCCGTGTTTGCGTGGGTTTCACCCCCACAACCTAAAAGATGTGCTCGTTAGGTGGATTGGCCTCGCTAAAATTGCCCCTTAATTGGGAAAAAATAATTTGGGTACACTAAATTAAAAAAAAAACAGCACAGAAGCAAGGACCATTTGCTCCATTAAAACCTTCTAACTCTTTACTTCATCTAACCCTATCCTGTATATTGTCCTCGCTCTTTGCCTCATTAATGAGCTGCCGGTGGCCGCCAATCCAGCCTCAGCCCCTTCTGCCCTCCACCTTAATCGGGGGAAGTGTTGCCACTGCCCAGAGACTGGCTTGGGGCCTCTCCTGTGATTCAAAGCGCTGGGTTACATTTAGATCCAGCCTGTAGCGCCCAGAATTAGTCACAGTACTCCATGTGTGCTCTAACCCAAGTTGTATATGCAACATTCCAGCTTTTCAATTCTGTTTTAAAGAGAGAGATATCTCAAACTGGTCAGCTTTCTAAGTGTTTTTCAATTACTTTTCTGGTTTAAGGTCCCTCGTGGCCCTCTCTCGGATTTAGCTTCAACGCGGGTTGCCAAACCTCCAGGAAATAAAGATCGATCTACTGGACAAAAATCATGGGGACAGCAGAACGAGTGTCTACATTCTCTCCCCCCCCCCCCCCCCAACTTCCCAATTATCTTTGACCACATCCGTTTTTTTTGTTGTCAATGTATCGGAGATGAGAAAACAGCTTGTTTGATTGAAGATCTCGCATGACCAAACATCCAGGGCCACGCCCAACCGGAGATGGCCGCCCAGCACCACTCTCTCTTTTGGGCCTCGACAGAAGCACAAAGGCAAACAGCGTGGAGACATTTGTCAGAAAACGGGTCTCCCAACGTGGCCGGAGCAAGCGAGGTAACGGTGAGTGTGGCGCTAACCAAGATTAGAAACTTTACAATTCTGCCTGAACGTAACCACAGAGACAGAAAAAGCTGGGCCCGACCAACAGGTCTGCCTCCAACTGACAAGAGTTACAGAGAGGTTAACATTTGGGGGCCAGAGGCCTTCATCAGGAAAACTAGGAAGTGGAACGTAAACAAGCCACTCTCTCGGACGAAACACGAAGGAGGGAAAACTAGTAAATGAATATCGGCTATACTGGGCTGGACCCGCTGCGGTTTGGGGCCTACCTGTCTGCCCAGGTGCAGCAGCAGCCAGGGGCCGCCACCTAGAAGAATTTCCTGGCCACAACGGTGGCCAGGTTGCAATGCCCATTAAATTAATTTTAGAAAAGTTTGGAGAGGCAACACCTCCACTTGGAAGCACCCTCTCCCTCACCTACCCACCCTACCTGCTGACTCGTGTCACAGAAAAACAACCATCGAATTAATGTTTTAGAAACAATTTTTATGTTGCAGTAAGTGAAAAATGAGTGATGAATAATAAGCTCTCTAAGGGGTCTGCTTATCTATAACTTTCTAATTCTGACGAATCCTGACATATTAACCTAGATTTTCTGCTTTTAGATGTCAACAGGTCCGTGACACACTTTCAGCATTTTTTTCTTTTCGCTCAATTTACTAATTTACTTTTTCTGTTCCACTCTACTCATACTACACCCAAGACGTCTTCTTCAGGAAGCCAATATTAAATAAGGCAGCCCTTCATATTTTCATTGCAGTTCAATATTTCTCATTATCCCTAGGTTAGGTCCATGTTTAGAGTCAATTAATCAAATCGTTGATCGGGTTGTCTACTGATACACGATTTTACCACTTGATGTTTTATTGTGCGATTGATGCACTATTTTCCAGTGGTGAGAGTTTTATAATTCCAATACGTGTAGGTACAGGTAATTGGAAATAAATAATCTTGTGTCTAATGAAGATGATTCACAGGGCTCCCAGATCACACGGCTATAAAGTCTATTCGATTCTTTTAAAGACAAGTGTATTATGGACTATGGTGCCAAGACTTTAGGGGCAGCACGGTAGCATTGTGGTTAGCACAATCGCTTCACAGCTCCAGGGTCCCAGGTTCGATTCCGGCTTGGGTCACTGTCTGTGCGGAGTCTGCACATCTCCCCGTGTTTGTGTGGGTTTCCTCCGGGTGCTCCGGTTTCCTCCCACAGTCCAAAGATGTGCCGGTTAGGTGGATTGGCCATGATAAATTGCCCTTAGTGTTCCAAATTGCCCTTAGTGTTGGGTGGGGTTACTGGGTTATGGGGATAGGGTGGAGTTGTTAACCTTGGGTAGGGTGCTCTTTCCAGGAGCCGGTGCAGACCCGATGGGCTGAATGGCATCCTTCTGCACTGTAAATTCTATGTAATCTATGTAAGACAGGTATATGGAGTATTGAAATAGGCTGAATTGTTTATTCATGCTTCTAGGTCCCGACAATATTGAGAGTTAAATATGTACAATTTCCAGGATCTTTTGGAAGAATTCTTAAAATTTTGACTTGAGGGGTGGCATAGTGGTTAGCACTGCTGCCTCACGACGCTGAGGTCCCAGGTTCGATCCCGGCTCTGGGTCACTGTCCGTGTGGAGTTTGCACATTCTCCCCGTGTCTGCGTGGGTTTCGCCCCCACAACCCAAAAATGTAGAGTAGGTGGATTGGCCACGCTAAATTGCCCCTTAATCGGAAAAAATAATTGGGTACTCTAAATTTAAAAAAAAATAAAAAATTTTGACTTGCATTTTAAACGGCCCTCTTATGGACTGATAATAATAATCTTTATTATTGTCACAAGTGGGCTTACTGTGAAGTTACTGTGAAAATCCCCTAGTCGCCACATTCCGGCACTTGTTCGGGTACACGGGGGGAGAATTCAGAATGTCGAATTCACCTGACAAGCACGTCTTTCGGGACTTGTGGGAGGAAACCAGAGCACCCGGAGGAAACCCACGTAGACACCGGGAGAACGTGCAGACTGCACAGGACTGATCTGATCTCTTCACACATCTTCACCCGATGCCTGTGTCTATGTATTTAGTGTGTATTTTATATTTGCCCTATTATGTATTTTCTTTTCATGTACGGAATGATCTGTTTGAGCTGTACGCAGAACAATACTTTTCACTGCACCTTGGTACACATGACAATAAACCAATCCAGTCCAGTTTCCATTCAACGCTTATACAATATTCTAACCTGGTCAGGGAGTGCATGGGGCTAGATGCTAGCCTTATACCTCTGCTTCTCATCTGACCCAGGCTGAACCATTTGTTCATTACAGGGGGGTTTTTTAATGTGGAAAATGAGTGGAGGGCGCCTCAATTCAGCTGCATGGGCTCCACAGGACAAAATAGCACCACATTTCGCCAACTCTCTTATCCGACAGATGCTCAGATGTTTGGGGAAGGCAAGAGAAGACAGTGGTTCACTCTGGTTCTGAGCTAAGGCACCAGCCTCGGGTAGATAGAGGGAACATCAGTCGCGACTGAGCCACACTGTTTCCGACTTTGAGAGAGTTTGAAGTGGAACACAAAACTGTCTGAAATGTGAAATGCTGGACTCCACAGCACCAACATCCTTCAATCGAAGTCACCACGAGCTTCAATCAGGAGTCACTGATGTGCTCGAAAGGCAGCAATGACTCTGGACGTTAAAATGATTTTTTTCTTTCCCTCGCAGAGAAGTTGCAGTGAGAATGAAGTTCCAAGGTCAGCATCGAACAAGATGGATTATAATTGGTATCTGCGAATTCTCACTCCATTAACTTCCAACATCTGGAATAAATTCCATCATTGTCTTTTTTACCTGCAGTTATTTCTTTAACGATTAAGTTGGTCTGCCAGAAATGGAATGCTTAATGGCCAAATGTTCTTACCCTGTTCACACATATTAAACTCTAAGTACCTTGCAACGCTTGAGAGCCCAGTGAAAATGTGAACACACTTCAATAAGAAGCTATTTGCTGTGTTCTTTTTTTATAAAAAAAAGGTTTGCTTTTTCTAATTTCTCTTCTTCATTTCCCCGGTACACTGACTCTCCAGTCCCTCTATTTGCTGCTGAGTTTTTGGACTATTAAGCCCACCCACCCACAGCTCTCATCCAGCAAGCACTCAACACGCCCTAAGCATGCACCCAACATGCACAACTTCCAGCAAAGTCAACGAACAGCCAATAAAATCGGAAACCATGTGCAACTTTTCCTGCTCTGCAGAGGCCCAGCTGAGAGGCAAGCCTGGGATCTTGTCCTAATAATCTTCATTGTCAGAAGTGGGCTTACATTAACTCTGCAATGAGGTTACTGTGAAAAGCCCCTAGTCGCCACATTCTGGAGCCTGTTCGGGTACACAGAGGGAGAATTCAGAATGTCCAATTCAACTAATAAGCACATATTTCAGGACTTGTGGGAAGAAACCCACGCAGACACGGGGAGAACGTGCAAACTTCGCACAGACAGTGACCCAAGCCGGGAATCGAACATGGGACCCTGGTGCTGTGAAGCAACAATGCTAACCACTGTGCTACCGTGCCACCATACTTAGGGCTCATCGGTAATCACTGGCAGCATTTTAGCCCAACAGTTGAGAGCTTTAACGCACCAACTCTCCACTGAAGGATCCACGGGGGTCCCATGACAACGAGAAACTCTTCATGCATTCCCAGGATGTTAATTTCCACGTTATCCAGTTGGTAAACTTTGATCAACTTAAAAGAGTACCAAAGCTGTGTGAAAAAGGAAGCATTTGAGTGCAAGTCTCCAGGAGGAATTCTAACCAGTGGCGGACTGGCCAGAGTGTCAGCTTGCCCGATGGCAAGTGGGCCCCTGATGAAGTGGACCCCCTATTTCAAATAAAAATGCAATAAAGAAACAAACACAGACAACTGTTTTAGTAATAAAAAGGAATAAGTAAAAAAAGAGAACAGGACACAAATAAGCAGTGCATGAAAAGGAACGAAGCAGGGGAGGTATAGAACATAGAACAGTACAGCACAGAACAGGCCCTTCGGCCCTCGATGTTGTGCCGAGCCATGATCACCCTACTCAAACCCACGTATCCACCCTATACCCGTAACCCAACAACACCCCCCCCCCCAACCTTACTTTTTACGACACTACGGGCAATTTAGCATGGCCAATTCACCTAACCCGCACACCTTTGGACTGTGGGAGGAAACCGGAGCACCCGGAGGAAACCCACGCACACACAGTGGAAGGATGTGGAATAGGGGGGCCCGGGTTGGGCAGAATTAAGGAAATTCCATGTTTTCAGCAAGAGTGTGTGAATTTAGGGCAGCACGGTGGCGCAGTGGGTTAGCCCTGCTGCCTCACGGCGCCGAGGTCCCAGGTTCGATCCCGGCTCTGGGTCACTGTCCATGTGGAGTTTGCACATTCTCCCCGTGTTTGTGTGGGTTTCGCCCCCACAACCCAAAGATGTGCAGGCTAGGTGGATTATAAAAATTATAATAAATTAGATAAATAAATCTCCAACTTCTTTCCTGAGATTTGTATTCTAACTTAATAAAATATAATTGTTTCACATTCGCCCCGTGTTTGCGTGGGTTTCACCCCCACAACCCAAAGATGTGCAGGTTAGGTGGATTGGCCATTCTAAATTGCCCCTTAATTGGAAAAAATAATTGGGTACTCTAAATTTATAAAAAAAAAGAAAGGAAAATAAAGTATAATTGTTTTTAAAAAGAGCAATACCAAATAAAAATGCAATACAGAAACAAACAAATAATCACTCAGTGTATGAAGGAACGAAGCAGTGTTAAACAGATGTGAAAAGGAGTGGGGTGGGGGGGGCTGGTTCACCCGGGTCGGACATAGTTGGAAATCCACGTTTTCAGCAAGAGTGTGTGAATTTAAAGGTAAAGTTACAGTTCGTGATTTGAGATGGTCGGCAACTTGAAAGGATATCAAGCAGTACATAGGGTCGTGAGGTCACCGAAAAGGAGAAGCGGTACCTTTGACCGTGAATCATGAGGTCAAAGATATTGAAGTGATAAGCCATGATCGGTAAACTCAAAGGGTTACGACTTGTAACACTACACTGGTATCAAACTGGACATGTTAACTTTGGTCGTGGGACCATTCTTAATGTCTTACTATAGTCGGACCAAACTTCTAAGTTTCAACAGTTGTCTCAGTTGCTTGCTGATGTGAACACTGGACAGTGGATTGTCTCCTCTTCTGAAGCTGCATAGGCCACAGTAGTATTGACTAATGAACATAGCCTATTGAAGTGTAAGTAAGCTATTTTATATTTTTTATCAAGTAAGGGTATATCTGGTGTTCCTTCAAGTTATTCTTGCAATCATCAATATTCATTTTTCCCAATGTGGGCTATTTTAAATTAAGTTTTTATTTCAGGAATATTACACCTACCAGCATGTAAAAGAAAAAGCATAAATCTGGGTCACTAAAATGCAAAGAACAAAAAGAAGCAGAAAGGAAGGAATCAGCCAAGCGATGCAGGCCTATTACAGAGTTTATAATACCACATGCACAATCCACATCAATATCCAGTTCTGCAACAAATAATCAAGAAGCAAGAAACAATGCTCATGGTGATGATGCAATGACATGCGAGTTACAAGAACAGAGAAGAGCTACTTTGAATGTAGAGACAAATACAAGTGCATCCATTACTAATCAACCCAGGCCCAATATTTCTTCTGGCTTCCTTGTTCCGGTATCTGTACTGCCTGTAGTTGCAACATCTGAACACATAGCTTCAACTAGTGGCAGGGAATCAGATATTCCTTCAAGCATAAATGACTTGGTTTCTGAAGCACATCCTGTAAATGAACCTACGCAAGAAAATGAAAGATCAATTACTGGAATCTTCCAATATCCATCACGAGCAAAGCTAAAACAGTTTTTTGCTGAACATCCACTTCAGCCACTTGATGATCTGCCATTTGATGCTCGTTTGTATGAGAGGAAAATTATGAATGACTCAGTCCCAAGAAAATGGCTAACATATAACAAAGAAAATAGATGCTTATATTGTTCATACTGCTTAGCCTTTGAGTTTCCCAACACTTGTAATCCATCACCCTTTGTACGTGGCTTTAGTGATTACAGGCGTATTGGCCAGAGCTTGACTTTACATGAATCGACAACAACACATGTCAGAAATGCTCAGCAATACATCAGTGTGGTTAATGATGGCACCTTAGATAAATTTTTTGCAGCATCACTAATTAAAAGGAAAGAAGTATTGAAGCAGAGAAGTATTGTCATGAGGATAGACATCATAAAGATGTTAGGCAAGCAAGCACTTCGTTTTCGAGGTCACAGAAATGAATCGGCCTACACTCTAGATAATGAGGCTCTGAATCATAGCAATTTTTTAGCTACAGGGCAGTTGATGGCAAAATATGACCCCATTATGGCAGCTCATGTTTCTGCAGTGCAAAACAAGTCTAAATGAAGAATCAAATGATTAGAGCAACAAGGAAAGGCTCAAAGTAAAGGCCGTGGTGGACTTGTTACATACCTGAGTAAAACAATTATAAACATGTTAATCAAAATTATGAAGAATATGATACAAGAAAGAATTAGTCATGAAGTTTCTCAAACAAAATATTATTCTATTCAGATTGATTCAACACAACATAATTCATCCATCGATCAGTTTAGCATTATTATTCGGTATGTGCTTAAAGGTATTATCTGTGAGCGACTACTTTCAGTTGTGCCAAGTAATGATGGTACAGGACAGGGACTTTTTGAACTATTGATTGAAACATTACAGCATCTTAAAATTGACCCCCAAAAATTTTTATCTGATAGCACAGATGGCGCTGCAAGCTACCATGGCCAGTATAATGGTTTACAAAGTAAAATTGTTGATGTGGCTGATCAACATGTTCATATATGGTGCTATGCCCATGTCTTGAATTTGGTGATAACTGAAACAACAAAATGTTGTGTGCCTGCAGTTTCTTTTTTCAATTTGCTCCAGAATATAGCAACTTTTGTGAAAGCATCATACAAGAGAATGGCTGTATGGATAGAAGTTGTTGGAAAACATCTAGGACAAGAAGAAATGAAACAATTAAAGCTAATTGGTGAGACCAGATGGTCAGGAAAATCCAAAAACAACTATATTTGGACGTTTTGATGATGCCGCTGCCAGTACTTTCGTAAATCTATTGACATGCTTATCAATGATACAAGATTCAGACAAGTTTGATGCAAAAACAAAACATGAAGCAAATGTTTTACTTCAAAGTCTTCTAAAGTTTGAAACCATATTGACAGCATTTACTTACTTGTATATATTTGAAACTACAACCCCGTTATCAAGTTATCTACAGACAAGTGGTTTAGATATGTTTACTGCATGGAGTTTAGTAGATTCAGCTACAACAAAGTTGAAGGAACAGACAAGAACATTTGATAACGTTCGCAGCAAGGCTTTGGAATTTGTAAATAAATGTACTGACAGGATTTCACAGATGAATATGGATGAAAATCAAACTTTGGAAATTGATGTATTGGAAACAGCATTGCCAGTTAAGAGGCAGAGGAAGAAGACAAGACTGGCAGATGAGCTTATTGATGATGAAATAAATTCCTCGGATTCTCTAGCTGATTTTCCAGTAAATGTGTTTAACCTAATAATGGATCGCATTGTCCAGTCACTAGAATCACGCTTTGTACAACACAAACAGTTGTATAAAGATTTGTCCTGCTTGGACCCAGCAAAGTTTAAAACTATTGCAGAGAAGGGCCTTGAAGATGAAGCATTGGAAGGTATCATTAAGCTGTTTCCACAAATCAGCAAAGATCAAGTAATATTGGAATTGTTTTCTTTTGCTTCAAACTTTGATGTATTAAAGCTATTGCTTAATGATGGTGAGAATATGGATTCCAGTTGCAACAATTGTAAAATTTGCACTTGCCCATCGTGTGTACTAAAAATTCTGACATCCAACAGACTTCATGACAAGGCATATGACAACCTTTATGAACTTTATAAAGTCATCTGCACACTATCAGTTACTCAAGTCCAATGTGAGAGGACATTTTCAAAGCTAAAGATCATAAAGACAAGGTTAAGAAATTCGCTGTCTGAGGAGAATTTGGAATCATACATGTTGCTATCCATTGAAAAGGAATTGTTAGATGAATTGGATGCAGAAGCAATTATTGGCAGATTCGCACAATCATCTAGCAATTGCTCTTAATATAGTGGACTGCATGCAATGCTTTTGAACTATCTGTTAATGTGTAAATTGTGCAGTAAACTATTTAAAAATATCAACCAATTACTTATAATTTTTTTAAAAATTAAATTATTAAATTCTGTATTTACATTTGGTATCTACTGCCAGTAATATGTACAGTACATGGACACTGTAATTACTAAGAAATTCCCATTTTTTTCCACAAAAATTTTAATTGTACCCTTTTTTCCATATGTATTTTTTGAAAATTGTATTTATTCGTTATGAAAATTAAATGATAGCATTGTAGTTGTGGGTGGGCCCCCTTTGTCTCCTGGCAACCAATATTTTTAGACCCAGTCCGCCACTGATTCTAACCCACACTTTGCATTGTTGCCTTTCCCAGGGCACATGACGCACGGTCTCACGCAGTCTGCACAGGCACCCATTAATGATCTCAGCTGTGCAGCAGCCCCAGTTCCATCACATTTTACTCACATTACCGACTCCAGCTTCCGTAAGCTGGCTCAGCAAATCGTAGCAAATTCGTCAGCGCATCGAGATTTATAAATAAGCATCTGACCCAATTAAATTCTGACTCAAGGCAAAGTACGGGTATATCCTCCTTTTTGAAAAGGAAAAGAAATCAGATGAACCCAAGACAATGTGATAAACATTTGTTTTTTGAATTTGGAGTACCCAATTATTTTTTTCAATTAAGGGGCAATCTAGCGTGGCCAGGGCAGCACATTGGCGCAGTGGTTTAGCACTGTGGCCTCACGGCGCCGAGGTCCCAGGTTCGATCCCGGCTCTGGCTCACTGTCCGTGTGGAGTTTGCACATTCTGCCCGTGTCTGCGTGGGTTTCACCCCACAACCCAAAAATGTGCAGGGATTGGCCACACTAAATTGCCCCTTAATTGGAAAAATTGAATTGCGTACTCTATCTTTTAAAAAAAATTTAGCATGTCCAACCCACCTACCCTGTACATCTTTGGATTGTGGAGGTGAAACCCACGCAGACACGAGAAGAACGTGCAAATTCCATACAGACAGTGACCCAGGGCCGGGATTCAAACCCGGGTCCTCAGCGCCGTAGGCAGCAATGCTAACCATTATGCCACCATGCTGCCCCACAATGTGATAAACATGAGAGCCAACAACACCTCAACCTTCCCCAAGATGCTGTTAAATTTATAATAAGCTAACGGTTAGACAAATTTGTTTTTCTAGTTTGCCAAGCAATGCACATCAAAGCTCTAGTTTGAGTTGCAACTCTGCCTCCATTCTCACTGCAATGGCCCAAATTGAATGTCTTGCGCTGTGGCCGCATTGGCATCCTGCATGCTTAACGGCAGAATGTGGACTTAAAGGCACATTCCAGCCTCAGTACAGGGATTTGTATGGCTCTGGGGCTTGCCGATCAGTAGCGCAGTTTGTAAAGCACACAAACACACTCTGTTAAAGGGGCAGAACCTTCAACAAAAAGCATTTGCCAATATTCTGGTGGGACATTAAAGGTATTACATAAATACAAGTTGTTGTTGCTCAGGGCTCAAAAACGAATGCTTTTTTAAAAAGTTGTATGTTGTCTCCATTCATATGGTCAGCAAGTTGTGTTTGTGGCAAAGGCAACATTTCCTAAACTTTTTCATGAAGCTGGGCCCAGCTTACTATATATTGTCAAATCTGCTCTCCCTGTCTTTAGTAGGGGCTGGCGTTTGCTTATGTGCGTACGAGCGGCCCTCTGGAGGCTCACTGTAAGTGGCCAGTCTTCATGTGTGATTGCCTTTGTTCCAGAACCAGCAGCTGTCAAGTGTCTGGGCTCAAAGTTTCAGAAGTGACTTCCTGAACCTTTCTCCCCCTCCTGTTTCAGATTCTCATTAAAATCAATTCCTTAAACTAGGCCGTCAGTCCTAACATTTCCTTACATAGCTTGGGTGTCAAATTTAGTTGGATACTGTTGCTTGTGAGGAGCATTGGGACAATTTGCCACATGAATGATGTTGAGTAAGCTATGTCTGCGTGGGTCTCACCCCCACAACACTAAGAGATGTGCAGGCTTGGCCACGCTAAATTGCTTCTTAATTGTTAAAAAAAAAAGAATTGGGTACTCTAAATTTGATAAACAAAATGCTGCTGCGTAAGTTGTTAACTCGGCTGTCTTGGGCAGCTGGGCCATGCTAGACCCTGTCAATATTCAACAACGAGGAGTGCGCAGCTTGCAAAGACTGAACAGCGTTCAGGCGCGGGGACTGCCTCTACCTTTACCTGTCTGTGGTCCGGGGTAGAGGCGAATCATAATGTGCCCACCAGTGAGGTACTCATAATGAACACAGGGCATTGAACCTGTGAACCAGCAGCACGCAGAGGCTCAAATGGGTGTCAGCAGAAACATGAGGATACTTTCTCCAGGAAAGAGGGGTAACGGCAGGTTATCAGCACCCAATGATATGCGATCGGGTGCTGCTGGCTATGGGACGAGGGAAGAACATTGGCGTCTGCTCCTCTATGAATGGTGCTATGGGCTGACATTCCATCTGAGCTGACAGATCAAGTTTCGCATCTCATTTGAAAGCCAACACCTCCGACAAAGCAGCCTCATCAGCACAGTACTCAAGTGTTGACCTGGAATGTGTGACATGTGTTGTTCAAGTCCTTAGGCTTAAACCCACAATCTTCTGATTCAGAGGCAGGAGAGCTACAAATTAAACTAAATTGACACTTGTGCTGAAGGAACACTGGCTGACAGGTTGATAGTTTTGAGGTATATTTCAGACATAATGAATTACAATATGAAGATATCTAACCTCCCCCAAATTGCACTAAAAGCAGCATTTGATGGGTCTACTTTCCTTCAAGTCGTCTGAACGCAAGTTAGTTTTCCTTTTCAAGGTTTTTGTTGCCACCTTCATCCAAACACTTTTCATGGCAATCATTTCCATTTCCCTACAGCCAATTATCATGATTGCAATCTGAGTGGTTATTTGGACATTACAGATTCCACCTTCATATTCTTTGAAATTATTTTTAAAAAGTCAAAATGGCCATGGCTTATTCCGCCTGTATTTCATGTATTGCCCCGTTTTCCCTTCTTCGCTGCTTCTTCTCTGCAACATTAACCGACTCTCGAGGCGGCACGGTGGTGCAGTGGTTAGCACTGCTGCTTCACGCCGTCAAGGACCCAGGTTCAATCCCAGTCTTGGGTTATAGTCCGTGTGCAGTTGGCACATCCTCCCCCTGTCTGCGTGGGTCTCACCCCCACAACGTGGGTCTCACCCCCACAACGTGGGTCTCACCCCTGCAGGGTAGGTGGACTGACCACGCTAAATTGCCCCTTAATTGGAAATTTAAAAAAAAACATTGTCAGGTTCTCCTCATCCAGTTGACCGATTCCTTCCTGCCGCTATTTCACTCATATCCTCACCCTGGTCACTGTGACAATTATGGGACAATAATCAGAAATGGAATACAGGAGGACTCTTCACTCTCCCGCCCCCCCCCCCCCCCCCCCCCCCCCCCCCCCCTCGTGCCAGGTTTCTAAATCTCCATGAGGTCCCTGGAGGATCCAGGAATTAATTGCTGGGTGGGTACAGCTCCAAGCAAGCGAGGGAGAAGAATCATAGGGGCCTTAATTAAAATTGGGTGCCCTTTTCTTGGTTTCCACAGAACAGTTTTTTTTTAGTCGTTTGTAAAATATTGGAGATGGGAGTAGAAAGGCTGTTTGATAGGATGACAGGACAGTGCTGCGCTAGTCGGCAGTCACAGAATTCATCTCTTAAATCAGGTGGTTCAAGCAGATATAAAAGATTCTGTGCCATTATTCAAGAAGACGGTTGGAGTCCTTCCAAGGCTTTGTCCACAGTTTCATGCTTTAACCACCTCCTCTCCCCCCCCCCATCCCCCACCACCATTAAAAGCAGACTAAACCACCATTCACCTCACATTGGAACATTGGCAGATTACACTTGTTAAAAATAAATTTAGAGTACCTGATTATTTTATTCTTTTTCCAATTAAGGGGCAATTTAGTGTGACCAATCCACCTACCCTGCACATCTTTGGGTTGTGGGGGCGAAACCCATGCAGACACGGGGAGAATGTGCAAACTCCACACGGACAGTGACCCAAGGCCGGGATTTGAACCCAGATTGTCTGCGTCGTAGGCTGCAGTGCTAACCACTGCGCCACGTGCCGCCCGTATGGGCAGATTACACTAACCACAACTGACTGCGCTACCTTTAATGCAGGCTAATCAGACCACATCTGGAAGCCTTTTGGGGTTATTTTTGAGGATGAGGGAGGGGGGGTCACAAGAATGCAAGTTCTTTCTGCAGTTCCATTTGGCAGGTGCTGAATGGAGTTTGAAGTTTGACATTAAAGTTAGAAATTCAATTTGTAAACGTACATGTTTCACAATGGGACCTCTCTGTCAACATGTACAGAATCTACAGGTGGAATGAGTGGAAAGAGGGCACTTGCATCTTCCTTTTTCCACCAATAAGTGCTCCAAAATTACTCGACCTTGCCACAGCAAACAGCATACTTGCAATTTCTCCAAGAGCCCATCTCTTTTTGTAGGTTGCCGAAAATCCATTTGCACCTTTTGTCAAGAACACAGGCAGACAGTTCAACTTGGTGTGGCAGGGGCAGCACGGTGGCCTAGTGGTTAGCACAGCTGCCTCACGGCGCCGAGGTCCCAGGTTCGATCCCGGCTCTGGGTCACTGTCTGTGCGGAGTTTGCACATTCTCCCCGTGTCTGCGTGGGTTTCGCCCCCACAACCCAAAAATGTGCAGAGTAGGTGGATTGGCCACTCTAAATTGCCCCTTAATTGGAAAAAATTAAGCTGACAAAGAGCCGTTTCACTCATATCCTCACCCTGGTCACAATTATGGGACAATAATCAGAAATGGAATACAGGAGGACTCTTCACTCTCTCCCCACCCTCTCCCCTCCCTCCCTTGTCCCAGGCTTCCAAATCTCCATGAGGCCCCTCGAGGTTTTTGTTGACGCTTTGTCAAATTATTCCCAAGAAACCCGTGAGCCGATTGAACAAAGGCCTTTTGGCAGAGCTCGGTGTCATGTACCGTCACACAGTAAGGGAAATGCCAAAGGCACTGCCGGGCTTGATTCCTCTACTCTACTGATTTCCAATCTCAGCTACATCGCCTTGAGGAGAGATGTACATGGGCTCAACCCTTTGGCAGCTCCTCGCTCCAGCAACCATTGCTGAGCACTGCTGGGCGAGCCAGGAGGGGACTGCACAATCAGCTACTGCTCGTGACTGGCCTCAGAATGTAGGCACTGGGATAGAGATGGAAAAAAAAACACCTCCTTTTTACATGAGGTCATTCGTGACCTAAGGTCACCCCAAAGTGCTCCACAGCCAAGGAATACCTGTTCAATGCAATCACCGCTGCAATGGAGTCGGCAAGGCAGACTATTTGTGCACAGCAAGCTCCCATGAAGAGCAATGTGGCAATCAACGGGTAGTGTTATTGGCTGAGGATTACATGTTGCCTCGGGCACTGGGGAGAACTTTCCTGCCCTTCTTCCAAATAATGTTCTGGGACTTTTAATGTTCACCTGCGAGGACAGAGAGGCCTCAGTTAAAAACCCTTCCGGAAGACAATTTGACCATTTGTCTAAACAAGGCTACTCTAAACCTTTTCTGAAGTTGATCATTCCCTGCCTAGTTTCCCCCCCCCCCCCCCCACCCCATCCCCTTACCTCTAAAATACCTCAGGTCACTCTGTAACAGCAGCCCTCTGAAACATTAAATTCCACCATCGCACAAGCCCTTGATGATTTTTTTTCTCTCTCTCTAAGCTTCGCACTCTGTTTAAATTCCAAGTATCTATTTTTGTTCTGGACTTCTCAAGGGCCAGGTCATACCTGAGTTAACCTGACAATCTGACCTGACCTATTGTGTGAAATACTTCAATCAGTCAGTGTTACAGCCCCCACGTCTGACCCTCACTCGTACAAAGCTAGGCTCTCCCGCAGCAAGGATTGCCGCATTCATTCCGATATCTCGCTCAAGTCTCGCTGCTGCTCTGCATTGTTGAACCAGCCAGTAAAAGTGCCGGGGAAAACAACACGAGTGGAGTAATTCCACCCTTTCAATTATCACAGTACCCCTACAGTGCAGAAGGAGGCCATTCTGCCCATCCTGTCTGCACTGACCCTCTGAAAGAGTACACCCCCCAAGCTCACTCCCCCCCCACCCTATCACAATAACCCTTTAAACGAACTTACGCACCTTTTTTTGTGCACACCAAGGGGTAATTTAGCATGGCCAATCCACCTGACCTGCACAACTTTGGACTGTGGGAGGAAACCGGAGCAGTCATGGGGAGAAAGTGCAAACTCCACCCAAGGCTGGAATCGAACCCGGGTCCCTGGCGCTGTGAGGCAGCAGTGCTACTCCCTGTGCCACTGTGCCACCCTGCCACCCCCTATAGTCAACAGCATTAATTTATAAAGATCCTATAAAGTAATGAAGCTTCTCAAGGTGCCAAATTGAAGCATTATAAAACAAAATACAACACTGAGTCACTAACAAGGAAGACGCTAAGTCAGGTGACTAAAAGCTCGCTCAAAGAGATGGGATTTAAGGTGTGTCTGTGAGGAGGAAAGCGAGGTTGAGACAATGCAGGGAGGGAATTCCTGAGCTTGGCGGCGAGGCGTCTAAAGGCATGGCCACCAAAGGCGAAGCGATTTAAATTGGGGATGTCACGGGAGACTAGAATTAGAGAACGGCAGGTATCTCAGAGGGTAGTAGGGTTGGAGGAGATTACAAAGATAAGGCGGGGCAAGACCATGGAGGGATTCGAAAAAAATAAAGGATGGGGATTTCAAAATTGAGATGTTGGCTTGACTGGGTGCCAATGCGGGTCAGCGGGCACAGGGGCCATAGGTGATTATCAGGGAAACCTGCCGGGAATCCTGGGTGAGCATCAGTGTTTGATATAATCACGGGGCAACTGTTAATCCTGGACAGACTAACTCAGATGAAACACCCTCAATAGTGCAAGTTGAACGTGAGGAGCCTCGAGCTGCTTATCAAGATTATCTTTATCGAGACTACCTTAACACAAGGAGAGAAACAGTCGAAGGTGAAGGAGTTGAGAGAAAGTCTGAGCAGTTATAGATGATTGAATATTTCATTTGCTTGCTTCTCCACCAATCAATGCACTGGGGTTTTGATGCTATCTTAATACATCAGTCTTTTGAATTAAATGTAGCTTGAGTGTGCAATAGTGACTGAGGGTTAAATAATTCTGTTAAATTAAGGGAGCGTGGGGATACCAAACCATCTGGAGAACATGCTACTCATTAACTCTCCAACAATTCCAATTGCACATTTCACTCAGAAAATAGTCAAATGGAATGTTACCATGAATTCAGTTCATTTTAACTGTTAAAAACGACAGCCATTGTCCTAGTTTCCAGTCATTTAAGGAAGAACCAGGGAGTGGTTTAGCACAGGGCTAAATAGCTGGCTTTTAAAGCAAACCAAGGCAGGCCAGCAGTGCGGGTTCGATTCCCATCCCAGCCTCCCCGAACAGGCGCCGGAATGTGGCAACCAGGGGCTTTTCACAGTAACTTCATTTGAGGCCTACTTGTGACAATAAGCGATTTTCATTTCATTTCTAGATGCTGTGACACTGGACTTTAAATGGTGTTCTCTTTCTTTACTTATTTTCCATGTTCTCCCTCAAAGCACTGACTCCTGTCTGGGTGGGGTGCACTGTGGCCATCGTCCAAGTGAGCTTTGATGGTGGGTAGTGGCAATCTGTCAACCTCGGGGCTATCAGAGATGCTGATCTCTTTGAATGATAGTTGATTACCTGTCAACGTGACATTTCCAGAGGACCACATGAAGCAGGAAGAGCCCTTGAGCTTCTTCACCCATTTCATGAGATCATATCTGATCTCCATCTTAACTCCATCTACCCGCTTTAGTCATATATCCCTTAATAGCCTCATTTATCAGACACCCAGCTTTAACATTATCTATTGTTCCCCCAGCTTTTCGGGAAAATAGTTCCAGCTTTCCACGACCTTTTGTGGGAATATCATCCCAAACGTCCTTGCTCTAATTTCAAGGTTTTGCTGTCTTGTTCTGGAATCCGCCCCCATTGGTAGTTTCCTACCTCAAATAGATCACCACTTAATCTTTATGATCAAGAAACTATAAACTCAATCCATGCAACAACTCTTTGGGCGGGATTTACCGAGCAACCTTCTGCATGTTTCACTGCCATTGGTTGTCTGGTCCACCGTTGTCAATGGGGTTTCCGCTAAACGCACCCCTCAGCAACCGGGAAACACGCAGCGGAGGGGGGCGCATCGACGGTGGGTCGGGAAGATCCCGCCGATGGGAATGGCTATCTGTAGGCTGGAGACAAACTGCTAATTTATTAATTTATTGATGAAGTCCAAAAATAGAATCGCAAAATTTCAGTAATTCTTTTTTAAAATAAATTTAGAGGATCCAAAAACGTATTATTCCGATTCAGGGGCAATTTAACGTGGTCAATCCACGTACCCTGCACATCATTTTGGGTTGTGGGAGTGAGACCCACGCAGACACGGGGAGGCTAAATCGCTGGCTTTTAAAGCAGACCAAGGCAGGCCAGCAGCGTGGGTTCAATTCCTGTGCCAGCCTCCCCGAACAGGTGCCGGAATGTGGCGACTAGGGCCTTTTCACAGTAACTTCATTTGAAGCCTACTTGTGACAATAAGCAGTTTTCATTTCATTTCATTTCAGGTGCAAACTCCACACGGACAGTGACTCAGGGCTGGGATCGAACCGGAATCCTCAGCTCCCTGAGGCAGCAATGCCAACCATTGCGACTCCGTGCCTCCCCCTGAATTTCAGTAATTCATTCAACCTTGCTTCACCTTTGTAAAAATTAAGTTCTGAAATCTTAATACCTTTCCTTGTTCCTTCAGCTTACGTGTTGACGATGGCGAGTTATATATGAGTAAAACCTCGGTGGCACAGTGGTAGCACTGCCGTCTCACGGCGCCGAAATCCCAGGTTCGATCCCAGCTTTGGGTTACTGTCCGTGTGGAGTTTGCACATTCTGGGGGTGGCACAGTGGTTAGTATTGCTGCCTACGGCGCTGAGGACCCGGGTTCGAATCCCGGCTCTGGGTCACTGTCCATGTGGAGTTTGCACATTCTCCCCGTGTCTGCGTGGGTTTCACCCCCACAACCTAAAAGATGGGCAGGCTAGGTGGACTGGCCACGCTAAATTGCCCCTTAATTGGAAAAAATAATTGGCTACTCTAAATTAAAAAAAAAAGTTTGCACATTCTCCCCATGTGGGTTTCGCCCCCACAACCCAAAGATCTGCAAGGTAAGTGGATTGACCATGCTAAACTGCCCCTTAATTGGAAAACATTAATTGGGTACTCTAAATTTATTACAAAAAAAAAATGAGTGAAATCTCATTGAAAGCACCAAGCGGCAAAGGCCGGCTCAAAAAATACCAGAAATCCCACCCCTTCAATTTTGCGACTGCTACAAAGGAGGACAGAAGAAGTAACTTCAATAAAATTAAAGCTGCCAGACAAAATGGATTGCAAAGTCACTGGGCAGTGCATCTGAAGTCCTAAAACAAACAAATCTGCAAAAGACAATGAAAAACAGAGCCTTGTACGCAAGACCCCCCCCTTAAGGCATAGACCTGAAATCACTATCCGTCATAATGGCAGTGGCACACTCCACAGGGCAAGAGATTCCCCATCTTCCCCCCATCCAGAAGGACAAAGGACAGCAGGAAATCTCTCTCAAAGCATCAAAGCCATTTTCAAAATGTTACTATACAGCTGGAGCCACAAATTCCTCCCAGAAAATACAGCTCAGAGAGAAATTCTGGACCCTCATGTCTGTCATGGCTAGATTTATATTTATTGCAGAGTCGGCAAAGAGAAATTTATTTTCTCTAAAAGCAAAATTGTTGTTCTGCCGCACATTTTTCATTGTCTAGATTCTGTCAAGGCTGGAATACGGGTGCACTGCACAGCTGACTAAGTACCATCACAGCGAATCGCTGTCACAACAATTTGAAAGTGCACTTGAGGGGTAGATGTTAGGGTTACAGCAGTATGATCTCCGATTGGAGGATGTGTCCTTCTAGCTGAAAGATAATGGTTAAATCCTCATTGACTAGAATCACCAGAGTGCTAGTTAACTGAAGCTGTGTCAGTGATCTGAGGCAATTGACCCAAAAAAAAGGTGTAAGTCATCGTCTGGTAAAGTTTATAATTAATTGGAAACCGGGGCTGCACGGCGGCGCAGTGGTTAGCACTACTGCCTCACGGTTTAATTTCTGCCCCGGGTCACTGTCCGTCTGGAGTTTGCACATTCTCCCCAAACCTGCGTGGGTCTCACCCCTACAACCCAAAGATCTTTTTGTTTTATAAATTTAGAGTGTCCAATTACTTTTTTCCCCAATTAAGGGGCAATTTAGTGTGGCCAACCCACCTACCCTGCACATAATCTTTATTCTTATTGTCACAAGTAGGCTTACAATAACACTGCAATGAAGTTACTGTGATAATCCCCTAGTCGCCACACTCCGGCGGCTGTTCGGGTACACAGAGGGAGAATTCAGAATGTCCAATTCACCTAATAGCACGTCTTTCGGGACTTGTTTTGAGGAAAACGGAGCACCCGGAGGAAACCCACGCAGACACAGGGAAAACGTACAGACTCCACATATTCAGCATTTTAGGTTCTTTGGGCCGAGGATGGGCCCAGTGCGCTTGCGCATAAAGAAAGTGGTGCGAGAGACACGATCAGGTGACCAGGGATGGAGCGTTTTTGCAGACAAGTGTCCCAGACAGGAGACAAGGGAGAGGGGGACAGGGCGAGACCCAAGGGAGTAGTTCCAGACAGGGGGTCAGGGAGAGGTCCCAGCTAAATGATGAAGACAGAGGAGCAGAAAAATAAATCATAGATCAGAGAATTTACAGTGCAGAAGGAGGCCATTCGGCCCATCGAGTCTGCACCGGCTCTTGGAAAGAGCACCCTACCCAAGGTCTACACTTCCACCCTATCCCCATAACCCAGTAACCCCACCCAACACTAAGGGCAATTTTGGACACTAAGGGCAATTTATCATGGCCAATCCACCTAACCTGCACATCTTTGGACTGTGGGAGGAAACCAAATAAGGCTGCAGTGGTCAGGTCTGAAATGGAAAAGGCTCAGGAAAGAGAAAGGTTGGTGAGTCCATGCCACAGGCCACTGGGGCAAAGGTAGCTCCTTTGGAGCCGCAGCCAAACGCTGAAGCTGTTAGCCAGTGCCTCAGAGTTGCAAGGTTGCGGATTAAAGCTCCATCCCAAGGCTGACATCTCAATCCAGTACTGAGGGAGTGCTGTATCGTTGGAGGTAACATTTGCCAGTTCAGACATTAAGCCATGGCTCGTGTCATCTTGTTCACAGTGACCACGGGACCCAATTTTCTAACTCAGCCAGGCCTGAGGTTGACATCGGGCCCATGAATGTTTCAAAAAGCAATCCGTCGGTGCTGAAGTAAGGACATCCCGGGGACGATGGAGATTTAACAGCAAGGCGAGTTCTGCTGAGAAGCTTTTGTTTCTGCGTGGGCATGCAAAGGGTGTGTGTGTGTGTGTGTGTGTGGTGTGTGTGTGTGGTGGTGGTGGTGGGGGGGGGGGGGGGGGGGGGGGGGTAGCGGTGTTGGTGATCTGCAATAAAGCTCAATCCAAAGTTTCATTTTTAAGTTACGCTTAGTTTTAAATTTTTGAACTCTACTGAAATCAGAGTCCGTGAGCAATCATGTGAAACGCCTGACGTAAGACATGACCAACAGGAGGATAAAGGACAATGGGGAATCATAAACAGACTAACAGGGAATGCTGTCCCTAGAAGTGTGATTCACTCGAAATTATTTTTTAATTCTTTCATGGGATGTGAGCGTGGCTGGCAAGGTTAGCATATTACTCATCCTTTAATTGCTCGTGCGAAGGTATATTGTGGAAGCATCAACGTAAATACTTGCAAGCAACAATGAAGATGTAACCACGGCGAGTGTTGGGCACAATGAGAAAACATGGTACGGAATCATCCTGCATTTCGGAGGTACGCTGTGCGATGGCTTTGTTAATGAGCTGTCTTGTGGTACGAGAGACCACTTGGTTGCTTGAAACCACACCATGAACTAAAAAGAAAAATCTGCTCCTCGACTTGCTGTAAAGTTGTTCTGACGGAGAGAAGGGATTGATTGTGTTTTTTTTAAAATCCTGATCGTGTCTGATCCAAAAAAGAAATTGAATCGTTCGCAGCTTGCTCACTGAAAGTGAAGTATGGACCTGGCCCTCCTGTCAAAAGGTTCAGGCCATTAACGTACTGAGAGAGAACCCATTCCAGAAGGATAGTATTTGCTTTCCTTTGAGTAGAACGCAGTCTCCCTCAGGGTAAGAGGATTATGTTCATGTATGCAGGAAATCCCCCCCCCCCCCCCCCGGACGGGTGTTAATGTCGGTAGGGCCCACCCACAGGAGCCCTTGAAAAACTGATGCACACGAGCAGGCTTGTCAGGATTGGAACAAAGTAACACGCCCCGCTAGAAACTGGCTCATATGACTAAACTGGGAGGGATTTCACCTGTGCCACTGCCGGCTGGGTACACCTGACTAAAAATCACAATATTCCAAACCTTAGAAAAGCGCGACTGAAACAACCCAGTCCTGTACGCCGCCATGTTGGATATGGATGTCGCCATGGAAACAAGGGCAGGCAGTGGTCCCACTGTCGCCACGGCCCACGCTCTTGTCCACTCACCAAGGGCAGGAAGCATCAATGGATGCTTCAACATTACACATGGAACACAGCAAAACAGGACGAATAGATTCAAAATAAAATTCTAGCGCGAAACAATACAGCTAATAGGAGCCAATGTTACGTTACAAAATGGCCCTGTTATCCATCCACATTGGACATTTAATCATTAATACTCCATAAATATTATTGGTGGGTGAATGAACAGTAAAAAGGAGGCGGCATAATTTTTCTCCGAGTTATTTAGTCAGTGAGAGTCTGTCAGTACTGTACATGTGCTGCTCTGTTACAAGCCTCAGAGGCATTCTTGCATTAGCTCCTGCTATTGCTTCGCAGAATTGCCAAGCCAGGTTTCAAAACTAATTTCCTCTTCAATTTATCATTTCAGGCATCCTTCAAAGCTGAAGCAAGGACCTACCCAACACCAACAGGGATTACGAATCCAATCGGGAATTCGGGAGGAGCTTCCTCACCCAGAGACTGTTTCGGATTGTGGAACTGGCCGTCACAGAGAATACTTGAGGGAAGCCACGTGGATATTCTTCGGGGACAGCTGGGGGAGAAGGGTACTTTTGTGGATGACGGGCAATGGGAGGTGGCACATATGGAGTGCAGGCACCAGCATGGGTCGGCTGGGTTCAATGGTCTGTTCCTGTGCTGTCAATACTTGGTCACCACAAATGTCCAAAAACAATCGTTCATGTCAACTGTGGCCCAGTTGGCACCATTCGTTGCCTCAGGTTCAAGTCCCACTCCAAGATTTGAATACAAAAAATCTCAGCTGCTACACCAGTGCAGTACTAAAGGGGGTGCAGCACGGTCGCAGGAAGTATCTTTCAGGCAATCATTAAAGTGAGGCCCCAACTTCTCTCCCAAGTGGATGTAAACGATCCCATGGCACCATTTCGCAGAAGAGCTAAGCAGTTATCCCTTCTCTGCCCCCATCAATGTTTCTCTCTCAGTCAACATCACAGAATTTGATCATCTGGTCATTATAAGATTGCAGTTTTGGGAGCTTGCTGTGCATATATTGGTTGCAACATTACAGCAGCTTCAAAGGTGCTTCACTGGCTGTGAAGTGCTTAGGATCTCACGGCAGGTGCTAGACAAGTGCAAGTCTTTCTTTCAAGCGCAGGACGAGAATGCAAAGAGGTGGAATGTTGTGTTCTCAGAACCATCACGAGGCCCACTGGCACCTGACCTGAAAACATATTTCAACAGGACCCGGGGTAACCAAGCAGCACCTGAATTTTGAACGTCCTTTGTACAAAAGTACATTTTCTATCATTCAAATGGCGCGAGTAATCCTTCCTTTGCAGATTATCAAGTTACAGCTCGCACATATAATCGGCAGTAACTAAAGACTCACATTGTTTTCTGGGTCTCTGGATACGAGTCTTGCCAAGTCTTCAGGATTGCCCTGGAGTCTCCAAGAATCAAGGTGAGACCAGGAGAAAAATATAATAATAATAATAATTGCTTATTCTCACGAGTAGGCTTCAATGAAGTTACTGTGAAAAGCCCCTAGTCGCCACATTCTGGCACCTGCCCGGGGAGGCCGGTACGGGAATTGAACCCGCGCTGCTGCCCTTGTTCGGCATTACAAGACAGCTGTTTAGCCCACTGTGCTAAACCAGCCTCTTTAGGGCCCTTCTCCTGACATTGTAACTTAGATCATGGGGTAAATTTTACCCCCCCACCCCCCTCGTCAATGTAGTGAAGATGGCAGGGGGCGGGGGGGAACACACATATAAAATAAAGCGTGTTCCCCAGCCTTTCTGCGTTGCGAGGAGGGAGGGGCCAAGCATTATGCAGCTGCCTGTTTTATAGGACAATTGAGGCACTTGAGGGCCTCAGTCCATGTGCACCACAACTTTTCGGTCTGTGAGGAAACCACATAGAAAATAGGCCATTCAGCCCTATTCAGTCTGCACCAGCAGGAAACAAAACTAGCCACTCATTCTAATCCCACTAACCTGCACCTTCCAGGTTATAGCACTTCAAGTGCAGATCCAGGTATCTTTTAAACGGGTTAAACGTTTAAACCTCAATCACCTCATGTCCGTTCTTTTTTTTATATATAGATTTAGAGTACCCAATTAATTTTTTCCAATTAAGGGGCAATTTAGCGTGGCCAATCCACCTAACCTGCACATCTTTGGGTTGTGGGGGTGAGACCCACGCAAACACGGGGAGAATGTGCAAAACGCCACATGGACAGTGATCCAGAGACGGGATTGAACCCGAGTCCTCTGAGCTGTGAGTCAGCAGTGCTAACCACTGCGCCACCGTGCCGCCCCATCCTCATGCCCAATCTAATCCTCTTCCAATCATCTTAAATCTGTGCCTCTTTGGACCGTGGGAGGAAACCGGAGCACCCGGAGGAAACCCACGCAGACACGGGGTGAACCTGCAAACTCTACTCAGACAGTCACCCAAGGCCGGAATTGAACCCGGGTCCCTGGCGCTGTGAGGCAGCAGTGCTAACCACTGTTCACAATGCCAACGTACGTGGCTCTCAATGTGAGATTGCTGTAAGTACACGTTATGTTTAAGTCAGCTTTCCCTGGTCCCAGAATTCTGACCACCTTAAAATTGGAGTTACTTTCCTATTTTGTGCATTGGCCAGGGCCAATTCAGGACTCCGATGGGCCTGGAGTGCGCTGCACCATAGGACGGTGCCAGAAACGTGAGAATGACATATGGGTGTTGTTCTGATGGTGACCTCCCCTAACATGAAAAGACAAACTACTTGCACCAATTTTAAAATGTCATGAAGTTGGTGGGGAGGGAGGGTGCCTGGGAAAAGGGCAGTCAAAAGACTGTGAGGCACTATTCTTGTCCAGTTTAAAGCAGTCCACTTATTTATTAACGCTCTATCAACTAATTTATTTTGCCCCCTCTTGCTTTGCCCAGCAGAGTGCCACTTGGGGGGCACGATATTAGGCTGTTGACTGCAAATTATTCCATTTTGGAGGCTGTGTTTGAATAGAAAAGGTCACATGAATACTGTATGAGAGCTGGCTGTTTGTCGCCATGGTGATAAGTGAGGCCTAATATCCAGCTGAGACCTTCATCTGCTTCCATTTACCCCGTGGGCTTAAGAATGGTTACACTGACAGCTTTAAAAAAACACACCCAATCGAAGTATCTGATATTTAAATTACAGCCCCAATATTTATGGGGGTGCTGGTTTCAGCCATGGCGTGGATGAGGAAGGGCGAATGGGAGGGAGATTATGAGGGGGTCGCAGCGTTGGGTTCAGGGGTTCGGAGTGCAGCCTGTGTCAGGCGGCAGGTTTGCTTGAGAGGCCAGAGTTAAATAATGGAACAACCTTTCGGGGGAAAGTTGGTAACTCAACTACCCACCCCTTCATTCCTCACAGCCCACCCCCACTAAAACCAGAAGTCAGCGCATTGCAGGCGAACTTAGGTTTGAGGTTTAAAATTTTAACCTACCTCTCGACCCTCTCCTGCCTACTGTGGACACTTAAAAATAAACCCTAAAAGTCCCTTCATAATTTTTCTGTGTCAAATGATTTTTAATATGAATGTGTTTCATTTTGGTTTCATTCAATTTGAAGCAGCCTGCTTGCCCAGTGTTAATTTCTTTCTTGCGCGAGGCTGATAATGTTATTTTCCCTGGTGGCTCCGCATTTCAGCCGAGACTGGTGGTAGAAACACACTAATTTAGATACTATTGCAGTCTTAATTAGCCATGAGTGAATGGGTTGTCACTGAATGGAAGCTCAATGTAGGACAGAAAGGGGGAGGGTTGGAAATGGAATTTCCGCACCAGGGCAAAAGGCAACTCCAAATCCATTCAAACATTTGATTCGCTACTTAACACACAGACACAAAGAGATACAAATACACACTGCACACTCACACCGTGTACTCACACTGCACACTCACACCATGCACACTCATGCCGTGCGCACTCACACTGTGCACACACACTGTACACACACTCACACCGCGCACACTCACACTGCACACTCCCACACCGCGCACACTCACACTGCACACTCCCACACCGCGCACACTCACACTGTGTCCTCACGCACCACACACTTTTTAAAAAAAAATAATTTTTATTGAAATTTTAACAAAATATAAACATCTTAACTCTATTAACAAACAACCGCGGTAACACCCCAAGAACAATACCCCCCCAACTTCAAGAGCAACTTCAAACAAAAGGGAAAAAAAACAAGAGAGCACCCAAACAACAAAAGGGAAAGAGATAGCACCCACCACATCCCACAGACCCATGTACACAGTTCTCCCTCCCCCCATATCCAAACCCCCCCTCCCTCCCTCCTCCTCCCACCCTCCCCCCTCCCTCCCTCCCCCCCTCCCCCTCCCTCCCTATCCCCTCCCTCCCCCTCTCCCCCTTCCCCCCTCCCTCCCTCCCCCTCCTCCCTCCCTCCCCCCTCCCTCCCTCCCTCTCTCCCCCCTCCCTCCCTCCTCCCTCCCTCCCTCCCCCTCCCTCCCTCTCCCCCCTCCCTCTCTCCCCCCTCCCTCCTTCCCTCCCCCTCCCCTCCCCCTCCCTCCCTATCCCCTCCCTCCCCTCCCCCCTCCCCCCCCTCCCTCCCCCCTCCCCCCCTCTCTCCCCCCTCCCTCCCCCCTGCCTCCCTCCCTCTCTCCCCCCTCCCTCCCTCCTCCTCCCTCCCTCCCTCCCACCCTCCCCCCTCCCTCCCCCCCTCCCTCCCCCTCCCTCCCTCCCTCCCCCCTCCCTCCCTCCCCTCCCTCTCTCCCCCCTCCCTCCCTCCCTCCCCCTCCCTCCCTCCCTCCTCCTTCCCTCCCTCCCCCTCCTCTCCCTCCCTCTCTCCCCCTCCCTCCCTCCCTCCCTCCCCCCTCCCCCCCTCCCCCCCTCCACCCCTCCCTCCCTCCCTCCACCCCTCCCTCCCTCCCTCCCTCCACCCCCTCCCTCCCTCCCTCCCTCCTCCCCTCCCTCCCTCCCTCCCTCCCTCCCTCCCCCTCCCTCCCTCCCCCCCACCCCCCCCCTCCCCCCCTCCCTCCCTCCCTCCCCCCCCCCTCCCCCCCCCCCTCCCCCCCTCCCCCCTCCCTCCCCCCCTCCCCCCCTCCCTCCCCCCCTCCCCCCCTCCCTCCCCCCTCCCCCCCTCCCCCCCTCCCTCCCCCCCTCCCCCCCTCCCCCCCTCCCCCCCGGGTTGCTGCTGCTGTCGGCCGATTTCCCTACCGTTCCGCCAGGAAGTCCAGGAAAGACTGCCACTGCCTGAAAAACCCTTGTGCTGATCCCCTCAGGGCAAATTTCACCCACTCCAATTTAATGAACACTCCGTCTGTGGAGCACCGCCTTCGTCCGGTTAAACCCGGCCCTCCGCCTCGCCACCTCCGGACTCCAGTCCTGGAAGATCCGCAACTCCGTGTTCTCCCACTTGCTGCTCCGTTCCTTCTTGGCCCACCGGAGCACACACTCATGATCCACGAACCGATGAAACCGCACCAACACCGCCCGCGGCGGCTCGTTCGGCTTGGGCCTCCTAGCCAGAATTCTGTGGGCCCCCTCTAACTCCAGGGGCCCCTGGAAGGACCCAGCCCCCATCAGCGAGTTTAACATAATCACCACATAGGCCGCTGGTCCAACCCCTCCAGCCCCTCCTTGAGGCCCAGGATCCGCAAATTCTTCCTCCTCGACCGGTTGTCCAGCTCCTCGAACCGCTCCTGCCATCTTTTATGGAGAGCCTCGTGCATCTCCACCTTCCCCGCGATGGCCACGGCCTCATCCTCCCTTTCGGAGGCCTGCTGCTGCAGCTCCCGGATCGCAGCCCCCTGGGCTGTCTGGGTCTCCATCAGCTCCCTGTTGGTTACCTTCAGGGACTCCAGCAGCTCCAACTTCAGCTCCTGGAAGCAGCGCAGCAGAATCGCCAGCTGCTCCTGGGCCCACTTCCTCAGCTCCTCAAGGCCTCCGCCGGCCGCCATTTTATCTTCCTGCCCCCGTTTTTTCAGAGGTGCTTTCTCCGGTTTTTTCTCTGCCCCGCTCCTGGTCCGGACCATGGGACCGTTGGGGTCGACTCCTGTCCTCTTCCCCCATTGGGATTCGCCGCTACAGCTTCGTTGGGGGCCCTGTAAAGAGCCCCAAAGTCTGTTCTCCGCGGGAGCTGCCGAATGTGCGGCTTAACTGCTCATCGCCGCCACCAGAAGTCTCCGCACCACACACTTTTACCGTACACTCACACTATGTACTCACACTGCACACTTACACCGCACAGTTACAGCCTAATAGCACTGTGGATGTCCCTACACTACAGGTATTGGAGCGGTTCAAGAAGGCAGCTCACCAACACCTATGCATGTGTATCTGGATGTGTCTTTCTGTGTGTGGGTGTGTGCGTTTCCGTGTGCGAGTTTCAGTGTGTGACTGTGTATCTGCGTGGTCACTATTTATGAGTGTGAAGCTCTCCCCCCACCACCGCGAGGGGTGGAGGGGGAGAGGGAGGGAGCTGTTTCACTGGGAGTGGAAGATCCCGCTGAATCAACTGGGCGAGGACATTTTAGTCATCCTGGCCAGCTCCGAGATCCTTTCGTATTATACTCACTTTGAATTCTGCTGCGGCATGTCAGGGTTTATAAGCTGAAATGACAGAATCTTTGATTTATGGTAAGGACTCTCTTCCCGTCCGTGCAGAAGAGTTTATTTCTCCATTCTCTTCAGTGCCTTATGTCAGTGAAGGAAAGGTGAACTCCCGCTTGATCACCTGGGAATTCTCTGAGCAAACTACAAATGTATAAAAATGTTTTGAAATGTCAGAGATAATTGTAAATTTACACCACTTAGTCCTGAAATGTGCCCCTTACAAAGACATCAAGTTGACAGATCTGTATTGGAAATAGTGATCTTATTTTTACATCAGTACTACTTAATGTGCACTATGTGATGATGGACATTGTGTCACGTGCCATGTGATAGCATCACACATGTCCAGACAGTTTCCTGTGTAGCGATGCTAATGTCGGGGTGACTAACATATCTCTAACTTGAGGCAAACAGTTCAAGGTGCGAGACAGGCTGCAGCTTAAAATAATTCACACTTGCCTTCCTCTGCAGTGAATTCTGAAATTCAATGAAGGGGAACCGAGTGACACAACATGTTGCAACATTCAATGGTTCGAGGCAGATAGTCAGGTAGCCGTAGCAACCATTTGCCGAACAGCAAGATCCCTCAAGCAGCAGTTGGATGAAGGCCCTAATAATCCTGCTTCTCACGTTGTTGACTCAGGGAGGCATGTCGGGCCAGGAGCAGCTCTTTGATGAGTGCCATGCGGTACTTAACTGCAGGAGGTGGCAAACGAGGCACTGGCGCAACATGCATATCACAGACTCCCTGTGGTGCAGAAAGAAGCCACTCGGCCCATCGAGTCTGCACCGACCCGACAAAAGAGCACCCTACCCAGGCCCAATCTCCCAACCTATCCCTGTAACCCCACCCAACCTTTGGATACTAAAGGACAACTTAGCAAGGTCAATCCCTCTAACCCGCACGTCTTCAGGAGGAAACCGAAGCACCTGAAGGAAACCCACGCAGACACGGGGAGAATGTTCAAACTTCACAGACAGCGACCCAAGGCCGGAATTGAAGCTGGGTCCCTGCCGCTTTGAGGCAGCAGTGCTAAGCACCGCCATATCCGAAGAGAGACATCCATTTTGGTTGATTTTTTTCCTTAATATTTTTTATTCTCCTCCTTTTCTCCTAAATTTACACCCAACAATAAACAATAATCAATAACGAATGTCATGTCAATCCCCATATCAACAACAACAATCCCATCCTCCCACCAAACCCCAAATATTAGCCCGCATGTTAACATAAACAAATGACAAAAAAGAATCAGGGATCAGATAAGGGAATAGTGTAGATGGGCTTCAGAGGGGTTTCCCAGGTCGGCGCAACATCGAGGGCCGAAGGGCCTGTACTGCGCTGTAATCTTCTATGTTCTATGATCCAATTCTTCAATAACGTGCATAATGAATAACGCCCATGAGTTGCAGAACCCCTCCATTCTTCCCCTCAGTTCAAATTTGACCTTTTCAAGCGTTAAGAATTCCAGCAGGACCCCCGCCACGCCAGAGCACAGGGTGGAGAGGTTGATCTTCACCCTAACAGGATCCGCTTCGGGCGAGCAACGAGGCGAAGGCTACAACATCTGCCTCCATGCCCGCTTCCAACCCCGGCTGGTCCGACACCCCGAATATGGGCCGGGATTCTCCCCTACTCCGCACCAAGTGGGGCCAAGCCCTAACAATGAGGGGCTAGGCCTGCGCCAAAGTGGTTGGTGCTCCACCAGCTGGCGTGGAAGGCCTTTGGCGCCACGCCAGCCGGGGCCGAAGAGATTTCGCCGGCCGGCGGAAGTCCGCGCATTCGCCGGAGCGTCAGCGGCTGCTGACGTCATCCCCGCGCATGCGCAGGTGTCACTTCCGCCTTCGCCATGGTGAAGGCTATGGCGAAGGCGGAAGGAAAAGAGTGCCCCCGCGGCACAAGCCCGCCGGCCGATCGGTGGGCCCCGATCGCGGGCCAGGCCACCGTGGGGGCACCCCCCCAGGGCCAGATCGCCCCGCGTCCCCCCCCCAGGACCCCGGAGCCCGTCCGCGCCGCCTGCTCCCGCCAGTAAGGTAGGTGGTTTGATCCACGCCGGCAGGAGAAGCTTGACAGCGGCGGGACTTCGGCCCATTGTGGGCCGGAGAATCGCCTGGGGGGGGGGGGGGCACGCCGACCGGCGCGGATCGATTCCCGCCCCCGCCAAATCTCCGTGCTGGAGAATTCGGGACTCGGCGGGGGCGGGCTTGACGCCGGCCCCCGGCGATTCTCCGACCCGGCGGAGGGTTGGAGAATCCCACCCATGGCCTCCCGAGAGCCTGGGTCCAGTTTCACGTGCACCACTTTACAGATTACCCTGAACACTTCCTTCCAGTAATCCTTCAGATTTGGACAGGACCAAAACATATGAACGTAGTTTGCGGGGCTCCCCGGCAACCATTTTGGTTGATAACTGGACATTACTGTGGACACTTTGAACTTGACTTGAGGTTTTTCGTAATCCGAGACTGAATGAATGAAGGGAGAAATAACTGGAGCTCAAAACAATATTATGTATATCTTCAGTCTGCAACAATACAGCATCCCCTCAGTGCGGCATTGCGCACCAGCTCGAGAGCGACCGGATTTGAAACAATTCTGGCTGGAGACAGCAGTGCTACGAACTCAGTCTACAAGGTGTATCTCATGAAATCATTTGCGTGTGAATTTCCAGTGACGCTTAACACCAAAGCACAAATTTGGAGGTATGTCCCCTGTGATTTTTGATATTACTATTCCATTTGCTGTTTACCGATTTTTTTGCCAGAATTCTAATTGATTCTTTTTACACATGCTCCTTTCCTTCTGTGCTTCACGTCGGTTCGAGTGCATAACATCGCACTACGTATCAATTAGGCAGCTAGTTTCAGGCAGTCAGATCTGGCAAAGGAGACTGAAGATGGAGTTTTATGAGCAGGGGCTGAACAGCTGAACATAATATTGTTCAGAGCCTGGGTTATTCTGTTCTTTATTCAATCCTGGATTACAAAGAACCCTCAAACAAGTTCGAAATGTCCACAATAATGTCCGTTTATCAACTGAAATGCAGCATTGTTCCTGAAAGATTTAAGTCTGGCTCTACTGGAAACAGGCCAAAGGGAACAAAGACACGATGAAAAATGGTTCATTTGTTTGCCAAAATAGCAGTGGAGACCCCCCCCCCCCCACAAATTTGAAAATGAGAACCCACCTCGGACTATTGCCTCAGGCTTCATTTTTATACAGAGATAAATCTCAATGTTTTGACAGGTCCAATCTTTGTATCTCCCATATGTTTGTTCTTTCAATAACTGAACATCAGGGCTGCCAGGACACCAACACTGAGACACTGAGGGCCTAGCTTCAGATTTATGATTTTTTTTTCAGTTGTTGACTGAAACAGAAAAAAGATTTCTTTCCCCTCGCCTTTTCCAATAATGTTCTCAGCTCACAAACATGCCGTCTGCTAGCTGAGATTCAGCTGCAAGTTGCGAACCATGCCGGAGGAGCCATTACTCACATGAAGCCCCATCAGTGAACGCACAGCCTGGCCAGCTGACCCCTGACCTTGCGGAACACCTCTGCCAAGTCCTAATCTCTCCCCCCACCCCCCCACCCCCGGCGTGGGCACATTTCCAGTACAGGTCCCTGGTCACCAGTCAGACGTTGGAACCAAGTGTGATCTCCACAGCACAGGCCAGGGGGTCGAACGTGGACTCCTCCTCGCCCTCGTGTGATCCAGTCCCTTACTGCCGAGCATTGCTGAGCCATTGGGAGCTCAGCCGACAATGAAAATTTGTTAGATCATTTACAACCAATGGAAACTGGAGTTGACACACCCAACACATCTTGGGCGGCAAGGTAGCACACGTGGATAGCACTGTGGCTTCACAGTGCCAGGTCCCAGGTTTGATTCCCTGCTGGGTTACTGTCTGTGCGGAGTCTGCATGTTCTCCCCGTGTCTGTGTGGGTTTCCTCCGGGTGCTCCGGTTTCCTCCCACAGTCCAAAGACGTGGAGGTTAGGTGGATTGGCCACGCTAAATTGCCCTTAGTGTCCAAAGAGGCTAGGAGGGGTTATTGGGTTATGGGGATATGGTGGAAGTGAGGGCTTCAGTGGGTTGGTGCAGACTCGATGGGCCGAATGGCCTCTTTCTGCACTGTATGTTCAATGTTCAACCACTCAGGGCAGCACGGTGGCGCAGTGGTTAGCATTGATGCCTATGGCGCTGAGGACCCGGGTTCGAATCCCGGCCCTGGGTCACTGTCCGTGTGGAGTTTGCACATTCTCCCCGTGTCTGCGTGGGTTTCGCCCCCACAACCCAAAGATGTGCAGGTTAGGTGGATTGGCTACGCTAAATTGCCCCTTAATTGGAAAAAAAAAAAATTGGGTACTCTAAATTTATAAAAAAAAAAAAAAAAATGTTCAACCACTCGAACATGAACACTTCGGCCTGGATTTTATATGGATGCCCCCCCCCCCCCCCCCCCCCCCACCCCACCCCCTCAGCCTTGGCGAGTTGGCCTCCCCTTGGCTGGGAGCCCCCAGCCGATTTTTACAACTTTGGTTAGGGTAAGGCTCCTGCCCTCGTGTGCGAGTTATACCAAGGGGTGCCACCAGGAGCTGCGGTCACTCCTGGGATGAAAGCTGTCCCCTATGCGGGTGGGGGGAGGAAGGGGGCGGTTGGAGACAGATTTGGTGGCGAGTCGGGTGGGAGGATCTCCATTGGGCAGAAGGTGCCCGAACATGAACGAGCCCGGACCCCCTCCATCTGAAAGTAACATTCGTGCCACCCATTGCCAAGCAATGATCATCTCGGGTGAATCTAACCATCTGCCCTAGTCATTCAAAGGCATTACTATCCACTATAAGTATCTTGGGGGTGACCATTGACCAGCAACTGAGCTGAACGGGATATATAAATAACGTGAAAAAGCAGGTCAGAGGTTGGGAACTTTGTGGCGAGTGACTCACTTGCTGATTCCCTAAAGCCTGTACAACATCTACATGGCACAAATCAGGATTGTGATGGGATACTCCCCAATTCCCGGCATGAAAATTAATTAAAAATAAACTTTTTAAAAATAAATTTAAAATGCCCAATTCTTCTTTGTTTGCAATTAAGGGGCAATTTAGCGTGGCCAATCCACCTACTCTGCACATTTTTGGGTTGTGGGGGTGAAACCCACGCAAACACGGGGAGAATGTGCAAACTCCGCACGGACAGTGACCCAGAGCCGGGATCGAACCTGGGACCGCGGCGCCGTGAGGCAGCAGTGCTAACCACTGCACCATCGTGCCGCCCCTGATGGAAATTAATAATAATCAATTAAAAGTGGAAACTTCATTCACAAGCAGCTGTCTTCAGGAGCTTTTGTCTGTCAAGGAGGGTCCAACAACACTCAATCATTTCTAAACCATCCAGGAGAAAGAAGCCTGTTTGATTGGCATCCCACTCTCCACATTAAACATTCATTCCCTCCATTACCATTGGTCAATGGCAGCAGGGTGTAGCATCTACAAGGTGCAATGCAGCAACTCACAGAGGCACCTTCGGCATTCCAAACTCGTGGCTTCTACCACACTGGAGGGAAAAGGCAGCAGACAAATGGGAACACCACCATGTACAGGTTCCCCTTCAAGCCACGCACCATCCTGACCAGGAATTATACTGCCTTTTCTGTCATTGGATCTCAGAGCTTCCTCCCTAACTGCACCGTGGGTGTACCTACACCACATGGACTGCAGCGGTTCAAGGAGGAAGCTCACCGCCACCCAAGGCAATTCGGGATGGGCAACAAAAGCCTGCACAAAGGCCGCCAGTTAAACACCAGCGGTAGTTGGAGCAGATGCTTCATTGCCCTTTAATTGAACATTCCATAGAAACCCTACAGTGCAGAAGGAGGCCATTCAGCCCATTGAGTTTACACTGACCCTCTGAAAATAGTACTCTACCTTGGCCCACTACCCCACCCTATCCCCACAACCTAACCTGCACATCTTTGGACTGAGGAAGGAAACCGGACCACCCGGAGGAAACACAGGCAGATGCAGGGAGAACGTGCAAACTCCACACAGTCACCCAAGGTGGGAATTGAACCCAGGACCCTGGCGCTGTGTGGCAGCAGTGCTAACCACTGTGCCATTTACTGTTCCACCTCAATTGGTCCAAGGTTGGGCGGGTCACCCAACACCTTTCCTGCCACTGGTAAAATACTAGCCGAGGTGGGTAGGGGACCGGGGTGGCAGCGTTGCCATGCCACCCAATTTTACATCCTCTCTGCCTGCCAGCTCGCTCTCAGTGGGCGGTGGAATGGCTGGTGTTGCAAAATTTCACTCCCGCTCTTCTCGCTCGTGAATTCAAAGCCAAGCGCAGAGCAGAGTAATGAAAAGATGTTCTCTCCACCTCCACTCCAGCTGTGATACCCCACCACACAGACCAGGAGATCTGCCAGATTCAACTCTCTGGTCTGCGTTGAATCAGCAGAGACACAGAAAAGTACGCTGGAGACAACAATACTGAGGATTTTATTCAGCTTCTTGAGATTCCAGCCTGGAAGTGGGAAGGAGGGAGAAAACAAAACATACCATCAGGGTCCCCACTCCCTGTTGCTACCCAGTGACCCTGGCTAACGGGTCCACAAGGCTTGGAAACGAATCAGGACAGGATTAGTCTCAGTTGCAATGGTCTTCATTGTAGACCGGTTGCCTGGGCTCACATGAGAAGAATGTCCTCACACACCTCTTCCCACAGCAAACCGAGTCAATCACTCTGAAAAGAGGTGGGCAACTTGCTGGAGTAATAAAGAGTGAGGAGTATATCCCTTATATGGTCCTCAGTGCCTATTGTAGTCAGATGCAACTGTGCTGAAACCAGTGATTATAATTTATTTCTGATCTCTTGCACGTCCATTGACAACATGGGGTCTTCAGCTGCAATGGATAGTGCCCCTGCCTCTTGGACAGGAGCCCCAGGTTCCCACCCCAGGCTTTGGTGGCCAAGGAAGGTGGGTTCATACTGCGGCCAAACAGGTTGAGTATCAATCTGCAAATCCCTTCACACATGCCACTAGATGATGGTAAGAGCGGGAGAGATTCCTGGTCGGCCATGTTTGATGCGGAGTTGCGCCCCACAAGCTGTAAGTCCCCAGCGACCTATCCTGGGAATAACTAGCTATGGAGAGAGACGGAAGTCTGCCTTACAGCACCACTCGGTGCAGGAAGAGCAACAACAGACAATCAGCCCTGAATTCATCTACTCGGGCCCTCCACTTCCTTTCCTAAACCTCTGAATTCCTCTCTCCGCCTTCAAACACTCCCGAGCGCCTTGGCACTTTGACCCAACTGTAGGGTCATGTGTCCGAAGACGACCTCTGCGTGGCTCAGCCTCACAATTTGCTCGATCAAGCTCCCGTGAAAAACCTTCCGTATGGTTGAAGGCTCTGCGTTCACTCAAGTTGTTATTGTTTGGAAGGAGTTAAGGAAAGAAAAAAAAAAACGCTTTTGCGAAAAACAGAATTTATTTCACTTGCAAAGGCTGGAAAAGGCCAAATAACTTCAATCAGCTAAATCAGTTAAATCAAGGCAATTGCCTCCCCAAAATTGAAATTATGTCAACTACTGCTCCATTTCGAACAGTTGGTTAGTCCAATTACCCAATCAAACTATCATTTGTGTCACATCTACGACAAGCAGTTTTATTTCAAGCAAGCAATCAATGTTGTCAGTTGAAAGCATTTTTGCAAAAGCATGAAAATTAGATCCATCAAAAGATGGTCAATTAATCTGGAATATATGTAAAAGGGCTTCCAAATTTCACCAAACCAGAAAGATTTGGATATCAGATATTTATCTCAAACACTGTGTGGATTCATATTTCCACCTGCCCAGATCGACAAATTTCACTCTGATTGCCACCCCCCCCCCCCCCCCCCCCCCCCCACCCCCCAGTTCTTCACACACATTTCCTTCAAACACTCAGGCAAGAGAAAATAGCTCCCAGTTAGCAATATCATAGTGCATTCATGAAATGCACCGTCAAATACTGTTGAAATTCCAGACTGACGCACGACAGTGTCCTCTGCACAGGTTGGTGGCCTGCATCTGTCGGCATTAGACCCATACAAACAGACACCTCTCTGACCCATAAAGTAAAAATCTATTTTGAAGAATAGCGGGGGAGCTATCCCACTAACCCAGCCAATATTTATCTTTTTTAAATATAAGTTTAGAGTACCCAATTCTTTATTTCCAACTAAGGGGCAATTTAGCGTGGCCAATCCACCTACCCTGCACATCTTTTGGGTTGTGGGGGCGAAACCCACACAGACACGGGGAGAATGCGCAAACTCCACACGGACAGTGACCCTGAGTCGGGATCGAACCTGGGACCTCGGCGCCGTGAGGCAGCAGGGCTAACCCACTGCGCCACCGTGCTGCCCTCACTATTTATCTTTTAACCCACATCACGAAAACATGTTGGCGGCTGCGTTTCCCCAACAACAATGATTATAATCCTAAGATACTTCATAGGCTGTGGGACGATTTGGGGGCAGCACGGTGGCGCAGTGTTTTGCACTGCTGTCTCAAGGCGTCGAGGAGCCGGGTTCGATCCCGGCCCTGGGTCGCTTTCCGTGTGGAGTTTGCACATTCTCCCCGTGTCTGCGTGGGTCTCACCCCCCACACCCAAAAAGGTGTAGGATAGGTGGATTGCTCCTTGATTGGAAAAAGGAAATCGGGCACTTTAAATTTTAAAAAAAGAGGCCGTGGGGCGCTTGGGGAAACTCCTGAAGTTGTGAAAGGTGCATCACAAATGCAAATCTCTCTTTTTAATTATCAGTCACCTTCCTTAAACGAACGGGAAGACCTAGCTGGGTTGACCGTGCCTTCATACCTCTGACAGAAATATCCTTGAACATTTTAAGACCACACAATTTTCAAATGGACCACTAGTCCTGGTAGCACAGTGGGTACCACTGTTGTCACAGCTCCATGATCCCGGGTTCGATTCCTGGCTTGGGTTACTGTCTGTGCGGAGTCTGCACGTTCTCCCCGTGTCTGCGTGAGTTTCCCCCGGGTGCTCCGGTTTCCTCCCCCAAGTCCCGGAAGATGTGCCGTTAGGTGAATTGGACATTCTGAATTCTCCCTCAGTGTAACCGAACAGGCGCCAGAATGTGGCGACTAGGGGCTTTTCACACGAACTTCATTGCGGTGTTAATGTAACAATAAAGGTTACTTTACTTTACTTTAGTCACAGAGTCGCAGCAGAAGTGGAAGAGACCATTCAGCCCATCCACTCCATGTTGGCTACTTTTGAAAGAATATTGTTAATTCTCAGTTTTGAACACGGTCTGATATGTTGTCAAAAATTAATATATATATATATTCCTTTATCATTACATTTTATTTTTATTCCGTACTATTTTATGAGCCTGCTGTTCCATTGCTGGTTGGAATATGTAATTACAGTGTGACGAGTTTACAGGACTTGGTTTCCATTATAAAGCTGGGCATCAGATTTTATAATCGAAATAAGGGGCAGAGTGGATGATATTACAGTGGGGACTGAATTATAACTGCACACCCGGGTCTGATCTTCTAACCCTACTTACATTTGGTTTTCTCCTCTGGAAACTCCACATGAGATGAACATCTGGTATTAATATTTACAACGTGGCTTCTTCGCTGCGTGTGCCTTCCACACGGCATGAAGAAATATATGCTCTGCCAATCTACATAAATAAAATCCTGTGAAATCTGACTTCTGCCTCAGAGACACGAAAACAAAAATTGTAAATCAAACACCATTTGCACTGACCCAAGCTACACTCAGGCTCCTTCACATTCCCGTTAAGGTACACATGCTTGTCCAGATGACAGATCCCACCTTGGACACAGTCTGCTGCATAAACTACATGGTACACAGGATATGGTAGCCCCGTGATTCTGCTCCCTGACGAGTGTATCCGGGATCTCGAACAATGATCCAGAGCCGTGGGTTCAAATCCCAGCCATGAAACTGAAGGAGTTAAGTTTGGTTAATTCAATACAGTTGGAAGGAAACAAAAGTTAAGGTCAGCAAAACCCATCTGGTTCACTACTGTCCTTTAGGGAAGGAAACGTGTCCTTACTCAATCTGGCCTACGTAATAATATAATCTTTATTGGTGTAACAAGTAGGCTTACATTAACACTGCAATGAAGTTACTGTGAAAATCCCCTAGTCGCCACACTCCTGCGCCTGTTCGGGTACACGGAGGGAGATTTCAGAATGTACGATTCACCTAACAAGCACGTCTTTCGGGACTTGTAGGAGGAAACCGGAGCACCCGGAGCAAACCCACGCAGTCACGGAGAGAATGTGCAAACTCTGCATGGCCAGTGACTCAAGCCGGGAATCGAACCCTGGTCCCTGGTGCCATGTGAGAGAGAGTACCTTTAAGAAATGGGTGTTTATAAACGGGTGTGTGTATAAGTATCTGTAGTGAGTGCCTTTTTTTTTGTTTTTTTAAATAAATTTTAGAGTACCCAATTCATTTTTCCAGTTAAGTGGTAATTTAGCATGTTCAATCCACCTAGCCTGCACATCTTTGGGTTGAGGGGGCGAAACCCACGCAAACACGGGGAGAATGTGCAAACTCCACACGGACAGTGACCCAGAGCCAGGATCGAACCTGGGACCTCGGTGCCGTGAGACTGCAGTGCTACCACTGCGCCAGCGTGCTGCCCTGTGAGAGTATCTTTAAGAAATGGGTGTTTATTACTGCAGTGATGTCAGAGAGTGGGTGGAGCTGGGCTGTCTGTCAGCTTTTTACTTTTGATTTAGGCTGTTTGCTGCAGGGTGTGTTTTAGTTTCGTTTTCGGAGCTGGATAGCTGCAGTCACAGCCAGAAGGTGTGTGAATCTCTCTCTGTAATCTAAAGACTGTAAATCGATCCTGGTGATTTAAAATTAATAATAGTCGTGACTTTAACCTGATGTGCTTCTGGTTAAAGGTGTGTTAATAGATCATAGAATTTACAGTGGAGAAGGAGGCCATTTGGCCCATCGAGTCTGCACCGGCTCTTGGAAAGAGCACCCTACCCAAGTTCAACACCTCCACCCTATCCCCATAACCCAGTAACCCCACCCAACACCAAGGGCAATTTTGGACACTAAGGGCAATTTATCATGGCCAATCCACCTAACCTGCACATCTTTGGACTGTGGGAGGAAACCGGAGCACCCGGAGGAAACCCGCGCACACACGGGGAGGATGTGCAGACTCCGCACAGACAGTGACCCAAGCCGGAATCGAACCTGGGACCCTGGAGCTGTGAAGCCATTGTGCTATCCACAATGCTACCGTGCTGCCTTAAGTCGTATGGATGTTAAAAGGAAAGCTTAAAGGATTGCCTAGTGTTGTATTCTTTGGGGGTTGTATTTGAATTAATGGTTGCAAAGATGTTCACTGTATGTTTTAAAAAGGTTAACTTGAGTTCATAGAATAAACATTGTTTTGCTTTAAAAAAATACTTTTCCATTTCTGCTGTACCACACCTGCAGAGTGGGCCGTGTGCTCCCCATACCACAATCTAGTAAAAGTTGTGGGTCAGGTGAACTCCACGATACACTTTGGGGTTCTCTAAACCCTGGTCCATAACACTGGTGCTGTGAAGCCACAGTGTGCTTCCAGACCCACAGCAATGTGGTTGTCTACTAACTGCCCTCTGAAATGGCACATATATAATATGTATATATACATTAAAAATATATAAATAAACACAAATTATTCTCATGGAAAATCTCGAGTGATAAATTACGACTCATGCAGGTTACGCAAACCCGCTACATTTTGTGGGTGACCTGCTCAGATCAGGAAGGTTAAGATTCACTGTGCTCAGTTTACTGCGCTGACATGGGAATCCTCAGTCCCGCCTGGGCAAGAGAGAAGAATGCAATCAGGCCAAGCTCTCACCCACTATCACATGAAACCCCTGCAGTTTGACTGATTGGCGCACAGAGGCAGGCCATTCATCCCAGCTGGATTGTGACAGCATTCGTACTCCACAGGAGCCCCATCCGAGTCCAATTCATCGCACTCAATCACCTTCGCATTCCTTTCTCCTTCCTGTTTATTGAGCTTCCTCATTGGGGGCTCAGTGGAAAACTGGGACAGGTTTGGAATCATGGCCCCGGTTCTAGTGGAGCTGCTCGATGCTGCACATTACCCAGATTCACGGGTGAGGAAGGAGCATCTGGGCGAGCTGTTAGAATTGGCTTATTTTAAGGTTCAGAAACTGACGCAACATTTTATTTACATTTCCTTCATGCTCTTCCACATGCCATTTAACAAACACCAGGCGGCGAAGGTAAATAAAGCTGCGATGTAATTAGGAAGTCCATAAAAAAAGGAACAGAAAGTGCGGATGTAAGACTTGCGCAGATGGAACGTCAGCGTCTGAAAACCGGGCCGGGGTTCGGGCAGGCCCTCGGGGGTAGGGGGGGGGGGGCCTTGCCCACCGGCCGGAGAACCAGCTGGGAACACCCATCAGCTCCGTGGGGAAAGACCCAACAGAATCAAATGTCCTTCAGACAGTAAAGTGGCCACCGTAGAATCTTCGCCGCAACTGAGGTAATGGGTTGCGGAGTTCCCGCCCGTAGAGAGCCGGGAGCTACATTTGTGGCGAGACCAGCGAATCCTCATTGTTGCCGGGGACAGTGTGAGTGGCGGCAGCTGAAAAACACACCCGGCAGAGGCCCACGGTCACTCTGGGAGCCCAGTCCATAGCTCAGCGAAGGTGGGATGGAGATCGTAAGGTGGGCCTCATGGCGCATGAGGTGGCAGAAGCGGGAGATAGGTCCTGGGATGGCTTTCAGCAACCACCCCGATACCAGATCCCTTGATCAGAGTGCCTGACGATGGCGGGGCGCAGCCGCCATGCTTCCTACTGTGGGGGGCTTCTTTAACTCCAGCCCCTAAAGTCAGATTAATGTCCCAGTGCAGATTACAAACAAAAAAAAAATCTAAATAAACATGTCTTTTATCTTTACAGATCAAATGGGATCTGCTGTGTATTTCTGAACTCTTATGTTGGGCATTACTGTACTGTATTGAACCAAGGCTTTTCTTTATTTAAATACAATCCTTGTCCAAATCATTATTTCACCCGGGTGTGGGGATAGAAGGACCAATAGCAGGTCAGAGCGAACAGGAGGTCCACCAAGATGTGGTTGGGTCTCAAATCTCTGGTGCCCCCTCCCACCCCCCACGGTCTCAGCCTCATTCGGAATTAGCTGATGAAAGTGAACTAAAAGCCTCAGAGACATGGGTGAGGGTCGCTTTGCTATTCATGTTGGTTCAGAGGGCGATGGTGGGAGGCATGGGCAGGACCCTCCCATGCCGACGCTGAAATCGCTTTTGGCGATCGGCCGGACGATCCCCGTTTACGCCGAAATCGGGGGTGGTGCCGCTTTTACAATGCTCCCCCCCCCTCGAAAATGGCGTACTTGCAGAGTACGCCGCACGCCATCGGTACGGCCTCAGGATTCCCCCGATGGGCCGAGTTCCCGAAGGTGTGGAACACTTATCCACCCGGCGTGGGGACTGCGGACTGAGTCCAGCACCGCCAGTCAGGCAGGGGGGCTGGGGGATACGGTGGGGGTTGGTCCGGGGGTGGCGAGCCTGGTCAAAGGGGGACAGTATTTGGCAGGCCGGGTCCGCGCACGGCCGGCGCCATGTTGCACGGCGCGTCCGCAGCCACGGACCCGGTAATTTGTCGCCTTACTAGCCCCCACCCCCCCCCCCCCCCCCCCCCCCCCCCCACCACCACCAGATGGAGCAGCGGGGCAGCTTTTACGCCGTCTTGTCGGGCATAAAACACCACTTCCCACGCCGGCACCAGGACTTAGTCTTCACATCGGGGAATCGAACCCCTGATTTCTCTCTCCCATCTACTGGAGTTGTAGTCCCCAACCTTCCTGTGTTACTAGGATATCTCAGAATCCTCTAACACCACAAAAAGGCTTCACTTTTGACCTGGGCGAATGCTTTTTGACTGTTCAGGTCATCAGGCACAATGTGATCCTTTCCCTCTCGAAATCTAATTTAAGCAGCTGAAGATGTTGGCATCATCTGCAGTGCGAGGCGTTTACATTCTGTGTCAAAGCAATATCAGCCCAACCAATGATTCAGCCATTTCACTTCTGGCATAACAGAATCTGCTGTAATATCCCACTGCCAATGTAAAAATGCCTGTAGTGTGCCACAAAAGTTTTTTTTCAAATTCTATATTCTGACAACTAAAATTTACAAGCGGTTGTGACTAATCCCGGACGCCAGCGCTGTGGAATTATCGGCATTTCCCAGTTTTGAACAATGGCCTTGGAGCCTAAAGCCACTTAAAGCTTCGGTCCATGTGAGCGGCTAAGGAATAGAACGATGCTCAATACCCAAGGCTGTCCTTCAGCAACACCATAGTCAGTCCAGTGTATTCATCATGGAACTGCACCTAAATAGATTGTACCCTGGAGTCTGGAGTTTGTCTAAGCACTAATGTGACAGCCAGGTAACAGCAACATGTGCTTGTATACCAACTGAATTAAGACCTACCTCTCCTTTATTCAGAGTACCCCATTCATTTTTTCCAATTAAGAGACCCACGCAAACGCGGGGAGAATGTGCAAACTCCGCATGGACAGTGACCCAGAGCCGGGATCGAACCTGGGATCTCGGCGCCGCGAGGCAGCAGTGCTAACCCAGTGCGCCACCGTGCTGCCCCACTCTTCTTTTTAAGTACCATGTATGCGAAGAGATCATTGGGGTCCATCAAGCCTGCTCTACCATTCAGGAACATCCATTAAATCCCTACAGTGCAAAAGGAAGCCATTCGGCAGATCAGGTATGCACCGACCCTCCGAAAGAGCCCCCTGCTTGGGCTCACTCCCCCACCCTATCCCTGTAACCCCAGTTAACCTGCACCTCTATAGATATTAAGGGAAAATTTAGCATGGCCAATTCACCTAACCTGCACATCGTTGCAACGTAGAAAGGAACCCGAGCACCTGGAGGAAACCCAATCTAACTCAGCCTTGCATATCGAATCATCATAGAATCATAGAATTTTCAGTGCAGAAGGAGGCCATTCGGTCCATTGAGCCTGCACCGGCCCTTGGAAAGAGCACCCTACTTAAGCCCACACCTCCACCCTATCCCCGTAACGCAGTAACCGCACCGAACCTTTTTGGACACTAAGGGCAATTTATCGTGGCCAATCCATCTAACCTGCACATCTTTGGACTGTGGGAGGAAACCGGAGCACCCGGAGGAAACGCACGCACACACGGGGAGAACGTGCAGACTCCGCACAGACAGTGACCCAAGCCAGGAATCGAACCTGGGAAGCTGGAGCTGTGAAGCAACTGTGCTAGCCACTGTGGTACCGTGCTGTCCTGTCAATGAACCAGCCGTCACTGCTTTCTGTGGTGGGGAATTCCAAAAACTAACAACCCTCAGAGGAAAGAAAATCCTCCTCTTCTTTGCCTGAAATGGGGCAGCTCGGTGGCGCAGTGGTTGGCATTGCTGCCTCACGGCGCTGACTTTTATATCCCATTTCCCTTGCAATAAAAGCCACAATTTAATTCACCTTCCTAATCTGGAATTCAAGGACGCCCAGATCCCTCTGTACAGCGACACATTGCAGTCTCTCCCCGTTTAAATTATATTCTTTTTGATTTTTCCTACCACATCAGGCAACATCTGCGACATAAATCGCTGTTATTCTAACAATATTAATTACAGAATAGGCTGACACCCCCCCCCCCCCCCCCCCCCCACCCCACCCCTGATTCCGCCCCACAAATAGAAGGACACTACTTGTCTCTTGGGCGAAATGTTGATCCTAGCTCCTATTTGCCTGTTTAGGAGGATGTTAAAGGTCAGAAAGACCCTTGCTCCATTACGGGGCAGGAGAATTTATTGATGCCTTGACCAGCCCCCATCCCTCAATGAACACCACCAAAATAGATTAACCAGTCACTTAGCTCATTTGTAGTTTCCGGGACCTAGCTGTTGCTGGCCACAAAGTGCTCAGCAACATCCTGTGGATGTGGAAGGTGCTACATAAACGCAAGCTCTCACCAACTGCTCTGGCATGACACTTTTCATTTCCGACACTGTTGAAATTCAGCCACTGTCATCATGCATAATAAAATCCCACACTCAGCAACGGGACCAGTTAATCTGCAAAATGTAGTATTCAGGGCCCAATCGAAGAGGAGCATTTACAGTCCTCCCTTTATTGATCTGTGGCCCTTGACAACCTTTCTACAACATGTGTGTCTTTGGCCCTCCAGTGTAAGCTCACGTCCACTGAGGGAGCGCTGCACTGTGAGAGGTACCGTCTTTTAGATGAGGCACTAAACCGAGGGCCCATCTGCCTGCTTGGGAAGATGTATAAGACGGTAGCATTGTAGACAACACAACTGCTTCACAGCTCCAGGGTCCCAGGTTCGATTCCGGCTTGGGTCACTGTCTGTGCGGAGTCTGCACATCCTCCCCGTGTGTGCGTGGGTTTCCTCCGGTTGCTCCGGTTTCCTCCCACAGCCCAAAGATGTGCAGGTTAGGTGGATTGGCCATGATAAATTGCCCTTAGTGTCCAAAATTGCCTTTAGTGTTGGGTGGGGTTACTGGGTTATGGGGATAGGGTGGAGGTGTTGACCTTGGGTAGGGTGCTCTTTCCAAGAGCCGGTGCAGACTCGGTGGGCCGAATGGCCTCCTTCTGCACTGTAACTTCTATGACATTATTTTGAAGAGGAGCGGGGCGGGGAGGAGGGGGGGGGGGGGGAGTTGTCCTCAGTATCCTGGCCAATACTTATCACAACAAAAATCAACATCACAAACAGGTCACCTGGTTATTATCAATTGTTGTTTATGGGAATTTATTTAATGCGGATTGGCTAGTGTGCTTCCGACAATGCAACAGTGAATATACTTCGTTGGCTGCAAAGCGCTTCAAGGTATACAAGGTCAGGAAAAGCGCTCTATAAATGCAAGTCTTTCTTTTTTTTTCTCTCTCTGTTTCTAGCTCCTCAACAGAAGGTACAAAGTGTCTGCTGTCAGGAGCCAGCTGCACAGTCAGTGAAAGGAGCTTATTAAAAGAGACAGCTGGGTGGATGGTGTTTTTTTTCCCTTCCCCGATGGGGGAAATGCTTGGTCTCCACTTGCTGCTCACAGCGAGTGCCTGGAAATCACAGCGTGGGGAGGTTGCTGGCGCAGATCTGTATCCCTGTCAGTCACTTTCGAGAGCAGTGCCCGGGTGGGAGTGGCATCGACCGGGCTTGTGGCATTTAACAAAAATGGATCAGTGGCATGAAATTGCAGAAAACCCCACTGACTAATGAGCTTCAACGGTACTTAACATCCACCTGGATAGGAAAACGATAATGACCCATCCTCAACACGAAAGGTACCCGAGATAGGATTTGTTGGATGATGTGGTTTCCCAACCCGCCACTCAAAGAGTCGCCGTGGAAAGCATCCCCAATGATCATGGCAGCCCAGCAGCCCAATACTGCTCCGTGGAGAGTTCATTCGACCACCTCTCACTCGAGCAGAGGTCCCACCTCGGAAAGCTGTCGGCCAACCCAATTGGACAGTGGTGCCTGCGGCAGCTGCAGCCGGGACTTGGGCGACGAGCAATCCTAGATGGGCAGCATAGTGCTTAGCACAATTGCTTCACAGCTCCAGGGTCCCAGGTTCGATTCCCCGCTGGGTCACTGTCTGTGTGGAGTCTGCACTTTCTCCCCGTGTGTGCGTGGGTTTCCTCCGGGTGCTCCGGTTTCCTCCCACCGTCCAAAGATGTGCAGGTTAGGTGGATTGGCCATGATAAATTGCTCGTAGTGTCCAAAATTGCCCCGAGTGTGGGGTGGTGTTACTGGGTTATGGGGATAGGGTGGGGGTGTGGGCTTGGGTGTGGTGCTCTTTCCGAGAGCCGGTGCAGACTCGATGGGCCAAATGGCCTCCTTCTACACTGTTAATTCTATGATTCTACGATTCTATGTGAGTCTAAATCCCGGAGCCCAAGACCAGGTTGGTCTTTGAGGAGGGGATGTGAGGCCTGGTGGACGTTGATGGAGAGGCTGGTGTACACCTTTGGTGGCGGGGGCTGGGTGGGGGGGGGGGGGGGGGGGGGGGTGTTGTCTGATGTAGAAACAGTCCCTTTGAGGGGAGGGGGGGGCACCTCACATCTTTGTGTGTGCCAAAGGAGGGGGTGACCTGCTGGGCATCCTCCCTCCCCAGCATGAGACCGCAGGTAGTGGCCCTCAAGTGGTCACTATAGGACCTCAATCAGGATGCGGGAAAGTGGATCATCCTGGGCCTCACCCATGTCAGCATAACTTGCAGATGGGGCAGCACGGTGGTGCAGTGGGTTAGCCCTGCTGTCTAACAGCGCCGAGGTGGTCCCAGGTTCGATCCCGGCTCTGGGTCACTGTCCGTGTGGAGTTTGCACATTCTCCCCGTGTTTGCGTTGGTTTTGCCCCCACAACCCAAAGGTGTGCAGGGTAGGTCGACTGGCCACACTAAATTGCCCCTTAATTGGAAAAATGAATTGGGTATTCTAAATTTCTAAAAAAGAATAACTTGCAGACAGGTTAGGGTGGTTGGGAGAGCCAGGGAATGACTACCCGGGGAATTTTATCCAATAGCCACTTGAAAATCTGTCAGTAGGGATCTGTCAGTCCCTCACGAAACATTTGCTTCAGGGCAATGAAGCCTGAAATCTTCCGCATCCCACAGAAAACCCCTCCATGACAAAAAACTTCCTTTTCTTTCTCATTTGCCAGCATATCCTTAATGTAGAAAAAGAAAACACAGATGCTTTGCGGAGATCACAACTCAACTTCAAAAACAGCTTCTCTCTGTTCCTATCCCAGCTAGCACTTTCATGTTATCGTTTATTCCAAATCCTTAAAATGGTATGAGTCCAGCTTTGCAACAGAGAATGGAAAAGTTAAACTCGTCGCCAACCCTCTCGCTCTGGTTCGGCAAACCTATAAACAGTATCCTCCAGGCACATGAAAAGGTTCCTTGAATCCAATTAACTAAAAATTGCATTATCAACATGAATTATTAAATTTGGTGTTTCAGACTAACAGGCCAGAAACAATGCCCATGCAATGTCGCAGCTGTGATTCATTTATAATGGTGGGCCAACTTATCTTAATCCCTTTATAATTAATTACAAGTTGCACAACAAACAATTTCTTTTTTAAAAAGGCGCATTTCTGTCACATTGCTGAAATAAATGAAAACAGGAAGGAAATGTGCAGCAAAACTTAGCTGGCCACGCTCCAATATTGTTCATAATTGCTCTGGGTGGTAAAACAACACTCTACTCTGCCTAATAATATGCCAGAGGAAGCTTCGCACAACATTTTGGTGTTCAAAGTCAAAATTGTTCAAAGTGGGTATTTGAAATGAGGTCCCAAATTAGCATTTGAGATCAGAATATTCTAACTGGCTGCGATCCTCCTGATCTGTGACAGGCACAGAGGTGCCACCTAACCTTCACATTTCACTCATCCATGCCCAGTACAAGAATGTATTCTCATCAGGCAGTACAGAGGTTGGCACCTTTCTATAGACCAGTCGCGCACATGTGTTAAAAATGACCCAGGACAGAGTTTGGCTGACAGACTTCAAAGATGACTGATAGTCAGCTGCCTGTCTGGAACTTCCTCCCTAACCCTCTCTCCCTATCGTCTTTACCCATTCGACCATTTCTTTGGACACATATTCTAATGTCCCCTTCTGTGGCACAATGTCTGATAACCGCTTGGGATGTTTCACAATATTAAATGTGCTGTATAAATGTAAGCTGGTGTTATTGACACATTTCTCAATGATTCACCTGAGGAAGGAGCAGTGCTCCGAAAGCTTAGTGTTTGAAACAAACCTGTTGTACTTTAACCTGGTGTTGTAAGACTTCTTACTGTGCTCACCCCAGTCCAACGCCGGCATCTCCACATCATTTCTCAATGGACAAGGTAACTGCTCACATTTTCATTCCACACATTTTTAAAAAGAAATTTAGAGTACCCAATTTTTTTTTTTCCAATTAAGTGGCAATTTAGCATTGCCAATCCACCTAGCCTGCACATCTTTGGGTTGTGGGTATGAAACTCACGCAAACAAGGGGAGAATGTGCAAGCTCCACACGGACAGTGACCCAGAGCCGGGATTTGAACCCGGGTCCTCAGCGCCGTAATCCCAGTGCTAACCACTGTGTCACCATGCTGCCCCACTCCATACATTTTAAGTAATACTGCTGGACTTGGGCTGCAAAATAGGGCGACATGCAGTAAGTTTAAAAGCTACAGAATGTTGCACTGCAATCAAACTGACTTGTCCTATTAAGCATGACCCCAACTTTCCTGTTGCGTGCCATTTTAACTCAGCACCCGGCTCTCATGCCCATCTCTCCGTCCTTGACCTGCTGCAATGCGCCAGTGAAGCACAACGCAAGCTGGAGGGGCAGCAGCTCATCATCCGGTTGGACACGCTGCAGCCCTCGGGACTCAACTCTGAGTTCGGCGACATTAGATTTTGATCTTTCTCCTCCATCTTCAACCCGCTTTAAAAAAAATATCCCAAACATGTATTGCCCCGATGCAAACACCACCCCTAAATTTAGCTGCAATCTCTCACAGCTACACTTTGATATCTAACGCATTCTCCCTCCGTCCAGTTCTGATGAAGAGCCAAAGGATTCAAAACATTAACCATTTCCCTCCTTTCAGATGCTGCCTGACTTGTTGGGTATTTCCAACATCCTCTGTTCTTGATTCACTAGGTGCCATTGTTCAGTTTTAGGGTGATGTCGGGAAGGAAATGAATGATCAAAAATACTACAGCTTTTTAACAATACTTTGGAACACATACAGTGAGCAGGAATATTGAATAATCTCTGACGCAGTGATTTTCCGCTCATCATGGATGGAAGCCATCTTTGAATGTCCTTTATATAAACTCTACTTGAGACTTTGCACAAACCCTCTCTTGGCAATTGTTCCCCATATTTAGCTGCTTCTGAGGGTTTGGAGATTAGCACGAGTCCAATGTGATAGGAGTCACATCGCTCACAGGAGGTCTTGTGGCACAGTGAATAGCTCCTCTGCCTCTGAACCAGGGTGGCACTGTGGCATAGTGGCTAGCACTGTTGCTTCACAGTTCCAGGGTCCCAGGTTCGATTCCCGGCTTGGGTCACTGTGTGGAGTCTGCACGTTCTCCCCGTGTCTGTGCGGGTTTCCTCCGGGTGCTCCGGTTTCCCCCCACAAGTCCCGAAAGACGTGCTTGTTAGGTGAATTGGACATTCTGAATTCTCCCTCTGTGTACCTGAACAGACGCTGGAATGTGGCGACTAGGGGCTTTTCACAGTAACTTCAGTGCAGTGTTAATGTCAGCCTACTTGTGACAATAAAGATTATTAATAAAGATTATTATTGTAGAAGCTCCAGGTTCGAGACCCACCCCAGGGACGTGTGTTCATAACGCGGCCAAACAGGAGTATGAGCATGTCAGCCTGCAAATCCTGGGCTGTTTAGCACAGGGCTAAATCGCTGGCTTTGAAAGCAGACCAAGGCAGGCCAGCAGCACGGTTCAATTCCCACACCAGCCTCCCCGAACAGGCGCCGGAATGTGGTGACTCGGGGCTTTTCACAGTATCTTCATTTGAAGCCTACTTGTGACAATAAGCAATTTCCATTTCATTTTCATTTTTCATTTTCAAATCCGTCCAATACGCCAATTGCAGTTGGTGAGTGGCCTCCATCATCACTATTCATAGCTCCGTACGACAACATACCTGTTGTCATACCGCCCGCTGTGTAATGTTAAATTGACAACATGTCCAGCACTGTACAATTCGGCAAAAGATGAATTTAGGAAACACAAGAAGAGTAGACCAAAATTTTTTAAAAGGTGGAATTCCAAAGGGGACTGCAGCAGCGTGGAGATGAAATGAAAAATGAAAATCGCTGATTGTCACAAGTAGGCTTCAAATGAAGTTACTGTGAAAAGCCCCTAGTCGCCACGTTCCGGCACCTGTTCGGGGAGGCTGGTACGGGAATTGAACCGTGTTGCTGGCTTGCCTTGGTCTGCTTTAAAAGCCAGCGATTTAGCCCTGTGTGCTGGGTTTATTTAGCCTTTCTGTCATGATGTCAGTGGCTTGACACTCTGCTTCCCGCACTAGTCAATGGCCCCCACCTACCTCTTGCCCCGCTCCCTCATCCGGCATCAAACTCCACTCAGTGGCTTCAGAAGGTCGGGAGTTTGAATAGATCGCAGCTCATTTAACAAAAACGCTCGGAGATAATGGAGGATAGCATACTGCTGAGACCGAGGAAATCAGGTTAACTGTGCTTATTGCCGAGAGCTCCGGGGCTTTTTAACAATGCTTTGATGACCACATTCTGTGAATCAGTTCCATTTTTGCATGATTATAAGCTCACGGTTATTCTTCAATTCCTGACAAGCAAAGTTCAATCACTCCACATCCAAGCTAAGCAACTCATTTAAGATGATTTCACCTGTGATTGTGCAAAGTTGTTCCTTTCAAATTTCAAGTAGTGCTCACTTACCATCCTGTGATGATGGAGGGGCCGGAGTGAATTTGATCACAGGTTTATCTGGAAAGGAAAGGTAAAACAGCCAAATGTTACAATGCAGCCAACATTACCAAGAAATATCAGAGTCAATCAGCATGGGACCCGTGCGCAATAGAGGATTCAAGGATTTCAACGCTCAGCCCAAAAGCAAGAATGATTTACATCATTCTCTGAGAATTTATAGATCTTTCTTTCGGCTCAGCATGTTTTTTTTTCAGTTCGTCTTTAAAGCAAACATCGGTCAACCATTTGTGGCAGAACTTTTATAGATGCAATGGATAACGTCAAGCCGACCATGTCGCACAATTTCATTACAACCGCATGATGTGTCTTTCTTTTTTTTTTAAATCTTAACTTTTCGGAAGAGCGAGCATCAAGGCTCGGAAACCCTCTTTGATTGGATGGCCACATTGGTGACTTGCAGCAATGGCATTCGAGGAGCACTTTATTCAAGTGGGCACTTTGCATATTTGAATCTAGACAGTGAATGTTAGCAGGCCAGTTAACAGCATTACAACTGAATGCTCCTGACCTTCTCAGTTGACAACCACACACACACACTTCCCAGCGGATGTAATTGGCTAATAAGCAGGAATGGGAACCCAAGCTTTTTAATCCCTCAGTGGGGTAGCTGCTCTCGTCTCCGGGTCAGAAGGTTGTAGGCTCGAGACTCACTTCATGGACTTGAGCAGAGCATCGGGTTTGATGGTTCCCAGTCCCATGACAAGGGTAATGCCGAAGATAGTGAAGATACCGCCTTTCAGGAAAGCCGTCAGTCACCAGGCCCTATGTACCCTCTCAGGTGATTGGTAAAGAGCCCTTAGCCACTTTCAAAGAAGAACAGGAGCAGTTTCCCTCATATCCAGGCCACTATTCATCCCTCAATTGGTATCATTTATCAGATTATCTGGACATTTATCTCATTGTGGTCTTTGGAGGTTTGTGTGTCATCTGGCTGTTGTGTTTCCTACATCACAACAATGATTACAATTAAAACAAAAAGTAATGAAGTGCCTGTAGAACGGCCCAGAATTGTGAACGGTCCCATGGAAAAGTTTTTTTAAAATAAATTTAGTTTACAGGATTAATTTTTTTCAATTAAGGGGCAATGTAGCGCGGCCAATCCACCTACTCTGCATATCTTTGGGTTGTGGGGGTGAGACCCACGCAGACACAGGGGGCGGGATTCAGTGATCCTGAGGCTCAGTGTTGACGCCGTCGGAAACGCCGTCGCGTTTCTCAATGGTGTCAACACAGCCTCAGGATCAGCAATTCTGGCCCCTACAGGGGGCCAGCACGGCACTGGAGCGGTTCACGCCGTTCCAGCTGCTGATCCCGGCACGAACTGGGCGCTGCAGGATCCGCGCATGCGCAGTGGCACCGGCGCCAACGCGTGCATGGGCAGTGGCTTCTTTCAACGTGCCGGCCCCCGACGCAACGGCGCAGGTCTCCAGGGCCCGGCGCGGAAGAAAGGAGGCCCCCAGCCAGAGAGGCCAGTCCGTTGATCGGTGGGCTCCGATCGCGGGCCAGGCCACGTCGGAGGAGCCACCCCCCCCCCCCCCCCGAGGTCAGATCCGCCTTCCCCCCCCACAGGCCGCCCCCCAACCCTTCCACGCCGGGTTCCCGCCAGCTGAGAGCAGGTGTGGACGGCGCCGGCGGGACTCTGCATTTTTTACGATGGCCGCTTGGCCCATCCAATCGGTGGGCCAGCCGCGTAGAGTGGCCCCTGAGCGGCGCTGCTCCAACCACGCCGGCGCCTATGGCGGCGACTCTCTGCTTTGCGAGAATCACTTGCCGGTGTCAGAGCCGAGATCGAACCTGGGTCCTCAGTGTCATGAGGCAGCAATGTTTTTTTTTAAATTCGGAGTACCCAATTCATTTTTTCCAATTAAGGGGCAATTTAGCATGGCCAATCCACATAGCCTGCACATCTTTTGGGTTGTGGGGGCAAAACCCACACAGACACGGGGAGAATGTGCAAACTCCACACGGACAGTGACCCAGAGCCGGGATCGAACCTGGGATCTCGGTGCCGTGAGGCAGCAGTACTAACCACTGCGCCACCGGGCTGCCCACATGAGGCAGCAGTATAAACCACTGCGGCACTTAACCACCCCTTTATGGAAATGTTACTTATAAATTTGTGCATGGATGTTGAACGCTGGTGAAAAACCGTGGGCTGAATTTAATGGAAACTACCCGGATCTTGCCCACCGGCTGGACAGCCAGTGTGTCGTCTCTTTTATGGAAGGCCTGCAAATTGAGGCCACTTAGGCACTTGACAGGTGAGGGGAAGGCCTTCCCCTGGAATTAAGGACCCCAGGGGTGGAGGCTCCCCCCTGTCCAGATCTGCCAGCCCATCTGTGGAGGCAGTGGCTGCTGATTGTACTACACCGACCCAAGGAATTCAGATTGAGCTTAGGCCCAGTTACTGGTGATGGTGGCAAGGGGGTTCTGGAGAAGGAAGGATGTAGAAATCTGGAGCAAGGGCTGTCTCCCCTTCCGCATGCTGGGTCCCTCAATCAGGCACCAAGTGCCTTTGAATGAGACCACCCTGAAAGCCAAAATAAACTTGCCTGCAATTGCATTAATGCCAGTGGTGATGGGATGAGGTTTTTAAAAATGTTTATTCATTTACGGGATGTGGGTGTCGCTGGTTAGGCCAGCATTTATTGCCCATCCTTAATTGCCCTTCAGAAGAAGGTGGTGAGCTGCCTTCTTGAACTGCTATGGTCGCTGAGGGGCAGGTACACCCACTGTGCTATTAGGGATGTTGCCCCAGCGACATTGGAGGAACGGTCGATGTATTTCCAAGTCAGGGTAGCGAGTGACTTGGAGGGGAACCTCCAGGTGATGGGGTTCCCAGGCATCTGCTGCTCTTATCATTCTAGATGGTAGTGGTCGTGGGTTTGCAAGGTGCTGTCTAAGGAATCTTGGTTGAGTTACTGCGGTGCATCTTGTAGACCACTGTTTGTCGATGGTGGAAGGTTTGTGGAAGGGGGAGCAATCAAGTGGGCTGCTCCCTGGACGGTGTCGAGCTTTTTGGGTGCAGCTCCACTCAAGAAGCACAAGTGGAGAGCATTCCATGACATTCCTGACTTGTGGACAGTCTTTGAGGGGTCAGGAGGTGAGCTTCTCCCTGTAATATTCCTAGCCTTTGAACAGCCCTGGTAGCCACAGTGAACATTCATTGAAAGGCCATCACGGGCCTTCCCAAAATGGACTTAAATCGGGGTGGAGGTGGGAAGCTGGTGAGGCCCCCACCTGCCACCCCCCCCCTTATTAAATGCCCACCCCCCCTCCCGACCCCTCCAGCCCCATCACCAAACTCACCAGGGGAGGGGGTGGGGCAGTTAATTTCTCAGCTGGACCGCCAATGAAATGCAGCAACTGGTCGCAGTAACCGTGGGCCGAGGATGGGGGAAAATCAGTCAAGAGTTTCTGAGCCTTCCCCTTCCCTTCTAAACCATTAGGGAAAGATCAAATATAAAAGTGATCCCCACACAGTTGAAAAACTTGCCAACACTCACTCACGCACGAAGAATGGCCACTTTAAGCGAGCATTAAAAGAACACTGGCATCAATGGAGCTGTACCCAGCAAGAATCGGTTTCTTTGGAAGAAAGAGATGTGACAAAAAGAGGGGAGTGAAAAGAGATGGAAAAGGAAAAGATGGGGGGGAAAGCACAGAAAAGAAAATTTAACAAGGCATCTCCAGCTCTTTTTCTTGTTCGTTGTGGCGGCCAGGACCCTGAACCCAGTTTAATAAATGGTCACTCTTTATTTACATTTCTGATGGGGATGAAAAGTATTTGAATCAAGCTCACTGGAAAAGCTGAAGCGAATGCTTTCTGAAAGAAAATTCACATCACCATGGTAACTCATTAACATATGAAACAATTATAAATAATAAAACACAAGTTGAAAACGATGGGAATTATTCAGAAGCATATTTACATTGGGGCCTCCTCTGGGAATTAACTCTCAAACCATCTCACCCGTGACATTCTCATTGAGCTGCTCCAGTTTGGGGCCAAATATCTTGGTCGCGCTGGAAGATCTCAGAGGCATTTTCAGCAATTCCAATACTATCCCCTCAATTAGGTCAGAGTTAATCTTACAACAGCTAAAGATGGACAACCCATTCAGACCAAGTGGTCTTATAAAATACAGGTGGGCGAGTTCACACAGATATAGCAGACACATTCGACCAGCGACACATCGAAAGTACAAATTCACTCTCAAGTATGTTGGGATGTCCTGAGGAGGTGAATGGCACTATATAAATGCAAGTCATGCAATACAAATTCCTTAAAGACAATCTTCCATTGATGGAACACCGCTAATTGGAGATGCACTTCCTCAGATATCAACAGCGTTTACAATGGACTGGGGCATTGGTAGACTCAAAAGACTATGAGGCGAGGCATGTGTTGTCCGACATTAGCCATCTTATTTCACTGAAGTACATGCAGAAAGTCAACCCTCTTGGATTTATTTGCCCTCTTATAACTTGGTCTAGACTGGAGGTGTTGGGATACTGTGGGTCGCGTTCCGACCTCTAAGCCAGGAGATCCAGGTTCAAATCCCACTCCAGGACTTGATGGCCACAGCGTTTGCAACATTTTGGTTATCAATTTGTAAATCGTTCCTTCCACACGCCAATGGCAGGCGGTAAGAGCGGGGAGAGGTCACTGGTCATAGCTCCAGGCAACAACATGCATGTAAAAAGTGTATGTTGCTACAGCAACTCTGACGCCTTGAAGGACTGGTTGACGCAGTTGGCGGGAGGGTTGGTACGTATCAGACTGGTGTCAACAGCTCAGCTGTTCAATCCTAATTCTGACTGGGGTGGATTTGGGACCTGCCTCCTTGTCCTGCCCGTGGTAGAGGTTGTGACACGATGGGGTCAGATCTGCTTTCAGGCAGAGAACTGGAGTCGAAGAATTGGGTCTGTGTTACCCAATAGGGAACAAGATCGCAAGAAAAAGTTAAAACAGAGGAACTAGTGCAATGTGCGAGGCACGTTTAAAAGGTGCGCTGATATTACACTCGGGAATTTGACATCCATCAATCTACCTCAAATGAATGGCTTTAACCTTGTTATTTTGCTCTGTGGAATAGCACTTTTCCCAGAATCAGAGGGAGATGCGTTCAAGACAGCACTCCATTCTCCCCGTGTCTGCGTGGGTTTCGCCCCCACAACCCAAAGATGTGCAGGGTAGGTGGATTGGCCACTTTAAATTGCCCCTTAATTGGAAAAATGAATTGGGTATACAAAATTTATTTTTAAAAAGACCGCACTCCAGAGTCATGAGCATAAAATCTAGGCTGGAATTTTCTGCCGTTCCTGCCGGCAGAATAGTCTCGTCCCACCGACGGCAAAGATTTGTCGCAGGTTTCCAGGCAATGGGAGATGCTAACCACATGCCCTCGCCGCCACACTGTGAAACACGCGATGGTGGGATTGTGGGGGGGCGGTGAAAATCCCACCCTAGATTGACATTTAATAATAATAATCACTTATTGTCACGAGTAGGCTTCAATTAAGTTACTGTGAAAAGCCCCCAGTCGCCACATTCCGGTGCCTGTTCGGGGAGACCGGTACGGGAATTGAATCCCCGCTGTTGGCCTTGTTCTGCATTACAAGCCAGCGATTTAGCCCACTGTGCTAAAGCAGCCATTTTGATGCAACGCTGAAAGAGTGCTGCACTGCCGGAGGTGCCATTTAACACATTAGTCATTAAAGCAAAGCAAGGAGATGACAGATCCTGTGGTACTATTTTGGAAAAGAATAGGGGAGTTCCACCCAGTGTCATTGCCAATAGTTATCCACTAACTGATATTACTAGAATGGATTATCTGGTCCTTCTCACATTGCTATATGTGGGATCTTGCTGTGCACAAAATTAGCTGCAGCCTTTCCGACATTACACTTCAAAAGCAGCACGGTAGCATTGTGGATAGCACAATCGCTTCACAGCTCCAGGGTCCCAGGTTCAATTCCGGCCTGGGTCACTCTCTGTCTGGAGTCTGCACATCCTCCCCGTGTGGGCGTGGGTTTCCTCCGGGTGCTCCGGTTTCCTCCCACAGTCCAAAGATGTGCAGGTTAGGTGGATTGGCCATGATAAATTGCCCTTAGTGTCCAAAATTGCCCTTAGTGTTGAGTGGGGGTGTTGACCTTGGGTAGGGTGCTCTTTCCAGGAGCAGGTGCAGACTCGATGGGCCGAATGGCCTCCTTCTGCACTGTAAAATTCTATGAAAAAGTACTTAATTGGCTGTGAAGCGCTTTGGGACATCCTCAGGTTGTGTACGGTGCTACATAAATGCACGTCTTTTTATTTTATTATTGACACTTATTATTGAGACTGGTGGAATTTCTGTCATTAAACACCATTAACCTAGATTTAAGTATTGAATGTTTATAAACAGGTATAATCATGTCAAGTCAGACCTACTTAATAAAGACCACTTCACCCAGCAGTCCACCAGCATTCATATGGCGGAGAATCAGTGAATTAGCTTCGGAAGCAGGGATAATAATAATAATCTTTAATGTCACAAGTAGGCTTACATTAACACTGCAATGAAGTTACTGTGAAAATCCCCTAGTCGCCACATTCCGGCGCCTGTTCGGGTACACCAAGGGAGAATTCAGAATGTCCACATTACCTAACAACACGTCTTGAGGGACGTGTGGGAGGAAACCGGAGCACCCGGAGGAAACCCCCGCAGCCAAGGGGAGATCGTGCAGACTCCGCATAGGGAGTGACCCAAGCCGGGAATTGAACCTGGCACTGTGAAGCAACACTGCTAACCACTGTGCTACCATGCCACCCTAATTGAAACATTTTCAGTACTAAACCTTTACATTTACCCAATATGGAGGTGAAGGGGTTAAAACGGTCGACATTGTATCCTCGAACATTTACCATAGAATTTACAGTGAAGAATGAGGCCATTCGGCCCATCGAGTCTGCACTGGCTCTTGGAAAGAGCACCCTACCCAAGCCCACACCTCCACCCTATCCCCATAACCCAGTAACCCCACCCAACACTAAGGGCAATTTTGGACACTAAGGGAAATTTAGCAAGGCCAATCCACCTAACCTGCACATCTTTGGACTGTGGGAGGAAACCGGAGCACCCGGAAGAAACCCACGCACACACGGGGAGGACATGCAGACTCCACACAGACAGTGACCCAGCCGGGAATCGAACCTGAGATCCTGGAGCTGTGAAGTAATTGTGCTAACCACGATGCTACCGTGCTGCCCTAAAACATCAGGAAGGTTAACGGTTATGGGGGAAACAAAAATGACCGTGTATTCTACTTAATGACCCACTGCCTTCCTAATGGAGCATTATTAAGTTGCGGCACTTATTCCAGTCACCCAGATCTCTGATATAATAGATTTTATGTCAAAAATGTGCCGTGGGATTTTCTACACTTCTCATTCAACGATAGCAATAATTGTACTAATCCATTTCATCATCTGGTAACCAGTTTTTGTACAGTATGATCATATATTTGAGACATAAATCACAGCTATGCTCTTCCAATATTTCACCATGAATTCAACAAGATTGAAAAATGAGCCACACTTCCCAAAACAACTGCACAGGAGCACATCCACAATGTGGAGCTCATAAGATTGAGGTTGAGGTTAAACCCTGCTCATAGGGTTATACAGTTGCCCACATCCCAACAGCATGAATTAATAATAATCGCTTATTGTCACAAGTAGGCTTCAATGAAGTTACTGTGAAAAGTCCCGAGTCGCCTCATTCAGGCGCCTGTTCAGGGAGACCGGTGTGGGAATTGAACCCGCACTGCTGGCATTGTTTAACATTACAAGCCAGCAGCGCGGGTTCAATTCCTGGTTCAATTACAAGCCAGCTGTTCAGCCCACTGTGCTAAACCAGCCCCTGCCAGCTACCATGCCAAGTGACCTCAATGAATGCATACGTATCTAATCGATGATGAACAATTCAGCCAAGTCTTAGTTACATTACCACAAATGCGAGCCCTGCTTGCGCTAGTCGACACAATTTACCAACAGCCTGGATTTGAAGTGGGAATCTCAGAGTCACTCACCTTTTAAATGTGATACTGTAGACAAAACTGCAATTAACATCCCTTCCCTGGTAATTTGTTGAGAAACATACTTGTTTGAACAGTGATGTGGAACAGATGAGCTGGCACAGGGTATGGGTCCTAATTGTAGTCACTATCATAATGTAGGAAAGGTGGCTGCCAATGAGATTTTACGAATGGCAGCGAGATAAATGAGCGGTTAATTAGTGCACTTCATTAAGGGATAGCTGTTGGGCTTCAGGGACAATTTCCCTGTTCTTCTTTAAAATAAAGCGATGGGATCTATCCTGTCCACCTGACAGGACAGGGGTTCTGTGCCTCACCTGAAAGATGCCAATTCCGACAGTGCAGGACCCCCTCAGCGCCGTGTTACATAGATACATAGAACATACAGTGCAGAAGGAGGCCATTCAGCCCATCAAGCCTGCACCGACCCACTTAAGCCCTCACTTCCACCCTATCCCTGTAACCCAATAACCCCTCCTAACCTTTTTGGACACTAAGGGCAATCCACCTAACCTGCACGTCTTTGGACTGTGAGAGGAAACCGGAGCACCCGGAGGAAACCCACGCACCCACAGGGAGAACATGCAGACTCCGCACAGCCAGTGACCTAGCGGGGAATCGAACCTGGGACCCTGGAGCTCTGAAGCCACAGTGCTATCCACTTGTGCCACCGTGCTACCCGAGATTTGATGTTCACCATTAGACTTTTAATTGACAACTTTTCAATCAATTCAAATTTTAACAGCTTCCACGGTGGGATTTGAACCCAGGTCCCCAGAACATACCATTGGACTCTAGATTACTAGTCCAGTGACAATACCTCTACAATACCTCCTTATGTGTTTCAATACCAGCCTGGATTGCGCGCTCCTGCAGTGGAACTGGAACACATAACTGACTGACTGAGGAGGCAAGAGTGCCACTGAGCCCAAGGTAAAACCCTTTGTCCTCATCGACAAACCCTTCACAATCTTGTCCACCCTATCTCTTCATCAGCAGTCGCATCCTTCAGTCCACTCACTCTGCTCCTCTGTGTGTCCTCCTGCTGTGTTCCACCATTGGTAACGCAGTCTTCAAACAACAAGGCTCAATTCTCCATGGCCCCTCCCCTAAATCCCTCTCAGCCCTCCCACTGCTCCTGACATCTTGACAAAAATGTGTCATCCAAGCTTTGGGTCACTTTTCCGATGTCCATCCGGCACCGCATCCATTCCTATGTTTCTCTCTAACAAAAAGTTTCCTCAAACCTTAAAGAGTTTTGCACGGTATAGGTGCTATGTAAATGTAAGCTGGCATCGTCACTTCAGTTCTCTCCCCATTCTGACCGCGATAATTCCTCCCACCATTCTTTAACAAGGTCATCAGTATTCAAGATTAAAATGTCGATTGGAAAACAACACAATTCTTCGCGCTTGACCTTTTAAAATAGGTGTTGACAGTAAAACCTCACATTTTAAATTGCACCACACCCTAAGCTATTCTAGTCCAGAGTGGGAAGGACTGTATAATTGTTGCCAATAAGTGTTCTTTCTAAAGGGCCTTTTTCATGCAGTTGCTTTTTGCTGTAATTCCGTTTGGTCCTGCCAGATACATTTTTTTCAAATTTGAAGTACCCAATTTTCCCCCCCCCCCCAATTAAGGGGACATTTAGCGTGGCCAATCCACCTACCCTGCACATCTTTTTGGGTTGTGGGGGTGAGACCCACGCAGACATGGGGGGAGAATGTGCCAACTCCACATTGTCGGGGACAATGACCCGAGGGCAGGATCGAACCCGAGTCCTCACCGCTGTGAGGCAGCAGTGCTAAGTGCACTACAGCTTCATAACTCCCCCAATACGGCGGCTTGCAGCTCAGAGAAAGGTCACTGGACTCATACCTGGGATGAAGGACGTATCTTATGAGGAAAGATTAAACAGATGAGACCTATCTATACCCATTAGAGTTTAGAAATACGGGAGGTAACCTTATTGAAACATACAAGATATTGAGGGGACTTGACAGAGTAGATTCTGGAAGGCTGTTTCTCCTTGTGGGAGAGACTAGAACTGGTTTGAGAACAATTTTACAACGGAGTTGAGGAGGCGATTCACCAGGATGTTGCCTGAGATGACACATTTAAGTTATGAAGAGAGGCTTGGGTTGTTTTCTCTGGAGCAGAGAAGACAGAGGGGCGACCAGATCGAGATGGACAAGATTATGAGCAGCATGGACAGGGTGGATAGGGAGCAGCTGACCCCTTAGTTGAAGGGTCACTTAGGAGGAGGCAACTTCAAGGTCAGGGGCAGGAGGCTTAGGGGGCATTTGAGGAAAAATGTTTTTACCCAGAGGGTGGTGATGGTCTGGAATGCACTGCCTGGGAGGGTGGTAGAGGTGGGCTACCTCACATCCTTTAAAAAGTACCTGGATGAGCACTTGGCACGTCATAACATTCAAGGCTATGGGCCAAGGGCTGGCAAATGGGATTAGGTCGGCAGGTCAGGAGTTTTCATGCATCAGTGCAGACTCGATGGGCCGAAGGGCCTCTTCTGCGCTGTAGTATTCTCTGATTCCGAGACATTTTTACACTCAGAGGGTCATTAGTCTTTGGAATTCTCTTTCGCAGAAAGCATTGGAGGATGGGTCACTGAATCTATTCAAGGTTGAGGTATTTGGATTTTTGATACGCAAAGGAATTAAAGTTTGGGTGGGCGGAGGCAGGAAGGTAGAGATGAGATCACAACCGGATCAGCCATGTTCTTATTGAATGGCGGAGCAGCCTCGAAGGGCTGAATGGCTTATTCCTGCTTCCAAGTCCTATGGACCTACAAACTGATTTAACTGCAGGTACAGTGAACAGTGAAAAGCCCAAGTGTGAAAGGTTTATCCTTCCATCTCTGAGCAACTTGAAAGGGTTCAGGTCATGCCCAACCACAGTCAGCAAGGAGATGAATATTGCAACGTGCTGAGACTCCAGTGAGTGCAAGTGTCCTGTCCTTCAATTTAGAATGGTGCTGTGAAGCAATCATGAATAGTCAAGTCACCTTGTGCTATAGACTCGAGCTCGATATATTCATCACCCCACTGCATGAAAACTAGGAATATTATTCTGTACTTAAATCTTTTACATTCGCACCGCAAGTTTTCCTCTTCTCACTTCCCAGATTCTTAACCCCTTCTCCCGAAGGAGATACACCTACAGGGGCTTCTCAGGCATTAGGCACCTTACAACATTTTCCCTCCAAATGGTTACCCTCCACGCAGTGGACAGCAGCTGGCTACCCCATGGAGAGCATCCTAACTGACTAGGTTCTTTGCCCGGGGTCCGAATGCTCGTAACTCCAAATTACTGAATTGCAATTAAGAGAAATGCCTCTCCTCCCTTCCTCCCTGTCAATCCCCACCCTGAGAACAAAGGTCCTGAGGCTACCCATAATACCCATCTGACATCGAACCACGACAACACCAGGAAGCACTGGTTACCAAATCCATCATCAAAGACCGTTTTCCTAATTATTACAGATTTGTCTTAAACCTCGCCATATTGCATTCTATGCTTGTGAAGACGTTAATTAAAACCTTTTAATAATCTTGCCTTCAAAAGAATAACATTTACATATAAAGTGTCCTCTGGCTCCTGTGATATTGCAATTATTCCTTTGAAGACTACAGTGACAGATCTACATCAGAAAACTAGTGAAGACCTTTGAAGTAGTTTCTAAATGTCCCCATTTGGAATGGGTTCAGATAGAGCAACTAAGCTCCCGAAAACTACCCGTCTTTAATATTGGAAGCTACAGATCTGCTGTTCACTGCCACCAGTAAATTTCTCACTGTGGCATATAAGCTTTGCCATTCAGGGGTATCTTACATGCGTTTTTATATTGTATCTTGTGCAGCTCGGGGGGGGGGGGGGGGGGGGGGGGGGGGGGGGGGTCACTTACTCATCAAATCCTACAGCACAGAGTGAGGCCATTTAGCCCATTGGGCCCAACCTTTGCACTCCAATTAGTCTCAATCCCCTGAAATCTCCCCAAAGAGGAGACCCATAGCCTCCCAAGTTGCTGCTGACTGGCTCCACTCTGCTTCTTATGCTCGCTGTTGGTTCTCCCCAGTCTCCATGCCTAATATTACTTCTTCTCTGGTCCCCCTGTAGAGGGGTCAACGTTCTACTCTTAGATGAGGGGTATTCCCGACGATAGGCCTCTCCCAATTAGTACATGACCAGGTAAAATCTAATGTTCAGGCGAGGAAGGAACCTGGGGGTCACCTTGTTGGAAATAGCTAATACAACTAGTGAGGCGTAAAAAGCATGCCCAGTAGCTGATGTAACTCAGCCACAGGAAAGTAAATTGTACAAGAACAATTCAACAAGATTTAAAAACAAGCACCCCGGCATGGACAATGTTTTTGGAAGATTGGAAATGGGCAACGTACAATTGTTGAGGAACAGAAGGACAGCGAAGCCCAGCGTCGAGGTAGCCAAGAGGATCAGGCAGATGTTACAGGGGATCATGAAGTAGCGGACAAGCAGGGAGACCTTGTGCTGGTACATCCTGCCCCGGTGTGCCGGGGGGGTGGGGTAGCGGCTGCCAGCCATGCCAACCACCGTGCTCCTGGCAAACCCCCCAGGTAAAGCTGATCTCGCGTCCCCCAGGTGGCAGGGCAGGCTAAAGGGGGGGGGGGGGGGCTTTTCAAATCAGAGCTCCCACCCGGCTGCCTCCCAGCTGACTGGCACAATGTTCAACACGGTGACAATCCGGCCATAGCTGCTCAAACATCTTCCACCTCTCCTCAGGTTGCACGACCCCTCCCAAAACGATCCCATGGCACAGGAATCCCGCTGACTGCTGGCCCCTTGCAAGTGAGCTGCTGACCAAACAAAATAATCCCAAGTCTTCAAGCGGTGCATCTTGTGCAGGGGCCAAATCTGCTGCTCACATTCAGCATGACAATCGGTCAACGGGCTCAGTGGACACGTGAAAGGCAAGCAGCAGCCAGGCAATTCATCCAGAGAGTGTTACTGCCCCATGCAACTCAAAAGCTCTTGAAGAGACATCACACAGGGGGCACAGGCTGAGAGGCACAATCGCTGCCTAGGGGCAGTTGGCCAGCAGATCCATGAGCAGCTCCTGTGTCCAGACTTCACTGCTCAGCAGAATCGCCTTTGCTGCACCCTTTAATGCTCTCCACCTCTGAATCCCAGAAGCAGCCCAAGTCAAATCCTTCAGCGGCACTGTCCCCTGGCTCCAAATCAGCCTGTTGTGTGTCACTCTGTATCCAATGCCTGCCCAAATCCACCCCCTGCAACAGCAGTGAAAGAAGCTCCAGTACTTAGCAGTCCAACACAAAACCTCTTTTCCCAGCAACCAGCCTTTTATTGCTGTTCCGCTGCAGACTTCATTCCTTTTGACGAAGAGGCAGAAGATCTTCAGCTTGTGACTCCGAGGCAGCGTTTACACCGAGATGTGGGCGTGGGAAGGCGGTCAGCTTTTCAGGGAACCGAGTTGGTTTGAGCGCCTTCAGAAAGCTGCTGGCATGTCCCCCACCCCTGGCTCCTGTGTGCTGCTGGGGCTGTGTCCGATGCAGGGACCGTCTCAGTCATTCCTGATCCCCGGAATGTCTCTGACTCGCCTCCCTGTCATTCTCCCCGTTTCCCAGGACTTCCCAGTCCTCAAGTTTCAGCAGCGAAGTGGAGAGAATCTTTGTCTCGCTCCCCCTGATCTCTGCTTGGGGAAGCGTGCTGTCTGCTGACACACAGGCACCTTTTAGTTCCTTCCCCCTCTCTCTCTCCACACAGACAGCAGGTAGTCAGTCTCCCCCCCTCTCCTCTTCCCCAAAGCAGGAGCAGTTATTATTAAAAAGCAGGAGCACAATAGGAGATGGGCTGCTCCACTCAGACTGGTCCTGCCCCCCACCCCGACACAGCAACACAAACAGCAGCTTTGGAGAATTCTCTCCCCTGGGAGCAGAGTGCGCAACAAAAGAAAGGAGGAAAAAAAAAACAGACCCGGAGCAGCTACAACAGCACTGACTGGAAATACAGCATGTTCTCTCTCTCTCTCTCTCTCTTTCTCACACACACTCCTCCCCAACTAGCCTGCTTGCTGATTCTGCCAAAATGCTACCAGCAGCGACACCCCCCCCCCCCCCTCCTCTCCCCCCACCATTCTCCTCCCACAACAGACAGAAACTTCCCATTTTGGGAAAGGGAGTTGGGGAGGGGGTGGGAGAGAGAGAGAGAGAGAGAAAGAAAACAGAGAAGGTGTGGAGCTATATGGAGGAAGGGTGGAGCTGAATACCAGCTGTTTCAGAGTTTCCACAGCCTTTTGTGCACAGTCCTGGCACCCCCCCCCCCCCCCCCACACCACCACCACCACCACCCCAGAGCATATTCATAATGTTGTCCTTATCAAAACGATAGATGCAATAATTCAGAGCACAATTGAAACCGCGATAGCAGGTCTCAAACTCCCCTGACGCTCCCACAAACTAGAAATGCTGGCAGCTACACAAAGCAATTGGGATTTTCAGCCTGAACTGGCAGCTGTCTGCATGCCTGGGATCATTTCATATTCTGGGAAGGGGGGGGGGGGGGGGGTGGAATGTAATCCCTAAATTCTGACTCCATTGTCACACCTAACTTGAGGCAGCACGGTGGCGCAGTGGGTTAGCCCTGCTGCCTCACGGCGCCGAGGTCCCAGGTTCGATCCTGGCTCTGGGTCACTGTCCGTGTGGAGTTTGCACATTCTCCCCGTGTTTGTGTGGGTTTCGCCCCCCACAACCCAAAGATGTGCAGGGTAGGTGGATTGGCCATGCTAAATTGCCCCTTGGAAAACATGAATTGGGTACTCAAAATTTAAAAAAAACAGTCACGGTTGTAGAGTCTAGGGGCGTGATTTAACGGCCGCATTGCGCCCAGCGTGGATCCAGGCGCACTGGTTAAATAGCAAAGGAGGCCGGAATCTGGATCCGCGCCGGGAATCGGTTCACGATCTAACCGGCCGGCTCCCAGTGGTGGGTTGCGGATCCTGCCCAGGCACGGCGAGACACCAATTGACCAATCTCCATCTCGTTAGGGAGATGGAAGTCCAATCTAACGGCCTTCGAGAATTAACTGGTTCCGCAGCCAGAGGTCACGCAGGCATCGTTCAGCACCCCTCTTTAAAAATGGCAAGCTAGCGTAATGGTTGCTGAGGGGAGCTGAGGAGGTGATTAGCCATTTGCATTACCTGGCATGCAGCCCAGGGTCACTGGAGATGGTGACCCCCCCCCCCCCCCCCACAGTGCTTGGGTGGGGTGGGTAACCCCCACAGCGGGGGGTCTGGAGTTTACAGGTCGGAGGTCACCACTCGGTTGCAGGGCGCCTGCAAGGTCGGCAGGCCACCTCCCGAATTGTGTCTACCCATAACAGGGGCAGAGACAGCTGCTCCCTGTCTATCCTATAAAACACTTCCAGGACAGAGCCTTGTTCGTGGTTATATGCTGAAGGTCACGTAACTCCCTTTGACTGTGAGCTTCACAGCTGAAGGCTATTGCTGACAAGGAATTGGCATTGTTCGATATGTGAACACTTCACAGCTCTCAAGTGCATTCTCGTGGTAAAACTTGCCATGTCTCAGATGAGTGTTACTGCCTACATCCCTGTGAGGCCTGGACACTTTGCCTGAACCCTGCGGTTGCCAACACCACAGAGGCAACAGCCAACAATCAGACACCCACACACTGGGCTTCAGCACTGGGGATATCCTCGAAACCAAAGGTGAGTGTGTGGATCAGGGGAGAGTATCCAAACACGGTCTCCTAAGTGATCCCGGCAGGTGTCTGGGTCTAGGGGCTCCTGCTGAGGGAGTGGGGGGGGGGGGGGGGGTGCAGCGAGAGAGAGAGAGAGAGAGTGTGCGCAGTGTGGGGTGCACTAGCGCAATTGTCTCAGTAGATGGCACGCAGAGAGAAGGTGGGATACGTCACTGTGGGGGGAGGCTGGGGGGGTATGAGGCTCTCGGGGTGGAAGCCCTAACCGATTGTCAGCCTCCCTCCTTCTCCAGCCAATGGGTGGTGTTGTTGACCCTGTAGCAGCAGCGCTCATGGTGGCTGGTCACAGCCCAGGTGGCGGGGCGCTCCCGGAGAAGGCAGCTGCAGCTTTGACAAAGGTTGGAGGTGGCACCCCATGTGCAGGCGGCCGCCACATACCCTGAAGACCCAACCGTCTTATCAGGCCGAGACCCAGAGGGAGATGCCAGCACCAGTCCATGGTGTACCGGCGTCGTTGGTAATCCGAGGAGATGACTGACAGTATGTGCCACAGGAGGCTCCACCTCAGCAAGGAAACAGTGCGGCTCCTGTGCCATGTCCTCACGGACCTTGTACCCCGTGGAGGAGAAGGTCACCTGCTCCCGGTGGCCATGCAGGTTACTGCAGCCCTGAACCTTTATGCCACCAGTTCGTTCCAGAGCTCAATCGGGAGCTTATGCAGCATTTGTGCCGAGCCCACAAGTGCATTCATGAGGTTCCGGATTCCCTGTGTACTGGGCAGCTGACTTATTCAACTTTGAGCTGGACCAAGCCATATAGATACCTGGGCAGCAGGAATCTCCACCATCACCAGGGTGACCCAGGTCCAGTGGGTAATAGATGGCATGCATGCCACCTTGCACACACCGGGGCAACAGGGAGTGCCCTTCATTAACAGGAAGGGGTTCCACTCCCTGAATGTTCAGCATGAGTGCGACCACCACCTCAGGACCATGCACGTGTGTGCACGCTTCCCAGGGAGTGTGCATGACAGCTGCATCCCGGGACACTTGGAGATCCCCGGCACCTTTGAGGTTCACCCCAGGATGACGGTTTGGCCCTTGGGGGAATAAAGGGTACCCGCTGAGGTCCTGGCTGACGACGCCAATGTGGAAGCCAGAAACTGAGGCGGAGGCGTGGTATAACGAGGCCCATGTTGCCATCGTGATGCCTGAGCCGATCTGGCGGTTCTTCCTCTAGAGGATCTCCTGCTTCGCGGTGGTCTGCTGTGCCCTCCACAACCTGGCACAGCAGCGGGCCGACATGCTGGAAAAGGAGGGGGAGGAGGGATATGCGGCCTTGTCTGAGGAGGAGCCAGACCAGGAGGGGCTGAAGGATGAGCCAGGGTGAGGACCCGGGGTAGCAGCCGGAGGGTGGGGGGCAAGCGGTGGCGAGAATCCGGCAGGCCCGGAGGTAAAGGGAGGCCCTCATCCTCGCCCGCTTCTCATAGGACGAGGCTTTGTCCGTCAGCTCACTCCTTCTCACCGTCAAACTACCCCCACTTCGCCCCCTCCCTCCATTGACCAATCCCACCCCCATTCTTCTCCCTCCCACCCATTTTGCCTCTTTATCCCCTGCATTCCCTGATTCCCCCCACCTAAATTTATAAATTTTGAGTATTCAATTCTTTTTTTCCAATTAAGGTGCAATTTAGCGTGGCCGATCCACCTACCCTGCACATCTTTGGGTTGTGGGGGTGAAACCCACGCAAACACGGGGAGAATGTGCAAACTCCACACGGACAATGACCCGGGGCTGGGATCAAACCCGGGTCCTCGCGCTGTGAGGCAGCAGTGCTAACCACTGCACCAGCGTGTCGCCCTTGGAGCTCTCCTATGAGGTGTTCTGCTGGCGGGGGAGGAGGCAAGGGGGCGACACCTGATGGCCCGGTTCCATCTGATGGTGATCCTGCACCTCAATGGACATGTGCGAGAGGGAAGGGTCATTTTGTTTGACATGCAGGGCCGGCCCAAGGCATCGGCAACTCGGGCAGTCGCCCGGGGCGCCATGTGCTAGGGGGCGCCAGAGACTCGGATCCCGCGCATGCGCAGTTGGGCCGGTGCCAACCAGCGCATGCGCGGTGGCCGCCCTCCCCCAGGGTGGCCCCCTCCGCCCCCCCCTCGGCCCCGCCCCCCCGGCCTCGGCCCCGCCCCCCGCCTCGGGCCCGCCCCCCCGCCTCGGGCTCGGCCCGCCCCGCCCCCCGGCCACGCCTCCCTACCCCCCTACCCCCCGGCCCCGCCCCCCTACCCCCCCCCCCCCCCCCGGCCCCCCCCCCCGCCCCCCCCCCCCTCCCCCAAGGGTGCCGAAGTTCAGCTTGCCCGGGGCGCCAGCAACCCTAGGGCCGGCGCTGTTGACATGAACAACTAATTTGAGACAGGCCATCTGTTTGAAGGGACGACGGAACCTCACCTCTGCAGGGGAGGGGGGAGGGGGGCGGGGGCGGATGTGGGGGTCAGGGGGGTGCCAGGCGGGACTGATGCCAAGGGGTCGGTGGAGGTTGTTGAACTTTTTCCAACATTGTGCGCTGCCAGAATGGACGGCCGCTGCCACTGATTCCAGACAGGCGGCATTGCTAGCCCTGCTGCTAGTCCTGCGACCCCTGGGGGAACAGGGGGCGGGATTCTCCGTGTCGCCGGCAGCCCGGGGGTTTCCCGAGTGTGCCACACCGGGAAACCCCATTGACCGGCCGGTGTAACGGAGCATCCCGCCGGCGGGTCGGGGCAGAAAGGTTGTGCGGCAGGGCGGAGAATTCCACCCCGGGTGTCCCGTCTTACACCCACGGCATTCAGCAGCCTGGTCAAGTTGACATCCCCAAAGCGTGGGTGCTTGGTACCATGCATGTTTGCTGCCAGGGATGCAGGTTGGAGGAAGCGTTTATGAGCAGCTCCTTGTTAGCACGGAGCTGCCGGACTGGAGTCCGGCGATACAGCTGGTGGAACCGCCAGTTCCGCTGTGAAGCTGGTGGGGGATCATTTCCAGCACTAAGTGCCGTTAGGTACAGGCCTCGATCTTGCTGGCTCAGCCATCAGGAAGCACCCGGGAAGTCGCCCCGATATGACACTTAGAACCTTTTACACCAAATTGTGCCCGAGGCGTGGGTAACTTAACATGAATTAATCATTTGACATAAAACTATCTGCACTTTCTAGAATAAAATAATGTTAAGTACCCAAAACCATAACTCTGCAGAATGTTTGCATAATGCTTTGATGGTTAAGAATAATGTACCCCATCCTGTCACCCTCTGTGTGGAGTGTTATTTTCACAAAGGTACACACAACCCTTTCTATCACTATGCGTGCTTCCATGGATGTAACACAATATCTTTTTTTATATAAATTTAGAGGACCCAATTATTTTTTTTTCCCAATTAAGGGGCAATTTAGCGTGGCCAATCCACCTAACTTGCACATCTTTGGGTTGTGGGGGTGGAACCCACACAGACACGGGGAGAATGTGCAAACTCCACACGGACAGTGACCCAGGGCTGGGATTGAACCCAGGTCCTCAGCGCCGCAGTCCCAGTGCTAACCACTGCGCCACGTGCCGCCCTGTAACACAATATCAATGGGATGAAGCTACATCCCCTCCCCGAACCGCAGCAGAGAAGCCCACCCCATCTCTTGTGAGCTTCTTTTTCTGCCCCCTGAAGACCCTCTAGCAGCCGTGACAAGTCTGATGTGTCCCTTACCGTAAATTGGGATTGTTTTATTGTGGGTGCATTGAGCACAATGTCCTATCCTCAGGGTGGGGGAGCTGATTGTCACATTGATCTTACCTTCCTGGGCAATCTGCTGTGAGATACAGGAATGTCTGAGCCTGTCAATGTTGCAGCTCTGTATTGAACTGTACTAATGACAGGCGGTGTCACACCAGAGCCACATAACAGCTTGAAAGTGGCCATGAAGGGGCTATTTTCAGGTCTCCCATCCTACCCAGCAGTGTAAACAGGGCAAATTTAATAGAAGGGGTTCTATTTCAAAGCAATCTGTCCGCTTTCAATGTTGAATTAATGGTTACCATATAGCTACACGGCTTTATGTAGCAACTCATTTCTGGCCAAGAATAAAATCTCTAATGAAACACCCAAGGATGCTTTTTTTAAGCCGGACATTTGACTGTGCAAACCCGCATTTGCAATTCTGCCTTTGCCGCCTTAAAAGGAAAAAGGAAATGAGTGAAGCTACTTCGAGATGAATACTGTTCAGGTTGGTACCTCGATTGACTGCTTTGTCTGGCAATGCCACATTCCGTATGGATAGGCATACATCGAGGTGACAGGGGACGAGCAAAACTGATCACTGCCGTCAGTCTGAAGAAAGGGACTTAATGGCAACACAGATCATAAACACGATTTAGACATGGTGGACCTATTTCACTTTTTGCACAAACAGCAGAATTTGACAGACGCCACTTCGCGGAGTTAAAATTTAAGCGCCGGCCCCGAATTTTGCTTTCAAACCGATTTTCCCCTCCCCGCAGAATTAAATTTGCTGGTACATTCACAGACGGTAATGACAGCAGCATAAGGTTACCAGAGATCACGCCTCTGAAAGCCTTGACTACAGACTTGAAAACACCTACAGATCCACTTACAGAGCCTGACCCCAGAGCAGAGCAAAGCTGAGTGCTCAGTGGGTGTCAATTTTCAAAAAGGGGTAAAACCCTGACAAACGGCATTAAGTGGCTTAAGTAGCTGACCACTCCGCATGTTTAATTACTGAACATCACCACAATCTGCCGAAGAGTGAACAACAATTCTGCGTACAGCTGGAGTTTCGATGGCTCGAATTCTACTCCCCCGCTAAGTGCACATCACGGTCTTGCCTGTTCAGTATGTCCATTTATCCCAGGAGTGTGATGAAATACTCTCCTCTTATATGGTAAATGCAGGTCCAACAGCACTCCAGCAACTTGACACCATCTAAGACAAAGCAGCCTGCTTGATTGGCACCCCGTCCACCACCTTCAATGTTCACTCCCTCCACCACTCACACACAATGTCAGCAGCGAGCAGCAGCAGCTCAACAAGGCTCCCTCAGCAGCACCTTCCAAACCTACAATCCCTTCCACCTAGATGTTCAAGAGCAGCAGTTGGATGGAGACACCACCGCCTGCAGGCTCCCCTCCAAGCCACTCACCACCCTGACTTGGAAATATCTTGCCGCTCCCGTCAAAACCCTGGGGCTCCCCCCCTAACAGCACTATGGGTGTACCTACACCACATGGACTGCTCCGTTCAAGAAGGAGGCTCCCCACCACCTTCTCAAGGACAATTAGAGATGGGCAACAAATGGTGGTCCAGCCAGCGACACCCATATTCTGTGAAACAATATTTTTTTAAAAACTGAATGTCACAGCTGATCATTGAGGACATTGGAAAGCACACTGTGCCTGAATTGCTCAAATGCTGCAAATACAATTTGTATCGCAAAAGAAGGGGGCTGAAACCTGCATTGTGAGTGAAAACATCCTCTGCAAATGGTCCTCTTGATGATTATCACCTACACTGAGCACGACAATATATCAGCATTAGAAGTACAAGGTACCTTAAGTAAAGGACAGGGAAACCTTCAAACCTACAGGAAACAAATTTGACAAAGTCAATGATGGTCCGGATGGTAAAGTCTTTAAAACAGCCATAGCTGAGTTAGTAACACTCTCTGGTGTGGTATTTTTTGCGTTGCTAAATTCAGGATGGTTGGCATAGTGTTCACAAAGACCACAAATAGCTTTAACTTGAACAAAGCTACATTTATGAACACAACTAATTTGGATTCGACAGGTACTCCTAAATAACACACAGTTGATAATTAACGTATAATCTACACTCACTTGCAACTAATCTCTACACTATAATAAACTATGATCTGCTCTCACTCACACTATATTTACTTCAGTCTGTCTCCAGCTAACTATCCCACTTCTCTCCCCCAAAAGGCTTAGCATCAATGTTTTATATACTTGTAATTCCAGCTCCCTCTCGTGGCTGATCTAGACATTTCATTCACCCTTGCAGTTCTTACATTTATGATAATACCACAGCTGGGTCAGAGGTTCTGGGTTCAAGTCCCACTCCAGTACCTTGAACCCCAGACACTTCAGTGCAGTGTGGTGAGAGTGCTGCATCCATGGCACTATTTCAGCAACAGGGGAGTTCCACCCAATATTCAGCCCTGTCCGATCCCCCATTACAATGGTTATTTGGCCATTATGTCTGTACTCTTTGCAGTTCGCAAATTATCTGTTTGCAAATAGGGGCATCACGGTAGCATGGTGGTTAGAATAAATGCTTCACAGCTCCAGGGTCCCAGGTTCGGTTCCCGGCTGGGTCACTGTCTGTGCGGAGTCGGCACGTCCTCCCTGTGTGTGCGTGGGTTTCCTCCGGGTGCTCCGGTTTCCTCCCACAGTCCAAAGATGTGCGGGTTAGGTGGATTGGCCATGCTAAGTTGCCCGTAGTGTCCTAAAAAGTAAGGTTAAGGGGGAGGGGGGTTGTTGGGTTACGGGTATAGGGTGGATATGTGGGTTTAAGTAGGGTGATCATTGCTCGGCACAACATCGAGGGCCGAAGGGCCTGTTCTGTGCTGTACTGTTCTATATCTAAATTATCTGTCATGTTTCCTGCATTACACTTGCTCTTGGCAGCTGACCCTCGTGTGCTCAAGGGGCTGAATGGCAGCCGTCTGGGCAGTTATCATTCTCCGATTACAACACATGACTAAATTCCAGAAGTACTTCATTATCTGTAAGGCGCTTTGGGATATCTGGATGTTTTGAAAGGCGCTATATAAATGTAAGTCTTTAACTACTAGTAGCCTCAAGGCTTGAGATTAAATCCAACTCAAATCTGTGGAATTAAAGATTCCTCACTCTACAACCTGCAAAGGATACAGGGCGCGACGCACCGGGATTGCAAAAGAGTTCCGTGTCAAGCGCTTTTGGCCGGGTGTTTCCCGGCACTCGCTGCGCCCCCTCCGCACACGGGACATCCAGGCCCGGTTTCCTGGTGGCACTGCCACAGTGCCACTCTGCCCAGAGAGCAACCACCCAGGGCCTCTCATCCCGTGGAAGAGCCTCCGAAGTGCCGTTCCACCTCATCCCCGTTTGTGGGGAACAGTACTGAACGGCGCTATTCTAAGGTCTCCGAGACAAAGGGGTTAGATCCCAACCAGCCTTTGGTTGATCAGGCGAGCTGCATATTAGAGTGAGACTAGCTATTCTCTATAATATGCAGATTTGCCGAATACTGATCCTTCCCACAATGGCGTGGCGAGCTAGGTAGTAAGAGGCCTCTCCCGGCTCCTACCGGCCCCGTTCTCCCAAACGGGTGCCCGTCACAGCCGCTAAGCTGCGCCCACAGTGAGAATTATGCACGGGCAGCCTGAATCCCCCACTCCACACCAACTCCACCCAGTGGGCACAAGTCACTATAACTCACGTAATGCAATTCTAATAGTACCCAACAAACAGTAACGGATTCAGACCAGGCAAAGCCCACAGCTTTTGACTTGCCTCAGCCCTGATCAAGAGGCCAAAGTTTTCTCATTGTTGCGTTCCGGAACCACTACACTCGCCAATCTCAACAGCGATAAAAGAAAGCTTCCAATGACCCTGCCTTCCCCCCCCCCCCCCCGGCCGCTGAAGTCACTAAGCAGCCAACACTCCACTGTGGTCTCCAGTGAGACCTATATGTTTTCCAAGGGTGGACCCAAAGTTCACCAATAGTCACCATCGAATTACACTCCTTTATTCCCATAAATCATGAAATGATTTGGGGTTTATAGAATTCCTGTTTGCTTGGCCTAGATAAGCAGACTGTGAAATCAAGTAGCACTGACAATTCGACTGTTAATGCAGCGAAGGTAGAAGGGGAAGAGCATTTGGTAACTGGCTCTGTCCTGCCCATTTGGGCAATGTCACAGGGGACACACTAATAAAATGCAAATAATTTCCCAGCGAAGAGAAACTCGAGGAATGTTATTTTCAGTGATTGATGCAGCCATTACTGTGCAGCCAGAAATATAGAGAGAGCACTGCTCACTTCTCCGGAGCCTCTTTAGGTCAATCTGTAAATTACTGACAGGAGGCCAGACAAGAGGTGCGGAGCAGGCTTGGTTGATTTTTCTCACCGCCAACGGAATGGGTTTCCACTTGACATTATCAGATTTTTTTTTTTATTACTTTATCTGAGTTACAAAGCCAGGGCTTAGAGTGTAGACAGAGGTGAACCCCTAATCCAGCTCCTTGCCTGCTCCAAAAACCAATTCAAATTGAATCCAATTCATGGTCCCCATTAAAAAGACATACCAGATCTGAGCCAAAAGGCTCAATCTACGCTCGATCTTAGCCAAAAGGCCGAGAAGCTTTTTAACAGATTTTTAAATTACTTTATCTGAGTTACAAAGCCAGAGCTTAGAGTGTGGACAGAGGCGAACCCCTAATCCAGCTCCTTGCCTGCTCCAATCTACTTGACATTATCAAACTAACTCAGCTGATGCAGCGGTTGACAAAAGCTGCCCTGCCATTCAAACGTGTAGCCCGGAATAGAAGACAAACATTCTTCGGTGCTCTAACCATTCTGTGTTTCTATCTGACTTACAGACTCAACCCTCGTGTTGTTGAGAAGCACAAGAAGGAGATGCGTTTACATTGTTCTCCTCACGGCATTCCCTAAATCCTTTACAGCCAATTAAGCACTTTTGAAACATTGGGCGAGGGTTTCTGGCCTCCCCACAGCGTGCTCATCAGTGACAGGAGGTGGTCCGCCATCGGTGACAGGAGGTGGTCCGCCATCGGTGACAGGAGGTGGTCCGCCATTGGCAGGCAGCGGGGCCTGCTGGTCCTGCCGCTGTCAGTGAGATTTCCCGTCGAATCCACTCCATCCTGCCGGGAAACCTCTGGGTGGGTACGCTGTCGGCGAGAGTGGAAGATCCTGCCCATTGTCACTGTTGATTCAGGATCCCAGGAACGGCAATGTGATAAATATCCAGACAATTAGCTGTAAATGGAGTGTGAAACATTAGCCGGAACACGAGAAGGACTCGCCTGCTCTTCATCAAATAGTGCCATGGGATCTTTCAGGGCTGTGGTGATACCAGGACCTAGCTGCACCAATGTATATAACTGTATATAATAGTACAAATGCATATAGCTGATGATCAACGCACGTAGTGACAGTTATGACCTCCTGCCAGTAGGTGGACCCAGACACACATGGAGCCATATATACCGGTGGATGACGAGACCAAGCCACTTGGTAGCAGGACGGTCAACAAGATGGTCGCCTCTCACCTTAGCTCCACAGTAACTTAAGAGATAATTGTCTGCACATAGAATTAATGGTTACCTTCCCATGTGTTAAGAATAAAGACTTGTTACAACCACACACCCATGTCCTATACACGTCTTCATGATCAGGGGAGCCACAGAACACAACAATGAGAGAGTCTGAGGTTGGGATTTTCTTGCCTCTCCCGCCACCAGGTCAATGAACCTTTAGCTCGCCCGCGATTTCCCCCTCTCCTCCCACAGCGGATCCTACAACGGGCAGGTGTGGAAAAGATCCCAGCCAGAGTCTCGGCTCAGCGTCCCACCCGAAAGGTGGCACACACTGCCCCAGTCCGGTGCTCGAGCTCAGAAAGGCTAAAGAGTGTCGATCTAACAGACAAGGCCAAACCTCTGGAGCGGAGCCGGATCCCGAACCTTGTGTCGCGGAGGCGAGAATGTCATTTCTGTAATAGATTTCTATCATGCAGTCTCACACGTCTGTTGAAATATTTTGAAATGCATCTTTTCAGAACCCTTGTTAACTCAATGCTCAGTAGGGCAGCACGGTGACGCAGTGGTTAGCATTGCTGCGCTGAGGACCCGGGTTCGAATCCCGGCCCTGGGTCACTGCCCGTGTGGAGTTTGCACATTCGCCCCCACACCCAAAAGATGTGCAGGATAGGTGGATTGGCCACGCTAAAATTGCCCCATAATTGGAAAAAACAAAATAATTGGGTACTCTAAATTTATTTTTAAAAACTTCAGCGCTCAGTTAATACATTGTCAACGGATTTCCGATAGACACGGGAGTCAAAAGGTTTTGGGGACAGATAGGAAAGTGGAATGATCAACCATGATCTTATCAAATGGCGTAGCAGGAACAAAGGGCTGAATGGCCTACCCCTGCTTCTAATTCTGATGTTCCTTGATAAATGCCTTTTGAAAAGTAATGGCATTGACTTTCAGTCTTTGTCAGAGCTGTTATTATTTTCCTAACTGTCTTTTGCATCGTTTCTAAGTGTCAGAAATCTATTGAGTGCCTTTTGTCATTTTAAAGTCACCAGGCTTTCTTTTTGTCATAAAAAGGCTTATCTGTTTAACTGTGGAAAGCTACTTAAAAAAAAAGCTTTGCCACTGTGAACCCATTACATGGACCACGGCAAACTACTAACAGAATTTCAGACTGAGCAACACAGCGGGAGCTTTCGGACAGCAAATATCGGAAACCAATTTCCAAATCTCCACTGGAAAGGAATCTGGGACACAGGCCTGAGATTTCTTGCTCAGGTTTCCTTCCCTTGCCTTTTGAGTTGCGGTCGCCCATAACTCACAGCGGCAAACTTTTTCCAGTGGCTTTTCTCATCCCTCAGTCAGTGAGTGGGGATGGTCACCCAAGATGTGACAAAGGTCACCCCCTGGTTGGGGTGCAGTCCGTTGAGACGACCACCCCTGGAAAACTTATCTGAGGATGGATATACTTTTGTCTCCATATCCAAGGATGGGTGGGTGTATTTACATTGGAGGCTAGACAGCGATGGTTCACTCGGTTGGTTCCTGGGACGAGAGGCCAAGTAAATTAGGCCTCTACGCTGTGGAGTTTAGAGGAATGAGAAGGGGGGATGGATTTCTCCCACTTTGAGACTGAGTGCCCTGGCAGAGACGGGAACGTTGAGTGCTTCCCCCAGCGGAGGACGGCGGGTAAACATGCCAAATCCTCCAGCCCCGACCTCGTTAATTATGCACCCAGGTGTGTTATGCCGTATTCCGTGGTAGGACAAGCCTGGATGGCGGACAGTCCATCGGCGTGTCCAGGAACCATATTGAAAAGGCGCCCCAACATCACTGACCCACGACTGGAGAAATAAGGCGGGCATCCTGAAAATGAAGGTGGATCTCCTGGAACATTCCGTGGCAGGACGCTGGGCCCTCCTCCAGGACACTGAAGCTGGAAAGCCCACCTGCGGAGGTGCCCCCCCCCCCCCCCCCCCCCCCCCGTCCCACTCATTGACGTGGTGTTCCAGGGTCCAGGGTTGCGGGCAGCCTCTATCCTCAACCCCGGAGGCAGCCCCTGGCACTGTTCAGATGGAATCCCGATATCTGCACTCCACGTTGTTCCAAATGTGTTTCAGGCTGGCATGTTTTCCTATTGGCAGCATGGAGAAACTGGTGGTGGTGGGGGGAGTCAGGCCTTCATCTACATCTTATTGACGGGAGGCAAATGAGGGTGGCACGGTGGCACTATGGTTGGCCCTGCAGCCTCACAGCGCCAGGGACCCGGGTTCGATTCCGACCTCAGGTGACTCTCTCAGAGACAACCAATCAAACCAGAGATATGTCTTCAACCGAATGTCCACGCACAGCCTTAAAAGCAGGACAGCGCTACAAAGTCTAAACTTTGCCCTCTCTGGTTCAATGGCATTGAAGGCAATTTCAGTACCCATGACCATGTGGAGAGTAGCTCACTTAGCACAGATCGGCTTTCGGTCTGTGAGGCTCACTGGCCAATGACCTTTACCGACTGAGTCAGTTGCATTAATATTGAAGAAAAATCAGTGTACAAATACGGCTCATTGTCAACGCTCCTGCATCTCACTTATATTATTAAGGTAAAACCCACATTACTGCAGTAATGTGTGTGAATAAATGGAAGTTGCCACTGTCCCAGGGGGATATAGGCTGCTTAACCTGACGGTCACTCGCACGCCAGGCAAGGGACAAGGGTGAAAATGTGGGAGCTTCATTGTAACCTCAGCCGGTACGAGGATTTGTGTGTGTACAACTACAGCAGATAACTTGTGATCGACACCGGTTACAAAGTTACACTGCTGCCTTTTGGGCTAAAGTGCGATTGGTCATTCCAACGAGATCGTGACCGCATTCTACCCACAGGCTGCAGTGTGCAATGTCTAACTGTATAATAGTGATAACTCAGGGGTGTAACAATAACATCCCCTTGTGATCTGATCTCGATAATCAAATCTTTTTACAGGCAGGCTTTAAAACGCGGTCGAAAGAAATTACATGCCACGATGAGGCCAAATCTGAATCATTAATCCACTTTATTTCCCAACACATGAACACATACAGGGCAACGGTTACGATATAAATAAATTCACCCCATCAATACAACTCGCCATAATAAGACAAAAATAATGAAACTGCCTCAGGAGTGGATCAAAACCCCTGAAGTAAATTTCATTCTTAATCTCCGTTTGCCTTCTGAACATGACTAAAGCTTATTTTCACAGCCTCACTTTTAAAAATCTGACTGACCAAGCAGCCCTTTCTGGACGAAGTTCTTTCCTTCATTGAGATCTTCCCGGAGAGAGGATCAGAGGCTACCTAACACACTGGGTGTGAAGTCGCCATGGCGAGCGAGTCAGTTGTCCTTTTAATCTTCAAGGTAAACAACCGCCAATAAATTTATTAACCATTTTCATTCACTTTTTTTAAACTTCCTTGGATATATTTTATTTTATCTCCTGCAACACATACAGTTCCTTCTTTTTTTTAAATTTAGATTACCCAATTCTTTTTTTCCCAATTAAGGGGCAATTTAACATGGCCAATCCACCTACCCTGCACATCTTTGGGTTGTGGGGGTGAAACCCATGCAGACACGGGGAGAATGTGCAAACTCCACACGGACAGTGCCCCAGAGCTGGGGTCGAATCTCCGGGCACTCGGTGCCGTGAGGCAGCAGTGCTAACCACTGTGCCCCCCGTGCGACCCCTATATAGTTCCTTCTGAGGAAAAACGGTCAAAAACTCCCAAAGATATCCTTCATTCATTCACGGGATGTGGCCGTCACTGGCCGGGCCAGCATTTGTTGTCCATCTCGGGGGGGGCGTTTAAGAGCCAACCACATGCCTTTGGGTCTGGAGTCACGTGTAGGCCAGACCGGGTAAGGATGGCAGATTTCCTTCCTTGAAGGACATTAGTGAACCAGATGGGGTTTTACCACAATCAACAATGGCTCCATGGTCATCATTAGACTTTTAATCCCAGATTTTTAAAAAATTGAATTCAAATTCCACCATCTGCGTTGGTGGGATTCAAACCCAAGTTCCCAAACATTACTCTGGGTCTCTGGACATCTAGTCCAGTGACAATACCACAACGCTACTGCCTCCCTAACCGAGACACGATCTGCAATATTGGACAAACTATACCTAAGGGGTTCGGGCACCAGTAGATTTGTGTACTGGTTACCCAAGTATGAGTTGACATCTCCAGCAGGGGTGGGGCACGTGACAGGGAACAAAACTTGGGTTATATTAATTAGCGGCTTCTGAAAATTTATTAACCATTTACAACAGTAAAATACATTGCAACTAGGAGAACAGAGGCAGCAGCTGAGGAGAAGAACTGCCGGTGAGTATGGCAATCAATTAGGAGCTAAACTAAGATTGACAGCGTCAATGAGGTACCAAACCTGCACAGCGCAGAAGCATAAATGCAGAGGACGGGCAATTGGGAATTCTTTGGGGATTAGGACGTCCCATGTATGCATCATTGGACCACAGTTAATTTCCTTCTTAATGATTGATTTTTCCTGTTATGTCACTGTGATTTTGACTATGGTTCCCCGCACCCCCCACAGTGGCACAAGACCGCCATCTCAAACATCCAATCACTTCAATGGATAATGCAACTTGCCTTGCTGTTCCCCTGTTCATTCTGTCAGGTATGGGCTGTGGCGGCTATGTGACTCTTGCCTCTGAGATTGTGTCGGGTTCAAGTCTCATTCTCGGACTTAAGTGGAAAAATCAAGCCTGACACGCCATTGTTGTACTGAGAGGGTGCTGCACTCTCAGAGGCTCTGTCACTTGTCTCAGATGTTCAGTTGAGGTCTTGGCTGCCCTCTCAGTCGAGCGTAAAGACCTCAAGGTACTATTTTGAAGAGGAGGAGTTGTCCTCAACATCCCGGCCAATAACTATCCCTCAATCAGCACGAAAATAGATTATTTAGTCATTATCACGTTGTGGGAGCTTGCTTTGCATAGATTGGCCGCCCAGTTTCCTACGTTAAAACAGTGATTGCAGGTTCACAAACGCTTCATTGGCGGTACCTGCTTTGGGATGACGGGTGGTTGCGAAAGGTGCCATACAAATGCAAGTCTTTTCCTAATCTTCCCATTTGATCAGGGGTTATAGGGAGAAGGCAGGAGAATGGGGATGAGAAAATATCAGTCATTATTGAATGGCGGAGCAGACTCGATGGGTCGAATGGCCTAATTCTGCTCCTATGTCTTATGGTCTTACACTAGTGTGACTCAGGTTGCAAAAGGTAAAAGAAAATCCTGTCGGAAATAAATATAAGTGAATAGAAAGTAGCAAAAAAATGTAGATGCACGGTTTATACCCACACCCTTCATGACATAGCAAACCCTTCGATTTTGCAGACCATTCAAATGAGTGGACCTGTGTCTGTGATAACTTGGTGGGATCTATAACTGCAGATGCAACCATGGTTATTTTCTTGTGGTCATAAACCGAAAGAGAGTTTAGATTTATTTAGCTCTGGATGCTAATTCTCAGTACACAAGTCGCGAAGCCATTAGTGAAATTATTTTTATGATTCGATTCTGTAGCAAGACCCCAAACCTCGTTTAAAAAGACTGATTAACCAAGTTTGTGCAATGAACTGCCTCTAGGGAAATCAGAGAATCCTTTCCATCAACCCCCCCCACCTCTCCACAGACTCCCCCCCCCCCCCCCCCCCCCCCCCCCCCCCCCCTCCCCCCACCTCTCCACAGACTATCTCTTATCCCTGCCGCAGACTGTGAATCTAGCAGTGCTGGCCTGTTCCTTCAACGTGGCCTGCTGAATGCAACCATTCAGAGCACGTAAACGATGCCGCAAGGCCATTAATTCTTTGCAATTGTCGCTGGATTAAAGTGTGACCCGAGAGGGTCAGAAATCAACAGAACGGCAAACGAGGCCGCACAGCAGCAACAGTAGACCAAATAAAGAGGTTTACCAGGTGCGACAAATGTTCATTGGATCCACACTCCAAAACAAATGGCAACAGACTGTAATTCACTTCTCTCCTTGGCTGCAGTGCCAAGTTCCACTCATCTAACGCCGACCTGCATTTGTCTAGCAACTTTAACGCAATAAAACGGCCCGAGACGCATCGTCGGATCATTGTACTGTACAACACCACATGATACCGAGTCATGCTATCAGATCAGATGGCCCAAGAGTCATCAACTTTGACATATTATTATCCCTGCCTGTGGTGTGTAATATGGGGCGTGTAAAGGGTTAACAAGATGATGTTCATGTATCTCAACACTAGATGGCACCACAGAGCAGTCATATAAATATACTGTGACTCCTGGGATTCTGAAGGTGTGAGTGGAAAGTTGAGTCAGGTTGTTCATTGTATTTGAGATTAGACAGCATAGTTAGATAATATAGATTTCTATAGCATAGATTTAATACTGTTATTTTCTTGGTTATTTCTGAGTACGGTGTGCAAATCATTTTAAAGTAGTGTAAATAAACTTGCTTTGTTTGAAATACATAGCTTGATGTTCTTTGTCAGCACCTCAACTTTTAGCCATCTTGAGGGATTCAACAGAGTTGGAGTTGGAGGTGGGGGGGGGGGGAATAATTCTTCATGACTGGAAGAGGCAGACAGAGGGGGAACATTAAAAAAAAAATTTACAGTACCCAATTCATTTTTTTTCCAATTAAGGGCCAATTTAGCGTGGCCAATCCACCTACCCTGCACATCTTTGGGTTGTGGGGGAGAAATCCACGCAGACACCGGGAGAATGTGCAAACTCCACACGGACAGTGACACAGAGCCGGGATCGAACCTGGGACCTCGGCGCCGTTTGACAGCAGGGCTAACCCACCAGAGGGGGAATATTGATGCTTGCATTAATATAGCGCCTTTCATGAACCCGAGCATTTTACAGCCATAGACGTATTTGTTTGAGGTGTAGTCGCTTTTGTAACGGAGGAAACAAGGCAGCCAATATGTGTTGCAGTAACTGCCCACCCACAGCAATTAGTTAATGACCAGATCGTCTGTTTTTTCTTTGTTGAATAAGGGACAAATAATGGCCGGGTGTGGAGATAATGTTACTGCTTTTCTTCAAAATAGTGCACGGGCTCTTTAACATCCAGCTGAGCAGGCAGCTTGGGTTTGAATATCTCATCCAAAAGGTATAAGCACCTTTGATAGTGCAGCACTCCCTCAATAACGCACTTCAGCCTTGGAGCTGAATTTGAAATCGGAATCTCGTTATTTAGGGGCGAGCATCCTATTAACTCAACTCAGTCACTGCTGACACTTAGGGACGTGGGTCATTTTCCAAATCAAGAACTCACCTGTGTGAATTCTTGGCAGGGGTGAGCAGAATGGCGGGGGTGGGTGGGGGTGGGGCTGCTCTCTCTCACAGGGATTGTTATGATTTTGGATTATGGTTAGCACTGTTGCTCCTGGCTTGTGTCACAGTCTGTGCGGAGTCTGCACGTTCTCCCCGTGTCTGCGTGGGCTCCTCGGGTGCTCCGGTTTCCTCCCACAAGTCCCGAAAGACGGGCTTGTTAGGTGAACTGGACATTCTGAATTCTCCCTCCGTGTACTCGAACAGGCGCCGGAGTGTGGCGACTAGGGGCTTTTCACAGTAACTGCTTTGCAGTGTTAATGTAAACCCACTTGTGACACTAATAAAGATTATTATTATTAGATACTACTCCCCGCCCCGGCGCCTAAGACCCATTCCCATGTGCTTTAGACACAAAAAAAAAATGATCACGCAAACAGCCAAACATTTCTTGAATAAGCACTTAAGGAGATACATTCACTCTCAGAAGATAACCATTTATTGGAATTGTTACCTAATGTCTATCTCACTTACAGCAGATAACACGCTGTGAACAAGAATATTCTTTCATCTGCTTTTTCCCTTTTAAGCGTGCTCTCTGATAGATCATGTTTTAACGTTCAGACCCCGCTGACAGGCTCCTATTTTTTTTTGCCCCATTCAAATGATCAGAGGCAAAAATCCCTGAGGTGTGAAAGTTAATGATGCAGACTTTCAAGTCAGGCAAAATTAAGGCAAAATAACATTTTTTTAAAAATCCAGACTCCTGTAAAGATCTGACAGGAGCAGAGAGGAAATATAAAAGACAATCTGAATTTCTAGCAATTCCTCCAGGTGAAGGCAGAGCATTGAAAGTACCGGTGCAGGGCTCCATCATCTCACAGAGTTCTAATCGGTTTGGAAATAGCTCCCACTGGGCAGCTCACGGGGTGACAGAGAGCGCGCTAACACTTGGGGGTGCGCCCTCCAGCACCAGCCACACTGCGCCGCACAACAGCCATTCCCTTTGAACAATGATCGTGGAAAAACAAGTTGACCTGATCCCTAATCGCCGGGGTAGAGATCAAAGTTTTCCTTTTAATTCGTTAATTGGCTGATTATTGCATTATCCAATTTGCTGAACAATTCAAAGCCTATTTAAAATAAAGTAACATTCAATCTGCCCCTTCAACAAAAAATAAATGCTAAAAAAAAATGAGAATTTGCCCAATTTAAAGAGCTCTCCTTAAATTACCCATTACTAGTGGGGCATGGCTTCAACTATATAATTACATTGCTGCAGCTGTGAAGCATTGTGGATGCCGCACTTAGAAATTTCCATTTGACTCCTGCTGATCCCCAACTCGCTTTCTCTTTGTTTCCTTTTCACGAGCCACGCGGTGGGCTCTGGGCTAATCTCGGCTCGTCGTGATGCTCTTAACAACTCTGGCCTGATGGGCAGCACGGCGGCGCAGTGGTTAGCACTGCTGCCTCACGGCGCCGAGGACCCGGGTTCCATCCCGGCCCCGGGTCACTGCCCGTGTGGAGTTTGCACATTCTCCCCGTGTCTGCCTGGGTCTCAGTCCCAAGAACCCAAAAACGTGCAGGGTAGGTGGATTTGGCCACGCTAAATTGCCCCTTAATTGGGAATTTTAAAAAAAACTGTGTCCCGATGACGAAGCAAAGAACAGCAGCATGTGATAGGGCTGAATAATTTACACAGGCAACAATAACGTTTCCTCAACGTGGAAAGGAAAATGTCCAAAGGTCAGTCATCCTGCCCGTATGTTTTAAGAGTGAGCCTTCAAGGAGAGAGAGAGGGAGACAGAGAGGTTTAGGGAGTGACTTGCAGATCTTAGGACCCAGATAGCTGAAGGTGACTGCCATTTGTGGGGCAAACAGAGTGAAGGATACACGAGGGCAGGGCTGGAGAATGCAGAGCTGTTGGTGGGTACTAAAAGTGGAGGAAGTTAGAGAGATGGTGAAACACAATATCAAGAACTGGCTGAAGGCACTGGATTCTGGAAAGGCTGCCGCCCTGTAGTGACACTGAAAACCTGTGCTCCAGAACTAGCTACACCACCAGCCAAGCTGTTTCAGTAAAGCTACAGAACCTGACAATATGGAATATTGGACAGCTATGCCCTGTCCACAAAGAGCAAAACTGGCCAATTCCCAACCCATCAGTTAATTATCAGCAACGTGATGAAGGATGTTTAGATTTAGATTTAGAACAGTACAGCACAGAACTGGCCCTTCGGCCCTCGATGTTGTGCCGAGCAATGATCACCCCACTCAAACTCACGTATCCACCCTTTACCCGTAACCCAACAACTCCCCCTTAACCTTACTTTTTAGGACACTACGGGCAATTTAGCATGGCCAATCCACCTAACCCGCACATCTTTGGACTGTGGGAGGAAACCGGAGCACCCGGAGGAAACCCACGCACACACGGGGAGGACGTGCAGACTCCGCACAGACAGTGACCCAGCCGGGAACCGAACCTGGGACCCTGGAGCTGTGAAGGATTGATGCTAACCACTATGCTACCGTGCTGGTGTTGTGGACAGTGCTATCAGAAGACACTTACTGCTCACCGAGACTCAGTTTGGGTTCCGCCAGGGTCACTCAGCTCCTGATCTCATTCCAGCCTTGGTCCAAACATGGACCAAGGAGCTGAACTCAAGGTGAGGTGAGAGTGACTGCCTTTGACATCAAGGCTGCATGTGATGGAGTATGGCATGAAGGAGCCCGAGCAAACATGGAGCCAATGTGAATCGGGGAAAAGTCCCCACTGGTTGGAGTCATACCTGACACAAAGAAAGGTGGCTGTAGCTGTTGGAAGCCAGTCATCTCTGATCCGGGACATCGCTGCAGGAATTCCTCAGGGTCATGTCCTCGGCACAGCCATCTCCAGCTGCTTCATCAATGACCACCCTTCCAACATTAGGTCAGAATCTCGCTGATGGGCAGCAAGGTTGCGCAGTGGTTAGCATTGCTGCCTCACGGCGCCGAGTCCCAGGTTCGATCCCGGCTCTGGGTCACTGTCGGTTTGTATATTCTCCCCATGTTTGCGTGGGTTTCGCCCCCACAACCCAAAGATGTGCAGGATTGTCCACACTAAATTGCCCCTTAATTGGAAAAAATGAATTGGGTACTCTAAATGTATTTAAAAAAAGAAATTCGCTGTTGATTGCATAATCATCTGTTCGATTTGCAACTCCTCAGATACAGAAGCAGTCCATGTCCAAATGCAGAAAGACATGGATAGAATTCAGGCTTGGGCTGATGAGTGGCAAATAACATATGTACCAAACAAATGTCAGGCATTGACCATTTCCAGCGAGAGGATCTAACCATCTCCCCTTGACACTGAACAACATTATCATCACTGAATCCCCCCACTATCAACGTCCTGGGGTTATTGTCATGTGAGAGTACCTTTAAGAAATGGGTGTTTATCAGTGATGTCAGAGTGTGGGTGGAGCTGGGCTGTCTGTCTGCTTTTACTTTTCTTTGGGCTGTTTGCCACAGGGTGTGTTTTAGTTTAATTTTGAGAGCTGGTTAGCTGCAGGAAAAGCAAGCAGCTGTAGAAGGATCTCGCTGCAATCTAAAGACTGTCCCCAGATCATTTGGGTGATTTCAAAGTGATAACTGCTCTCAGTAGTGAATTTAAACCTGATCTCTGTGTTAAAAAGGGTCTTTTGTCTTATGGATGTTGCAAGGAAAGATAAAGGGTTACTTATAGAATATTGTATCTGTGGGGAGGATTGGTGTTGATAATTGTTAAGATGTTTACTGTGGGTTTATAAAGTGTTAACTGGTTACATAAATAAACATTGTTTTAATTTAAAAGTACTTTAGTTCTCTGGTGCATCACACCTGCAGAGTGGGCCCGTGTGTTCCCCATAACCACAATCTATTCAAAGTTATGGGCCAGGTGAACTCCATGATGCACTTTGGGGTTCTCTAAACCCTGGCCTATAATATTATTGACCAGAAACTGAACTGGACCAGTCATATAAATACTGTGGCTACAACAGCAGATCAGAGGCTAGGAATTCTGCAGTGAGTAACTCACCTCCTGACTCCCCCAAATCATGTCCACCACCTACAAGGCCACAAGTCAGGAGTGTGATGGAATGTTCTCCGCTTTCCTGGATGAATGCAACTCAAATACCGCTCAAGAAGCTCGACAGCATCCAGGACAAAGCAGCCGCTTCATCGGGACCTCATCCATTACCTTCAAACATTCACTCCCTCCAGCACCGACATGTTAGGCAACAGTGTCATGCGAGAGTACCTTTAAGAAATGGATGTTTAAGCAATGTACCTTTAAGAAATGAAGCAGCTCATATTACTGAAGTGATGTCGGAGGGTGGGGGTAGCTGAGTTGCGCTAACTTCTGCTTTTTGGGGCTTTTGGTTTCAGTTGCCTGGCTGGTTTGCTGTGAGCTGTTTAAAAGGAAAAGCCAGTTTTGAGGAAAAGCACTTGGGTGTGTCTGTGTTTGCAGTGAGCTGGATCTGCTGTGATCTCTGCCAGGAAAGACTATCTCTGAATCATTTGGGTGATTTAAACTCACAACAGTAATGTCTTTAACCTGATGTGTTTCTGTTTAAAGGTGTTAAGTCTTTTGGAGGTTTGATGGAACATTTTGAGGGATTATTTAGTGTTGTATTATTTTGGGGTTATCTTTGAAGTAAGGGGTGTTAAGGGATCCAATGTTTATTTAAAAAGGTTAAGTTGAATTCATGGAACAAACATTGTTTTGTGTTTAAAAACTCACGTGTCCATAATTGTAATACCACACCAGGAGACCAAGCCGTGTGCTTCAAAAGCTACAATACATTAAAGGGAGAGGTTGGTTGAACTCCATGATACATTTTGGGGTTCTGAAAACGCCGCTCCCATAACAACAGTCTGCACCATACACAGGATGACCACAGCCATTCACCAAGGCTACTTCGATAACACCTTCCAAATCCGCGATCTCAACCACCTGGAGAGACAAGGGCAGCTGACACATGGGAGCACCCCCACCTGCATGTTCCCCAGCAACACCATCCAAACTTGGGAAAGATATCGCTGTTCCGTCATCGTCGCTGGGTCCAAATCCTGTGGACGCACCTACTCCACATGTGACTGCGGTGGTTCAAGATGGCGACTCGCCAACGCCTTCTCCAGAGTAATTCGGGATGGGCAATAAATGTGGGTCTTGCCAGGAATACTTGCATCCCGTGCAAGAATAAAATCAGGGGTTGGAATATGAGAATTTAAAACAAGAAGTGCAGGGAGACCAGGAGACAGTGTACGTGAGCAAGCAAAGGTGGCGTGAAAGGTGAGGGAGCCAGGGTGTGAGTTAGGACCTGGGCAGCAGAGTTTTGCAGACGTGGCTCTGGGCAAATGCAAGCATTGGCATAAATCTACGTCTTTAAGCGGCATCCATGGATTTTCTGTGGCACACGTTGACAAGACGTTTAACACAACTTCACAGAGGATTTCTCTTTGTTTGAACATCAAAGGATTAAATTTAAATGCTAATGCAATCCATCTTGTCCACTTATCTTACCAATTAAAGCTGTTTAATCACTTTAAAGATGAAAGATGGCTTTACACTGGCAAGGCTGGCTCTACCAGCAATCATCCTTGCAGTTTTTATTGATTATTCCTGCACATGATGAATGTTAATGCCCCTAAAATTCTGGTGATCATGAGCTGCAGCAATGAACTCTCCAAAGGAATATCTGAAACAGGTCCAGACTCTGGAATTACAGCAGAATGCATTAACTGCCTGAGGAACAGCAGGACCGTTAGTCCCAGGGACCTGGGCCAACAGCTAACCTTCAACCAACATTGCTCAAGAAAGATGATCTGATCATAGCAAATTGTTGTTTGCGGGGTCTCGCTGTGTGCAAATTAGCTGTGGCGTTTCCCGCACTACACTCGACTTGAAACGTGTTTAACTGGATGTGAAACTGGGCCACACGCTGGCGCAGTGGTTAGCACTGCTGCCTCACGGCACCGAGGACCCGGGTTCGGTCCCGGCCCCGGGTCACTGTCCGTGTGGAGTTTGCACATTCTCCCCCTGTCTGCGTGGGTCTCACCCCCACAACCCAAAGATGCGCAGGGTAGGTGGGTTGGCCATGCTAAATTGCCCCTTCATTGGAAAGAAATTGGGGACTCTAAAGTTTAAAAAGAAAAATTGGGTGTGATACACTTTCGAATGTGCTAAAGGCATGAAAGGCATTATATAAAGCAAGCCCTTTTTGTTTGTTTCCTGTTGAGATGTTGAACTCTCGCGGGTGAAAGATCCCACAGCACTCTTTTGGTGAAATTTTCCGATATTTACTCTAAGTGCCGGCTCTGGTGAGCAAACCAGCTCCCTGGCTGCACAACTGGCTTGCCTCGCCAGGTATTGCAGACTGAGCGGGCGCCTCTGACGCCATCAAGTGAAGTGGGGGGGGGGCATACTACAGCCGGCAGTTCCCACTCTGCATCTCCCCCTCCCCCCCCCCTTCCCTGCCAGATAAGAAGTCCCCCTGCCTGTCCCACCTGGGCAGTGGCAGAGTACTGCCTGAGCATATTCCTCTACCCCCGAGGGCTATAACTACCTGTGTACATCTGGCGGATTCCCTTTTCCTGGCTTCCATTTTTGAAAAGCAGTTGTAAGTCTTGCCAACGTGACGTCATGCCAGCGAAGGGGGGGGGGGGATTCCCCCAGCCTTGGAAAGAGGAAGGGGTGGGGTGGGGTTTATCCCCGAGGGGGTATCCTGCCCAATATTTATCCCCGAGATCGACACCACTTCAAAGAGATTGTCTGTTCGTTATCGCATTGTGCTGTTTGTGGGAGGTTGCTGTGCACATCATTGGCGGTGAAGCCTCCTGAGACAGTGAGAGGTGCGATATAAATACAAATGTTCTCTTTTCTCAGGTGGATAGGCAGGTTGCAAATGGCTTTGAGAGCCACACACATTCAGGCCTCAGCCACAGAGTAACAGGCAGGGTCTCTTGCTGGGGTTTTTGACATGTCCCATGTTTTGACTCTCCACACAGACTAAAAGACAAAAATAAAATCTGGCTAAATAAATCTGGAGGGATTTTGCAATGTCGCAAACGCTGCCGGATGGCAAAGAAAGTTCCAGCAACGTGTAAATGAGCTCATGTGGAAGAGCCACACTCTCTTAACAATTCCCTTCCCTCTGAATAATTCATCCTCCATTAATACTGTGAAAGTGCTCCATGAAATTTTCCACTTACACTTCGGTGAGTTCAGAGATCTGCAGCAAGGCCAGGACCACGGAGCATGTCCACGGCTTGGGGCACGCAGAGCTGCCCAACTGCAAGGTTCGCGACCTCCACCGGCCCACTGGCCAATGGTGCGATGGTCACGGAAGGGTCCTGCAGGTCAGGAATCGCGAAATCTGACTATTGGTCTGGAGGGGGCAAAACTGCAGCCAGCAACGAACGGGAGGCAGTAATGGGCAATTGGGAGCGACGCTTCCTCTCCACTGCAGGTAAGAACCCGGCCATCAGGTGTGTGGTGCTCTCGGTGTTGGTGTATGTGGCACAGGTCTGGCCCATACCCCGATCCTGCACTGCAGCAGGCACCCGAACCATCTCCCTCTGGAGATTAAAGAAGGATAATGTCCGAAGGGACATCACATACAAATCTCCGGAAAAGAGAGGGAAAAACGTTGGCAACATCGCCCTCATCCTGATGGCCACCTCTGTGTTCGGCTGCATCAAGCTTTAAGCAAATCCTCAGTACACAAGCACTAAGGGCCACTACGTACGGAGGTTCTACCTGGCCCCGATGCCACGGAACACTCCAGCTGGTTTAGCACAGTGAGCTAAACATCTGACTTGTAATGCAGAACAATGACAACAGCATGAGCTCAATTCCCGTACCAGCCTCCCCGAACAGACGCCGGAATGTGGAGACTAGGGGCTTTCACGGTAACGTCATTGAAGCCTACTTGTGACAATAAGCGATTATTATTATTGTCTACTTGTGACAATAAGCGATTATTATTATTGCCTACTTGTGACAATATGCGATTATTATTAAGTCGTTGGAGCGTGCCGTGTCAACTGTCTCTCGTGGAGAATTAGTTATCTGGCAGAACGCCTCATCACCAGAACTTTCAAACAAGCAGCAAGGCCTAGCTTGGCTGGTGGTGAGAAGGGACCTCGCTGTCAGATCCTTCATGTACACCCAAGGTCTCAGCGGCGTCGCATGCTGCCCCCAAAGTGGCTGCGGAGGGGGAATGGGACAGTCATACACCTCCTTGTGGAATGCGCCTTTGCAAAGACATCGGGAGAAAGATGCGCTGGTATTTGTTGAGGTTCATCTCGAGCAGCTCTGCAACACAGGACTCTGTGCTCCTCCGGGCTGATCTCCACGGAGACAAACATCAACTGCTGCTGGAGGATCATCAACTCGGTGAAAGACGCTCTTTGGTCTGCCCAAAATCTATTGATCTTCCAGTGCAAATAATTGTCCTTGACCGAGTGTTGCAGACTGGCACATTCCAAGGTCCGGGACTATGTGCTGAGGGACACACGCAAGCTTGGGGCAGCTGCTGCCAAGGTGCTATGGGGAAAGGCCTCTGTGTAAGGCCTTCCAGCCAATGTACACCGAGGGGTCGGTAACCATGTGGAACCCATCGGATGGTGTCCTTAATCCTAACTGGATGTAATTGTATTGAAGCACCTCACAGTGCAACCTGACCGATGTGTAAAGCTCAAACACAATTGTATTCTCTAATAAAATATGGAAGTGTTTGTAATGTTCTCCCCGTGTCTGCGTGGGTTTCCTCCGGGTGCTACGGTTTTCTCCCACAATCCTAAGATGTGCAAGTTAGGTGGATTGGCCATGATAAATTGCCCATAGTGCCCAAAAAACGATTAGGTGGGGTTTTGGAGATAGGGTGGAAGCGTGGGGATAGGGTGGAGGGGTGGGTTTGGGTAGGGGGCTCTTTCCAAGGGCCGGTGCAGACTATATGGTCAAAATGGCCTCCTTCTGCACCGTACATTCTATGATCCTGTGATTTGCGTTCCTGAACTGAAGCACCTCAGCTGGTCTCTGGAGAAAACATGAATACCACTGGACTTTGTTATAACAATTTGAAATTTTTTCTCATGTCTCTTTCAGATATTTTATGAATGAACTATATTTTTGCAACACAATATACATGGTACTAGACACAATCTATTTGCATTTCTCTCACACCAAGAGGGTCATGAACAGAAACAAATTGTGGAGGCGAGCTTCCTTCCTCCATTTCTGTCCAAATAAAAAACCATCAGGTGAATATCCTTCTCAAATCGTTCACACCCAGGCAGATATCAGACCATTCCCACAGCTACCGGAGCCCATGGGAAAGAGGTGACAGAAAAGGAGAGTCAAGGGGGGGGCGGAGAGAGAGGGAGAGACAGACAGAGGGGACGAGATACATAGACACAGAGGGGGAGAGTGTGTGTGTGAGTGAGAGAGAGAGAGAGAGAGAGAGAATGTGTGTCAAAGGGGGAGAGAGAGGCAGGGAGTGGAAAAGCAGATGGATAGGGACAGAGAGAGTGAGAGAGAGACACAGAGGAAGTAAGAGAGAATGGGCTGGATTTTATCTTTGAGAGAAGATTCCTGACTCCACGGCCCCACCATCATCCTGGCCCAGCTGCCATATCCTCATTCCGAGGGGGCAGTGCCCAGGATGGATACAGGCTCACTATCTGCTGAGCTGCAAGGTGTCCGGGCGAATGTCAAATTGGGCAGGTTAGAAGGTGTGCCTCCACCTGCTGGGGTATCAGAATCATCGAATTTACAGTGCAGAAGGAGGCCGTTTAGCCCATCAAGTCTGCACCGGCCTTTGGAAACAGCACCCTACTTAAGCCCCCGTCTCCACCCTGTCCCCATAACCCAGCCTAACCATTTGGGCACAAAGGGGCAATTTTTAACATGGCCAATACACCTAACCTGCACATCTTTGGACTGTGTGAGGAAACCAGAGCACCCGGCAGAAACTCGCGGACAAATGGGGAGGACGTGCAAACTCCACACAGTCACCCGAGGCCGGAATTAAACACGGGTCCCTGGAGGTATGAGGCATCAGTGCTAACCACTGTGCGGCCCAAATCATCCCAGTTCTCAACATGGTTGTTCGGCCCCTTGCCCTCACCCCACTCTCCCACACTCCGTTCGCTAACACCTCTTCCAAACCCACTCTTAATAATAATCATCTTTATTAGTGTCACAAGTAGGCTCACATTAACACTGCAATGAAGTTACTGTGAAAATCCCCGAGTCGCCACATTCCTGTTCGGGTACACGGAGGGAGAATTCAGAATGTCCAATTCACCTAACAGCACATCTTTCGGGACTTGTGGGAGGAAACCGGAGCACCCGGAGGAAACCTACGCAGACACAGGGAGAACGTGCAGATTCAGCGCAGACAGTGACCCAAGCCGGGAATTGAACCCGGGACCCTGGCACTGTGAAGCAACAGTGCTAACCACTGTGCTACCGTGCCGCCCATCGATCCACTAGGTACAGAACTGGTGGGAGGGAGGTGAGTGTGGGAGGGAGGAGAGTGCAGAGGAGAGGGAGAGAGTGGAAGGAATGGAGAGGGAACGGAGGAGAGTGCTTAAGGGAGGGGGGTGAGTGCCAAAGGGAGGGAGGAGAGTCTGGAGGGAGATGAAAGCATTTGGAAAGCAGTGGTGTAATCAGACAAAGTCAGCATGCATTTATGAAAGGAAAATAAATCGTGCTTGACAAATATGCCAGCATTCTTTGAAGAGGTAACTAGTAGGGTTGATCAGCGAGAACCAGTGAATGTGGTTTATTTAGACTGTCAGAAGGCTTTTGACAAGGTATCACCTAGCAGATTAATGTGTAAAGTCAAAGTGTATGGGATAATAATAAATAATCTTTTTATTGTCACAAGTAAGCTTACATTAACACTGCGATGAAGTTACTGTGAAAAGCCACATTCCGGTGCCTGTTAGGGTACATGGAGAGAGAATTCAGAATACTCAGCTGGTATAGGATTTGAACCCGCGCTGCTGGCCTTGTTATGCATCACAAACCAGCTGTCTATCCCACTGAGCTAAACCAGCCAGGTAGTGTCTTGCGATGGATAGAAAGTTGGTTAGCAGACAGGAAACAAAAAGTTGGAATAAATGGGTCTTTTTCTGATTGGCAGGCAGTGACTAGTGGGGTACCGCAGGGATCGGACCCCAACTGTTCACATATATCAATGATTTAGATGAGGGAACTAAATGTATTATCTCCACATTTGCAGATGATACAAAGTTGGGTGGGAGGGTGAGCTGTGAGGAGGATACAGAGGTGCTTCAGCGGGATTTGGACAGGCTGAGTGATGGGCCACATGTCTGGCAGATACAGTATAATATGGTTAAATATGAAGTTATCTGCTTCGGCAGCAAAAATAGGCAGATTATTATTTGAATGGGTGTAAATTGAGAGAAGTGGATGCTCAGTGAGGCCACAGTGTCCTCGTGCACCAGTCGCTGAAAGTAAGCGCGCAGGTACAGCAGGCAGTAAAGAAGGTAAATGGTATGTTGACCTTCATAGCGGGAGGATTTGAGTATCGGACTAGAAATATTTTACTGAAATTGTATCGGGCATTGGTGAGGTCACACCTGGAGTATTGTGAGCAGTTTTGGTGTCCTTATCTGAGGAAGGATGTTCTTTCTATGGAGGGAATGCGGTGACGGTTTACCAGGCTGATTCCTGGGGGGATGGCGGGACTGTCATATGAGGAGAGACTACGTCAGTTAGGATTATATATACTGGAGTTTAGAAGAGTGAGGGGGGACCTCATAGAAACTTTAAAAATTCTAACAAGGTTAAACAGGGTAGGGTGGCACATGGCTCAGTGGTTAGCACTGGGACTATAGCGCTGAGGACCCGGGTTCAAATCCCAGCCCTGGGTCACTGTCAGTGTGGAGTTTGCACATTCTCCTCGTGTCTGCGTGTGTCTCACTCCCACAACCCAAAGATGTGCAGGGTAGGTGGATTGGCCATGATAAATTGCCCCTTAATTGGAAAAAGAAATAATTGGGTACTTTAAAATGCTTTAACAAAATTAAATAGGATAGATTCAGAAATGTTCCCGATGGTGGAGGAGTCCAGAACTGGGAGGGGGGGGGTTATAGTTTGAGGATAAAGGCTGAACCTTGTAGGACTGAGGCGCGGAGAAGTTTCTTCACCCAGAGAGGGGTGAATCTCTGGAATTCACTACCACAGAAAGTAGTTGAGGCTAAAACATGGGGCGCAATTCTCCCATCGGGAGACTAAGGGCGGAATTCTCCGCAAAGGCCGAAGCCGTCGTGAAACACTCCGGGTTTCACGACGGCGTCGGAGGCCACTCCTCGCCACCTATTCTCTCTCTCCCCCCCCCCCCCCCCAGGGGGCTAGGAGTGGCGCTCCGTAAATCACGGCCACCGGGCCTTGACACTGGCGTCAAGGCGGCGCGCCGAGAATGACGTGGCCAGCGGCGCCTAATGACGTCAGCCGCGCACGCGCAGGTTGGCCGGCTCCAACCCGCGCATGCGCGGTTGCCGTCTTCCCCTCCGCTGCCCCGCAAGACGTGGCGGCTTGATCTTGCGGGGCGGCGGAGGGTAAAGAGTGCGTCTCTTGGAGACGCCGGCCCGACGATGGGTGGGCACCGATCGCGGGTCAGTCCCCTCCCGAGCACGGCCGTGGTGCTCGCTCCCCTCTCCGCCCCCCCCATAGGCCCCATACTCACCTTTTGCGCCAGGTGTGGTTGCCGCCGGCGTGAACAGGTTGGGAACGGCAGCTCGGCCCATCCGAGCGGCGTGTCGTAAAATGCGACATGCCATTTGGGGGGAGGTGGGAGAATCGCGGGGGGTGCTAGAGCGGCCCTCCCGCGATTCTCCCACCCGGCGTGGGAGCAGAGAATCGCGCCCTAAGTCCCGATGCCGGAGTGAAAACCGAAGTGTTTTACTCCGGCGTCTGAGGCCGCTCCCAGCCCCCTATTCTCCTGCCCCCGGGGGGCTAGGAGCGGCGCCACGAAAATAACGTGGCATTGGATAGATCTTGCGGGGCGGCAGGGGAAAGGAGGTCCTCCTTCAGAGATGCCGGCCCGCCGATCGTTGGGCACCAATCACGGGCCAGACACCTTTTGAGGCCCCTCCCGGTGCAAGAACCCCCCCTCCCCCTCCCACAGACCGCCCCCCCCCCCCCCCCCCCCAGCGTTCCCGCGCTGTTCCCGCCGGCAGTGACCAGGTGTAGACAGCACCGGCGGGAACCTGTGGTGTTGGGCAGGCTGCTCGACCCATCCGGGCCGGAGAATCGCCGCTCGCCCGTTACAAACGGCGAGCGCGATTCTCTCAGCGGCCACCGTGAATCACGCCGAGCTGGTTTTGGGGGGGAGGGGGGAATTGCGTGCGGGTGCCGGGGCGGTGTGCTGGGACTCGCTCGGCGCCCCAGCGATTCTCCCACCCGGCGTGTGGGGGGAAAATTCCACCCATTGCGTAGTTTCACAGTAGTGCAGTGGTTAGCATTGTCGCTTCACAGCGCCTGGGTCCCAGGTTCGACTCCCGACTTGGGTCACTGTCTGTGCAGAGTCTGCGCCTTCTCCCCGTGTCTGCGTGGGTTTCCTCCGGGTGCTCCGGTTCCCTCCCAGAAGTTCCGAAAGACGTGCTGTTAGTTAATTTGGACATTCTGAATTCTCCCTCTGTGTACCCGAACAGATGCTTGAATGTGGCGACTACGGGCTTTTCGCAGTAGCTTAATTGCAGTGTAAATGTAAGCCTACTTGTGACAATAAAAAAAGATAACTATTATTATTATGAAGAAGGAAGAGGGCAGCGCGGTGACGCAGTGGTTAGCACTGTGGCCTCACAGCGCCGAGGTCACAGGTTCGATCCCGGCTCTGGGTCACTGTCCGTGTGGAGTTTGCACGTTCTCCCCGTGTCTGCGTGGGTTTCGCCCCCACAACCCAAAGATGTGCAGGGTAGGTGGAGTGGCCACGCTAAATTGCCTCTTAATTGGAAAAAATGAATTGGGTACTCTAAAAATAAAAAATAAAATTATTAAGAAGGAATTAGATTTCGCTCTTGGGGCTAACGGGATCAAAGGATGGGGGGGAAGGCAGGATCAGGGTATTAAACATGATGATCAGCCATGATCGTGATGAATGGCAGAACAGGCTCAAAGGGCTGCTTCAATTTTCTATGTTTCTATGAGAGCTTAGAGAGGAGAGGGAAGAGGGAAGTGAGTGCAGAGGGGAGGGAGGGAAGGGAGAAGAATGTGGAGGGGAGGGAGGAGAGTCGAAGGGCAGGGAGGAGAGTGAGGAGGGGAGGGTGAAGAATGTGGAGAGGAGTGAGGAGAGAGTGGAGGGAGGAGAGAATGGAGGGGAGAGACGGAGTGAGGGGAGACCGGGTGGGAGAGGCAACCAGGGGCATAGATAGAGCCAGGGACAGAGAGAGAGAGCCAAGGGTCGAGAGAAAGAGCCAGGGACAAGAGAGAGAGAGAGAGAGAGCCAAGGGGGAGAGAGAGAGAGAGAGAGAGAGAGAGAGAGAGAGAGAGCCAGGGGGAGAGAGAGAGAGAGAGAGAGAGAGAGCCGGGGGAGAGAGAGCCAAGGGTCGAGAGAAAGAGCCAGGGACAGAGAGAGAGAGAGAGACAGACAGAGAGCCAGGGGCAGAGAGAGAGAGAGAGAGACAGAGAGCCAGGGACAGAGAGAGAGAGAGAGAGAGAGAGAGAGAGAGAGAGAGCCGGGGGAGAGAGAGCCAAGGGTCGAGAGAAAGAGCCAGGGACAGAGAGAGAGAGAGAGACAGAGAGCCAGGGGCAGAGAGAGAGAGAGAGAGCCAGGGGGAGAGAGAGAGAGAGAGAGGGAGAGCCGGGGGAGAGAGAGCCAAGGGTCGAGAGAAAGAGCCAGGGACAGAGAGAGAGAGACAGAGAGCCAGGGCCAGAGAGAGAGAGACAGGGGAGAGAGAGCCAAGGACAGAGAGAAAGAGCCAGGGACCGAGAGAGACAGAGAGACGGGGCAGAGAGAGGCAGAGAGAGAGAGAGACAGGGCTAGAGAGAGAGAGACAGGGATAGAGAGAGAGAGAGAGAGACAGGGACAGAGAGAGAGAGAGAGAGAGGCCAGAGGCAGAGAGAATGAGAGCCAGGAGGAGAGAGACAGAGAGCCAGGGGCAGAGAGAGATGGGGCAGAGAGGGACAGAGATGAGAGAGATATAGGGGCAGAGAGAGAGAGAGAGCCAGGGGAGAAAGTAAAATGGCAGGAAGAAAGAAGAAAAAGTTAGGGGGAGAGGAGCGGGGGGGAGAGAGAGATGGGAAGAAGGAGAGAGATAAAAGAGTGAGAGCTAAGAAAGTGAGTGTGAGAAAGAGAAGCCGAGAAAGTGAAGCAGAGAAAGTGAGAGTGAGAAGCTGTAAGGGGGAGGGATTGAGGGGGAAGAGTGCAAGGGGAGAGATGGAGTGAGAGAGGAAGAGAGAGGACCCAAGGGAAGAGAGAATGCGAGGGGCGAGAGTGAAGGGGTGGGGGGACTGCCAGTGGGGAGCAGGGGGGGAATGAGCGGGGGGGGGGGGAAGAATGTTAGCTGGGAGAGAGAGGGTAGGGGGTGTGGTGAATCCTCTCCAGGGTTAGATGTAAACCCTGATATGTGCTGTGGATTTTGCTCAACATGGCAAATATTGACACGATTTGAACAAGGAGCCTGTGAATGTCAACAAATCCCAACCTCACTCACACAGCAATGAAGTCAGCAGGTAAACAGCATACACAGGGTCACCAATAAATGTGTTGCTATGAGGAGAGAGTGGGACAGTGGGATTACTCTTGGGCTGGCCGAAAGCATAAACCAGCACAAACTCAATGGGCCAAATGGCCTCCTTCAGTGTTGGAAACCACAATGATGAGAAGGAGCTGTTAGCCCTGTTTTGCAAAGTTCAAATTGTGAGGAAATTATGCAAATCAAAATGCACCATCAATTAATTGCTTAGAGGCTGCAATTTAAAAATCATCCTTTAATTCGAAATGTGAAATAATAGGGCTCCTTGAATCCAGAATATTGATTGCTGGGTTTAAGCAAACCTACAATTACACATCCCACACTCTGCTGATCCTCTACTGCCACCTGCTGGAGTTCCATCATATTACACACAAGGGTGTTTTCCCTGTAAACCTGTGTTTGGATTTTCTTTCTCCTTCATCCCAATGCCTCACCTTATCCAGCCTGATTCCCCTGCTGTAAATGGCCACACCTGCTAAGGTACGAAATGCAGCGGCAGCCTCGAAAGTCTCGCCAAGGTGGCCATTGTACGTGTTAGCGAAAGGGTCCGTGACCTTGGAAAAGGGTTATGTATGGAGGGTGGGAGGGGAGATACATTTATGTCCAGTATTTCCAAACTCGACTGACTTGAAAAAGACAAACGAAAGGACGAAGGAAATCTCCGCTGCATACTTAGTGCAGTTAACTTAGAGTCATATAACCCCTACAGTGCAGAAGGAGACCATTCAGCCCATCGAGCCTGCTCTGATCTTCTGAAAGAACATGCCACCCAGGCCCACCCCCCACCCTATCCCCATAACCCAACCTCACCAGCACCTCTTTGGACATTAAGGGACAATTTTAGCGTAGCCAATCCATCTAACCTGCACATCTTTGGACTGTGGGAGGAAACCAGAGCACCCAGAGGAAACTAACGCAGACACGGGGAGAACATGCAAACTTCACACTGTAAGGGCCCTTCCTGTTCGTTCCCTCATTTCCCACTTCTTTTATTTTGCCGTCATCATTTTTGATCCATGGATATTTAACGCACATTTGTACCTTTAAGTCGAGCAGAGGAAGTGAGGAACTCAAAAGGTGCAGAATTGTACACTGCATTATTGGAGATATAGCTTTGGAACAGCAGAACTTAGACTTTCAGGCACCCGAGAGATCGGAGGGATTCGGTCCGATTGGCTGGCTGGTGGGCAATGAATTAGCCAAAGGCCGCATTCTGCCCGGCGACAGGCAGTGATTGGGTCCTACCCGAGTGGGATGGTTTTCAGAGAACGCAGGAAATGGCGATTGGATCCTGGGCGCTCAGAGAAGAAGCTGTGAGTGTCTATCTCTCTCTTTCTGTCTCTCTCTTTCTCAAGAAATGCTGCTTAACTGCTGATCTCTGAACTTGCAGCGACGTTCTTGACACCTACATAGAACATAGAACATAGAACATTACAGCGCAGTACGGGCCCTTCGGCCCTCGATGTTGCGCCAACCTGTGAAACCATCTGAAGCCTATCTGACCTACACTATTCCATTTTCATCCATATGTCTATCCAGTGACCACTTAAATGCCCTTAAAGTTGGCGCGTCTACTACTATTGCAGGCAGGGCGTTCCACACCCCTACTACTCTCTGAGTAAAGAAACTGCCTCTGACATCTGTCCTATATCTATTACCCCTCAATTTAAAGCTATGTCCCCTCGTGTTGGTCATCACCATCCGAGGAAAAAGACTCTCACTGTCCACCCTATCTAACCCTCTGACTATCTTATATGTCTCTATTAAGTCACCTCTCAGCCTTCTCCTCTCTAACGAAAACAACCTCAATTCCCTGAGCCTTTCCTCGTAAGACCTTCCCTCCATACCAGGCAACATCCTAGTAAATCTCCTCTGAACCCTTTCCAAAGCTTCCACATCCTTCCTATAATGTGGTGACCAGAACTTTACGCAGTACTCCAGGTGCGGCCGCACCAGAGTTACGTACAGCTGCAGCATGACCTCGTGGCTCCGAAACTCAATCCCCCTACTGATAAAGGCTAGCACACCATATGCCTTCTTAACAGCCCTATTAACCTGGGTGGCAACTTTCAGGGATTTATGTACCTGGATGCCGAGATCTCTCTGTTCATCTACACTACCAAGAGTCTTGCCATTAGCCCAGTACTCTGCATTCCTGTTACTCCTTCCAAAGTGAACCACCTCACACTTTTCCGCATTAAACTCCATCTGCCACCTCTCAGCCCAGCTCTGCAGCTTATCTATGTCCCTCTGTATCCTATAACATCCTTCAGCACTATCCACAACTCCACCGACCTTCGTGTCATCTGCAAATTTACTAACCCATCCTTCTACACCCTCTTCCAGGTCATTTATAAAAATGACAAACAGCAGTGGCCCCAAAACAGATCCGTGCGGTACACCACTAGTAACTGAACTCCAGGATGAACATTTGCCATCAACCACCACCCTCTGTCTTCTTTCAGCTAGCCAATTACTGATCCAAACCGCTAAATCACCTTCAATTCCATACTTCCTTATTTTCTGCAATAGCCTACCGTGGGGAACCTTATCAAACACCTTACTGAAATCCATATACACCACATCAACAGCTTTACCCTGATCCACCTATTTGGTCACCTTCTCAAAAAACTCAATAAGGTTTGTGAGACATGACCTACCCTTCTAAAAACCGTGTTGAGTATCGCTAATCAACTTGTTCTTTTCAAGATGATTATAAACCCTATCTCTTATAACCTTTTCCAACATTTTACCCACAACCGAAGTAAGGCTCACAGGTCTATAATTACCAGGGTTGTCCTCTACTCCCCTTCTTGAACAAGGGGACAACATTTGCTATCCTCCAGTCTTCCGGCACTATTCCTGTCGACAAAGACGACATAAAGATCAAGGACAAAGGCTCTGCAATCTCCTCCCTGGCTTCCCAGAGAATCCTAGGATAAATCCCATCTGGCCCAGGGGACTTATCTATTTTGACATTTTCTAAAATTGCTAACACCTCCTCCTTTTGAACCTCAATTCCATCTAGCCTGGTCGACTGAACCTGAGTGTTCTCGACAACATTGTCTTTCTCCAGTGTAAACACTGACGAAAAATATCCATTTAATGCTTCCACTATCTCCTCTGATTCCACACACAACTTTCCACTACTATCCTTGATTGGCCCTAATCTTACTCTAGTCATTCTTTTGTTCCTGATATACCTATAGAAAGCCTTAGGGTTTTCCTTGATCCTATCCGCCAACGACTTTTTGTGTCCTCTCCTCGCTCTTCTTAACTCTCCCTTTAGGTCCTTCCTGGCTAACTTGTAACTCTCAAGTGCCCTAACTGAGCCTTCATGTCTCATCCTAACATAAGCCTTCTTCTTCCTCTTGACAAGTGCTTCAACTTCCTTAGTAAACCACGGTTCCCTTGCTCGACAACTTCCTCCCTGCCTGACAGGTACATACTTATCAAGGACACGCAGTAGCTGTTCCTTGAAAAAGCTCCACATTTCGATTGTACCCATCCCCTGCAGTTTCCTTCCCCATCCTATACATCCTAAATCTTGCCGAATAGCATCATAATTGCCTTTCCCCCAGCTATAATTCTTGCCTTGCGGTATATACCTATCCCTGCCCATTGCTAAAGTAAACATAACCGAGTTGTGATCACTATCACCAAAGTGCTCACCTACATCTAAATCTAACACCTGGCCGGGTTCATTACACAGTACCAAATCCAATGTGGCCTCGCCCCTTGTTGGCCTGTCTACATACTGTGTCAGAAAACCCTCCTGCACACACTGCACAAAAACTGACCCATCTATAGTACTCGAACTATAGTATTTCCAGTCAATATTTGGAAAGTTAAAGTCCCCCATAACAAATACCCTGTTACTCTCGCTCCTGTCAAGAATCATCTTTGCAATCCTTTCCTCTACATCTCTGGAACTATTCGGAGGTCTATAGACAACTCCCAACAGGGTGACCTCTCCTCTACTGTTCCTAACCTCGGCCCATACTGCCTCAGTAGACGAGTCCTCAAACGTCCTTTCTACCGCCGTAATACTTTCCTTGATTAACAATGCCACACACCCCCCTCTTTTACCATCTTCTCTGTTCTTACAGAAACATCTAAATCCTGGAACCTGCAACAACCATTCCTGTCCCTGCTCTACCCATGTCTCCAAAATCGCCACAACATCGAGATCCCAGGTACCAACCCATGCTGCAAGCTCACCCACCTTCTTCCGGATGCTCCTGGCGTTGAAGTAGACACACTTCAAACCAGCGTCCTGCTTGCCAGTGCCCTCTTTCGAACTTTTAACCCTATCCCTGACCTCACTACTCTCAACATCCTGTACACTGGGACTACAATTTAGGTTCCCATCCCCCTGCTGAATTAGTTTAAACCCCCCCCCGAAGAGCACTAGCAAATCTCCCCCCCCAGGATATTGGTACCCCTCTGGTTCAGGTGAAGACCATCCTGTTTGTAGAGGTCCCACCTACCCCAGAATGAGCCCCAATTGTCCAGGAAACCAAAACCCTCCCTCCTGCACCATCCCTGTAGCCACGTGTTCAACTCCTCTCTCTCCTTATTTCTCACTTCGCTAGCACGTGGCACGGGTAACAACCCAGAGATAACAACTCTGTTTGTTCTAGCTCTCAGCTTCCACCCTAGCTCCCTGAATTTCTGTCTCAAATCCCCATCTCTCTTCCTACCTATGTCGTTGGTACCTATGTGGACCACGACTTGGGGCTGCTCCCCCTCCCCCTTAAGGATCCCAAAAACACGATCAGAGACATCACGAACCCTGGCACCTGGGAGGCAACACACCAACCGTGAGTCTCTTTCGTTCCCACAGAACCTCCTGTCTGTTCCTCTAACTATGGAGTCCCCAATGACAAGTGCTCTGTTCCTCTTCTCCCTTCCCTTCTGAGCAACAGGGACAGACTCTGTGCCAGAGACCTGCGCCCTATTGCTTACCCCTGGTAAGTCGTCCCCCACAACAATATCCAAAATGGTATACTTGTTATAGAGGGGAACGACCACAGGGGATCCCTGCACTGCCTGCCGGTTCCCTCTCCCTCCCCTGACGGTAACCCATCTACTTTCTTCTTTCACCTGAGGTGTGACTACCTCCCTATAACTCCTCTCAATAACCTCCTCCACCTTCCGAATGATCCGAAGTTCATCCAGCTCCAGCTCCAGGTCCCTAATGCGGCTCTCGAGGAGCTGGAGTTGGGTGCACTTCCCGCAGATGTAGTCAGAAGGGACACTAGAGGTGACCCTTTCCTCCCACATTCTGCACCTTGATGAATCTACAGTGAAAACCATTACAGACTTAAAGCAAAAACCTCCAACTGAAAGCCGGAACTGAAGAAAGGTAGACTGGAAGACAGCTGTTAGAAACAAAAGACTCTTATCCTTTTACTTTCATCATTATTTTCACACTCCTCCTTTCCCCTCTGTGTTTGTTTGTCTGCCGTGTGTGTGTGTGTGCACGCGCAGAGGGTGGGGGGCAAGTTAAAGAGGGGGGGGATTAGGAATTAGATAATAGTTAAACAGTTGTATTTGCTGCAAATTCCATTGTGGTTCTTGTGATAAATAAAAAAATAATGGTGTTTTAATTTACAAAGACTAATTATTCGGCAGCCTATGACCTGAGTCTTTGGGTATCTTCAAAGAATTAATTGGGTTGTAATCGCGGTCAAGTGGGGCAGGAATTGACCGCGTACTGGCCTAGGGGGTCGTAACAACACAGTCACCCAATGACGAATTCAAACCCGGGTCCCTGGCGCTGTGAGGTAGCAGTGCTCACCACTGTGTCACCCTTATATTAATAATGTCACCAACAAAATAGCACCCAGAGAAAATCATGAAGGGGGCTTGCTAGTTTCGATGTGGGGAGAAGATGCTCCCAGTTGTGGGGGAAGGTAAGAATTAGAAGATCGTAAATATAGGGCAATCACTGATAAAGGCAAGAGGGAATTTAGGAGAAATGACTTCACCCAGAGAGGGGTTAGAATGGGGAGCCCACTAGTACAGGGAGTAGTTCAAGCAAACAGCAGAGGAACATTTCAGACAGAAAGAGGATGTCAAAGATCCAATGCTATTCGAAGAGCGGGTCAAGTTCACATGATGTCCTGGTCAACATTCTTCCCTGAAGCAGTTGAGAGCTCCTGCATTGTTGTTTGGTAGGAATCACTGCGCTTGGAAATGCTTGGTGCTATTTCTGGAAAATGGTGATAATAAACTGTACGATTTTTTATTTTAAAAAGATCACAAATGTAAATATTCTGTCCGCACGGCTTTGACTTTAATGTGAGTGAGGTGCAGCGGTGGGGGTGGGGGGGATAAAGAATTGTGCAGAGTGATAATTGATGGATCACATCATAGTGGGACCACCGTTTTGCTGGGTATTTTCACTGTAACGATATTCTCCTCCGTATCCAATGCAATCTGCATTGCAGTCAAAGGTTACAATAGTAGCAAAGAATTTCATACTTCTCTCCCTCTAAATGCACGCGCCAAGACAAACTAACACTAGTCACGCCAGCCAGGAATGTGTGGCAAGCAGCAACTGTGGGAGAACACTACCCCACGCCTTCTAATCTCAGGGACGTTTTCTCAGCATTCGAGAAACATCTAACTCAAATACCTTTCCGCACAAATCATGATCTGTCTAGCAGTTAAGCCTCCGACTTGCTGTTAACTCTTTAGCAGCAACATTGAGGCCAAACCTACTCTGTTACCTCCTCCGCCAAGTCCCGTGACATTCAATGATTATGCCGCTTCCCCAGTGGGCAATGCCACCTTTACATTCTAAATGGGTTCGATAAAGAGGGATGAGAAGAGGCAGCACCACCCCCCCCCCCCCCCCCCCCCCCCCCCCCCACCGCCGGTCCCCGGAGAATCGCTCGGGAGTCTCGCGCGCGAACTACGCGGCATGGGGAGAGGGCCATTGAGAGAGCTCCCCCCAGCGACTCTCCGCGAGAAACTGGGCGAGTTCCCGACGGCATGGTTCTAACCATCTATCGGCTGTCGGGAACGTTCCGTGGCAGCTGCAGACTCAGTCCGCAGCCGCCCTATTGGGGAGCGGGGGGGGAGGGGATCAATCACTGGGGGGGAGGGGGGGACTCGTGGACAGCCAGGTGAGCAATCGGGCGGCACAGAGCCATGGGCGTGCGCGATCTCGGGGTGGCCTACATTTTTGCTGCCACTCTGCGGTCCGAGTCCGCCATGTCCCACAAAGCAGCCGCTGCAGGCCGCCGCCGTGCGCACGTGCAGACTCCCGACCGGAAGTGCGGGGCACCTTACCCGCAGCCAGAGCTGCGAGGAGCTCTCCGGGGCACTGCCAGCACCCTGCAGGTAGGAGAATCGCTCAGGACTTTCTCAAGGAAAGTCCAGAGTGAAAGGCTCGCTTTTTCGGGGCTGCCATGGGAACATCGCCCCGTTATTGGAAAATCCAGCCTAGTACCTCTAACAGTGCAGCATGCCCTCCAGGTGACTGCCCAGCTTATGTAGCAAAGGCACTGAACCCGAGCCCCTGCATAACTGAAGGAGCCCGACAGGGTACACAAAGGATTTCTGTCCATGTCCTGTCCAATAATCTTACCTTGATCCACAGAAAGCGACAGAGTAACCATAGGGTACAACAGACATTCTCCCTGTATAAAACAGAGTGAGGCCACAGCTCGACCATTGTGCGCAGTTCTGGAATCCACATTATTGGAGGGATGTGATAGCACTGGAAAGGGTGCAGAGGAGATTTACCAGGATATCGCCTGGAGAGTTTTAGTTATGAAGAAAGATTGGGGGGGGGGGGGGGGGGATGTGATTGAGGTGTGTAAAATTATGAGGGGCATAGACAGAGTAGAGAGGAAGAAACTTTTCTCCTTGGTGGAGGGATCACCCCCCCCCCCCTCCCCCCCCCCCCCCCCTCCCCCAGGGGGTATAGATTTAAGGTAAGGGGCAGGAGGTTTAGAGGGGGCGTGGGGACGTGAGGAAAAGTGTTTTTACCCAGAGGGGGTGGGGGGTGTGGAACTCGCTTCCTGAAAGGCTGGTGGAGGCAGAAACCCTCATAACATCCAATGAAGGAACAATTTATAGATCCCACCAAGTTATCACAGACACAGGTCTACTCATTTGAATGGCCTGCAAAATCGAAGGGTTTGCTATGTCATTAAGGGTGTGGGTATAACCCGTGCATCTACATTTTTTGCTACTTTCTGTTCACTTATATTTATTTCCGACAGGATTTTCTTTTACCTTTTGCAACCTGAGTCACACTAGTATAAGACCATAAGACATAGGAGCAGAATGAGACCATTCGACCCATCGAGTCTGCTCCGCCATTCAATCATGGCTGATATTTTCTCATCCCCATTCTCCTGCCTTCTCCCTATAACCTCGGTCCTCTTTTTAAAAAATAAATTTAGAGTACCCAATTCATTTTTCCAATTAAGGGGCAATTTAGCATGGCCAATTCACCTACCCTTTGCGTTGTGGGGGTGAGACACACATAGGGGAGAATGTGCAAACGCCGCACAAGACAGTGACCCGGGGCCAGGATCGGACCCGGGTCCTTGGTGCCGGCAGGCAGCCGTGCTAACCACTGCGTGGTCGTGCCGCCCACCACAACATTTAAGAAGTATTTAGATGTGCACTTATGATGCCAAGACAGACAAGGATACGGCCAAGTGGTGGAAAATGGGATTAGAATAGTTAGGTGGTTGTTTATTGACCAGTGCAGGCTGGATGGGCCTTTTCTGTGCTGGAGGACTCTCTGATCCACGATGCTTCATGTGCAAACCTTTTCTTAACTTCTCGAATGTTATTGTGTTGACACGTTGGTAAAAAATAACAAGATAGCTGAAGACTAAAAGAGTTTAGCGCTGCATTCTCTGCCAGCCTTCCCAGGCATCTTTTTCAATCGCACTTGAAGTCACTCTTGTGGTTTTTTTTTTTGCACAGGATTAACACCTCGCAGTCGAGGATCTTCTTCACCTAGTTATGAAAATACCTCGTACCAAATCTGCATAAAAACAGCCTGGGAGCCAAAAACAGGGGTGTTGAGAAACGGCTGTTAGCGGGAGCAGCAAGTGGATAGAAGAGAATATGTGAACTGACTTGTGCAGCTCTCAGAATCGGTGATCCTCACTCGGTCGCTGTGATGCATCGCCACAAGGAGGCATCTGTGCCACAGACCATTCCCAGATCCTCTTTTGTGCTGGGGTAATTCTGGATGTTCGAACAGTCTAGTCTGCGTTCTGAGCTGGACCCCCTCTGGCTGAGAACTCTGCCTTTCCCACATCTGTGACAGAACAGCAGATCACACTGCACATGTGTTTTTTTTTAAACAAGGCCCTGCAACGTCCAACGCCTTCCTTGCCCCCCCCCCCCCCCCCCCCCCCCCCCCCCCCCCCACCCCCCACTCTTCTCCTGGCTGCTGCTGCCTCTCCAGTTCACAAAGCACACGCGTCCCTGCTACACGACAGCACAACGGGTGATACCGGAACCGAGAGGTTACAACTGCAAGGAAAGACCGAACCAGTCTCCCCCTGGAAAAGAAATGGCGGAGGAGTGAACTTGAAAGATCGAAGCCGGAAATAAAAGAGAGTCACCGTTGAACCCAATGAGGAATTCAGAAACAATTCTTTACCCTGAGTGGATTTTGCTATCCTCAGGAAGAGTTGAAGCAAACGGCAGAGGAACAGAGAATATAGAAGCAGGAGAAGGCCATTCGGCCCTTCAAGCCTGCTCTGCTGTTCAATAAGGTCATAGCTGACCATCCAATTCAATAACCAGTTCTCGCTTTCCTCCCCATATCCTTTGATCCCTTTAGCCCCAAGTGCTAATCTAACTTCTTCTTGAAAACATGCATGTACGCATGTACAGTAGACTCCATTTGCATATCATTAGCGGGCCTGACCCGGTATTCACCAGGGACTCCACGATTCTCCGCCTCCGATGGGCCGAATTCCCGACGGCGCGGTTCTGTGCCGCTGGCTGATGGGCTTCTGCCGGGGCCGGGTGGAGTAGCGGGGGGTGACCAGGAGGTGGGCTGAGGGGTCGGGGTGGACGGACATTGAACACCATTGCCGCAGCCGGCAAGGCAGCCATGCAGCTGCGCACACCGCTAACAGCCCGCCGTTACCTTAATGCCACGAGTTGTACCGGTGTCTCCCCAGGGCATCACTCTGGCCCCAGCCGACCCATCAGCTGTCTGGGCGCGCTCCAGCACAACCAGTGCCACCTTGTTGGCTGGGATGAGTGTGTGTGGGGAGTGTAATGTGTATGTGCGGCTGGGATGAGTGTGTGTGGGAAGTGTAATGTGTATGTGTGGCTGGGATGAGTGTGTGTGGGGAGTGTAATGTGTATGTGCGGCTGGGATGAGTGTGTGTGGGGGTGTGTAATGTGTATGTGCGGCTGGGGTGAGTGTGTGTGGGGAGTGTAATGTGTATGTGTGGCTGGGATGAGTGTGTGTGGGGAGTGTAATGTGTATGTGCGGCTGGGATGAGTGTGTGTGGGGGTGTGTAATGTGTATGTGCGGCTGGGGTGAGTGTGTGTGGGGAGTGTAATGTGTATGTGTGGCTGGGATGAGTGTGTGTGGGGAGTGTAATGTGTATGTGCGGCTGCAGCTTGTCAGCCTCCCGAGTGTCAATACGGACCCAGCCAATCCCACACCGGTTTTCATCGGAATTGATTGTGTTCCACGTGGGGTCGGTGCCAGTTGCGGAATCGGTTCAGGTTCGGTGCCAGTTATTCTGTCGTGAAAGTCCTGAAATTGTTCCCCGGGATCAACACTTCGTCTCACAAACGGGGAGAATCCCAAACACAATGTTTTGGCCTCAACTACTTTCTGTGGTAGAGAATTCCACAGGCTCACCACTCTCTGGGTGAAGACATTTCTCTTCATCTCTGTCTTCAAAGGTTTACCCAGTATCCTCAGACTGCGGCCCCTGGTTCTGGACTCCCCTGCCAACGGGAATATCATTGGTTCATCTACCCTGTCGAGTCGTGTTAGAAATGTATCGGTTTCTATGGGATCCCCCACCTCCTCAATCTTCTGATCTCCAGCGAATATTATGCTGTCTCAATCTCTCCTCAGGCATCAGTACCACCATGCCAGGAATGAGTCTGATAAACCTTCTTTGCACTCCCTTGATAGCAAGAACATCCTCCCTCAGATAAGGAGACCAAATCTGCCCACAATATTCCAGGTTTGGCCTCACCAAGGCCCTGCATAATTGCAGCAACACATCTCTGCTCCTGTACTCGAATCCTCTCGCAATGAAGGCCAACATACCATTCGCATTCTTTACCGCCTGCTGCACCTGCATGTTTACCTTCCGTGACTAGTGTACGAGGCCACCCAGGTCTCGTTGCACATTCCCCCCTCCTAATTTATAACCAATAATCTACCTTCCGCGTTTGCTACTAAAGTGGACAGCCTCACATTTGTCCACATTATACTGCATCTGCCATTCATTTGCCCACTCACACAGCTTGTCCAATCACACTGAAGCATCTCTGTACCCTCCTCACAGCTCACCCTCCCACCCAACTTGGTGTGTGATCTGAAGATACAGGGATATTACATCTAGTTCCCGCATCTAAATCATTAATATATATCGTAAATAGCTGGGGTCCCAGCACCAATCCCTGCGGTATCCCACGAGTCACCGTTTGCCATTCAGAAAAAGACCTGTTAATTCCAACTCTTGTTTCCTGTCTGCCTGCCAGTGTTCTATACGTCTCAATACACCACCCCTAATCCCTTGCACTTTAATTTTACACACTAATCTCTTATGTGAGACCTTGTCGGAAACCTTCTGAAAGTCCAAATATACATCCACATCCACTCGCTCCTCCTCATCAACTCTACTACTTACATCCTCAAAGAATTCCAGTAGGTTTGTCAAACATGATTTGCCTTTCGTAAATCCATTTGGTCTCTGCCACTGTTTTTCACGTACTCTGCTGCCTCACCAAACCCTGTGTTCCCCAACATTTCTGGTATCTTATTTGTGTCCTCATTTGTGAAGACAGAACCAAAGTCTGTATTTAGCTGGTCAGCCATTTCTTTGTTCCCCGTTGTAAATTCCCATTTCGGATTGTCTTCACCAATCAATGGAAGTTTTAGCAGTCAGTTTTTATGTTCCCTGCAAGCTTACTCTCGTAATCTATTTTTCCCTTCTTCATAAATTCCTCAGTCCTCCTTTGCTGAATTCTAAACTGCTCCCAATCCTCAGGTCTGCTGTTATTTTCTGCCAAATTCGCCAGACAGGAAGAAACGATTGTTGCAGTTCACCCATGCGCCCTTTGAATGTCTGACATTGCATATCCACTATCACCCCTTTAGGTAATGTCTCCCAGTTCATCATGGTCAACTCCTGCCTCATAACATCGTTGTTTCCTTTATTAAGATTCAGGACCCTAGTCTCAGAATCAACTACGCCACTCTCCATCCTGATGAAGAATTCCTATTATGGACGCTCATCCCAAAGGGCTCTAGGATGACTGGATTGTCAATGATTCCGTTCCCATGACACGATACTCAGTCTAGGATGGCCTGTTCTTGGGTTGGTTCCTCAACCTATTCATCCAAAAACCATCCCGTATACATGCCAGGAATTCCTCCTCTACGGCATTGTGACTAATTTGATTTTCCCAATCTATAGCAGATTAAAGCCATCCATAATCACAGGCGTTCATTTTGACCATACATCTCTAACTCACTGCTGAATGCCATTCCCAACATCAATACTACAGTTGAAAATTAAAATATCTTATTGTCACGAGTAGGCTTCAATGAAGTTACTATGAAAAGCCCCTAGTCACCACATTCCGGCGCCTGTTCAGGGAGGCTGTTACAGGAATTGAACTGTGTTGTTGGCCTGCCTTGGTCTGCTTTAAAAGCCAGCGATTTATCCCAGTGTGCTAAACCAGCCCCATTGAGGGTCCATATACAATCCCCACTAACGTTTCATGCCCTGACCCATGCAGATTCCACATCAAATGCATTGACGCATTTAGGAGACAGATAAACACATGAAGGAGCAAGGAATTGAAGGGTACGTTGATGGGGCAAGGTAAAGAGCGGTGGAAGCAGGTGCGTGTGAGTTTCAATGCAGACATGGCTCAGTAGGCCACAATCGTCTGTTTCAGTGCTACAGGGGATGGTTTAGCTCACCAGGCTAAATCGCTGGCTTTTAAAGCAGACCAAGCAGGCCAGCAGCACGGTTCAATTCCCGTACCAGCCTCCCCGGACAGGAGTCAGAATGTGGCGACTAGGGGCTTTTCACAGTAACTTCATTGAAGCCTACTCGTGACAATAAGTGATTTCCATTTTTTCATTTCCATATCCTATGTCATTATTTCAATGGTTTTCCACCTCGAGAGCCAGATTAGGCGATTATATGAGAGAAAATTCTGAATTTAATTGATTGCTGATGGGTTTTCTCCAGACGTTCCCTATGTTGACACATTGCTTCCAAGTTTCCGTAGGGTGCAGCCCTCCGGCACTCACTCAAAGAAGTCAGGCATTAAGTTAGGAAGATGTTGAATACAAACCTACTCTCGGTCCAATCTGACCCCGACACCTAAACATTCCAGCCGGGATCACAGGGTCACCGTCTGGAGTCAGAATGCTGACTGATATTAATCTGGAGTCAGAATGCTGATTGATATTAATCTGGAGTCAGAATGCTGACTGATATTAATCTGGAGTCAGAATGCTGACTGATATTAATCTGGAGTCAGAATGCTGATTGATATTAATCTGGAGTGAGAATGCTGACTGATATTAATCTGGAGTCAGAATGCTGACTGATATTAATCTGGAGTCAGAATGCTGACTGATATTAATCTGGAGTGAGAATGCTGACTGATATTAATCTGGAGTGAGAATGCTGACTGATATTAATCTGGAGTGAGAATGCTGACTGATATTAATCTGGAGTCAGAATGCTGACTGATATTAATCTGGAGTGAGAATGCTGACTGATATTAATCTGGAGTCAGAATGCTGACTGATATTAATCTGGAGTCAGAATGCTGACTGATATTAATCTGGAGTCAGAATGCTGACTGATATTAACCTGGAGTGAGAATGCTGACTGTTATTAATCTGGAGTCAGAATGCTGACTGATATTAATCTGGAGTCAGAATGCTGACTGATATTAATCTGGAGTCAGAATGCTGACTGATATTAATCTGGAGTCAGAATGCTGACTGATATTAATCTGGAGTCAGAATGCTGACTGATATTAACCTGGAGTCAGAATGCTGACTGATATTAATCTGGAGTCAGAATGCTGACTGATATTAACCTGGAGTCAGAATGCTGACTGATATTAATCTGGAGTCAGAATGCTGACTGACCTGGAGTCAGAATGTTGACTGATATTAATCTGGAGTCAGAATGCTGACTGATATTAATCTGGAGTCAGAATGCTGACTGATATTAATCTGGAGTCAGAATGCTGACTGATATTAATCTGGAGTCAGAATGCTGACTGATATTAACCTGGAGTGAGAATGCTGACTGATATTAATCTGGAGTCAGAATGCTGACTGATATTAATCTGGAGTCAGAATGCTGACTGATATTAATCTGGAGTCAGAATGCTGACTGATATTAATCTGGAGTCAGAATGCTGACTGATATTAATCTGGAGTCAGAATGCTGATTGATATTAATCTGGAGTCAGAATGCTGACTGATATTAATCTGGAGTCAGAATGCTGACTGATATTAATCTGGAGTCAGAATGCTGACTGACCTGGAGTGAGAATGCTGACTGATATTAATCTGGAGTCAGAATGCTGACTGATATTAATCTGGAGTCAGAATGCTGACTGATATTAATCTGGAGTGAGAATGCTGACTGATATTAACCTGGAGTGAGAATGCTGACTGATATTAATCTGGAGTCAGAATGCTGATTGATATTAATCTGGAGTCAGAATGCTGACTGATATTAATCTGGAGTCAGAATGCTGACTGATATTAATCTGGAGTCAGAATGCTGACTGACCTGGAGTGAGAATGCTGACTGATATTAATCTGGAGTCAGAATGCTGACTGATATTAATCTGGAGTCAGAATGCTGACTGATATTAATCTGGAGTGAGAATGCTGACTGATATTAACCTGGAGTGAGAATGCTGACTGATATTAATCTGGAGTCAGAATGCTGACTGATATTAATCTGGAGTCAGAATGCTGACTGATATTAATCTGGAGTCAGAATGCTGACTGATATTAACCTGGAGTCAGAATGCTGACTGACCTGGAGTCAGAATGCTGACTGATATTAATCTGGAGTCAGAATGCTGACTGATATTAATCTGGAGAAAGAATGCTGACTGATATTAATCTGGAGTCAGAATGCTGACTGATATTAATCTGGAGTCAGAATGCTGACTGATACTAATCTGGAGTCAGAATGCTGACTGATATTAATCTGGAGTCAGAATGCTGACTGATATTAATCTGGAGTAAGAATGCTGACTGATATTAATCTGGAGTCAGAATGCTGACTGATATTAATCTGGAGTCAGAATGCTGACTGATATTAATCTGGAGTCAGAATGCTGACTGATATTAATCTGGAGTCAGAATGCTGACTGATATTAACCTGGAGTCAGAATGCTGACTGATATTAATCTGGAGTCAGAATGCTGACTGGTATTAACCTGGAGTGAGAATGCTGACTGATATTAATCTGGAGTCAGAATGCTGACTGATATTAATCTGGAGTCAGAATGCTGACTGATATTAATCTGGAGTCAGAATGCTGACTGATATTAATCTGGAGTCAGAATGCTGACTGATATTAATCTGGAGTCAGAATGCTGACTGATATTAACCTGGTGTCAGAATGCTGATTGATATTAATCTGGAGTGAGAATGCTGACTGATATTAATCTGGAGTCAGAATGCTGACTGATATTAATCTGGAGTCAGAATGCTGACTGATATTAATCTGGAGTCAGAATGCTGACTGATATTAATCTGGAGTGAGAATGCTGACTGATATTAATCTGGAGTGAGAATGCTGACTGATATTAATCTGGAGTCAGAATGCTGACTGATATTAACCTGGAGTGAGAATGCTGACTGATATTAATCTGGAGTCAGAATGCTGACTGATATTAACCTGGTGTCAGAATGCTGACTGATATTAATCTGGAGTGAGAATGCTGACTGATATTAACCTGGAGTGAGAATGCTGACTGATATTAATCTGGAGTCAGAATGCTGATTGATATTAATCTGGAGTGAGAATGCTGACTGATATTAACCTGGAGTGAGAATGCTGACTGATATTAATCTGGAGTCAGAATGCTGACTGATATTAATCTGGAGTCAGAATGCTGACTGATATTAATCTGGAGTCAGAATGCTGACTGATATTAATCTGGAGTCAGAATGCTGACTGATATTAATCTGGAGTGAGAATGCTGACTGATATTAACCTGGAGTGAGAATGCTGACTGATATTAATCTGGAGTGAGAATGCTGACTGATATTAATCTGGAGTCAGAATGCTGACTGATATTAATCTGGAGTCAGAATGCTGACTGATATTAACCTGGAGTGAGAATGCTGACTGATATTAATCTGGAGTCAGAATGCTGACTGATATTAATCTGGAGTCAGAATGCTGACTGATATTAATCTGGAGTCAGAATGCTGACTGATATTAATCTGGAGTGAGAATGCTGACTGATATTAACCTGGAGTGAGAATGCTGACTGATATTAATCTGGAGTGAGAATGCTGACTGATATTAATCTGGAGTCAGAATGCTGACTGATATTAATCTGGAGTCAGAATGCTGACTGATATTAATCTGGAGTCAGAATGCTGACTGATATTAATCTGGAGTCAGAATGCTGACTGATATTAATCTGGAGTCAGAATGCTGATTGATATTAATCTGGAGTGAGAATGCTGACTGATATTAATCTGGAGTCAGAATGCTGACTGATATTAATCTGGAGTCAGAATGCTGATTGATATTAATCTGGAGTCAGAATGCTGACTGATATTAACCTGGAGTCAGAATGCTGACTGATATTAACCTGGAGTGAGAATGCTGACTGATATTAACCTGGAGTGAGAATGCTGACTGATATTAACCTGGAGTGAGAATGCTGACTGATATTAATCTGGAGTCAGAATGCTGACTGATATTAATCTGGAGTGAGAATGCTGACTGGTATTAATCTGGAGTCAGAATGCTGACTGATATTAACCTGGAGTGAGAATGCTGACTGATATTAACCTGGAGTCAGAATGCTGACTGATATTAATCTGGAGTCAGAATGCTGACTGGTATTAATCTGGAGTCAGAATGCTGACTGATATTAACCTGGAGTGAGAATGCTGACTGATATTAACCTGGAGTCAGAATGCTGACTGATATTAACCTGGAGTCAGAATGCTGACTGATATTAACCTGGAGTGAGAATGCTGACAGATATTAACCTGGAGTGAGAATGCTGACTGATATTAATCTGGAGTCAGAATGCTGACTGATATTAATCTGGAGTCAGAATGCTGACTGACCTGGAGTCAGAATGCTGACTGATATTAATCTGGAGTCAGAATGCTGACTGATATTAATCTGGAGTCAGAATGCTGACTGGTATTAACCTGGAGTGAGAATGCTGACTGATATTAATCTGGAGTCAGAATGCTGACTGACCTGGAGTGAGAATGCTGACTGATATTAATCTGGAGTCAGAATGCTGACTGATATTAATCTGGAGTCAGAATGCTGACTGATATTAATCTGGAGGAATGATACTGGAGAATGCTGACTGATATTAACCTGGAGTCAGAATGCTGACTGATATTAATCTGGAGTCAGAATGCTGACTGATATTAATCTGGAGTGAGAATGCTGACTGATATTAATCTGGAGTGAGAATGCTGACTGATATTAATCTGGAGTCAGAATGCTGACTGATATTAACCTGGAGTGAGAATGCTGACTGATATTAATCTGGAGTCAGAATGCTGACTGATATTAACCTGGTGTCAGAATGCTGACTGATATTAATCTGGAGTGAGAATGCTGACTGATATTAACCTGGAGTGAGAATGCTGACTGATATTAATCTGGAGTCAGAATGCTGATTGATATTAATCTGGAGTGAGAATGCTGACTGATATTAACCTGGAGTGAGAATGCTGACTGATATTAATCTGGAGTCAGAATGCTGACTGATATTAATCTGGAGTCAGAATGCTGACTGATATTAATCTGGAGTCAGAATGCTGACTGATATTAATCTGGAGTCAGAATGCTGACTGATATTAATCTGGAGTGAGAATGCTGACTGATATTAACCTGGAGTGAGAATGCTGACTGATATTAATCTGGAGTGAGAATGCTGACTGATATTAATCTGGAGTCAGAATGCTGACTGATATTAATCTGGAGTCAGAATGCTGACTGATATTAACCTGGAGTGAGAATGCTGACTGATATTAATCTGGAGTCAGAATGCTGACTGATATTAATCTGGAGTCAGAATGCTGACTGATATTAATCTGGAGTCAGAATGCTGACTGATATTAATCTGGAGTCAGAATGCTGACTGATATTAACCTGGAGTGAGAATGCTGACTGATATTAATCTGGAGTGAGAATGCTGACTGATATTAATCTGGAGTCAGAATGCTGACTGATATTAATCTGGAGTCAGAATGCTGACTGATATTAATCTGGAGTCAGAATGCTGACTGATATTAATCTGGAGTCAGAATGCTGACTGATATTAATCTGGAGTCAGAATGCTGATTGATATTAATCTGGAGTGAGAATGCTGACTGATATTAATCTGGAGTCAGAATGCTGACTGATATTAATCTGGAGTCAGAATGCTGATTGATATTAATCTGGAGTCAGAATGCTGACTGATATTAACCTGGAGTCAGAATGCTGACTGATATTAACCTGGAGTGAGAATGCTGACTGATATTAACCTGGAGTGAGAATGCTGACTGATATTAACCTGGAGTGAGAATGCTGACTGATATTAATCTGGAGTCAGAATGCTGACTGATATTAATCTGGAGTGAGAATGCTGACTGGTATTAATCTGGAGTCAGAATGCTGACTGATATTAACCTGGAGTGAGAATGCTGACTGATATTAACCTGGAGTCAGAATGCTGACTGATATTAATCTGGAGTCAGAATGCTGACTGGTATTAATCTGGAGTCAGAATGCTGACTGATATTAACCTGGAGTGAGAATGCTGACTGATATTAACCTGGAGTCAGAATGCTGACTGATATTAACCTGGAGTCAGAATGCTGACTGATATTAACCTGGAGTGAGAATGCTGACAGATATTAACCTGGAGTGAGAATGCTGACTGATATTAATCTGGAGTCAGAATGCTGACTGATATTAATCTGGAGTCAGAATGCTGACTGACCTGGAGTCAGAATGCTGACTGATATTAATCTGGAGTCAGAATGCTGACTGATATTAATCTGGAGTCAGAATGCTGACTGGTATTAACCTGGAGTGAGAATGCTGACTGATATTAATCTGGAGTAAGAATGCTGACTGGTATTAACCTGGAGTGAGAATGCTGACTGATATTAATCTGGAGTAAGAATGCTGATTGATATTAATCTGGAGTCAGAATGCTGATTGATATTAATCTGGAGTCAGAATGCTGACTGATATTAATCTGGAGTCAGAATGCTGACTGATATTAATCTGGAGTCAGAATGCTGACTGATATTAATCTGGAGTCAGAATGCTGACTGATATTAATCTGGAGTCAGAATGCTGACTGATATTAATCTGGAGTCAGAATGCTGACTGATATTAATCTGGAGTAAGAATGCTGACTGACCTGGAGTGAGAATGCTGACTGATATTAATCTGGAGTCAGAATGCTGACTGGTATTAATCTGGAGTGAGAATGCTGACTGATATTAATCTGGAGTGAGAATGCTGATTTATATTAATCTGGAGTGAGAATGCTGACTGATATTAATCTGGAGTCAGAATGCTGACTGATATTAATCTGGAGTGAGAATGCTGACTGATATTAATCTGGAGTCAGAATGCTGACTGATATTAATCTGGAGTGAGAATGCTGACTGATATTAATCTGGAGTGAGAATGCTGACTGATATTAATCTGGAGTGAGAATGCTGACTGATATTAATCTGGAGTCAGAATGCTGACTGATATTAATCTGGAGTCAGAATGCTGATTGATATTAATCTGGAGTCAGAATGCTGACTGATATTAATCTGGAGTCAGAATGCTGACTGATATTAACCTGGTGTCAGAATGCTGACTGATATTAATCTGGAGTGAGAATGCTGAGTGATATTTTCCCTTTTCACCCAGAGCAGTCAGGTCACTTTAGAAATCAGCTAAATCAGAGAATGCTGCGTTCATTAACAATAGTGGGGTACATAGGTGTACATAGGATCGTCGGCACAGAATCAGGCCATTCTGCCCAACCCATCCATGCTAGTACTCATGTTCCACTTCGATGTCCTCCCCTCCTGTCTCATCTATATCTATCACTGTGATGACCTATTCCCTTTCCCCTATATAAACTCATCTATATTATCTTTAATGCGTCAGTACCATTCACCCTATCCCCATAACCTACCCTGTACATTCCCAGACACTCAGGGGCAATTTAGCATGGTCAGCCCACCTAACCTGCACTTGCTTAGACCGTGGGAGGAAAGCGGAGCACCCGGAGGAAACCCACGTAGACACGGGGAGAACATGCAAACTCCGCACAGACAGTGACCCAAGGCCGTACTCCAACTTGCGTCCTTGGTGCTGTGAGGCAGCAGTGCTGACCACTGTGCCGCTGTCCCCTGCCACTGGGGAGTTATCCCCAGTGTCCTGGTCAATGTGTGTCTCTCAAGCAATGTCATCAAAACAGATTATCTGGTCAATGTCACATTGCTGTTTGAGGGAGCTGCCTGTGCACAAATTGGCTGTTGTGAGAAAAACGAGTGCTTCGGGTCCAGAACGCACCGATCGAAGTGTGGTGGAGGCAGGTTCAATCGAGGCATTCAAGAGAAAAGGCAGGCGAATGGCACTAAATCATGATGCTCGTTTGGAGAGCTGCGCCCGACACGATGGGCCGAACGGCCTCCTTCCGCGCTGCAACAATCCCGTGAATTCCTACATTGCAACAAGTGCACCAATGGCTGTTTTGCAATGCCGGAGATTGTGAAAAGCACGAGAGAAATGCAGGTCTTTTCCCTTTGCCCCTTGGGGACTGGAAATGGGCACGGCACTCAAAGTTCGAGTCAGTGTTTACCAGCGATTAAATCATTTAGCATTATTGAAATATGCCAAATTCTCGTCAGCTAAAGTCCTGACTATTCCTAGTTCCTTCCTCCTCTTCAAATTCCCCATTTAATTATGTCTCCGTGGTTCAATAGGACAAAAGATCCCCTGAGTTCTAAAGGTAAACAAGAGAGTGACCAACATGCTCCCCACCAGAGATCAATATTTAACTGTAAAAGGAGATGGTGTGGAATGTTCAGAATCACAGCTTAGACAGATGCTGGCTCAGTTTTATAAGCCAAACGACATATTATGTGGTGTGTCTTCCAAAGGCAACTTGATTAAAAAGCCCAGCAGTGCGCACCGCTCCAACCATCGGCCAATCCTTAACTTGGTCTCCAGACAGCAGCTCAAGCCGTCCAATGCCACGTCCAGTCCAACACAACCAGTCAAGAAACCAGCTCCATTTTGGAGGGCTCTTCTCAGTGGTTTGAATTCTTCTCAGCAGGGTTTCAGATGAACAACATGGAACGTCTCATTTCTGTCAGGCCCAAGGTGGCGAGAACAACATGTCTCACATCCTCCGGGGGCCTGAGGTGTACCCCAGACAGCATATCCCTCCCATTTTCAAATCCAGCATTTAGGCACCGCAGCTACCAGCTTGAGACTGGAGAAAAGAGGCTCACAGGGCCTAGTTGAAACATGACATTATCCGCCCGGCTCAATTCTGGGCCCGCACATTGACCATGTCTACATATTTCAGTTCGCGACAGTTATGTATGTGGGAGGTCGGGGCAGCACGGTGGCCTAGTGGTTAGCACAACCGCCTCACGGAGCTGAGGTCCCAGGTTCGATCCCGGCTCTGGGTCACTGTCCGTGTGGAGTTTGCACGTTCTCCCCGTGTCTGCGTGGGTTTCGCCCCCACAACCCAAAGATGTGCAGAGTAGGTGGATTGGCCACGCTAAATTGCCCCTTAATAGAAAAAAATAATTGGGTAATCTAAATTTATTTTTAAAAAACGTATGTGGGAGGTCCAGGGGGGAGGGGTGCTTTTATACCTTAGGAGGTTCAGCCCTTGCCCCCACCGATACCTCCATGGTGATAGACCTCAGCAGCTCTATCTAGCCTGTGAATTTCTAGGTGCAAAGTGGGAATACTGCTGACACAGGCCAAATACTCCCGAGGGCTCAGAGAGAAAAGAAACCTTGTGGAAAAGAATATTTTCCAAACTTTTTCTGTTAATCCTACTGGTTTTCAACTCCCTTGTTTGAATATAATGCAGGCTGGTACGAGCCTTCCACTCTTCAGTTCAATACAAGTCTGGTTAGACCTGAAAGACAAAGGGATTAAATGGATCATTGTTTCACTTGTGTGTGGGGAATTGGCGGTGATACCCACAGATAATCTCCTATAAAACAGCCACGTTACCTCAATGGAATCAGGAGCCAGGATAATACATGGATTATTATTCTAGCTACAATTTTCCACTTAGAAGTCGAATGTACAAGGGCGGCACTGTGCTGAGGACCCAGGTTCGAATCCCGGTCCCGGGTCACTGGCCGTGTGGAGTGTGCATATTCTCCCCATGTCTGCGTGGGTCTCACCCCCCCCCCCCCCCCCTCCCCCCCCCCCCCCACAACCCAAAGATGTGCAGTGCAGGTGGATTGGCCACGCTAATTTGCCCCTTAATTGGAAATAAAAAGTAATTGGGTGCTGTAAAATTGTTTAAAAAGTCAAATGTACAGAAACTTTCAAATAGTAGTGAAATTGGGGGGGTGGGGGGGGGGCACGGTGGTGCAGTGGGTTAGCCCTGTTGCTTCATGGCGCCGAGTTCCCAGGTTCGATCCCGGCTCTGGGTCGTTGTCCGTGTGGAGGTTGCACATTCTCCCGTGTTTGGATGGGTTTCGCCCCCACAACCCAAAGATGTGCAGGCTAGGTGGATTGGCCACGCTAAATTGCCCCTAAATTGGGAAAAATTAATTGGCTACATAAATTTTTTTTAAAAATAGTAGTGAAATGAATCAATGGTACAATGGATGACGGTGAGTCTTGTACATGACGGTCTTGCCATTTCCAATAGGGACCACTGAATCGAGCTCGTGTGTCAGGTTTTTTTTTGCCTCCTGCTGGATCCAGGAAAACTGAATCAGTTTGTTGTTGCACCCATTGTGCCCACTAGCACTGGAGACAAGGAAGGCTAAATCGGAGAGCCCTGGGGATTCAGTCCCATACCACGTGGGCCACATACCACCAGCTCCCGCACTAAGGGCGCGATTCTCCCAAAACGGGAGAAATCGTAAGGCTGGCGTCAAACCCGGGCGGGTTTGACGCCAGCGCGCCCCTTCCCGACCGGGAACCGATTCTGGTCCCCGGTCGGGGCTAGCAGCCCGACGCCGCAAGCTCCGGCATCACGGGCTTAACGAATTTCGTTAAGCCCACTTGCCGGAGTTAGCGCCGGCTGACGCGTCATATGACTCCAACCCGCGCATGCGCGGATGACGTCATCGCGTATTTGCGCGAAACCCGCGCATGCGCGGGCCGGGATGCCCCTCAGCCGCCCCGCGAATGGATACTGCGGGGCGGCGGAAGGACAAATAGTGCGCGTGCATCGGGCCCGCTGCCCGCGATCGGTGCCCACCGATCGCGGGCCCATGGCATCCTTGGCACGGCCGTGGTACTGCCGTGCCAATCGGTGCCATGGTTATAAAAAGCGAGTTGTTCCCGCCGTTTTTACGAACGGCCAGACCAGGTCTGTTTGCCGTTCGTAAAAACAGCGTAAAGGGCTGGGACTTCGGCCCATCGAACAGCTGTGAATCGCTGCCGGCCGTAAAAAAAACGGCGGCAGCGATTCGTGTCGGGAGTTGGGCGGGGGGGGGGGGGGGGGGGAGAATAGCGGGAGGGCGGGAAAAATGTCGGGAAGGCCCTCCCGCTATTCTCCGACCCATCGTGGGGGTCGGAGAATTTCGCCCCAAGTTGTTTACAAAAAATAGGACGGATATTTATATCACCTCATTCACAACCGCACGACGTCAAAATACCTTATTGTCGGTGAACTGTAGGCATTATGGTTATGTAGGAAATGCAGCAGTCAACATGTGCACAGCAAAATCCTGCAAACAGCAATGTGACAATAATCAAGTAATCTGATTTTTGGGATATTAGTTTTGAGCAGGACATGAGGGATAACTGCCCCCTTGCCTTCAAAGAAATAGAGCTTTCCCTCCATCCGGAGGGGATGGTCTTGGTTTGCTGTCTTTTGGGTAAGACAATGATGTTGACACGTTAGCACTACAGCCACTGCACTGGAGTGGCAGGCTTGTTTTTTTTGTAATAATGTGTCCCGGGGTGTGGGACCTAGACCCCCCCCCCCCCCCCCCTCCCCCTCTGAGTCATGGCTGACGGCCGCTGAAATAATTTGGAGAATAGAGGTGTGCAGTTTCAGGATGGAGCACTGTGCTAAACACGGCGCATTATTGTCCAACCAATCACTCATCTTAATGGACTCACGCCTGGATACAGAGTTTTATCTGTGCGATTTCCCAATATAACACTGCCAGTGCTCAGACTCCACACTGGGATAGCTCTGCAAAGAGAGAGTTTATGTTTAAGATCGTCCTTGGAATATTGCCAGCACTTTCTATTTGACCCAATACCACAGGGTGTTAATTCCTCCACAACTGGTTTAACACCTGGGTTTAACCTTACTGGCATTAATCGCGTGCTCATCAAGCTCAGGATGTTAAGTGCTCGGCACGGAACACATTGTATTTCAGGCACTCCTCTTCTGCATCAAGCACGCCAGGGTCACAAATCACAGATGAATTACAGTGTATCACATGGAACGCCGGAAAAACACAAGGGAAGTGTCAGGAAATAATATCCACTCCCTGTTTTGCTACTCATTTCCGTCAAGCGGTGCGTATCATGTGGTCCCTGCGTCCAGCCCAGCTTTCTCCCCATCTCCCCGCAAAAGGTTTGCATTCATATAGCGCTTTTCATTACCATTGGATGTCTCAAAGTACTTTCCAGCCAGTGAGGTACTTTTGAAGTATAGCGTTGTAATGTAGGAGATATCTTGGTTAATTTTGAAGACAGCAAACTTTCACAAACAGCAATGTGCCACTGACTAGGTCATGTATTTTTGTGATGTTGATTGAGGGATAAATATTGACCAGCCGACAAGGGAGAACTCAAAGAACAAAGAGAATAAAGAACATTACAGCACAGGATCAGGCCCTTCGGCCCACCAACCTGCACAGATCCAGATTCCTTCTTTAGACCTACTACTTATTGCCCAAACAATCTGTATCCCTCCATTCCCCACATGTTCATGTGTCTGTCAAGATACATCTTAAACGTTGCTACCATGCCCGCCTCCACCACCTCCACTGGCAACGCATTCCAGGCACCCACCGCCCTCTGCATGAAAAACTTTCCCCCTCTCACCTTGAGCCTGTGCTCCCTTGTACCTCTCCTCTTCTTCTGCAAAAGAGTTCCATGGGGCCTTTTACATCCACCCCAGTAAGCAGATGGGGCCTTGCTTTAACGTCGCATCCAAGAGCCAGCACCGACAACAGCGCAGTGCTGCAGATGTGCTACACTGCGGGAGGTGCCGCCGTTTGGGGGGGGGGGGGGGGATGTTAAACTGGGGCCCCACCTGCCTCCTCGGGTGGATGTGAAAGATCCGGTGAGATCGTTCTTGGGCGTGGCAGTTGAGCGCCAATGTAGATTTTTGTGCACAAGCCCAGGACTGAGATTTAAACCCGCAACCTTGTCGTTCGGAAGTAATCTGCACAGTCTGAGCTGCGGCTGACATTAGACAGGCTGGCTGGAGGACATTAGAAAACTCAAGCTGAAGGGTGACATAGCCAAGGTTATAATAATAATCTTTATTGTCACAAGTAGGCTTACATTAACACTGCAATGAAATTACTGTGAAAATCCCTTACGCATCACATTCCGGCACCTGTTCAGGTACACGGAGGGAGAATTCAGAATGTCCAAATAACAGCATGGGCGGGATTCTCCCGCAATCGACGGGATGGCCCAACCGGTGCCGAAGGGCCGCCGTGGTCCGGCGCATGCACAGAACCACCAGCGTGTTCTGGCGCATGCACAGTGGGTTTCTTCTCTGCACCGGTCATGGCGCAGCCTTACAGAGGCTGACACGGAGCGAAAGAGTGCCCCCATGGCACAGGCCCGCCCACAGATCAGTGGGCCCCGCTCGCAGGCCAGGCTACCGTGGGGACCCCCATTCCGGGGCCGGATCCTCCCGCCCCCCCTCGGAGGACTCCGGTAGATGGCCAACCAGCCAGGTCCTGCAGTGATGGACCATGTCCATTTCACGCCGGCGGGACTGGCCAATAACGAGTGGCCGCTCGGACCATCGGGGCCCAGAGAATTGCCGGGGGGGGGGGGGGCGCTACCAACGGCCCCCGACTGGCGCGGCGTGAACCCCACCCCTGCCCGAAAACCGGTGTCGGAGAATTCGGCAGCCGCCGTTGGTGCGGCGGGGCAGGATTCACGCCGCTCTCCCCCCACCCGGCGATTCTCCGACCCGGCGGGGGGCCGGAGAATCCCGCCCCACGTCTTTCGGGACTTGTGGGAGGAAACCGGAGCACCCGGAGGAAACCCACGCAGATACAGGGAGAACATGCAGACTCCACACAGACAGTGACCCAAGCCGGGAATCGAACCCTGGACCCTGGCGCTGTTAAGCAACAGTGCTAACCACTGTGCTACCATGCTGCCCAGGTAAGAGCAACGGGCTGAGACAGAGGTAGAGGAGGGCTGGACAGTGTCTGCTACGGTTTCTTGAAACCAGCAAAATATAAATACCATTCCAACACCCAAATCACACAGGTTCTGAACCTTGTTCTGTCCTATTGAAGAAACTGTCTCCACAATTCTATCTTTGGTGTGGGAAACAAGCGAGTATTCAGTGTGGGTTTGGGCATTATAATCCATCCATTTTTATCTATTTTTAACAATCCTCTTTCTCCCATGACTTTCTGATTTAAGCTACACTCACCCCCACTCTATGCCCCCCCCCCCCCCCCCCCCCCCCCCACAAACAATATGTACTAGAAACGGGCTGAATGCGTGATGGGTTCTGGGGTTCCAAATTCTTCCTCATGGACTTGGTGGAATATGAAAATGAAATGAAAATCGCTTATTGTCACGAGTAGGCTTCAATGAAGTTACTGTGAAAAGCCCCTAGTCGCCACATTCCAGCGCCTGTCCGGGGAGGCTGGTACAGGAATTGAACCTGCGCTGCTGGCCTGCCTTGGTCTGCTTTCAAAGCCAGCGATTTAGCCCAGTGAGCTAAACCAGCTTTATTTGGATGACGGCGGATAAAGAACTGTACGTGTTCATGGCCAACTGGCACTTTCAGCCCCCATTCATTCATCAACATGAGATGGGGTGGCGGCAGAGGAGAGAGGGGCTGCACTCCACAGCAACTTGCACTTTCCACCACCAGTGCTTTGCATGTAGTATGTATCGAGCGTTTGGATCACTTAACAAGGAAGAGCTCCAATGCTTGTCGAGGCACGTGCACCAACTCCTGTACGCAAAGCATGTTAGCACCATCATTACACATCCCTCCGGCTGAAATCAACATTAATCAAATAGTTTGGATGCTTGTGGAGCGAAACCTCGCTCACGCAATGTGTCTCCTTCCAACCTTCTGGCACTGAGGCCGATTGTAATCCCGGCACAGATATCCCGGCTGAGATCTTGTATTGAACACTCCTGTCCTGCCCTGTCCTGTGTGGCTCAACTGGTTCCCAGAAAATCTTACGAAACCATCATGGCTGATCAACTTTTCGGCCTTTAGTAACAATTGCGCAAATTACACATGAGGGAGCGCTCGGCGCATTTCGGTGCCAATTGTTTTATTCTTTCCTGGGATGTAGGTGCTGCTGGCACGGCTCACCCCTAATTGCCCTTGAAATGAGTGGCTTGCAAGGCCATTTCAGAGGACAGTGAAGGGTCAGCCCCTCCGTTGCAGGCCCACATGTAGACGTGACCAGCTAAAGGCGGCAGATTTCCTTCCCTACAGGATTTTTATGACAATCGGCAATGGTTTCATGGTCACCAAGGCTTAGATTTGCTTGCCAAGGCCAGATTTATTAATTGAAATAAAATTTAAACAGCTGCCGTGGTGGGATTTAACCCATGTTCGGATAGCATTACCCTGGGAATATTAGTCCAGTGACATCTCCCTTAACATAGCAGAACCACAAATGAATCATGAGAGGGGTCTGCAATTGATTAAATGGAATTCAATGACTTGTCCACGACTCATTCTGGATAAAGCAGCTGGAAGAAGGAATGAGAAATGTTTCTGCTCTATCATTTTAGAGCAAGTCAAAACATTTTGTTGATTGGCCATTATCGATGGAAACACTACGAACAAGAGATTCACTATGGTGGTGTTTGTTGGAGTCAGCGTGAATGTAATCAGATTCAGGTTTAATTGAATTAGCTAGGTCGCAAAATGTCAGCCACGGATTGGGTTTCTGTAAACCTCAGATGTAACATCAATTGCCAAAGCTTCACACCACGAGCCATTTAAATCATTACCCAACAACAGGTAGGAAAAAGAAATGCACACACATTCATTTGTGCAAGGTCAAAAACCCCAAGGATCAAAGGTGTTCCCCATCCATCTGCACTCTCCTTACACACCCCAACAAGTAGTGGGTTAATTCAGTGCAGGCTGCATGTTAGGTCACCAGATTCACTGCAGGTCAGTTGTCCGCTCAGAAGGGAACTTGTGCCTTTACTCTCAGCGGCCCCTCCAAATCGGTGCTAGCGTTCCAATTTTGGGTCGGAACTTCATGAACCCCATCCACCAGTGCGCCCCCCCCCCCCCCCCAAAGCCCTGCCACCCCACTGTTCCCCCTCCCAGTCACGCCACTCCAGCCATTTTTCGACTTTAAGGACGTATTGAAGATGCAACAATACAGAAACAGCTGAAGGATTGTGAGGGACAGGGGAGAGGCAGGGCTGGGGGGGGGCAGGGGAGAGGCAGGGCTGGGGGGGCAGGGCTGGGGGGGGCAGGGGAGAGGCAGGGCTGGAGGGGGCAGGGGAGAGGCAGGGATGGGGGGGCAGGGCTGGGGGGGCAGGGGAGAGGCAGGGCTGGGGGGGGCAGGGGAGAGGCAGGGCTGGGGGGGGCAGGGGAGAGGCAGGGCTGGGGGGGGCAGGGGAGAGGCAGGGCTGGGGGGGGGGCAGGGGAGAGGCAGGGCTGGGGGGCAGGTGAGTGGCAGGGCTGGGGGGGGGATAGGGGAGAGGCAGGTCTGGGGGGGAGGGCAGGGGAGAGGCAGGGCTGGGGGGAATAGGGGAGTGGCAGGGCTGGGGGGATAGGGGAGAGGCAGGGCTGGGGGGGCAGGGGAGAGGCAGGGCTGGGGGGGCAGGGGAGAGGCAGGGCTGGGGGGACAGGGCTGGGGGGGGCAGCAGGGGAGAGGCAGGGCTGGGGGGCAGGGGAGAGGCAGGGCTGGGGGATAGGGGAGAGGCAGGGCTGGGGGGGCAGGGCTGGGGGGGGCAGCAGGGGAGAGGCAGGGCTGGGGGGCAGGGGAGAGGCAGGGCTGGGGGATAGGGGAGAGGCAGGGCTGTGGGCGCAGTGGGGAGGCAAGGCTGGGGGGCACAGGGGAGAGGCAGGGCTGGGCTGGCAGGGGAGAGGCAGGGCTGGGGGCAGTGCTGGGGGGAAATGGGGAGGCAGGGCTGGGGGGCAGTGGGGAGAGGCAGGACTGGGGGGGCAGGGTGGGGAGGCAGGGCTGAGGGGCAGGGGAGAGGCAGGGCTGGGGGGGCAGGGGAGAGGCAGGGCTGGGGGGGGCAGGGGAGAGGCAGGGCTGGGGGGGGGCAGGGGAGAGGCAGGGCTGGGGGGGCAGGGGAGAGGCAGGGCTGGGGGGGCAGGGCTGGGGGGCAGCAGGGGAGAGGCAGGGCTGGGGGGCAGGGGAGAGGCAGGGCTGGGGGATAGGGGAGAGGCAGGGCTGCGGGTGCAGGGCTGGGGGGGGGCAGCAGGGGAGAGGCAGGGCTGGGGGGCAGTGGGGAGGCAAGGCTGGGGGCACAGGGGAGAGGCAGGGCTGGGGTGGCAGGGGAGAGGCAGGGCTGGGGGGCAGTGCTGGGGGGAAATGGGGAGGCAGGGCTGGGGGGCAGTGGGGAGAGGCAGGACTGGGGGGGCAGGGTGGGGAGGCAGGGCTGAGGGGGCAGTGGGGAGGCAGGGCTGGGAGAGGCAGGGGGGAGGCAGTGGGGTGGCAGGGCTGGGGGTGCAGTGGGGTGGCAGGGCTGGAGGGGCAGTGGGGAGGCAGAGCTGGGGGGGCAGTGGGGTGGCAGAGCTGGGGGAGGCAGTGGGGTGGCAGGGCTGGGGGTGCAATGGGGAGGCAGGGCTGGGGGCAGTGGGGTGGCAGAGCTGGGGGGCAGTGAGGAGGCAGGGCTGGGGGCAGTGGGGAGGCAGGGCTGGGGTGGCAGGGCTGGGGGGGCAGGGGAGAGACAGGGCTGGGGGATAGGGGAGAGGCAGGGCTGGGGGATAGGGGAGAGGCAGGGCTGGGGGGCAGTGGGGAGACAGGGCTGGGGGGGCAGTGGGGAGGCAGGGCTGGGGGGAAATGGGGAGGCAGGGCTGGGGGGAAATGGGGAGGCAGGGCTGGGGGGCAGTGGGGAGAGGCAGGACTGGGGGGGCAGGGTGGGGAGGCAGGGCTGAGGGGGCAGTGGGGAGGCAGGGCTGGGGGGGCAGTGGGGTGGCAGGGCTGGGAGAGGCAGGGGGAGGCAGTGGGGTGGCAGGGCTGGGGGTGCAGTGGGGAGGCAGGGCTGGGGGCAGTGGGGTGGCAGAGCTGGGGGTGCAGTGGGGAGGCAGGGCTGGGGGGGCAGTGGGGAGGCAGGGCTGGGGGCAGTGGGGTGGCAGAGCTGGGGGGCAGTGGGGAGGCAGGGCTGGGGGTGCAGTGGGGAGGCAGGGCTGGGGGCAGTGGGGTGGCAGAGCTGGGGGGCAGTGGGGAGGCAGGGCTGGGGGCAGTGGGGAGGCAGGGCTGGGGTGGCAGGGCTGGGGGTGCAATGGGGAGGCAGGGCTGGGGGGGCAGTGGGGAGGCAGGGCTGGGGGGGGCAGGGGAGAGACAGGGCTGGGGGAGGCAGGGCTGGGGGGGGGCAGGGCTGGGGGGCAGTGGGGAGGCAGGGCTGGGGGCAGTGGGGAGGCAGGGCTGGGGTGGCAGGGCTGGGGGTGCAGTGGGGAGGCAGGGATGGGGGGGTCACCTACATGTTTGGGGGAGCTGAGACCACCTTTGACAGATGCTGCCGCTGAGGGGCAGCATGGAGTGGGGGGTGGAGCTGGGGAGGCATTCTTGGGGGGGGGGGACTTAACTGAATTTCCTTGTAAAAAGAGATGGGTTAAGGTAATACACCAGGTACTACTCACCATGACTAATCCTTCTGTATCCTATCCGCAGCACAAGATAAAAGGGAAATACGTATGTTAAGAAAGAGAATTCCAAACTGCTTGATGTCCAATGAGTTGTTTTTACAGTGTGGTCACGGTGGCAATGCAGCCAAACACAATAGGCCTATGGAGAGGTTCCAGCAACAAATTAAATAGATGGCTGTTAAAATGTTGCGCGTTTAATCGCCTTCATCTCCATCCCTTTGACATCCCGGGAAAAATTCCTGGTTTTCGCAGTGGAACATGCATCATCCTCAGTAACATCTCGTCAAAGGTAAAATGGCACGATCAGATTGATGCAGTTGTGTCGCGGGATATGGCCACGCTTATCGTAGAATCAGACACTCTCATAGCGCAAGGAGGCCATTTGGCCCATTCAAGCTGTGCAGTCTATTGGACAGAATCATGAAACAAATCGTGCATTATTTTTTTTTTTGCCGCTTCCTAACACACCCACCCCGTCTAAAATTCCCCGTCGTGAAGACATTTGTCTGCTGCTCGCTAAGAGCGTGTTCTGTCTATCGTCCGGGGGTTGGTTAAAGTGGAGGTGCAATCTTGTGGGTCCCAACATAAATAGGACCGAGAAGAGGAATATTGTCGGTCCGGGTAATACACCAGTACTCACCGTAATTCTTCCTGCTCCATCCTGCAAGCACCACAAGGTAAAAAAAAAAATGAAAGGCGGATCAGAAGGAGAAGAACAAAGCTTCGTGCTACCCCGGGAGATAAATGTAAAATTGATCAATTCTGAACCATTCCTAAAACAGCAGCATCTTCCTTACGAAAATAAAGGCCTATGGTTTAAAAAAAGACAACCCCAAACCGATTCACATCCAATGAGTTATATTTGCTCAAATAAAAGCAAAATACCCTGGATGCTGGATATCTGAAATAAAAACGTGAAGTGCTGGATAAACTCAGCAGTTCTGGCAGCCTCTGTGGGAGACAAACAGAGGGGGCGATTCTCCGAGCCCCGCTCCGGGCCGGAGAATCGCCGCAACCGCGCCATGACTCCGGTGCGCGATTCTACGAGGTGCGGAGAATCGGCCCCATTTGCGCCGGCGCGTTTGGCACGGCGCTGGCCGCTGGAATCAGTGGGGCCGCCGATTCTCCAGCCCGGATGAGCCGAGCGGCCGCGTGGATACGACAGAGCCCCGCCGGCGCCGTTCACCCTTGGTCGCTGCCGGCGGGAACTCTGTGCGAACGGTCGGGGGGTTCCTTCACCCAGGGGGGCCTCCGGGGTCTGGCCCACGATCGGGGCCCACTGATCGGCGGGCCGGACTCTCCCCCTCACCCCCCGGACCTACTTTCCAGAACAGCCGGCCCCTGAACACCGACGCCATGTTGAGGCGGGGACAGCGCGCTAAAGAAGTCCCCCGCGCATGTGCAGGTTGGCGCGGCGCCCATTTGGCACCGGGAAAGGAGGCTGGATCGGCGTGAACCACTCCAGCGCCGTGCTGGCCCCCTGTGGGGGACAGAATAGGTTGTACCCGGGCCTTCGTGAAACGCGACGGCGTTCACAATGGCGCAAACAATTGGGCTCCATTTGGGAGAATCGCCCCCTGAAGGATCGACAGAACGAGTCCATATGGACTCGAAATGTTAACCTTGTTTCTCTCTCCACAGATACTGCCAAACCTGCTGAGCTTATCCAGAATTTCCCATTATTATTGGAATTAGTTTAGCCATGGCTGTTGAGCAGCCAATCATAATTTGCATGCAGATTGCATTCCTTTTTTTCGCGCCTTGTCTTGAGATCCTATCAAATGTAACGAATGACTGAATAAGCCATGCCAGGAGGAATGTTGGCCAAGACATTGGGAATCATTTTGTTCTTCTTCCACTGTTGCTACGGGATATGGGCAGGTAGTAAGGGGGCCCGACCGAATGGCCTTCTCGCGCCCTACTTGGGATGCAATGAGGCCATTAAATCACGCAAGAGGCTTCGGATGCCTAATGAGTCGTGATCCAGATTTCCATTTTTAAATGAACAGTTAGGCCCACTTAATTATGTTGCCGCTGGATTCACCCAAGGCCCGAGATCGAACGGCCATGCCTGTGAGACCTCGCCGGGGCACCGTTTGGCACGGTCCACACAAACCCAGGCGTTCCCCAATCCTGGGGGATCTCCCAGGCCATCGGAGGTCAGGCTCTGGGCAGGGTAATCCCATGGCACTCCTGGGTGCCACCTTGGCATTGCCAGCCTGGCACTAGGGCACTGTCACCGGGGCACATTGGCAATACCACCCGGGCACTGCCAGGCTGGGAGGGGCACCGCCAGGGTTCCAGCGCCAGGGCACCAGGTTGGCACTGCTAGGGATCAGGCCAGCGAGTGCCCTGCCCTTCTGAGGTGGGCTGAAGTGGAGGGGGGGGGGGCTTGTGGATCCCCTCATAGGTACATTGGGGGGGGAGCATTTTAAAATGGCGCTCCGATCTCTTCCTGGAGGTCAGTGCAGGAAATGAAGATTAGGGCGGCCCTCAGCAGGCACCGAGTCCCATTTGATAGCGGCAAAGTCCTCAGCACTGCCAGTGTCAAGAAAAACCCCACTATTCACGCCCAAAACAGGGCTTTGTTTTTTTCCCATTAAATCGGGCCCAGGATCTCAGGCTTGCAGCTCTTCTGGAAGGCCGCTCCAACAATGGAACACACCCTCAGTGCTGCGCTGCTGCATCAGTATAGATCTCAGACTCCAAGGAACCAAAGCCAGAGTGTTAGTTGTTGGGTTGGTACTATATTAATGTTGATACATGCTGATGAGCTAGTTACCAGAGTGTTGAAGTGAATATACTTTTATGGCATAAATGGTGATCAGCATCAATGCTTTGTGCCACCAAGCAAGGGCTAAGGTCTGTGAGGAAATTGAAGATTAACAGACCTACCAGTCAAACACAGGGGCAGGGTAATGCACCAGTTACCGGTGTCTGGCTGCCCTTCTCCCATCTCTAATTGCATTTCTCGCTATCCCTCCCTCTTTCTCTCATCTCCCTTAACTCTCTTTCTGCAGATCTCCTTCTCTCACTCTTCCTCCATTTTCCTTGTCTCTCTTCCCCCCCCCCCCCCCCCCCCCCCCCCATTTTCCCTTTTCTCTCCTGATCTCACTATCCCTGTGGTATTATCATAACTGTAGGAACTGCAAGTGTTAATGAAGTGTCTAGAGTAGCCACTAGAGGGAGCTACAGTTACAAGTATATAAGGCAGTGATGCTAAGCTTTATGGGAGAGTGTGTGCAGGGGTTAGTGCGAGAGTGTCAGAGGTACAAGTAGTGTGAGTGAGAGCAGATCATAGTTTATATCAGTATTAAGATTAGCTGTCAATGAGTGTAGTTTAAATGTTAATAATCAACTGTGTATTTTTTAGGAGTATATGTTGAATCTAAACTAGGAGTGTTAATAAATTTATAGCTTTGCGTAAATTGAAGCTATTTTGTGGTCTTTGTGAACACTACGCCAACCACCCTAAAATAAGCAGCACAAAGAACACCACAATCCCCATCTTCCCTCTGTCCCTGGGTTTCTCTCCCACTTTCTCACAATGTGTTCCCCCCCCCCCATCTTTCTGTCTCTCTTATTTCATCTCCCAGTGTGTGCTTGTACATGCAGAGAAAGGCAGTCTGAGAATTCCTGCAATGCGAGGTGCCGATCTGAAGTAACTAACACGTTTACCATCCATCTGTCTAGACATCTCACCTCTGCTCTGCACTCCACCTGCTGTGCTGCACAGATCACTTACTCGGAAGTTGGGTCTGTGAGAGTCAGCAGAGGGGTGCAAAATTTACCAAAATCCCTAAGGCTGTGCACCGACCTGTCAGGCGATACATTTTCACGGGCCCCATTTGCTGTGCAACTGTTACAGACTTGAGCCTGAAGCTGAAAATCTCTCTTCAGCGACAAGACAGGACTTTCTGAATGGGTTTCTGAAACTCGCTGCTCGGCTCCATTGTGGGTCAGAAACCCGCTCTGTCTGACAGTCGCTCTTGCAATTTTCCCTGAAAAAAGCAATTAATTGCCAGAGATCAAGGTGACTATATAGAACATATAACATTATAGCGCAGTACAGGCCCTTCGGCCCTCGATGTTGCGTCGACCTGTGAAACCACTCTAAACCCCATCTACACTATTCCCTTAACATCCTGTTCAATTAATGATGGCATATGGGCTGTCAAAATTTGAGGGTCAATCAGAGACCTTACGGTATGAAGGTGCGTGTGTATATGTATATATACATATAGGTGTGTGTGTGTGTGTTTTTGTATGTGTGTATGTATATATATGTGTGTGCGCGTGTGCATGTATGTCTGTGTGCGTGTGTGAGTATATATGTGTCTGTATGTGTTTGTGTATGCATTTCTGTGTGCTTGCATGTTTACGTATGTGTATATGTACGTATATGTGTGCGTGTACGTATGTGTGGGTGTGTGTGACTGCTTTCATGTTTGTGTGAGCACGTGTGTGTGTGTGTGTGAGCATGCATGTGTGAGCACATGAGTTTGTATGGGGTGTGCAGCACGGTGGCGCAGTGGTTAGCACTACAGCTTCACGGCGCCGAGGTCCCACGGTCGATCCCGGCCCTGGGTCACTGTCCGTGTGGAGTTTGCACATTCTCCCCGTGTTTGCGTGGGTTTCGCCCCCGCAACCCAAAGATGTGCAGGGTAGGTGGATTGGCCACACTAAATTGCCCCTTAATTGGATAAAACGAATTGGGTACTCTAAATGAATAATTGTTTTTAAATGTGTGTGTATGGGGCAAGTGAGGATGGGGGGGGGGGGGGGGGGGGGGGGGGGTTTGAACCCTCTGCAGTACTGCCTGTGGCCACTGCTACACCCAGGCAGGCAGGGATGGCCTCTTGGTCGAACTGAAATTCTTTCAATCCTGGCCCTGGTGGGGCCGACAAATCAGTGGCGGTATTCTCCGCCCCGCCCCTGCCGGCAGCGTGCTCTTCCGCCCTGGCAGCTGGCCAATAGGGTTCCCCATTGTGGGCACCCCCGCACCGTCGAGAAATCTGCGGGCATGAGTGCGCTGCCAGCGAAATGGAGGATCTCGCCCCAGGCCGCTCGTCTGTTTGCCTTGGTGAAAGTCAACGCTGAATAACTTAGCATCAAACTGCCTCATTAAGTGTTTGGCTATTACCTTCTCCTCGACAATTCCAGAACTACAAGCCATGTTCTGGGGCATGGAAATGGAACTAAAGCTGTAACATTCCAAGGAAGTTGAGATAATCTATTGTAATAACGGTGCACTTAGAGCAAACTGATCAAAAGTAAACCCTTTAAATATACAGTCATTTGCCAGAAGCCTGTAGGACGCACTAATCTTCCCTTTTTGACAATCAGTGAATTGATAACACCTGTTGAAATCCCGAGTGTGTTTGAGATAACACGCATGGGCCTGGGAATTATAACGGTGAAACACGAGGATGGGTGGGGGGGGGGCCTAGTGGTGTGAACAGCAGCGATTTATATTTCCACAAAAGAGTAAGTGTGCAGGTGGAGGGTAAGGAATGTGAACTTCGCGGATGGTATTACAATAATCTTATCACTGAACAAACATTCAGGGAGCAGATTTGAGCAGCAGTTAGTTACCTCTGCTCTGGGAAAGGCAAGCATAACATTATTCCACCAAACTCTTTGGGACAACTGCAAAGCATTTTCAAAAGAGGTTAGATGTACAGCGTGTGCTTCACTATATTCTATTGGAACAGTAATTGTTGTATCATTACCTTGTGTTCCAGTACAGGGACCAAAACAAGGGTATTTACAGAATCAGGTACAGCACAGGAGCTGGCCATTCAGCCCATCACGTCGGTGCTGGGCTACTGAGCTAGTCCCACTCCCCAGCCCTTCCCCCTATGGCCAGGCCAGTTTTTGTTTCCTCGTTGGATGCTTATCCAATTCCCTTTCGAAAGCCTCAGTTGAAATTTCCTCCACCACACCATTAGACCGTGCATTCCACTTCCTCACCATTCGTAGTGTAAAGAATATATTTCCTCATGTTGTCTTAGGTTTTTTTTTTCGCCCTTCACCTGCAATCAGTGTCCTCTGATTCCTGGCTCTTTTGCCAATGGGAACAGTTTCTCCCCATCTCCTCGGCGTAGACCCCTCATGATTTTGAACACCTCTATCAAACCACCTCACAACCTCCTGTTCTCGAGGGGGAAAAGCCCCCAAACCTGGCTATCATCCACAAATCAACTAGGGTACAGGTGCTTCGCTTGCATTTTCTACGGGAGTTATTAGAGACCACGTTATATTTGAAGCCCCTCATTCTGGTCTCACCCATTTTCAGTTCACTTGCAACTCAATTGGTCCCTGATCTTTTTAACACTCGACAGTGAGTGTCAACAAACTCTGAAACCATAGCGACAGGCGGCACGGGGGCGGCATCGTGCGGAATGGAGGGAAAATTACAGCAGCTCCTCACGCCTGCCCTTAACTCTCAAATTTCTTGGTTCTACAGCTTAACGACGTGTTGGATAAACCTACACCACTCGCCGAGTGGCAGATCAATTAAAAGAGAGAAAAATATCTGGAAGAGATGGTGGGGCCCAATTTAAACAATAAAGGCCCGGATTTTCCCCATGACAAAAGGCTCTCTGCCATGGCGAAAACCTCTGAAACAGACAAAAATTATCAGTCCCACCCCCGGCACCTTCATGGAGCAGGGGTGGAGTCAAGCCAGGATTGGTGGATGTCCAATTCGTGAAGGCAGCCAGTCTTTTAAATCACCAGCTACCGCCACCGAAGTTGGAATTCGGAAGAACAGGAGGGTGGAATCTGGGAGTGTACAGGTTACAACAGGACGTCTGGACTTGATGGATGTGTTTCGAAAGCCAGGGTACCCTTTTAATGAGGTAAAGTACCCTTTGGGTCATGTCCCAGGACATCGCTGGAAGAGGTGGGAGGCACCCTTTGGGAGATGGAAGGCACCCGTTGTAATTACTAAATGCGAACATGATTTTACACACAAGCTCATTGGAACTTTCAAAGACCTGTCCAGCTGTCAAGGAAGTGTCAAACTTAGCAAAGCTGTCCAGGAAGTATCAAGGCTGTCAAGGAATAGTCCAAGAATACTAGGTGAGCTGCCATGGAGGGGATAAGGGCAAAGAGTGGTGGGTGGTGGTATGTGTTGGCACTAAGTTGACATGTGGGTATGGGGTGGGTAGCGGGACATTCGGTTGGCATGCGGTATTGGGGCAATGTGGGTGAGAAAAGGGGCATGGGTTGGCATTGATAAAGCATGTTGAATGTGTGGGAGTTGAGAGCTGGAGGTTTGTTCTTTGCTTTATTATTTAAGCAGTGCCAGAGCACAGAGGCAGGTCTGCCCCCCCCCCCCCCCCCACCCCCCACCCTCCCCACTTGGTAGACTCTGCATTCATTCCGAGGTCGCCCATCCTAACTTCTATTTCAGCCGGCCCACACTGCACCCTCCCCCAACCAAAAACCCGGCCATTTTTAAAGGCCGGATTCGCCGAGGCAGATCACCGAAACCGGTGAACCCAACCCTGGGATGGAATTCTGGGCCAAAGGTTCTTCACCGAATTTTCTGAAAGGTGGAATACACATTCTTCAGATATGGTCACATCTGGCAAAGCTGGCATTTATTAGCCCATCCAAAGATGTGCAGGTTAGGTGGATTGGCCATGTTAAATTGCCCGTAGGTTAGGTTGGGTTACTGGCTTATGGGGACAGGGTGGAGGTGAGGGCTTAAGTGGGGTGCTGTTTCCAAAAGCCAGTGCAGACCCGATGGGCCAAATGGCCTCCTTCTGCACTGTAAATTCTATGATCCCTGGTTGCCCTTTGTGATAAGGCTCCATGAACTGCGGCAGTCTGTCTGGTGAAGTGTCCAGAGTTTAGGCCCTGTGACCACTTGTTATTTGCCACAAGAAACAGAAATCAATTCAAGCCTCATGGGTGCCAATGACCTTGGCAGTATGTTTGTCCGGAATTCCGGAATTGTCAACCCGAAATCCACCAAATTGGAGGGGAAGGGAGGGGGGGGGGGAGAAGAGAGGCGAGAGGAAAAAAATCTCCCTCCTGTAAACACAAACAAGTTTATTTTTGTCCTAGGGAGCGGAGATTGGTGTGCAGAAAACCAGTACACTGCTCACTTCCCAACATCCTTACGGACTGGCAAGGATGAGCCATGCTATTTCCATGGCAACCCAGCTTTCATATGGAGATCAGTCCACAGAGCAGCCTTTGATTGGGCCTTTTTTAGCAATGGCAGAATGCAAACAGGTCGCTCAATGGAACAGTGCAGGATAATTCAATGGCTTTTCCGTTGTTGTTCCAAAACTGAGTTTGTGGACAATAAGGGGAATGTAAATCAGAAAACACAAAGACAAAGACTGTGTGGGCCCTTTAATCCCACTGCTTTATGGTGTTGGAAAGAAAACCCCAAACAGTTTATACTCAAGATACACAAACCATGGTGGATTAGAAAGTGCAAGTGCAGCATTTTACTTTCAAAAGTCCATTATGAGAAAACCGATTCAGGCTCTCTACTTGAAGTGCTGCAGATCGGCACCACAAGGCTGCCACAGTTCCAACCTTTTCAAAAGTAGAGAATGTCAGGAGGAGAGAGGTGGGGCTGAGCGAGGAGAGAGAATGAAGTGCTTTGTTCCCTGAACCATTTTCTGCCCGGGGTCTTTCTTTTTCATTAAAAACTGCGTCAAATCAGGAACCGGCCCTAATAATTAATACTGAACTCTCGCCCCAATCGCAGGGGTGCGGTTTCGTAGAAGAATGAAATGAAAAATTGCCTCTAATGTTGCCTGTCTATACCACACAAATTTAGCCAGGGGAGAGGGCAGGGGGAGGATTAAATTGTTTGCATTCCCCCTCGTCAGAATTGAAAGATTATACTCGTTGCAAAAGACAAAATGAGCTGGGGCTCCCTTTAATGGCGAACTGGCGGAGGTCCCGAAGGTTATGAGGGGAGGTGCGGAGACCATGTTTCCATCCGTGAAGGAGGCCAAAAAACAGGGGTCGCGAATATAAGATTGGCGCTCTGAAATACAATCGGGAATTCAAGAGAAATCTCCAGGCTCTGAAAGTGGGGAAAGTGTAGAAATCGCAAGCACGTGGAATTGCTGAGATGGGCAACACAGGGGTGAGAGCTGGATAGACAGGAGGGAGGAAAGAATAGAAAGTTACGCAGATAGGGTTAAATTAAAAGGGATGGGAGGAGTTGCGGTCTGGACCATAAATGGTAGCTGTGATCAAACGGGTTGAATGGCCTTGTAAAAGCCAGATGACTTGAATGAAACTACTATTTGTTACGAAATAGTCAAGGCAACAAGTCCGAGACGGAAAACAGTCCAACCTCCCATTCCCCACCTTCACCTGGAACAGCACATCAAATGGTTTCTGTTGAGGTTGTGAAGGATTTAAGGAGGGGCCTGGAAACAAAATGCAGTCACAATTCCTGTTCCCCTGTATTTTCCTTTCTGCCGCAACACCTCTTTGCAACATATTCTCATCGAAGGAAAGGCGGCGGCAAAAAAGATCCTGCAAATGTCAACAGCACCATCTTCCTTCAGGAAGCTGGCTCCTGGCATTCACTGATACTGCCATCGACATGTCATGGCACAGTGCTCAAGAGCACAGCTGGTGTGTTACCAACTTACATTTCCCTGGCCACTGTGTTCCGGTGGGTGGGGAGAGGAGAATTTTAACGACAGTTAACTTGTGCAACTGTTCAACCAGTTAAGTGGAAGAGTCGACCTGGGAGAGCAGCCAGTTTTTCAGTCTGCGTTCCCACTGTTTCTCACTGCCCAGTGACACGGTCTGTGTATTGTGTGGTTGGCATGTATGGTCTGCAGTAAATGTGAACAAGTTCAATTGCAACATTCTTGGTAGGAAATCTCAGAAATAGAATCCCTACGGGGCAGAAGGAGGACATTTGGTCCATTGAGTCTGCACCGACCCTCTGAAAGAGCACCCTACCTCGGCCCATTCCCCCCGTCCTATCCCCGTAACTCCACCTCCCCTCCACAGCTTTGAACACAAAGGGGCGATTTAGCACGGCCAATCCACCTAACCTGCACATCTTTGGGAGGAAACCGGAGCTCCCGGAGAAAACCCACGCAGACACGGGGAGAACTTGCAAACTTCACTCAGACAATCGGCCAAGATCGGAATCGAACCTGGGTTGGCGCTGTGGGGCAGCAGTGCTAACCACTGTGCCAGCCTGCCCGCCATTGGAGAAGACTCCAATCAAAAGCTCAGGACAGGATTTTCCTGTTGCGTCCACCCCAAATTCCTGGCCAAGGTCAATGGACCTTTAAATGGTCCATCAACCTACCCATCCTGTCCGCGGTGAGCGGGACGAGAAGCAACTATCCAATTGTCAAGGCGTTTAAAACTCTTCCTCAATAAATCTTTGAAAAAACTGCGCAGCTGTTCGTGATGAGACTATGTTCTCCACCTGAAGCAAATCGCTCTGGGTTGTGCTGATGCTCAGAGCGAAGCCCAGAAGAGATTCCCACTTCCTTGCCATGTACATTTGAGCATGTTGGGGAGCTCACGGGATTCTGTTCCGAATCCTGCTATTGGTTCACCATTTCGAGTGGCCGGCCCGATACCAACGTCTGGCAGCTAGCCCCCTCCCCCCCTACAATGCAAATCCTATCCCTCCACCCCCACCGGCTGACAATTTGGCCTTCCTCCCACCCCACTCTGGGAAATGATAATAAACAATCCAGACACTTGGCTGGAAACTATTATCCTGTCATTTAGAACATACTAAAAACAATTTTTCTTTGAAAATGAATAGAAGCTTTGCAGATCAAAGGATTTGAGAGGGCTTGAAGCCTTGTGATGTGTTTTAACTTTGTAATAGCTGCTGCTTTCTACACATCTGTCTGAGGCAGCAGGTATAAGGGACAGGTAAGTGAAAGAGTAATGACGTTTCATTGTTTCTGCCTGGACTGCTCTTTAGCTTCCAGGCTGGTGTGACTGATTGGTGGCTCATCTGATATGGAGGTGAGGTGGGGGTGTCTAGTGGGGGGGCGGTTTGCAGTGGGGGGGAGAGCATCTGGTAGGGAGGTCTCTAATGGGGAGGCCTCTGGTGGGGAGGTCTCTTTTTTTAAAATAAATTTAGCGTACCCAGTTAATTTTTTCCAATTAAGGGGAAATTTAGCGTGTTCAATCCACCTACCCTGCACATCTTTGGGTTATGGGGGCGAAACTCACGCAAACACGGGGAGAATGTGCAAACTCCACGCGGACAGTGGCCCAGAGCCGGGATCAAACCTGGGACCTCGGCTCCGTGAGGCAGCAGGGCTAACCCACTGCGCCATCGTGCTGCCTGGTGGGGAGGTCTCTGGTGCGGGGGCCTGATCGTGGGGTGGACAGGAATTGTGTTGTGAGGGTGCGGGGGGAGGGCTGCCTGATGGATTTTTGGGGGCACCTACGTAAAGTACCTACCCTTTGGCCCACTGTGAGGTCCATCACATAAAGACCAAATTGGCGAGGGCAGCACGGTGGCCTAGTGGTTAGCACAGCTGCCTCACGATGCTGAGGTCGCAGGTTCGATCCCGGCTCTGAGTCACTGTCCATGTGGAGTTTGCACATTCTCCCGTGTTTGCTCCCACAACCCAAAAATGTGCAGAGTAGATGGATTGGATAAAATAATTGGGTAATCTAAATTTATTTTAAAAAAGACCACGTTGGCAAATACTTGCCACAACCCACGCCACGTGAATCCTGGCCCAGAGGCCCGAAGCGTCACGGAGGTGTGGAGAGTCCGGTGTCCGACTCGTTAAAAAAATGCAACTGGATTCAAATAACCCATTTGCAGCCTCCCGCTGGCGGGACATGAACTTTGATACCGCTGCCAGTGAGTGACCGTAGCATTGCAATGGTGCCATTTTTTGCTGAATGTGGCAAAGAATCCGGCCCTGATTTCACAACCTTCCTTTATCACATTGGATGGTCTGTCATTTTGCAGTTTGTTTGGCAGCTCTAAAAGTGGGTTATGGGCTCTTGGAAGTGGCACTATGAATTTTAATTTTTATAACGCCTTCAACATTTAAATGAAACTTGAGAGTTAAAAAAAACTTCTGCAACAGGAACTTAAAAGTTTATTGTATTTAATCACAGCAAGGCTCCTGAGATCTGCCCAAGGTGGATTCTGGGTGAGTTGGTATGGAGGCTGTAAGGACAATGGCTGGTGAGTGGGAATGTAAGTTGGCATGAGTCCAAGGTGCGCCAAGGTGCGTTGGAAGGTTCACTGGCTTTCGCAATCAGGTAGATCCGGAGATACCAGTGCGCCTTCATCAGGATTCAAATCCCGGAGGCTGAATTCCCACCCGCCAGGAGCTGCTGGCCAATCAGAGGGCTGATTGACAGCATCTTGGAGGAGCCGGTGACCGCTGTTGGAACCGAACCCACAGAATCCCAGGACTCAGGAGTAAGGAAAGTAATGGGACGAGGGGGAAGGATTTTCTGAGGGTGGGGGTCATCAGGAGGTGCAGGGGATCAGGGGGTGTTGGAAACAAGGGCGAGGTGGGAGGATTGTTCTCTGCGGCTAGCTGCTGCTAAATGCCAAGCCTTTGATTGAGGGAACTACCCCAACACCCCCCCCCCCCCCCCCCCGCCCCGGGAGAATTTGCAAACTCCACACAGAAAGTGACCCGTGGCCGCGATTGAGCCGGGTCCTCGACACCATGAGGCAGCCGTGCTAACCACTGCGCCACCATGCCGCCCCCCCCCCCCCGACAGTCTCTTTTACCAGTCGTGCCAGTCCACACAGAGCTGGGTGAATCCCAGCTGTAGTGTGAAGAGGCCTTTCAGTGATCATCAATTGGCCACTTCAGGGTCTTAGTTGGCGGCAGTGGAAGATGGTTGGTCATATTCTTTCCTGCCCAGAACTTAATTCTAGTGGAGGCGGGAAGCAGCAAGTCAGCTGATGAAGTGCCCATCCAGCTTCCAACCTCACCAGCTGCAGGAGCAGAGATTTCCACCCTGAGTGTGTGGGTGAGACAGAAAGATTGCATGTGAACTGGTTGGCAGCTTCGCTGTCACATTCGTGTCAAGCGTATTCTTCCCCATCCTTCAGCCAGCAAGTGTCACTTCCTTCTCCCCCCCCCCCCCCCCCCCTACTTTACATATGACTTTTCTGAAATGCCACTGAGCTGGCATTTGCTATAGGATTCACAGCAGGTCACCCCTTCACTCCCCATCCCCTAGCCTGACTCCACTACCCGGGTAGCAGGACCCCCCCCCACTCTCCGCGCACCAACCTGGCTCCACACTCAGCCCGCCCTTGCATTGTTCCTGGGGCCACCCACCATGATTCCATTTAACCCCCCAACCCCCCCCCCCCCCCCCCCCCCCCCCCCCCCCCCCCCCCCCCCCCCCCCCCCCCCCCCCCCCCAACCGTAAACCCAACCCTCTGGGACACTTCCACCCGGATCAAGTCTGCAGAGCTGGGAATCGCCCCGGCTCTGTGCTCCTGACCCGGGAGTGAAAATTCAAGCTTTCGAGACTGGAGTGAGGATTCCTGGCTTCCTCATCGGCCAGGCCGGCCCAGGCCCGAGGTTCAGGAATTAGACAGCAATGAGGATACAATTAAGAACACTTTGAAGGCACACACTGGGAAGCTCCACCTGCCGTGTTAAAAATGTCCACCTTAATCTGTACAGGTACCAGGTGCCGAGGTCAAATCAGTGCGATTTGACAGCTGTTCGGGTATGAATCTAATCATTTGAGTATGTCCAAAGCCAGGTCCCGATATTCAAAAACATTAACTGGCTGGTGAGGATGTTCTGATGCTGCCACAGGCCACTTTGAGTGGGGAGCAGACAGGCAAAGAGTAAAAAGGAGAATTGTCTGGAACCAAGCTGCCAGCCACCTGTCTACGGGATTTTATTTTTCCACAAGAATTTCAAAATTGTTTCGACCCGTCCTGTTCCCTCTTTTACTTTCACCGGTGCGCCTGTTCCAACCTGTTGGAATAAAATGTGAGGGAGAAACTGCATGTCATCCAACCTCCACTCAGCAGCCTAACATTAAACACAAAGCGCATCAGTTAATCTGTACTCAGAGATGTATCAATGCCGTCCATTTTAGTCATTCCCCTTTTTAATCTAATACATCTCATGAGTTCCTTATCTCCACAAACTAAACCTGTAACTGGAACCCAGAAAGTACATCGTCAAAACAAAATGATGGAAGGCCACCGTCCGACCAAGACAAGGTGTAGGCGTCAGCCTGTTTTTAAATAACGTGGCCTCCAATCTGTCTGGTGCACTATCAACCTAATTATCACATCAGGCTTTGGCTGTGCCTGCTGATCAAAAAAAGTGTTTGGCACAACTACATTGCTCGTGTTAAACAGTCTACACGAACTGAATTCAAACTGCAGGGAAACTAAAGGGCCGCTTACCATGAGAATTCTTTATTGAATCATAGAATGTTACAGCATTGGATCCAGCCCAGTGTGTCAGCTCTTTGAAATCGACTATCCGATTATTCCCACTCCCATTCTTCCTCCAGCTTCAGATATCGGGCCGTAAGACGGTGTTGGTGCCCATAAACTTCCATTGCATTGGTCCATGATTCTGTGCGGCAAAGTACTGCAGTGGTTTGTAACTGCCCTCTGCACTATGCCTGACCAGGAAACTCTTTCATTCTTATCCCCCGGCACAGGCTTGTTAGAAGGATTTACAGCCTGATAATCAACCCGTTTGGCCACCTTATGAACACAGTCCTGAAGTGGGATTGGGTTAGCATTGTTGCCTCACAGCGCCAGGGACCTGGGTTCCATTACGACCGTGGGCGATTGTGTGGAGTTTGCACGTTCTCCCCTTGCCTGCGTGGATTTCCTCCGGATGGTCCGGTTTCCTCCCACAATCCAAAGATACGCAGGTTAGGTGAATTGGCCGTGCTAAATTGCCCCTCATGTCCAAGGATGTGCAGGTTAAGTGGATTGGCCGTGCTAAATTGCCCCTCATGTCCAAGGATGTGCAGGTTAAGTGGATTGGCCGTGCTAAATTGTCCATTAGGGCGGGGTTACAGGGCGGGGTATTGGGCCTAGGTAGGGTGGCCTTTCGAAGTGTCGGTACAGACTCAACGGGCCTCTTTCTGCATTGTAGGGGTTCTATGATTCGATGACTGGGGGGGGGGACATGACCGTGGATATTAAAAGCCTCAAGACAACTCTTAATATTTATTCTCCTTCCGACCATAAGCAGAAATTCCCTTTGGGGAATCCAACAGGACATCTTGTTTTGCATGAATGTGCTCTCTGACCTCTCCTGGTACCGTTCTTGGATAAGTCGAGGTCGTGATGATGAGCTACAAACCTCATCTTATCTCCTTTAAACTCACTGCTTACCCGACCTGTCACTTTTGCAGCCAGTGCTCTGGTGAGGATCCAGTTAATGGTGACCGACTAAATTCCAGAGTTCAATTCGAAGCCAGCAAACGTCTTTGTAAATTCAAGCTTCACTGTCGAAGAACTTGAGGTAAGACGACATTTTTGTTTAAAAAAAAAGAAAGATGGCTTTACTCCCACAACAAACTGCAACGTCTGCTGTATGAAAGATTCATAGCCACAGACACAAAACTTCTAAACGACCTGCTTATCCATCCAGGTCCAGGTATGATTATTGGGCTGTTTCATTGCCAGTTGGAACAGCAGGTGGCCTTGACACTTCCAGCTTGCGAGGAGAGCTGCAAATGATAAACTCAGCCAAGGTTCCTGCTCCTCATGGCTACATTGTTGAAAGCACATCCACAAGAACATAAGGATCAACAGAATCCAGAATAATCCATCTGCTCTATCCCGGTGGAACTATTAGAGAGTTATCCAGCGTGGAGGGAGGCCATTTGGCCTGTTCCCTGCCTGTTCTGCCTCTCTGAAAGAGCTACCCAGTCATTAACCCCCCCCCCCCCCCCCCCCCCCCCCCCCCCCCCCCGATCTTTCCCTGTGACTCCAGATTTGTTACAATTTCAATCCATTATCCAATTCGCCTCAAATGTTGTTGCCCATTCTGCTTCCGCCAGCTCTTTAGGCAATGCATTCCTGATCACAAGAACGCACCTTGTCGGAAAATTAATCTCTTCACCTCGCCTCAGGTCCTTTTCCTGATTACCTTAACTCCGTGCTCACTGGTTACACTCCCACCTGCCAGCAGAAACCCCATTTACCCCCATCATAGAACCCCTCCTAATTTTGAAAACCTCATTGCACAGCACTTCTCCTGCCGCTCCATCAGTTCTCTCCGTCACCGTCCCTTGAATCTCCCAATATGAGGGCTGCCTCACTTGGCAGTCCACTCTTCACACGCCTCACCACCCACGTTGAGTTCAGTCAACGAGATGATCAGGCTGCTGTGTGCAATGGAGAGGTTTAGTATTTCTAACTCAGTGATCAATGATGATAGCTGAACATTATGTACCATAAACGGCAAGCATTTAGACCCCCCCCCCCCACACACACACACACACACACACACACAGATTCACACAAACACACCCCACAGCCCGGGTCAGCTTTAACCAAAAGCTGGCCTCCTGTCAGGTCCACAATATCACACGTACGTTATGAGGGCAGAGATTGTTTCACAGATACCCTTTGCATATCATAGCAGGACAATATGCCAGCATTTACTTTAGCAGCATTGCTGGTGGGTCTCCATCGAGGTGTAGCCCTGAGATCAATATGCCACAGAGACAATGGAATGCATTTTCATTTGCACCTGATCTACACCCATTTCAAACCCTGGTGGTAACTACAGTCCCCATTGCCAAAAGTCTGATAATTCACCACCCCGGTTCATTGACCGGGGGCTGGATTCTCCGTTATTGGGAATATGTCCCCACGCCGTCGTAAAGACTGTGGACTTGCACGCCAGAAAAACTGCCGTGAAAAGGCGACCTATTCCTATCCCTGCAGGGGGCGAGCAGGGACCCGGTGTGTATCTAGCAGCTTTTGCTGCAGGTACGGATCCCTGCACCTCCGGGTCGGAGGGCACGCATGCGCACGGCTGCGGCCTCCAGCGGCCACTGCCATGCCCGATGGCGGACTCGGACCGCGGAGCTGGTCACTAAAAATAGATCCCCCCCCCCGATCGACCGCGCGCCCGACCCTGACCACCCACTCGAACATTGCCCAGCCGTGAATAAGGCCCCCCTCGCCCTCCGATCGGCCCGCTCCCGACGCTCGTTTCCCAACCAGCCGGACCATGAGTGGCCCACGCCGTCTGGTCTAAGGGCGGTCGGGGACGGAGAGGGCCTCCAGCAATGGCCCCAGGTAGGTGCTGCGCGGCGCACTCTCTGAGTATTCCGCTTTTCGGGGCCCGCAGAATCAGGGAACTGGTATCGGTTCTGATTCCGTGCGGGGAAATGGATTCTCCGCCTCAGCTCCGGCCGCGATTTTGGCGTCGGGGTGCGGAGTATTCAGTCCCAGGAATGGCAACTCCACCCGTTCATCTTAATGGACCAAGGAAATCAGGGGGTGGAGATGCACAATTTTCCAATTCTGCCTCGTTTCTCTTTCGATCTTCCTCCGCTCGCTGGCCCCTCCCCTTCTCCCAGCCCTCAAACAGTTAAAAGCCACCTACACAGTTCGCAAAAAAGAGTGCCGCGTGTTTAAAACAAATTATTTCCTGACAGATTCAACGCTTTAGGTCAGTGACTAATGTTCAGAGTGTTTGCAATGAGTGTGCTGAAAGAAATGGTAATCCAAACAGACATGATTAATTCCCAGCAGCAGCTGAAGCTGGTGTTCGCGTGATTTGCCCGCTACACGTAGTGAGCCGCAAAGCCAAAAAATGCAATTTAACCAACATATTTTCACAAAGGAAAGATCAGAAAATCTCATTCAACAACTGCCTCTCCCCATCACCACCATTTGCATCTGGAATCTCAGCACGAGATTAATGAGATTGTGTTTTTTTATTGGATTACCATTGCTCCTATTTCCCACTTTCCCTCCCTTTCCCCTGGACGCTGGTGTTGATTTGATTTATTGTCACATGAAGGGGGCAGCATCAGATTGCCCCTCAAATTCCTGTCCCCCGACCACGCCAGATTCCCACGCCTCAGAGTCATCGGTGTCTTACAGCACAAAAAGAGGCCTGTCGGTCCATCGTGTCTGTACCAGCCCTCAAGAACCTACCTACTCTAATCCCAATGTGAAACGGTACCATTACTCGACAGAAGCCTTGGAAGGTCAGCTAGAAAATAAAAGACCTGCGTTTTATACGTCGCTTCCCACAAACCCAAATGTTCAAAAGCACCTCACAAACATGAACGAGGTTTTGAAGTGTCGTCGTGACTGTTACAATGTCGGGGAAGTGGCAGCTGATTTGTCACAAACAGTAATACGATCATGCTGAGCTAATCTGTTTTTTCTTGAACTGTTGGTTAAGAGATAAAAATGCACATAGGGTGGGATTCATTACGCAGCCCGTTGCGAGACGGCCCGGCAATGGCCGGCCGGGAGGGGGGCCATTTGGTCCCCCAGCTATCAACGGAGTTTCCCGCTGAATTTTAAAAATAATTTCAAGTACCCAATTCATTTTTTTCCAATTAAGGGGTAATTTAGCCTGGCCAATCCACCTAGCCTGCACATCTTTGGGTTGGGGGGGTGAAACCCACGCAACACGGGGAGAATGTGCAAACTCCACACGGACAGTGAACCAGGGCCGGGATTCCAACCCGGGTCCTCAGCGCCGCAGTCCCAGTGCTAACCACTGCGCCACCGCCGACTGGTTTCCCGCTGGATTAACCCCTCACCACCACGAACCCTGTGGCAGGACCGGAAGATCCCGTCAGCGTGAACTGCTGGAAAGTTCGGGCCACAGAAGCACAGAAGGAGGCCGTTCAGCCCATCAGGTCCATACTAGCCCAGATAGTCCCACTCCCCTGTGTCTTATCACTGTAGCGCTGCAGGTTCTTCTCTTTGGGCAATTTTCCAACCCCCTTCTGAAAGCCAGGATTGAATCTGCCTCCACCTCGCCCTCTGGCAGTGCATTCCACAACCCGCCCGTCTCTATGTAAAAAAGGTTTCCCCTCATGCTGCGTCTGGTACTTTTGACAATCGCCTTAAATAGGTCTCCACATGTACTCGACCCTTGCACCAATGGGAACAGTTTCTCCCAATACACTCCGCCCAGACTCCTGATGATTTTGAACACCTCAAATCTCCTCTCAACATTCTCTTCTCCGAAGAGGAAGAAAACACGTGGATGTACCATGGGAACTCACAGGCCAAGAGAGCAGACAGGGCCTCTGGATATAACACTGGATTCGAACGGCAACACCTCTCACAGTGCAGCACTCCCTCAGGACTGCACTGGGTGAGGCCGGGCAAGAACCTGTGCTCAAGTCTCTCGAGTGGGAATTGAACCAATGATCTTCCGACTCAAGAGATAAAGGAGCTCCTAAGTGGGCCATGGTGTGGAGCAGTGTGTAATTTAATTGGTGAACGATCAAGATTTTATTTGAAAAGATCAACCAATGAACTTTGGAATGGTGGATGAGTTTCCTCCAGAATGCTTAAGGCTACCACATAGATTGTGGAATCACTGTCTTTGCTTCTGTAGGTCTCCCTCTCTCTCTCACTCTCATTCTCTCTCACTCCCTTTCACCCATTTTAAGCACACCTTCAGCAAGCTACTTGTTGGTGTGCATTGTCCTTCATCCACAAAGACTGATGCACAAGTCAAAGATTGGTTGAAAGAGTGAAGAGCATGCAATCCTCCTCCCATTGCCACAGTTACAATGCCACTTCCAACTAACAGCACAGAGTGATTAGAGGACAAGTAGTCCTTTCAATCTCATTCACCCATCTACCCATGCTCGCTGACCTACACTGGCTTCAGTTCCAGTAAAACCTTCATTTTAAAGTTCACATCCTCATTTTCAAATCCCTCTGCAAACCTGTTCACGCCATCAAGGGTAAGATACCACGGATGCAGGGAATTTTTATAAACCCTGCCCTTTCCTATCACTGTGACCACCTCCAGCCCTTCAACCCGCTCGGGTCACTGCGCTCCTCCAACTCTGCCCTCTTGCCCCACCGGTCTTTATGAAATCCCAGCAGTGCTGGCTCTGCCTTCAGCTGCTTTGGGCCTCAGCTCTGAAATTCCCTAAACCAGAATCACACAATGGTTACAGCACAGAGAGGTGGGGCCATTCACCCATTGCCTCTGAGCCCCTTCTCTGAAGGAGCAATTTGCCTCGCATGACTCTCTGGCTTTAGTAGGCCCCAATCAAGTCCAAACTGAGATGGTCAAAAGAAAACTTGGTTCATTGCAAAGCAAGCAATCCCAGCCAGATCTGCTCTGCCAGCTCCATACTTGGCTAACATACAACTCAATCATCAATGTCCTCGGGCTCCCCATCCCCTTAGCACTGGAGCTCGTACTTGGCGAGACTCATAGGGAGACTGATTGCTCCAACCTCATAGATCGCATGCAGGTTATAACACTGGCCTTCTAGGGCAGCACGGTGGCACAGTGGGTTAGCCCTGCTGCCTCACGGCGCCGAGGTCCCAGGTTCGATCCCGGCTCTGGGTCACTGTCCGTGTGGAGTTTGCACATTCTCCCCGTGTTTGCATGGGTTTCGCCCCCACAACCCAAAGATGTGTAGGGTAGGTGGATTGGCCACGCTAACTTGCCCCTTAATTGGAAAAAATGAATTGGGTACTCTAAAAAAAATATATATATTTTTTTTTAAATAACACCGGCCTTCTCCCATAGCTTTGCACATTCTTCCTTCTCAGATAATAATCCAATTCACTCTTAAATGCCTCGATTGAACCTGCCTCCACCACACTATAGGGCAGTGCATTCCAGATCCTGACCACTCATTACACAGAGATTTTCCCTTATTGTTTCTTTTGCCAATTACACTTGTACCTTAATTATCTTAACTACTGTTGCTAATTATTTTAACCGCTCCTCTTCTCTAGCCTCCTTTAAGATCTACTTACAATCTAATTGACTAAACTTGTCACCTATTCTAATATCATCCTGTGAAAGGCCTTGAGACCTGTTTCTATGTTAATGGTACTACATAAGTGCAGACTGTTGTTGATTATTCTAGTGGGAACTTGATGGGCCCCAAATTTCTGCTTCAGGACCTTGGGGTCCATCGCCCCCAAAAGTTTGATAACTCACTGTCCAGATTCATCTATGGAAAAATGGTCACTCCAACCATTCGCCATTAACGACAGAAAATCAGGAGCCATGGATGGAGGATTTTCCAATGTACATTCTCAGCAGAGAATCCCTACAGTGCAGAAGGAGGCCATTCAACCCATCCAGTCTGCAACAACCCTCCGACAGAGCACTCTACCAGGCTCACCTGCCCCGCACTATCCCCATGAACCCCGCATGGATCATGGCCAATCTACACATCTTTGGACTGTGGGAGGAAACCGGAGCACCGGAAGGAAACCCACGCAGATATGGAGAGAACGTGCAAACTCCACACCAACAGTCACCCAAAGCTGGAATTGAACCCTGGCCACTGGCCACCTGGACGTGTACAATCATGTTTTGCCTTTGCTCCTCTTTCACGCACACACACACACATTGTTAAAAAACACCTACACAGATCACAAAAAAAGGATATCAAAAAGAATACTGCCTGGTTAAAACAAATTATTTCCTGACATTTCAAGCGCTTCAGGTCAATGACTCATGTTCAGAGTGTTTACAATCGCTGCGCTTAAAGGAATGGTAATTCAAACAGACGTGATTAATTCATGGCCGCAGCAATGTTGTTTGCTGACTTACTCAGGCAAATTACTTTAGGGTGTTCAATTTTTTCATATTCATTCCAGGGATGTGGGCGTCGCTGACAAACCCAGCATTTATTGCCCATCATTTGGTGCCCTTGAGAAGGTGGTGGCGAGGCACCTTCTTGAGCTGCTGTCATCCGCGTGATGTAAGCACATCCACAATGGGTTCAGTAAACTACTCTGCGTAAAATCCTCCAGGGTGCCAAGAGAATTAATGTTAGTCCCCCGAGGCACTGTTCACCATCTACTTCTGCCAGTGAGCAAGTCAAACCATCGATAAATTGCCAACACCTTCCGCCTCCCTTCAACCTCCCAGAAAAGAGCTCTGGTTTGCACAGTAGATCATCTTGTAAAACCTCATCAAAGACAAAATTACACGGTCAGCATGTTTGAAGACAATTGACCCCTTCAAACACATGACCAAGGCTGTCGATTTGCAATCTTCCTGGATAAATGGATGTTGACATGAAACATAATCCCTCCCATCTGTAATAATCCCACAGACTCACTGAAGAAAAATAAATTTGATTGATTTGGTCCCCGAAACTAAAGATCTTGAACAACATCTATTTTGCCAGCTTGAATTTACAAATGCTCTGGGACGTTATTGAACAAACAATTAAGCCTGTTTCCGGGTAGCATATCGGTTAATATCAAGTAGTGTATCAGTTAATATAAAAGACAGAAATATTATGGTGCATGTGTGTTAAATGGTCAGTTAAAAATCACAGCATCATTTTCCATTGAATTAGGAATTAAACAGTTTTTACTTAGAAACTGCTTGGTAATCTTTTGAAAAGTAAAGCCATGCCCCTTCTTGTGAGAGTTTTGAAGCAGCAAGGTAAGTGAGATACCAAACAGTAAATATTTAACATTTGATTTCCTGTTAAAGGTATGGGGGGAGTAGGTCTAACAGAAACAGATGTAAAGGGACAGGAAATGGATGGTGAAAGTGTCGCCGGCCCTGGTACATAAACCATGGCAAAATGACACAGCTCCTTTCTTTAGTTCCATGTTACAGTGCAGCTCAGAATATAGACAGTTAAACTGGTCAGTCCTATCCTCCTCATTGCCTGTTTGTGCATTGTGAAAACATCGCTCACTTCTTACTTGGGGGAGGGGGTGATCCTCCCCGATATCATGCCCTGGAGGATAACGGGAGAGCTCCTAAACGGCATTTGCGCCATGCTCGGAACGGAGCATTATGTTGGCACTTGGGTGGGGGGGGGGTGCCTCGAAGGTCATTGGAGGCCCCCAAGGGCTCAGGCTCGGGGCAGGGGTTATATCCAGACACTCCTGCTGGCACCTGGGCACCTTGGCATTGCCACGCAGGCAGCAGCTGCCAAGATGGCACTGCCAGGATGGCAGGTTTTCAGTGCCAAGTTGCCCATGCCAGCGAATGCCTTGGCTTTAAGAGGGGGGGTGGGGGCTTGAGGACCGCTTAAGAGGTAGGGTGGGGCAGTGTGGGGGTCCAAGGCCGCAGTGTGGCGTTGAGGGGATCCAGTGATCGGGGCATCATTTCCAAATGGCATTGAAGAGCTGAGCTTGCCTGTGCAGCTAGTGAGGTAAATGTGGCCTTGGCGGGGCTTTCCTCACCAGGACCACAAACAAAACTGGTTCCTGTTCCACGGGGGTGGGGAACGACGACCGTGGTGGGGGGGGGGGGGGGGGGGGGGGGGGGGGGGGGGGACAGGGAAGCGGGAGCCGGAGGGAAGGCACGGGAAGCCACCTCCAGGAGGCGGGGACAGAGGAAAATGGAGAATGCGAGGACGGGGAGGAGCGGCAGCAAGCACGACGCGGGGGTGCGAGCGTGGGACGGCCAGCGAGACCCGTCTGGGAAAGGCGGGCGACAGCAACGAACAGCACAGCCAAATATCGCAATCTGTGATTTTCTCCCCGGCCACACAAAGGTGTGCTTGCCCCCCCCCCCCCCCCCCCCCCCCCCCCCAAGTCCCAGCCCCCCCCCCACCCCCCCCCCCCCCCCACCCCACCCCCCCCCCCCCCCCCCCCCCCCCCCCCCCCCCCCCCCCCCCCCCCCCCCCGCCCCCCCCCCCCCCCCCCCCCCCCTTGCAGGCAGTCGCCTACTTATGTGGTGTGGGTAATTTTGCCAGATGTACAGAGATGCCGCTGTCGAGCTGGTGCACAATACCCCACCAGATATTCCATTTCATATTTTTCTCCCCGTGTCTGTGTGGGTTTCGCCCCCACAACCCAAAAATGTGCAGGGTAGGTGGATTGGACACGCTAAATTGCCCCTTAATTGGAAAAAAAATAATTGGGTAATCTAAATTTATTTTAAAAAAAACAAGAGCTCCCTCCTTCCTCACTGCACTACACTCTATCTGTCTATTATTACCTTCCTCAGCTGCTTATTGGACTTCCACTTAAACGCAGATAGTCGGCCAAGTTTTTAATCGCCTGTCCCAATATCTCCTTGGCCAGCTGAGTGACACATTTGATTTTAACAATGCGCCTTTGAGATATTGTACTGCTCTAAAGGCACTATGTGAATGCGAGCTGTTGTGTCAATAGCTTTTGACTGTGTTCTAACCCCTGTGCGCAGCTGATTATTAGTCATCGCTGTGTAATCAAAGCCTGAGCAGCAGAGGCATGGCGGACCCCATTTCATTCTGACCTGCCTCAACATGGGGGCAGCAGCAAACCTGGAAGTCGCTGAACAGCAAATATTTAAAGAAGAACTAACATACGACATGCCAGAGTTTACTGAATGATTGTGCTGCGAGAGGATTACTAATATAGCCTCAGTCGTGGCTCAGTGGGCAGCACACGACTCTGCGTTAGAAGATTGGTGTGGTCAACTCCATCCCTGGAGACTTGACTGCATAACGTAGGCTGATACTTTCCTGTGGTGAGCAGAGGGTGTAGCACTGTCTCAGCTGCCATCTTCCAGATTAGATGTTTAAACCGGGGCCCCACCCGCCCTCTCAGGTTGGTGTGAAAGATAAGGTTGTACAATTGGCGGGAGAACCAAGGCGGCCTCCCTGGAATCCTGTCGCATGTTTATCTCTGAGTCACCGGGCAGCACGGTGGCGCATTGGTTAGCCCTGCTGCCTCACGGCGCCGAGGTCCCAGGTTCGATCCCGGCTCTGGGTCACTGTCCGTGTGGAGTTTGCACGTTCTCCCCGTGTTTGTGTGGGTTTCGCCCCCACAACCCAAAGATGCGCAGGGTAGGTGGATTGGCCACGTTAAATTGCTCCTTAATTGGAAAACCAGTTCTGACCATTCTCAAAGGAGTGGTAAAATCCAGCCCTAAATATCCATGCTGGCATTTCTGCTCCACGTGAGCTCCCTCCTTCGTTACTACACCTCACCTTGCCAATCTCACAGAGAACATACAGTGCAGAAGGAGGCCATTTGGCCCATTGAGTCTGCACCAACCCACTTAAGCCCTCGCTTCCACCCTATCCCCGTAACCCAATAACCCCTCCTACCCTTTTTGGTCACTAAGGGCAATTTATCATGGCCAATCCACCTAACCTGCACGTCTTTGGACTGTGAGAGGAAACCGGAGCACCCGAAGGAAACCCACGCAGACACGGGGAGAACATACAAACTCCACACAGACAGTGACCCAGCGGGGAATCGAACCTGGGACCCTGCGCTGTGAAGCCACAGTGCTAATCACTTGTGCTACTCATATACTTAGTGGGGAGCGGGGGCCCACCGCTGCATGGGGAGATTGCCAGGTAAATGCTGGTGGCCCCAAGTGGACTCTGAGTGAGGGTGCGTTTGTCCTATCTGAGCACTTTTTGGACTGAAGAGTCCCCCCTCTCCCTGCCAGTATCAGTGGGCACCCCTGTGCATGCCATCGTTAACAACAACCTCTCATTGGAGCCTACCTCCCTGTCTCTGGCACCCCAAGACCTTGCTTAGCTGTCTTTGAGAGCGTTTGGCTACATCCTGCAGTCCCAACAATGGCCATTGCTAGCTGTGGTGCTGCTGAGGCTACCACTGTCAGCCCACTGATTGGCTGGCAGTTCGTGGAGGCGGGGCCGCCATCCTGAGCAGGACAACCGATAGCCCTGGGTCCTGCTGTCCGCTGGAATGGAATCATCCCTTCATCCAGCACCATTAAAATCCAGCCCCTTGGGTAAAGTAACCTGCTTCTCTCACACAAACCTCGGTGCAATTCCACATAATAAATGCGACACAGAAACACGTATTCAACAGTCCGTGACTTCTAGAAGGTGACAAGAGTATTTTGGTAACATTGATAGACTGAGCGTAACCAGCACACCAGGGTTAAAGATTTCAGCGTGAGATGGAAATGACTTAGCTTAGGAGATCAATTTTCATATTCAATTTTCTTGAACACGAAGGTGTGATTTACTGTATGTAGAATGAGTGCGGACATTGTCAGACTGCAGTTTATAGTTAGACGGCCATGGAACCATTCATCAGTCAATGTAATTAATTTAGAAGATAGATGAATGGGGAGGGGGGAGACAAATATTGAATTGGACAGACCCGTTCCCCATGAAGAAGCAAAACTTGAAATGCAATGTGTCTAAGTGGTTTCAACAACGCGCTGCCAAGTCACTGAATCAATCCATTAAACTGTCACAATGGTTAAAATAATTATTGTTGTGCTGTTTACTATTTGCTGCATATCTCCGCACTCCAAACATTGCTTGCATATTTTGCTCGGTTCATCTAAGCGAGCTTTCAGGCTCCATTGTGCCACTCCCCAGAGGTCACTTCAAACCAATTCATCTGAGTGTCGCGATTGATGCTGCAAAAGGGGAAAATTAAATTATTGCCGTGCTCCTAATTTGATGCACTGCTCAATCCAATGGCCTCAGACACGAGAGTGACAACCTGTCTGCATAGCACAGAGCATCATTCAACCCAGTGAAGAGCAGGACAGGACAACAAGGTTATTGGAGTGAATCACTGCCTCCAGACCCACATATTCTTTCAACGACCACTTCAATTTAAAAAAAATACTCCTTATCCAATGTGCACTATTCCAAGATTTGTGAAACTCTGTCAAGATCACGGAAGAGTCAGAACCCGCCTCAGACTGAAGGGACCATCCTTTAAAACTGAGATGAGGAGGAATTTATTCAGCCAGAGGGTGGTGAATGTGTGGAACTCTTTGCCGCAGAAGGCTGTGGAGGTCAAGTCTTTCATGGAGTGTCTCTGACGATTTTTATTCGTGTCACAAGTAGGCTTACATCAACACTGCAATGAAGTTACCCTGAAAATCCCCTAATCGCCCCGTCTTGATTAATAAGGGGAATCAGGGGTTATGGGGAGAAGGCAGGAGACTGGGGATGAGAAACATATCAGCCATGATAGGACGGCAGAGCAGACTCGATGGCCCGAATGGCCTAATCGTGCTCCTATGTCTTATGGTCAGTGCAACCCAGGTCAACCTCCCCAGCTGATTTCTCCTTCGGCTGTTCTCTCCCTCACTTCACATTGCTTTTGCCCTGAAGGAACGCCAGTGAAATAAACTGTTGCATTCCGAAATATAAATCACAAAGCTCACAAAGAACCATCAATGTAACAAATGGCGATGTGGGTCAGCACGAACAAAAACAAGAACACGAGAAATTAGAGCAAGAGTCGATCATATGGTCCACCGAGCTCAACTCCCTGACGGACCACGGGCGCTATCTAATGGAAGGGTTTCTTAGGGCGGGATTAATCACCACCCCACGGCTTCCCGTTGACGCACCCCTCGACGCGGAGAAACTGATGCGCCGGCGTGGGTCTGAATTTTCCTGCCGGCGTGAACAGCTGGTAAACCCCTCCCTAAATGTCATTTCAGGCAGGTTTGGCTGGGATGTTTCACGCCAGCTCTGCAGGCGAGTTCCCCACTGCTATTTAACCGCACTTTTTCGGGCCATGGGGGAGTTTCCCTCCGGCCCAGCACACACTTCGAATTATTTTCATCACTGAGAGCTGAACTCGCTGGCCAAGTGAGAACTTCCCGCTATGTGGTCCAGACCCCCTACACCTGCTTTCAGCCCACTCCCTTCCTGGACTCCCAACCTTCACCCCCCGCCCCCCACCTTCTGGAGACTCCTTTATACCCACCCTTCACCCCCCCCACACTCTTCATACCCCATCCCTCTTTACATGAGGATGATCCCCCTCAGGCCCTAACCTTTGTCAGTGCCACCCTGGCATCATCACCCTGGAAGTGCCAAGTTGCCACGTTGGCAGTGCCATGGTGCCCATGAGCTGGGGGGAGAACCAGGGCGCCACTCTGCCCTGTCCCTGACCACCCAGGGACCTCCAAAGGCCTGGGAGACCCTTTGGGCGCCATTTCACCTGATCCACCAGTCCTAAACCGCGCCCAGCTGGGCTCTCCCTGGGGAGGCTGGTAGATGCCAGGAGCTGGTTAGATCCCGCGAGGTGTAGGCTGTCAGGAAGCTGGGGGGCGCCTCTCCCGGCATCTACTGGCTAGGTCGCACCCCAGTTCGGGTGGTAGTAGATCGCATCCCAAAACACTTGGCTATTCCAGCCTTAAATGCGTTCAACAATGCAGCATCCAAGGCAGCACGGTGGCACATTGCTGCCTCATGGCGCCGAGGTCCCAGGTTCGATCCCGGCTCTGGGTCACTGTCCGTGTGGAGTTTGCACATTCTCCCCGTGTTTGCGTGGGTTTCGCCCCCACAAACCAAAGATGTGCAGGCTAGGTGGATTGGTCGTGCTAAATTGCCCCTGAATTGGAAAAAATGAATTGGGTACTCTACATTTCATTTTTTTTTAAATAATGCAGCATCCACAATCCTGGAGTCCAAAGATTCCCAACCCTTTTAAATGAAGAAATATTTCCTCATTTCAGTCTTAAATGCTCGGCCCTTTACCTGAGACTGGGCCTCTGTGTTTTAACTCCCCGACCAGCAGAATGTATTTATAAATATAAATTTAGAGTACCCAATGTTTTTTCCAATTAAGGGGCAATTTAGCGTGGCCAATCCACCTAGCCTGCACATCATCTTTGAGTTGGGGGGCGTAACTCACGCAGAGAATGTGCAAACTCCACATGGACAGTGACACAGGGCCGGGATTCGAACCCGGATCCTCAGCGCCGCAGTCCCAGTTCTAACCACTGCGCCACGGTGCTGCCCCTTTCAAACCAAATTCAATCTAATGGCGCTGTGGGTGTTTAATACCACGGCACCATCACTTCACCCTCCTTACAAAGTGCTAGACATCTGTGGGAAAAAGTTGGCGGGGGGAGGGGGAGACAAAAGAGGGTGGAGTGAGAGAGGAATGGCCATCACCCCTAATTACAGCACTGCAGTAGCCTGTACAGGAAAAATGGCCTTTCCAATGAATTTTTGGAAGTATTACAATCCCAGACTAGACCCCGACAGTGGCTAGGATACTGGACTGAATCTCCAATGTTTTTGTTTATTTGACAGACTGTGCAGAAGGAATGGTTCGCTGCAGGAGTGATTGTATGAAGAAATAGGCCTTGGGTATTTTTTAAAACAGATCTTTATTATGAAGACAATGTTAAACTTTTTAATTTGACACACGAAAAAAACAACTTACAATTACACCTAAAACACTGTGACTCGATTTCCCGTTAAACACCAAGAAAAGAAACCTACAGCTCTCAATCTATTTTACTGTGGGAGAATTGTGGACTCAGCATCAGGCAGATCAGAATTCAACTCCTCTCTCCAAAGTTTCTCCGCCAACAGCCTCTCTAAAACCTTTCAAAATGTCTCTCTGCCTTCCTGGGCTCCACCCAGCAATGACCTCATTTCCCCAAGCTGAAAAAACAAATTACCTCTGCAGGCTGCAAAGCACATTAATTCCACAGGGACTTTCCCAGTCAAACCACAGTCCACTATACCAGACTGAAAAACACATTTCTCTGTTAATTTCACCTTCTGGCTGTTAAAAGTACCCAGGCCCAGCAGAACAGAATTATTTAGAAAAAACATGACCACTGCAGTCAAATACACTGCAACCCCAGGCTTTTAACCTTTAAATTGCCCAATACATAGAATCCAATATTCTTTAAGTCTTCCATTCGTCACAATAGGGGAATGATTCTGCACGAAGCAGTGCTTGGCAGTGGTAGGTTGAAAACTGCTAGTCAACTTAAGAAAAATCTTGTGGAAGGATAAATCATTGATTTGTGCTCTTTTCAGGACTGCCTAATGTCTATGAGGCAGCACAAATCTCAATCTTACAAAGGGCCAGTCAGAGTTCAACCTCTACCCTACAAGAAGATTTTTGAATGATAGCTGACCCCATAATGAGATATTGTCTGAAAACAGACTGTGCTGTTTGCATAGGACTGCTCAACCTCGCAAGTAGCGAGAGACTAAAGCCCAGTCTGTAGTAACATATCATAGCAATCATCGGAGACTTGTGGCTTGATTTTGGAGAAGGTCCATCTTCTGTGTGGGTTTGCTAATTTATAGGGCACAGATGTCCGATCTGGCATGGCTGACAATAGTAAAGGTTAAGTTAGCCTACAGCGTCTGCAGTGATTTAGAGCAGAGGCAGGAAGCGGAATGGACACACACGTAGAAGGTTAGAGAGAGAGAGAGACACACATACACGAGTGAAGACAAAAAGGGGGAGAACGTTCATTTGTACAATGGTTAAAGTTTGGTTTCAGTTGTGTTCCCAACATTTGACTGCTGGCACCGGTTAAGACTGACCGAGAGAATATCTAGCAGAGGAGTCAACCACAACCCACTATCCCAATATGGGCCTCCACCTACCTACAGCATTGCAGAGACGAATCTGCCGCCCTGTGACTGCGCCACCTGTAAACCTGCCCCTCTCTGGACACAATTCCAGCTGTGTCCAAATGAATGGGGGCTATATTTAGAGCAAATTTGACCACCCCCATCCTGCCCTTGCCCTGCATTGCTCACGCTAGCAGCAAGTCTGTGCAGACACCATCAGGGGTCCTTGTTTACCTGACAGATGATATCAATAAAAGGGGGGAAACAACATTCACTGGTTTACATCCCATCCCAGGTGTTCAGCGCTGTTTCAATGAACATATTGATCCAGAGGATTTATGAGATGAGGATCAGATGAAATGGAAATTCCCGAAGGATATCCCTTTCTCTGGTCCAAAAGGTCCAATTCTAAACGAGGAACATACTTCCCTTTGTCATGACATCAACATTGCATGTCAACGTGTCATGCGACCTAATACACAAAAGCAGAACTGCCTGATAGGACCCTATTAGACAGGATGACTTAGCTTTACAGTCAGGTAGTGTTGTCATTAAGCTATTATATTATTGTGGGGGTAACGGAACTCAAATTTAAGCCAATACATTCATAATGTGATATTCTCAAGTTGTTCATACGTTGCGTTTCTAACTCTGAATTTGTGAGTGGTTCCTGAGTTAGCTCTCAGCATTTGTACCTCTGTGTCTCAGAAATACCAGGAGAGGGCCAACCAGAATCAGAATTCAAATAATGTTAAAGTGGTGGTTCAAACTTCATCCATGACTGGCATTGGCAGCGACGGATGTCACACGCTCCAGGGAGCGACTGAGAGCCTTGTTTATAGATGGCGTATAAATCAGCAGCGTAACCCAAAACATTCCGCCACAGCCCCGCGTCAGTGTGGTCCAACATGCCCTTCGCAAAGGAACAGATGAAAGTTAGCACGGCGCAGAATATATAATATTTTCTGAAATTTTGAGTATTCAATGCTTCCCCCCCACCCCCTCAATTAAGGGGCAATTTAGCGTGACCAATTCACCTACCCGACACATCTTTGGGTTGTGGGGGGGGGGGGTGAAACCCACTCGGACACTGGGAGAATGTGCAAACTCCGCACGGACAGTGCCCCGGGGCCAGGATTGAACCCGAGTCCTTGTATTCCTATTTCCGAATGAGAATAATTCCATTGAATCACAACCAAGGAGACCTTTACACCAAACCAGAGGCATGATTGCTGCTCCGACTACTATTTGTCCTTCAGTAACCAAGGATACTATGTATCAAATCAGCAGGTGACAAATAATATCAATTTTGCCCCAAAATGGTTGCAATCGAGTTGGTCCATTTCTGACAGAACATGCATGGACTTGTTCTGAGATCTGTTGCATGTCAGTTACTAGGCACTTGTACCTTTCATGTTTCTTGTGGCTGTGATCGCACTACTGATGTCAATATGCACCCGAATCCAAATGGCAGATTCATCAACGTACGGAAATAAGATTCTGCCATAAGGAGGCGGGCTTTAGCGATGTAAACAAAGAGAAAATGGGTCTCCTGTGAGTCTAACTAAGCAAGTGCCCACTCCATGCCCATTATGCAGGGCTCCCTCAGGTTAAGAGGGATTCTGATGGGAATTCTCTTTTGAAAAGCAAAGCCTGCACTATTGAAAATCAATACATTTTGGGTGGAGGTGTTGAATGGAGTCAACGCAACCGCATCCTGTGCCAGGCTCAGCCTGATTCAATTCAAGGTCGTTCACCGGGCCCACATGACAGTGGCCCGGATGAGCAGATTCTTTGGGGTGGAAGACAGGTGTGCAAAATGTGCGGGAGGAGCAGCGAACCATGTCCACATGTTCTGGGCATGTCCGAAGCTGAGGGGATTTTGGCAGGGGTTTGATGACGTCATGTCCAAGGTATTAAAAACAAGGGTGACATTGAGTCCAGAGGTGGCGATTTTCGGGGTGTCGGAAGACCCGGGAATCCAGGAGGAGAAAGAGGCAGACGTTCTGGCCTTTGCTTCCCTGGTAGCCCGGAGATGGATACTATTAGCTTGGAGGGACTCAAAGCCCCCGAAGTCGGAGACCTGGCTATCTGACATGGCTAGCTTTCTCTGTTTGGAGAAAATCAAGTTCGCGTTGAGAGGGTCAGTGTTAGGGTTCGCCCGGAGGTGGCAACCGTTCATCGACTTCTTCGCGGAAAATTAATCGTCAGCAGAGGGTGGGGGGGTTAGTTTAACTTTGAGAAGGGGGTTAATAAAGGTGGGACCTGTGGGGGAGGAAGGTGGTATTTGCACTATGTTTATATTCTCATGTCATTATTTATATCGCTGCTGTTGCAATGCCAAAAAAAACTCAATAAAACGTTTATTAAAAAAAAGAAAATCAATACATTGAGTGATGCTTGAAGAACAGGGTTCTACTGAACGGTGTTAAAAGCCCAGTCCCCCGGCTCTGGGTCACTGTCCGTGTGGAGTTTGCACATTCTCCCCGAGTTTGCGTGGGTTTCACCCCCACAACCCAAAGATGTGCAGGCTAGGTGGATTGAACATGCTAAATTGCCCCTTAATTGGAAAAAATGAATTGGGTACTCTAAATTTATTTTTTAAAAAGCCCAGTCCCAAACCCATTTCCAACTTGGGTAGGAAAGGGGGAGAAACATTTCTCTTCCACCAAGCAGATAAATAGTCATAAAATCTTTCCTCCACCTGAGAAGTTGATGGAACCAGTTGCATAATTAATTTGAACAGGAGTTTTATTTTTAATAATCTTTATTGTCACAAGTGGGCTTACATTAACACTGCATGAAGTTACTGTGAAAAGCCCCTAGTCGCCACATTCCTGCGCCTGTTCGGGTGCACGGAGGGAGAATTTAGAATGTCCAATTCACCTGATAGCACTTCCGGGACTTGTGGGAGGAAACCGGAGCACCCGGAGGAAACCCACGCAGACACGGGGAGAAGGTGCAGGCTCCGCACAGACAGTGACCCAAGCTGGGAATCGAACCAGGGACCCTGGTCAGAGTAAAGGGTGCTAGCCATGAGTTGCTGTTGATGCAGCTGGCACAATACCTGTTCGACCAGCAGGTCCATCTGCCTTGGCAGGTGGTCTGTCCGCTGTGCCTTTTGTACACACGCCTTTTATTTTGGCCAGACACAGAGGTTTCAGTTGGAGGCAGTGAATGAAAACCCCCTCTGTCATTGCCTTCAATTGGGAGGATGGTACTGAGGTGTCTCAGACAGGACAACCTACCTGTCTGAGGCAACAATGTGGTGGTCCACCACTTTGACCAAACATTAGTTAACCTCTCCCAGTGTCTACCTAAGTGGCTTGGGCCTGGTTCTTAGCTCCTGGGTTGGGGGTACAGAGTCCGGACAGTTCCAAACCTGACCCAGGATATAGTGCCTCAGAAATTGGGATTTTCATTTTGACAAGGCTGGGTTCTCTGGGAAATGGAGTGAGTGACCTCAGAATGAGTGTGGCTGGTGCAGAGATGGGCTGAGCAAAGGTCTGCCTTCGTGCCCTAGCACTGTGACCCACCTCGATAGCACTTCCTCTTCATGCCACCTCATGTCCCTCTGCCCACCTTCACAGCTTTTACAGCGACCTATGCCAACTTAACCCAATCCATGCCTCCCACTATCCTTTTCCCTTACACCAACCATACCAACTAAGCCAGTATCCAGCATGGGCAGATGTCAGGAGCCATGCTGAGGTGAAACAATATAAAGATGTAAGTGTCTATTGTAGACTTTATTTTGTTAAAAAAAAAACACTCATTCATTAAAAACCCATTTATTATATTTATATTCATTCGACTGCATAATCCCTGCCAAGAACAAAAATTTCCTTCAAGCGCATAATCCTTGAGAAAAACAATCATTGCAATTCACAGTTCCATTTCAAAGTGTCTATAACCACTTAGAGCTGTCAATTAAACTGTGAAATGGCAGGCACCCTAAAGTGACAATGTAAGATTGTGAAATCAGTCATGCAGTACCAATCCAGTAATAGTAACCCTCAGGTTTATGCCAACAGGCAGAATGAAATCACAAGCTTTTAAAAAATACTCCATTTTTTTTTTCATATGTTTTAAAGGGCAGGAGCTTTAAATGCCCTGACAGTTGCTTTTGACACTCATTTGAACACTTTGACAGTTAACGAGTTAGTGCACTTTTTGGACACATTAATGCCCACTATGAACAATCCCAAGGGAATCTGGCCTCTCCAAAAGGACACCTTACCACTCCAGAAGTTGTCCAGGAACCATATCCAAAGGGGAGCTTTGCGGACAGGTTCTCAGTCATTACAAACACCTAGGCCGTGGTGTCAAATATCAGGTGCACACCTCTGAAGTGCCTTAGGTTGTGTTATTCTGCTATAGAAATATAATTTTTGGATGTAGCTGGGGGCATTAGTCACAAATGAAGAAATACAGCAATAAAAATGTTAAGTACCCTGATGTATTCCAGCCTGCCAAAGAAATACTCGACCCAACATTACTTAAGAAAATCACAGTTTAGCAGTAAAACCACAATTATGTGGGAAGCCACACATTAATTGGCAGCTAATATCTTTGGACATTTAGATCTGATGCAGGAAAGGCCACTTAGAACCACAGACGTTTATCAGAGAAATTACTATGGTGAATTCAAAATCAGACAAACATTACAGCAGCTGCAAATATGTTTGGATTTGCCGAGATAAAACCTAGGCTGGGGGTGGCATCAGGCACAACCAAGCAACAGCCCTTGGCAGAAATGTTGGGTCTAAAAATCAAGTCTGTTCCCAGTCTGTTAGTTCAAGGCGTATTTGAGATAGTAACAGGGTCATCACACAGCCCATAAAGCAGCCTTCACAGAACACGACTCACCAAAGAGGAGTACGAGTTAGTTAATGGTTCTCGGAACAGGCTGGAACCACACAAAAGGGCTCTTTCAAATTTGCATTAGTCATAATTGCACTTAACATGACTTCTTACTGCACAGATCTGAACATGCACTTTTGAAGGATAGGTTTCGTTCCTTCCGAGTAAAGGGGAGGAACGAGTGACTGAAAGGGAGAGAGTGAGTGAGAAGAATCAGAGAGAGAGAGAGGCAGTTGAGGCAAAGAGAAGAGAAAGACAGAAGGGGCAGAATTGCATTAACGTGGCGCCATTCAAGCCCTCTGGATGCCTGGAGCGCTTTACAACCAATGCAGTAATTCTGAATGCAGTCATAGAATTCAGGATGCTTCCGAATATTGGCAGACTATTTTCAGGACCAGGTGAAGGACACTCCATGACCACTTTATGATGCGACAGAACCACTTTGTTGGCACTGCCTTCTTTCTGCAGTGGAGATACAAGCCATCCACAGGCCCATCCCTCGTCACAATGGCCCCGAGCAGAAGGCCCTGAGCTGATTAACGTCCAAACCCCTTTGTCGAGCACTGTGGTCCACGCTGATCAAACCAAAGTTCCCCACTTACCTGCACAGGTTGAAAAGGCTCTGACTCCCTTTCCAAGGGGCAGATGAACCCCCTCAGCAGAGGAACCTTGCAGAGAGCAACAAAGATAATATGGCATGGATGCCGGACCCCTTTTTTACAGCACTAGCTGTCACAAGGTTAATTTAAATGCATAGTGACTATGTCAGTAAATGGCTGAGGGATGGATGGGTGAGCGGGTCTGTGTGCAGGCGGATGAAGTAAATTGTTCGGGTGATAGGTGGGTGAAGGGGCAGGTAGATACAGTGCTAGAGTGGAGTGAGTAGGGTGGTACATGGGAACGCTGGTAGGTGGGTAGTTGGATTAGAATAGAATAGAATAGGATCCCAACAGTGCAGAAGGAGGCCGTTCGGCCCATCGGGTCTGCACCGACCCTCTGAAAGAGCACCCTACCTTTTGAACACTAAGGTGGGATAGTCAGGTGTTGGGGGCCAGTCAGGTCAGGTTGGGAGGGGGAAATGGGGGGCTCTGGAGGGGGTAGACGGGGTGTCAATGGGTTCTGAGCGGGGTCCAGAGATCTGGGCCAAATTTCAACTGCCAATGGAAGGTCTTTGTGCAGACTCTCCTGGGCCTGCTCAGTGCTCCCAACATTCTCAGATTTTTATGTCAGATTTTCAGCATCTGCAACTTTCTGTTGTTGCTTTCTACAAAAGAGGAAACTCAAGGATGTGTGCCAGCCAATCTCGGCGTGTTAGCGGAGTACTGTCCAGGTTGCCGGGAGGAACAGCAGCCACACACAATTTGTTACGTTTTCACAATGCAGCAATTTATTTTCCCCAGCGTGGCTTTCAATAGTTGGCAGACTTTCCCATCAGAAACAATGCCCCTTTAATATATGCATGAACTGGAAATTCCAAAACCGCTCCCAATCAATCTTATTCTTTTTAACTGCAATTCCTGACGCGTAAACAGCTTTGCCCCAAATCACCTCGTCCCAGGCTGCTAGCCCGAGCTGTGTAGCTGTCGAGTATGGATGCGTGACCAAAGCGACTTTTGCGATTCGTGCCAAATACAAGGTGAAAGAGCCACAAGAGGCGGCGTGAAATTGCAATCGCTTCTTGCAAATCAAAGCTTGTCCAAGGCTTCCACATTACATCCTTATCAAATGTTTCATCAACTGCCAGCAAGTGTGATGCTAATAAGATCAGGAAATGAGAATTCAATATGGAAACAGGAGCTGACTACAAAAGGTGGGACTGGGATTAGATTCATCTGGTATTGGCATCAACAAGCAAGGGTTTGGTGAAAGGTCATTGTTAACTCTGTCTCTATCTCTCTCTCTCCACAGATCCTGCCTGATTCGCAGGGTGACTCTCCAGCCATATTTGTCAAGTTCAGTAGACTGGCCGGAGTGACATCTACTTTAAGTAACTTATTATGAAACAATTGCGAGGGCAACGTGTGGCGCAGTGGTTAGCACTGGGACTGCGGTGCTGAGGAACCCGGGTTCGAATCCCAGCCCTGGGTCACTGTCCGTGTGGAGTTTGCATATTCTCCCCTTGTCTGCGTGGGTTTCACCCCCACGACCCAAAAGATGTGCAGGTTAGGTGGATTGGCCACACTAAATTGCCCCTTGATTGGAAAAAAAATAATTGGGTGCTCTAAATGTATTTTTTTTAAATGGAACAATTGCACGATAAAGGTAACTAGGATAAATAAAATAATAAACTACTAACACTAATTAACTATTGTACAGCTACTGCAAAATATGTCTATTCTCCAACACAACCTACTCCCAACTCCCCAGCCACAGGGTCGCGTGGTGGGTTTATGCTGCTACCTAGTGGTCGGAAGTCGTGCATAACATTGTGTACAGAACTGCTTTATGCATATCATCACAATTTTTTGTTTTTAGTTTTACCAACTACTGCAGTCTTGCTTGAGAACAGTTTCGACAAGTGTGATGTGGATCAGATCTTTCGGAGGATCCAAGGTTTCCAATTCTGGTGCCTCTCCACGTTTCTGAGTCACTACAGTCTAGTTCTGTACAGTGGTAGGTTACTGGAGGGGTACGTGAATCCTACAAAAGCAGGTCCTGCAGCGAGCAACTCACCTCCTGACTCCCCAAAGCCTGCCCACCATCTCAAGTCAGTGGCGTGATGGAATACTCCCCACTTGCCTGGATGAGTGTAGCTCTCACAACACTCAAAAAGCTCGACACCATCCAGGACAAAGCAGCCCCGCTTGAGTTTCACCCCATCCACCACTGTCGCACAGAGGCAGCAGTGTGCAATATCTACATTACGATGCACTGCAGGTTCGCACCAAAGTTCCTTAGGCAGCACCTCCCAAATTCAGGCCCTTGGCCATGTGGAAGGACAAGAACAGCAGATTCCTGGGAACACCACCACCTCCAAGTTCACTCACCATCCTGACTTGGAACTATGTCGCCGTTCTTTCACTGTCACTGGGTCAAAATCCAGGAACTCCCTCCCGAACTGCACTGTGGGTGTACCTACACTACATGGACTGCAGCGGTTCAAGAAGGAGGCTGCCCACCACCTTCTCAAGGACAATTAGGGACGGGCAATAAATTGAATTTACAAAAACATGTTACACGGCTGAGACTCCAATGCCTTTTTTAAAAAAAAATTTAGAGGACCTAATTCATTTTTTTCAAATTAAGGGCCAATTTAGTGTGGCCAATTGACCTACCCTGCACATCTTTGGGTTGTGGGGGCGAAATCCACACAAACACGGGGAGAATGTGCAAACTCCACACGGACAGTGACCCAGAGCCAGGATCGAACCTGGGACCTCGGCGCCGTGAGGCAGCAGTGCTACCGAGCTGCCCTATCCAATGCCTTTTCGCACCCGAAGCCTCAGCAGCAACTTGGATTTATATAGTGCCTTTAAAGTCATCAAAGCAGTCCAAGGTAGGAAGTTATCAGGCAATATGACACCGAGCCACACACGGCCATATTAGGTAAGGCTGGTCAATGTGGTAGGCTTAGCGAAACCTCTTACAGGTAGACAGAGAAGTGGAGAGGTTTAGGGAAAGAATTTCAAAGCTCAGGGCCAGGGTAACTGAAGCCATGGCCACCACTGCGGGAGGGCTGGGGATCAGGGGTATACACGAGGCCAGAATTGGCGGTGGCAGCCGTGTCAGAGGGTTGCACTCTGTCACCACTGATCGGTAGCTGGAAGGAGAGGTTGTGTTGGAGAATTCTAGCAGGCAAGTTAACCAGATGTTACAGGTTCCCCTTTTACTACAAAGGAAAAGATAAACCCATTTAACTCGTCGCCAATCTATACCCCCATGTTAGTAGTAAAACCCACAGCAACTTGCTGTCTACCTTCTAGTAGTAAAACAAGAAGCATCTAGAAACCACACACTATATTTTGGATGGCATGATGATTGGCACTGCTACCTCACAACGCCAGGGACACGGGTTCGATTCTGACCTTAGGTGAGGTTAAGGGGTGGCGCAGTGGGTTAGCCCTGTTGCCTCACGGCGCCAAGGTCCCAGGTTCGATCCCGGCTCTGGGTCACTGTCCGTGTGGAGTTTGCACATTCTCCCCGTGTTTACGTGGGTTTCGCCCCCACAACCCAAAGATGTGCAGGTTAGGTGAATTGGCCATGCTAAAATTGCCCCTTAATTGGAAAAATGAATTGGGTACTCTAAATCATTTTTTAAAAGGTGAGGTCAAGGGATTACAAGGATAGGGTGGGGAGTAAACCTCGGTAGAGTGTTCTTCCAGGGGGTCAGTGCAGACTCAATAGGCTGAATGGTCTCCTTCTGCACTGTTGGGATTCGAAGACGGACTTCAGGATTGATGAGGGACTCCAGTCGTGCTCTGATGTCACAGGTTTCTTTTATAAATTTAGAGTACCCAATAAATGTTTTCCAATTAAGGTGCAATTTAAAAAAAATAAATTTAGAGTACCCAATTAATTTTTCCCAATTAAGGTGCAATTTTTAAAAATAAATTTAGAGTACCCAATTAAATTTTTCCAATTAAGGGGCAATTTAGCATTGCCAATACACCTACTCTGCACATCTTTGGGTTGTGGGGGTGAAACCCACGCAAACATGGGGAGAATGTGCAAACTCCACACGGACAGTGACCCAGAGCCGGTACCGAACCTGGGACCTCAGCACCGTGAGGCAGCAGGGCTAACCCACTGCGCCACCGTGCTGCCCTACCAATTAAGGTGCAATTTAGCATGGCCAATCCACCTAACCTGCACATCTTTGGGTTGTGGGGGCGAAACCCACTCAGACACGCGGAGAATGTGCAAATTCCACACGGACAGTGACCCAGAGCCAGTATCGAACCTGGGACCTTGGCCACCATGCTGCTCCTCTGGTCTCACAGTTAATCATGTAATCACAAGTGCTCTGAGGTGCATTAATTCCTGGGAAAACGTTTCATGCATTGACTCTTTTTAAAATAAATGTAGAGTACCCAATTTTTTTTTTCCCCCAATTAAGGGGCAATTTTAGCGTAGCCAATCCACCTAGCCTGCACATCTTTGGGTTGTGGGGGCGAAACCCAAGCAAACACGGGGAGAATGTGCAAACTCCACACGGATAGTGACCCAGAGCCGGGATCGAACCCGGGTTCTCAGCGCCTTAGGCAGCAGTGCTAACCACTGCACCATCGTGCCCCCGCAATAATGCGTTGACTTGTCTGAATATGAACGCAAAGCACAAATGGAGCCAATTATCTGCACTCATTGCCATTTTCCACATTTCCTCTCTGCTGTCTCTCGAGGTGAGAGGTACGATGATTGCCACCCAGTGGGTGGTGTTCAAACCCATCTCTCCAGAACTGATACCCTTTAGGAAGTTTCGAAGCGGCTCTGTTTATGGGCGGTCGGTGAAGACGGCAGCCAAACGTAAACAAACTAAAGAGCACTTCAAAGGGCCGGCGCCGGAGCCAATTCTTTGATGCTGCTCGCCACTATTGAGGAGGTCATTCTGATCATTTGTTCAATGAGGCACAATAAATCCAGAAGTGTTTCTCACAGTTGTGGAAATTTCCACAATATTCCTGTTTGGGGCATTGTGAAGCCTGCGGTTAAAGAACAGAGTTTGAAGGCAGATCGATGCCTGAAACACCACCACACCTTCTTCACAGCACCACTCTCCACTCAGTGCAAACACACACTGGATTGTGAAACCCATTCTCTGTTTTCGAGGGACTTTATAAAAACAAAGATGCATTGAGATTGCTTTAACCCAAACACCTGTAGCATTATCTTATTAACACTGATCCACTCATTTATTTATTAAATAAGCAAAAGTCTGTGAACCATCAGCTATTTGGCGTTTGTTGAGTGGAAGAGCAAATACCTTCGTATTAATTTGGTAACATAATATATCAGCCATCACACTCACAATGAGATTTCCCCACAGGGCACAGATTTATAAAGCCACTGATTGCTAATAGAAGGTTACAGCTTGCTCAGTAATAAAACCTACGTTGATCACGCATAAATATCGAAGACTTTGCATCAAAAAGGAAAGTGATTCCTTTCACTTTTTACTTTGATTTTTGGTCAAAGTTAATGCAAATGGAGCAGCTTAATGGAACAATTAATCAGACGGTCGGAAGGCACGTTTATAAATAAAGAGGAATGAGAACTTGTTGGCATTTCCCTCTTGCGTAAATAGTGAGTCGATTCTGCAATCTCCTAAAAAGCAAAATTCAGCTGATGCTGAAAATCTGCAATATGTACAGAAAATGCCAGGGGAAACTCGTCAGGTCTGGCAGCGTCGGCGGGAGAGAAACAGAGTTTTTTTTTAATTTAGATTATCCAATTCATTTTTACCAATTAAGGGGCAATTTAGCGTGGCCAATCCACCTAGTCTGCACATCTTTGGGTTGTGGGGGCGAAACCCACGCAAACACGGGGAGAATGTGCAAACTCCACACGGACAGTGACCCAGAGCCGGGATCGAACCTGGGACCTCGGTGCCGTGAGGCAGCAGTGCTACTCACTGCACCACCGTGCTGCCTGAGAAACAGAGTTAATGGGCGGGCTTCGCCGACCCCCCCCCCCCAACCGGCCGGGGCGCCTCAAATCCCATCCCACTGTCCTGAAGCCGGTGTATTCTCCGGCGGCGTGTTTCGGGTGGGGGTGGGGTTCACGCCACGCCGGGCGGGGGGCGTTGGCAGCGCCCTCCCCCGGCCATTCTCTGGGCCCCGATGGGCCGAGGGGCCATCTGTTTTTGGCCAGTCCCGCCAGCGTGGGGACTTAGTCCCTTTAAGAAAGAATCCCGGCCCACGTTTCCCATTCGTACAACTCTTCTTCAGAGCCCAGAAACGTTCAGCCTGTGACATGGAGCTCGGCTGGACAGTGTCCCGAGAACAGTCAGCTGTTCAGTGGCTAAGCGACGGAAGGCAGGGAGTGGGGGAAATATGTGCGGTAAGAAATTAGAAAACAAAATTAACAATTGCTGCCCTAACCCTCTTAACTTCAAATGATTCCGGTTTGGGAGATAATAACAAGGCGTCCGCCCCTCCATGGTGAATGGTAGTGTTGCTTTCCAAAACGGCTTTTACCGGACACAAATTGGAAGCTATGCTGAACACATTTTGACCAGGTGACATGGCCGGATCAGAGCGAGTGTTAATTATTGCAACACGCTGCTGACACTGTATCAACACTAACTGAGCACAAATTGCATGTCCTTAAAGCACATTACAGTGCTGCTTCCCCACACACACTGGCAGAATTCTCCCAAACAATTTCTAAATGTTGTTGCTGGCGGGAAAAGTGGCGAGATTCCCGCCGGGTAGATCGGCACAACCCAGACTGCAATCCGCTCCCACTCAGTCATTTTATTGGAGCTTGGGAAGATTCCTGCCGGGAAAGAGGTGTGCAAGACCTAAAGAGGCCAACCAGTTTTGCTTCTCGGAGATCGGGGCGTCGTTTTTAAACGACTCCCCGTCTCCTGACAACCCTACCATCCCTCCCCCACCTACTCATCGGTAGAGACCCCCCACCCTTTCCCCACTCGCAAGCATCAGTCCCTTCTCCTATGGCCCTGTCCCCAACCACCAAGGGGCTTCCCCCCAGGGTGGTTATAATAATAATAATCACTTATTGTCACTTCAATGAAGTTACTGTGAAAAGCCCCTAGTCACCACATTCCGGCGCCTGTTCGGGGAGGCCGGTGCAGGAATTGAACCCGCGCTGCTGGCCTTGTTCTGCATTACAAGCCAGCTGTTTAGCCCACTGTGCTAAACCAGCCCCAGAATCGCTTATTGTCACAAGTAGGTTTCAAGTGAAGTTACTGTGAAAAGCCCCCTAGTCGCCACATTCCAGCGCCTGTTCAGGGAGGCTGGAACGGAAATTGAACCCTCATGTCTGGTCTCAGTTGATGGAGACCAGTAAGCCACGTTCAGGGGCTCTCCTGCTGCTCTCCAGGATACGCGGGACGTACCCTGGGTGCAGTGCGGGCAAAGAATCACCCCAGTCTCTGCCCAGCCAGCCAACAGCCCAAAGAGAAGTATATTAAACTATTAGCAGAAAAACAAACAATGTTTTAAAATTCATCCTCATCAGTAAAGCCAGCATTTATTGCACATCTCTGGTTGTCATTGCGAAGGTGTGTGTGTGTGTGTGTGTGTGTGTGTGTGTGTGTATGTGGGGGGAGAGTGCGCGGTAAGCCAGCGTCTGGAACCATGTGGTGTTAGCTTCTCCCAGTTCTGTTGGGAGACAGAGTCCCAGCATTTTGACCCAGCGGCCATGAAGGAAGGATTGTCCGAGTCAGGACAGCGTGTCACTGAGAGAGGAACCTGGGGGTAATGGTGTTCCTATTGCACTTCCTCCCCTTCCCTCGCAGCTGGTGGAGATTGAGGGTTTGGGAGCAGAAGCTGAAAAAAACCTTGATTCTACTTTTCCATAGACTATATACACTGCAGTTAACATAGAACATACAGTGCAGAAGGAGGCCATTCAGCCCATCAAGTCTGCACTGACCCGCTTAAACCCTCACTTCCACCCTATCCCCCTAACCCAATGACCCCTCCTAACTTTTTTGGACACTAAGGGCAATTTATCACGGCCAATCCACCTAACCTGCACATCTTTGGACTGTGGGAGGGAACCGGAGCACCTGGAGGAAACCCACGCAGACACGGGGAAAACGTGCAGACTCCGCACAGACAGTGACCCAGCCGGGGAATCAAACCTGGGACCCTAGCACTGTGAAGCCACAGTGCTAACCACTATACTACCATGCTGCCCTGAACAGTAGGCTGAGGTTGGAGAGAATGGTTGTTCAGGCCTCTGGATGGGGTACTGATCAAAGTTTGTCTTGGATAGTGACCAGAGTGTTTTTTCTAAATTGGCAAGCAGTCTCCAAACTGAGAAGATGGTGGGCGCGATTCTCCCAGACAGGGAGAAATCGTAAGGCTGGCGTCAAATCCGGGCGGGTTTGACGCCAGCCTCCCCCTCCCCGACCGGGAACCGATTCTGGTCCCCGGTCGGGGCTAGTATGTCGCGGCCGTGAACTCCGGCATCGCGGGCTTAACGAATTTCGTTAAGCCCGCTTGCCAGAGTTTGCACCGGCTGACGCGTCACATGACGTCAGCCGCGCATGCGCAGATTGGAAGACTCCAACCCGCGCATGCGCGGATGTCGTCATCGCGCATTTGCGCGAAACCCGCGCTTGCGCGGGCCGGAATGCCCCTCAGCCGCCCCGCGAAGTGATACAGCGGGGCGGCGGAAGGACAAAGAGTGCGCGGGAATCAGACCCGCTGCCCGCGATCGGTGCCCACCGATCGCGGGCCCATGGCACCCTTGGCACGGCCGTGGTACTGCCATGCCAATCGGTGCCATGGTTTTCAAAATCGGGACTTTACGGCCGTTTTTACGAACGGCCAGACCAGGTGTGTTTGCCGTTCGTAAAAGCGGCCGTAAAGGGCTGGGACTTCGGCCCATCGGCCAGCTGAGAATCGCTGCTGGCCGTAAAAAAACGGCGGCAGCGATTCGTGTTGGGAGTCGGGTGTGGGGGGGGTGGAGAATAGCGGGAGGGCATCAGACTAGCGTGGCCGTAAAAATTTACGAACCCCGCTATTCTCCGCACCGTCGTGAGTGCAGAGAATTGCGCCCAGTGTCTTTTCAGGGAGAACTTATTCCCCAGTACACTAATCGCCGGTGAAAAGGCAGCTTGATGATCAGTAATGATCATCATGAATGATGGAGCAGGCTCGAAGGGCTGAATGGCCTCCTCCTGCTTATATTTTCTATGTATGTTTCCATGTGGGAGGAGGGCTGGGAGGAATTGGCAGGGGAGTGGGTACAATATTTAGTAATTCCATTCTCCAGATAAGCTACTCTGCTTTAATTAAATTGTTTTGTTTTATTGATCAGAACACAATTGATGCACATTGATTTGTGCCTTTTCAAATTGAATTGAGATAATTTGAGTCCTTTATGACAGACCTTCAGATTAAAAAAAAAATAAATTTAGAATACCCAATTATTATTTTTTTTCCAATTAAGGGGCAATTTAGTGTGGCCAATCCACCTATTCTGCACATCTTTGGGTTGTGGGGGTGAAACCCACACAAACACGGGGAGAATGTGCAAACTCCACACAGACAGTGACCCAGAGGCGGGATTCGAACCCAGGTCCTCAGCGCCGTAGTCCCAGTCTAGACCTTCAAATACAGGCTCCAGAATCTTGATAGGGATTAAGGGTTGTCACACTGGATCATACAAATTATTTTTTTAAATATAAATTTAGAGTACCCAATTCCTTTTTTGCAATTAAGGGGCAATCCACCTAACCTGCACATCTTTGGGCTGTGGGGGCGAAACCCACGTAGACACGGGGAGAATGTGCAAACTTCACACGGACAGTTACCCAGAGCCGGGATTGAACCTGGGGCCTCGACGCCATGAGGCAGTAGGGCTAATCCACTGCACCACCGTGCTGCCCCTTCATACAAATTCTTTAAACGTTGGGACGGAATTCTCCCAAAAAATGGAAATATAGATTCCAGTGTGAAAATTGGTACGATTCCTCCCACGGGGCGAAATCTGGACCCCAATCTTTAGGCACTTTGAAGAAAAAAATTTACCCACGTGAAAAACAGGAAGCATCCGATTCCCACCCGTCCCCTTCCCCCGGGATGATCAATGAAGGAGGCTCTGCAGGTAAAAGGCTCCATAGCACTTGCTCTTGGCCAAGCCAAGAGGATGGCAGCTGGGAAAACCGGCTCCTAGATTTATGGAGAGGGCCGTCACCTGTATGCTGGGTGCTGTGGTGGACAGAAGGGCTGCCCACATTCTCCACTTTGATTAATCGGCAGCACGGCAGCACAGTGGTTAGCACTGTGGCTTCACAGCACCAGGGACCAGGATTCGATTCCCGGCTAGGGGTCACTCTGTGCGGAGTCTGCACGTTCTCCCCGTGTCCGAATGGGTTCCCTCCGGGTGCTCCGGTTTCCTCCCACAGGTCCCGAAAGACGTGCTTGTTAGATGAATTGGACATTCTGAATTTTCCCTCAGTGTACCCGAACAGGTACCGGAATGTGGCGACTAGGGGCTTTTCACAGTAACGTCATTGCCGTGTTAATGTCAGCCTACTTGTGACACTGAAGATTATTAAATTATTAAATTAAATATACCCTCGGGTTGGCAGGAGGCCCTCCAGCAAGTTAAGAATCCTGCCTGGGCACGGTGGCAATGGCCTGACCAAGAGGATGTCTGTGTAATGCAGGAAAAAGATGAATGACCTCCTATGATCAGCGAGAGCAAGTGCTCCCAGTCCCCTCTCTGCACTTCACCCTGCTGGTGAGCGCCGCACAGCTTCTGCACATCAGGCGGAAGCAGGAGCATTCCTGGGGTCAGAGGTTTGCTGGATCCCAGGTCACAGTTGTGCCCTCGGCAGGCTCCATGACTCTGGACGCATTCGACCCTCAGCTGCTGGAGATGCAATGGCAGAGCCAGGAATGCCAGGAGTTGTCAGCAACACTCCTGTGACTGCAAGGCTGAACGGAGGAGTCCCAAAACCTTCTGACACAGGAACGTGACACGTGGCACCCAGACCAACACTCCACGGGTGGCGCCCGCAGTGGAAAGCCTGGGCAAGAGGTCCGATCCAAAATAGAAGAACTCTGAAGCATGTCTTAGTCCCTGAGGACCATGGCTGAGGGTTTCAACGTGGTGCAGGCAATAGCAGGCGTCCAGGACTGGCAGCGCCAGATGATGTTGAGGTCATGGAGCTCACTCCAGCTGTCACTCCATCCTATGGAGTAACCCAGGGCCCATGAGCACCCTGAGAGAGGAAGATCCGCTGGAGCACGGGGCTTGCACCCCGGAGACCTTGGGAGCGATTAGCCCATCTGAATCCCTCCTTCCTGACACTGGCGCACTCAGGGGCAGCGGCAGAACAGAGTGGTGCGACAAGATCAATGCAACCCGGAAGTAGGCTGGGACCTGCAAGAGGAAGCCCGCCAAGTATATCTCAAGTAACAGGGCATGGAAGGCAGCAGACCATCTCTACTTCCGATGTCTATCCTAGGTGTGGTGGGACATAGTGGGAATTGTAGAGGCACATCATGGGCACGGTTGAAGTTCGGCAGATAGTTGGGGGTCTTTATTACCTGTGCCATCTGCACATGGCACTGTATTAACTTCTATTGGTCTTCACAACCTTAAGGTTAACCCTCCTCCCATAGTCCTTAACCCCCCATCTGGACAGAGAACTTCTCACAGGCCCTGAAAGTCAGGCAGATGGTGAGGCATAGTGATTTATTTCAGACTTCAAATTCAACCATCCACCATGGTGAGATTTGAAGCTGGAACTCCAGAGCATTGCTCTCAGTTTGTGCTTTTCCAATTTAGTGACCTATACATCTCTTTCATTCATTGTCACATTGTTAAGAGTTCATTCTTGATGGCCGATTTGTTTGACGAGCATGAGACTCAGGAATGTTCGATGGCACAGTTGTTTCTGCTTCAGGAATGGGCAAGGCTAATAGGCACCCCACTTCCTCAGGCTGCATCCTTCAGAGATCTCATTGCTGTCAGGCCGGACCACCACTACTGCCCCTTCCCCCTGCTTCTCTTTCAGGGTCTCATCCACCCAGCCTATTAGGCCTGCCTCCTTCACTCCCATCATACCCTACCCCCCACCCCATGTGACCCGAACCTGTCAGCCCATATCCCCCCCCCCCCCACAGGCAGCAGACTCACACATGCCAACAGGTGAGTCAGCGGTGGTCAGCGGTGATCACCTCCTTCCTACCTCTCGGATGCCATGGCGTCTGGCTCCCGTTTTTAAAAAGTAGTAGTAATTCCTGCCAGCGTGACATCACACCTGGTGGGTGGGAAGATTCAATGAGGGCTGGAATGTAACGTTATCCTCGCTGGGTCTAGTATAATGCATTCAGATTGATGCAAATCAGGTTTTTTTTTGATTGATTGATTGATATTTATTGTCACATGTACCGAAGTACAGTGAAAAGTATTTTTCTGCGGCCAAGGGAACATACGCAGTACAAACATAGTAGACAATAGAATAATCGACAGAGTACATTGACAGTGGTGGATCGACAAATAGTGATTGGTTACAGTGCGGAACCAGGGGCCAAACAAGACCAGCATAAACAAGAGCCGTGAACTTGACCCTGTCACTGGTAAGAGCCAGGGAAGATTGCTTCCCGAAATCTCGCTGGCGCCAATCCCATTTTGGGCTTCTCGTGATACTTAGCGACCATTACAGGATTTGCGCTCGCTGCTAACGGTCCCGTCAAATTCTGCCCGGTATATTTTATAAATACAGGGATGCCATCAAATTCAGTTAACAAGGATTCAGCTCAACATTACGTTTTATCTGTTGGGGTTTATTACTTTGTTGGTCGGTATCATGTGTCCGTGTATGAGTTTGCGTGTCTGTGTGTGTGCGTGTGTGCGTTGGACGGGATCGGCGACAAGGAACAGGAAATCCCGCGAGAGGCCCAAATCATGGTCGCCCTGACGTAAAGGCTTGACACAATTGTCCTCATCTCCCACCAGTGACGTGACACAACAGGAAACCCAACATCCAACAGTGGGGGCATGCCGATGCGGATAATGGCAGGTGTCCCACAGCGTGCACCTGACAAGTAGAACCTGCCAGAGGAGCTCAGGTGAGTGGATCGCTCGGCGGGGATTGGAAAGAGGGTCATGCCCAAACACTGCCCCCCCCCCTCCCTCTCCACCCCCCACCCCACACCCCACACCGGCACAGCCCCCTGGGTGGGGGGGGCAAGTGTTCTATTTTTATTTTTTTGTCTCAAGCCACCTTTAAAAAAGGCACCCTGATCTTAACGATGCTTTCCGTGCTTGCTACGACACTCTGCATATTTCAGACCGAATCTGGGCAGGCGGAGGAGACTTGAATAAAGATTCACAGCGAAGCCACTAAGTCTACAAACACCGGGCAAAATCAAACCAGCCCCAAAACTGACAACGGCCACCTGATACATTTACTAAATGAACATGCGCGATAGATTTTGAGTAAGATGTGCAAATTTTAGTCCGATAAAGATAAAAGTCAATGCAAAGTTATTCATATTCAACCCAGCCTACGTACTCTTACCAGTAAACAGGATTGACGGCCATTGTGAAGAGTCCCCCCCCCCCCCCCCCCCCCTCCCCCCCACAAACTATCGTGCCCACCAGACTGGTGAAAAGCAGCTTGTAATAAGTCAAACATTCAGCATTTTGCACAAGATAAAAGGACAGACTGATTTTAGTTATTAATATATTCCCCAAAACCCTAAATACGACTCCAATAGCTGGGCGAATTTAGAAAATATTGAGGACAAGAAGGCTCTGCTCTTGTGATGAAACTCACTCAGTAAAATAGTGCTGGAGTTAGAGCGATTGAGCTGTGCATGCAGTGAAGAGCAATAATTCACAGGCAGTCCCCAGCAACCTTCTTGCATGCGTTAGTTTCCACAGAGCCCAGATTATATCAAACAAATGGTGCTGCACAATGCCAGCCAGTGTCCCGAGGGAAATCTGCCAACTGTCCCAGTGTTCAGCATCCAAGGGCAGAACTTGATGCCACTTCACAAAGCTGGTCCAGCCTGTGGTGTGTTCCAGGACAATTCCCTGTGCTTCACGCCATGCTATCCAGCTCCAAGAAGAGACGTATTGCCAGAATGAAGCAGTCATAAAGGAATGAGCTAGACGCGGGAATAAAGGAGGCCTTCTTCGGCTGCTCATGCAGTTTAAGTTCTTTAAACATTGTTGGATGAAAATAACTTGCATATCAATAGCACCCTTGCAAAGCCGAGGGTGTCTCAAGGAGTTTTACAGTCAATGAAATACTTTTCAATTGTGGTTACTGTCACACAACGCAGGAAACATGCTGGCCAAATGGCGCACAGCAAGCCTTCAAAAACAGCAATGAGATAATGGCCAGGGAGGATAAATATGTATAAATCAGAGATAGTTGCTGCTCTCTGACTAGTAATCTTGAAGCTGAGTAACTTCTGACACCATCGCGGGCTGCAGTAGAATGAGCGGAACGACATGCCTTCAGTGCTTCATTGATGATTTCAGAAAAAGCCCAGTCCATTACAGGTTCAGGTCAGTGATGACTGTAATTTGGAAACTGGTTTCTGGGCTGTGGTGGCATGAATGGGAGCACTACCATTGGTGCAGAGCACTGGTTTCCCATTGGCTCTGGCTGGTCATGTGCCTCTCGTTTGATTGGCTGGGACTAGTCACGTGACTGCTCACCAATTGGTCGAGAGGCAAGTAGACCCCGCCTCCGAGGTGGGATATAAGTACCCAGAGTTCCCGGCGGTCGGCCTTTCTCTGTAGTCGACCACCGGGCTAACATCTAGCTGATTAAATCCTAAGTTTGGACCTTCATCGTGCCTCGCGTCCAATTGATGGTGCATCATGGGCTAAAAGAAACATCCGGAGGAAATTTCAGAGGGTTTTGAAGGGAGGGACATGTGTTTTTTATAGAGCCTTTCAGAACCCGAAATCTTCTCAAAATGTTTTACCTGAAAGGAAATGCAACGAGTGAAGTGTCGCTGTTGTAATGTGGGAAACGTGGCACCCAATTTGCACACAGCAAGGTCCCACCAATAGCAAGGAAACCAATGTCTTATTGAGGTTGCTTTTGGGATAAATGTTGGCCAGGATAGAACCTTTATTTCTAATGAGCTTGCATCTGATCCCACAGCAAATTTTCTCCTGGAACGGGTCGCCAGTCTGTTGCCAGGACATATAGCTTGAGGGACACCACTCCGCACAAAGCATGGTTAACCAGGAGTCTCGCCCACTCTTACCGCCTGTCATTGGCGTGTTGCAAGGATTTTTGCTGCTCGATACTCTAACCTGTTTGGCCGCGATATGAGCTCAGCTTCCCCGGCCATCAAATCCTGGAGTGGGACCCAAACCCAGATCGTCTGGCTCAGAGGCAGGCACGCTACCCACTGAGCCACAAGACCTGACTACAGAAACTCTATACTGTTCGTGAATAAATGCCATGGGGTGTTTTACAGCAACCAACGGTTGCTTAAAGAAAGAGGGCCACAATGTTACGCCCAAATGGCATTGTTTTAACACTGATGACTGTTGGTAATTGATGATGATTAAAATCCTTTACTAATGATTCTTGCTGGGCAAGCTACATGTCACCATCAACCTTCCGATAGCCAGATCAAGTGGTCATTTATCCATGTGAGTACCACCAGGTTATTCAAACCCAGATGGTATGACGGCTTAGGGCAACTCTGTTTATCTGCAACTCTCACAGGATAGCGATCAGGAACCGGATATCTGTATTATTATTCCTCCTTAGCCCGGGGGTGTTACAGCAACTCAGCGGTTTGTGCCTGGTTAATGTCAACTTGGTCAATGTCAGCTAACTCAACAACAACTTACAATTATGTGGCATTGTTAACCTAGTGAAGCTTCACAAGGTGCTTCACAGCAGTGTAATCAGACAACAAGTGACACCAAGCCACACAGGACAAGTGTGGGCGACTAGTTTGATCGAGGGGGTAGGCTTTTAAGGAACAACGCCAACCAGGAGGAAGAAGTAGAGAGGGGGAGGGGCGCAGGGAAGGAGTTCCATAGCTTAGGGCTGAGGTAGCTGACGTCCAACCCACAGGCTGGAGAGCAAAGGAAATTGGGGATGCAGTTAAGGCCGGGATTGGAGGAGCGACAGGATGTTGTCAGGACGTGAGGCTGGAGGAGGTTGCAGAGATCGGGGGCAGCGAGGCAGTGGGAGGGATTGGAGAACAAAACCGGGAATTTTTAAATTGAAGAAATGCCAAAAAGGGAGTCAATGTCGGTCACAAGCTAGGGGTGAATTGGTTTGTGTGACGATATGGGCAGCGGAGTTTTGGATGACCTCAAGAATATGGCAGGTTGTTGGAGGGAAAGGGGTCTGGGGGTGATGTGTAGGAGATCATTAGAATAGAAACCATGAATTGGACTTGGCACAATCTGATGTATACAGCTTTCTGATATATCCACAGAGCCTTCAATTGAAGGGCCTTGTTCATAATTTCAAAGCAGCATGCCCGTCAGAACAGCGATATTACCTATCCTGAGACGTAAAGAGCGTGATTTAAACCAAGATCACTAGATGTCCAGGTAGTTTCACTGCATGATTATGTTCATTTTAATGGTAATTACATTTTAATGGAGAGAACTTCCCTAAAATTAGGCAGTTAAGCAAATTCCTCGTGCAGTCGTGGTTTAATCAGATTAATTTAATCTCATCCTAATTTCCAGAAAAACGGGGTGCAAAATGAAGGGCAGTTATCATCCAATGTTCCCAAACACCTTGTATCACGTACGGAATGTTTTGGAGGCAAAAGGGGCTCTCAGCTGCCAGCAGAAGATGGCGTCAAGAGCCCTCCATCACCTAGTGTGAGGAAGATTTTGCTCCCCTTGGGACACGGACCAGCAGCGGCTGATCCCCGGGATGAAGGACACCAGGGGCCGGTATCCCCATCCATCGAGAATTGCCAGCCAATCAACAGCTGGCAGCTCGATGGAATGGCAGTGTCACCAGGAAGGGAGTGGCTGCTCCCAGTAAGACACTCCCACCCAAGGCCTCGGATCATTGCTGGGTCCAAGGCCAGAATGGAAGGGGGTTCTGCAGCAAGAGGCAGGGGAGTGGCTCTCAGCAGCTCCCTGCCTTCCTGAAGCTGGGAATGAGGGACCCCACTTGCTGATGCGTATCAGTGACAGTGGGACAAGAGGGTTTCAACTGATAGTGGGGAGGAAACGCCACTCACGGACTTATCCACCACGGACTGTGAAAAGCCCCTAGTCGCCACATTCCGGCGCCTGTTTGGATACATAGAGGAAGAATTCAGAATGTCCACATTACCCAACAGCCCGTCTTTTGGGACTTGTGGGAGGAACTCGGAGCATTCAGAAGAAACCCAGGCACACACGGGAAGAACGTGCAAACTCCCCACACAGTGACCCAAGCCGGGAACCAAACCTGGGACCCTGGAGCTGTGAAGCAATAGTGCTAACCACTGTGCTACCGTGCTGCCCAATGCCAAAATTGTTCTAGTTTTTCCTCATAATATAAAGTCCTGCGAGACAAGAGATCAGCTTGTGGTTCTTCTCTGACATGTGCCCAGAGCTCAAATATATCCTTGTGTCTTGGATGACCAGCAATGGACACAGTACTAGGTGTGTGATTTAACTACAGTGCTATACTGTGCCGTTTGGACATGTTTTCTTTCCTTGGTTTTGAATTGTTTTTGACTACACTGTTCCACACAGGTCTGAATTTTACTGAGACAGCTGAAGTCCTGACTCTGAGGGAAGCACAAGCTTAGGCCATTGGATGGATACAGAGAGGCATCATCTCAAAGGTGGCCAATTGTGTGGCTGCAATCGGCGGCACTGTCCAATAGAAGACGTGTCCGCCTCTCAAAGCTGTCAGCCCAATCAGAGGGCCAGCAGCTAAGCAGCTCCATTGCTGGCAGTGGTCAGTGCTGAGGCTGTAGCTGAAGGGCAAGGGCGTATCCTAGGCCCGGCACCCTCAGAGAATGGCAAGGGGAGTCTGGGGAGGCGAAGGCCAGGCAGGCCTCATTGACTGGGGGGAGGTCACTGAGGACAGGCAGCACCGTGACTGCTGGAGGGCCCATCAATGGGCCATGAATGCCCGAAAAAGGGACGAATGGCCTGCTTCTGTGGCGCAATGACAATGAATCTATCTCCCCACTTTTGTATTTAGTTCCGAGTCATTTTCTAATCCCTGAACAGGTTGGTCGTCCTTGCCAATTTGGCATCGCCCGTGGATCAGATCAGTTGGCAATGAGCTTCCGAATCCATGTTGTTATTGTAAATTTGAAACACCCATTTATTGAGGAACCCACCTTCAGAATCTCCTCTCGCCTCAACGCAACTCACTTAACCTTCAGTGAATTTATTGGGCATGTTAGTCAGGCAGTCATTACCTCGTACCACCCTGAGTGTGGTGACTCACATCCCTGCTCTTCGTGAAATCTGTTTGTCTGTATTCAACCTTCACCATAGTTATGCAAATAAACCTCTCAATCGTATTTGTTTGCTATCACACTGTAATTACTGGGTTATTAACCCAACAGTGAAGTACACGCTGATTATTCCAAAGGGTTGAATGGGTTTGTTCAATGTCCTTGACCATCATCTTCCACCCTTTAGCGCTGCCACTGGGTCAAGTGACCAGGCGCAGGTGCATTCCTTCACTTCTCCAAAACTGCCACTCGAATAACGTGATCTAACGATCGCTTCTTGGGCCCACGTTATTGTATCAACATGAATTTCAACACAAGACCACTTGGGAACTGTTTGAATGTTGGGCGTGTCTGGCATTTCCTTCAACTTTGACCTTTGATTGACATTCATTCCTGACGGGGCTTATCAGAATTGCGCAGTGAACGACGTCAAATCAGCTGATTGATTCTGCCTCCGCCCAAGTCAGCTGGAATGACGAATACATTGGTGAACCTATTTGGCTATCAGTGGAGCTGCTGATAAAATATTAGCCTCGACAGTCTGGCGGAACTGCTGTTTCGTTGGCACGATCGTCCTTTTACCTGACTGGCTGTTGGAATAAGATGAACAATTCCCACACCGGGAGTATAAATTAAGTAAGAATGGAGACAGGTACGGCGCCGAGGAGCCGGGTTCAATCCCAGCCCCGGGTCACAGCCCGTATCTGCATGGTCTCACCCCCACAACCCAAAAAGATGTGCAGGGTGGGTGGATTGGCCCCTTAATTGGGAAAAACATAATTGGGTGCTCTAATATTATATATAAAAAGCGAATGGAGAAAGGATTCGTGGGATTGTTGCACAAACTTATGGCAAGCTTTATGCCTGTGTAACCCTTGCTAATATCCTTTAACATGCCTCCAACATACCTCTTCATTCACCTGAGGAAGGAGCTCGTGTTTGAAACAAACCTGTTGGACTTTAACCTGGTGTTGTAAGACTTCTTACTGTGCTCACCCCAGTCCAACACCGGCATCTCCACATCAATATCCTTTAATCTGTGCTTCTGTCCAGGGCATTTAGTGGCAGTCAAAATGTTAAGCGTTTTAGCCCCATTTCAGGACTTAAGCATGAGCCGTGGCTCAGTTGCTCGCACTCTTGCCTCTGAAGTGCAAGGTTTCTGGTTCAAGTCCCACTCCAAGCCTTTGGCACAAAAGTTTAATCTAGGAGAACGTCCAGTGTGGTACTGAGGGAGTGTGACACTGTCAAAGGTGAGAGGTTAAAGCAGGACCCCCGTCCGCCTGCTCAGGTAGATGTGAAAGATCCAATGGCACTATTTTGAAGACGAGCAGGAAAGCTGTCCCTGGTGTCCTGGTCAATGTGTATCCTTTGATCAACATCACGCAAAGACAGCCATTCTCACATTTCTGCTTGCTGTGTGTAAATTGGCTGCCACAGTTTCTACACTACACTAGTGACTAGACTCATAAAATTTACAGTGCAAAAGGAGGCCATTCGGCCTATCGAGCCTGCACCGGCTCTTGGAAAGAACACCCCACCCAAGCTTACACCTCCACCCCATCCCCATAACCCAGTAACCCCACCCAACAGTAAGGGCAATTTTGGACACTAAGGGCAATTTACCATGGCCAATCCACCTAACCTGCACATCTTTGTACTGTGGGAGGAAACCGGAGCACCCGGAAGAAACCCACCCATATATGGGGAGAACGTGCAGACTCCGCACAGACAGCGAACCAAGCGGGGAATCGAACCTGGGAACTGTGAAGCAATTGTGCTAGCCACTGTGCTACGGTGCTGCCCACTAGAGTCATAACATTTTGCAGCACAAAAGGAGGCTCTTCGGCCCATCGTTTCTGTGCCAGCCATCAAGCACCGATCTATTCTCATCCTATTTTCTAGCACTTGATCCATATTACATTACACATTACAACAATGACTACACTTCAAAAAATACTTCATTGGCTGTGAAGTGTTTTGAGACATCCAAAGGTTATGATAAGCACAGTAGAAATGCAAGCCTTTCTTTTTTTGCGCAAATAAACAGGTATATATCTGTGCAGTACTGATCGGAGTGTTGGATTATCAGTGGTGCTGCTTTTTTTACCTGCCTGGTCAGGCAAGAGTAAACAAAGGAATGAAAGACTTGCATTTATATAGCACCGTTCAACCTTCAGGACATGCACAAAGTACCTTTGAAGTGTCGTCACTGTTGTAATGTGGAAAAGTGCGGCAGTCAGTTTACGTACAGGAAGCTCTCACAAACAGCAATGTGATAATGATCAGATAATCTATTTCTTTTTTTTAGAAAACTTTAGAGCACCCGAATCTTTTTCTCCAATTAAGGGCAATTTAGCGTGGCCAATCCACCTACCCTGCACATCTTTGGGTTGTGGTGGTAAGACCCACCGGCAGACACGGGGGGGGAATGCGCAAACTCCATACAGACAGTGACCCGGAGCCGGGATCGAACCCGGGACCTCGGCACCGCGAGGCAGCAGTGCTAACCACTGTGCCACCATGCCGCCCCAGATAATCTATTTCTGTGACGTTGACTGCGGGATGAATATAGGCCGGGGCATCAGTGGTAATTCCCTGACTCTTTTAGAAAATGGTCCCATGGGGTCGTTTATGTCCACTTAACAGAGCCTCAGTTCAACATCTCATTTGGAAGGCTGCATCTTCGATAGCGCAGTGCTTCCTCGGTTCTGCACCTGAGCGTCAACCTAGATTTATGTGCTCAAATCCTGGAGTTGGACCTGAACTCACAACCTGCCAACTCAGGGGAGAGAGTGCCACCAACTGAGCTACAGCTAAAGAGAAATGGCTGAAAGTAAAAGATTGCATGGCACTTGCACAAAGAGCAGGGCACTCTCTTGGCGCCCTCCTGGTTAATGTTTATCCTCCACCTTCAAGCACTTGAACAAAACAGATGCCGACAAAGATCTGGTAGCCCAGGCCACCTTACCTGATTCTAGATCACAACTGATGTCATCCCAAAGGTCAGCAAACGTGTTAATTCGACCTCCCAGCAAGAATCCCGAACTAAGCAACATCCTCTTTCAGATCAGAGAGCCCCCATGTCATACCAAATATCCCAACATGCAAACTGGCCATCAAAGGCATTTTGATGAAACTACCAATCTTCAATTTAAAGCAAGTAACATTTAATGAATAACGAATATGAATACTAATGAGTTTGTTCACTCTACAGAACTGTAACTTATGACAAAGTAAATCAGAAGAAGTAATTACTGTGTTTAAAGACACGTGACAACTAAGCTATTTCTCTCTAACACTCTGATATCCCGTCACTCTTGGATCGAAGAGAGGGAGGATCTTCCAGGTTCAGTTTATATACCTGAATCTTGTGCTGCCATCTAGTGGTTGTCTAACACAATGAATCATTAACCCTTCATCTACCATCAGATATACAGATCACTACACTAACTAGTCCTCTTCCAATGTCTACAGACCACCTGCACACTGTGGCCTCACCCACCACTCCCTCCAAGTCAACACCCAAGTCAAGACTGTAACAGAATGTGGGATAATAAAGAAGTCAATTGTAGTGAAGAAACATTGGTACAGGGGCTTTACGAGCAAATATATTCCTCCTTTCTGGTGCTGAAGGTCAAGGTTCATTCCATTTATCAAGGTGGCAGGAAGCGTAATGATTCCCCTCCAAAGATTTTTTTTTCTTTTTTTTTTTAAATTTAGATTACCCAATTATTTTTTCCAATTAAAGGGCAATTTAGCGTGGCCAATCCACCTACTCTGCACATTTTTGGGTTGTGGGGGCGAAACCCACGCAGACACGGGGAGAATGTGCAAACTCCACACGGACAGTGACCCAGAGCCGGGATCGAACCTGGGACCTCAGCGCCGTGAGGCGGTTGTGCTAACCACTAGGCCACCGTGCTGCCCCTTTCCCCTCCAAAGATAGCAATGGGAAACCAATCACTGCCTCCAGCACCATTGCCGATGATTAACCCCAACAGTCCACACAGGATCTCAACCACCAACATTGGCATCGAAATTCCAGTGATTCCATCATTCCATGATGGAATTTCGGAAAAGCAGGGACCCCCTCCAAAAGTCGGTGAGCATCAACAATTGGGCAAGTTTCACCAATACCTTCGACAAAAGTACCCCTTTATGAGGGGTTCAGAAAGGCATACTATCCTTGCTGAATGGAAGAAAGCAAGACTCTCCAATGGTATTCGCTGAACAAGAATGCAGCCACAGCAATGCTGGAATGCTTGAGATGCGCAAGCTGAAAGAGCCCAGTGAAGAAAATGAACGTCACTCACTCCAGCAGGAGAATTATGTTCTGTCGACTTGGTCCACTTCTATACACTGGACAACCACCAAAGTGGCAGCGTTGTATCCCACTTGATACAAACATCAAAAGTTGTGGTAGACAGAGCAGCACGGTGGCACAGTGGATTAGCCCTGCTGCCTCACGGCGCCGAAGTCCCAGGTTCGATCCCGGCTCTGGGTCACTATCCATGTCAAGTTTGCACATTCTCCCCGTGTCTGCGTGGGTTTCGCCCCCGCAGCCCAAAGATGTGCAGGGTAGGTGGATTGGCCACGCTAAATTGCCCCTTAATTGGAAAAAATGAATTGGGTACTCTAAATTTATAAAAAGAAAAGTTGTGGTGGACAAAGAACCTTGATGCCAAGTAAAGTGGCATCTTTCGACAAACTTGATGACGGCATCAAAATCACCAATGACGTCTGATGCACGGTCCGTCTATCTGTTGGACAGACAGAATTCAAGCTAGTGAGTTTACCAAGTGGTTGTGGAGAAAAAATGCTTTGCACCACCCATCCCCCGTTCCCCTCCCCCACTTCCAAAAATGTTGTTTGCACTTGGTGCGTAAAGAAAAGGAAAATCTGTCTAATTAACACAGCGGAATTAGCCAGACAGAAGATTATGTTCTGCCAAGTTAAACCTGTCTCAACGTTACCCATGAAACCTTTCTGGCAAAGATAATGAAGAAACATGTTCAATGCCACGGAGGAGAGGGGAAAACAGGAACTGACAGGCCACTGAAAACAATAAGGCTGTAACATCCTTTCTGATAAATCTTGACAGGCCTTCCATTCATGAAAGCTATCTGACTGAGACAGACCCGTCAAGCTGCCACCCTTATGTTGCTGAGCTGCCGCCTGCCGAGAGCTTGAAGTCGACTCCAGAACTGAACAAAGGGCACATTTTTCAGAAACCACTCCGCAAAACTCTTGCGCCAACACAGAAACACTGCACTCTACATTTATGCATGGCATGAACAGGAAATAGAAGAGGGCAAAGCACAGGATGGTACCTGGCTTTTCATTTTGCCATTTGCATTTGAACAGACATCATGGGGCCATTTAATAGACGTGTTTTAAAGTGATGAGGGGATGAATCGGGCTGACCTTCCTTAGCAGCATTTGTGAAGTGAAAGACGTACGCTCAGAAGCATTTACAGCACAGAAGGTCGCGTCATCCATTGTGCCAGTCCTTTACCTGGAGCAACCCAAAATGATTCTCACTGCTCTCGCTCTGTCAATATGTTGCTCTCTCAAAAGATGCAATGACCAACCTCTCAAATACTCCGGCTCATAAAACGTTCCATGATCAAAGAAAGGACCCCCCCCCCCCCACTCGCGAACGGCCGGAATATTCCGGCCAACTCTCTTCCTGCCTTTCCCATAATGCCTGGCCTGTTGACTGTTTCCACCATTTACAGTTTTTATTTCTTATCAAAATGACAAATTTTAAAAACTAATATTGCAGCCAACTCCTCCTCCCCCTGTGTCTCGTTCTCCCTCGTCTCTTCTTGCATTCCTACTTTCAACCCTAACTCTTGAATTTAACTTAGGTGACAATTCATCATTTTGACAATGATTTTTCTGACCCTTAATTCGCAAAGTTTTTCATAGAATTTACAGTGCAGAAGGAGGCCATTCGGCCCATTGAGTCTGCACCAGCTCTTGGAAAGAGCACCCTACCCAACCGCACACCTCCACCCTATCCCCATAACCCAGTTACCCCACCCAACACTAAGGGCAATTTTGGACACTAAGGGCCAGCATGGCCAGTCCACCTAACCGGCACATCTTTGGACTCTGGGAGGAAATCGGAGCACCCGGAAGAAACCCACCCACACACGGGGAGAACGTGCAGACTCCGCACAGACAGTGACCCAAGCCGGGAATCGACCCTGGGACCCTGGAGCTGTGAAGCAATTGTGCTAACCACAATGCCACCGTGCTGCCCAACTTTTATCCAACTTCTTTCTCCTACATTCCCATCCTTTATTTTGGAGATGGGAGCAAGGTGTCTTTCAAGAACTGGTCAAGTTTAAAGCTAATTACTGCGCTCGTTCATAACCTAGACTTGGAAGGTTCATTTCACTGACCCCGCAGGCCAATTGACGGTACGCTGGCACTTGGAATAGGATGTAACCCTACCAATGATCAGTCTTGCCAGTTCACCTGGCCAGCCTTCTTCGAGGCAATGTCCAAAATGGTGGGGATGAGGGTGGAGCCATGCCTGAGAGTGGCAGTCTTCGGGGTATCAGACCAACCAGATCTATTCCTGGGGAGGAGGGCGGACGCCCTTGCCTTTGCCTCCCTAATCACCCGCCCCAGAATCCTGTTCGGCTGGCGGTCAGCAGCACCACCTAAAGCTGCAGACTGGCTGTCCGACCTCTCAGAATCTCTCTCCAAGTGGAGAAAATCAAATTCGCCATCCGAGGGTCTGACTCCCACAGACCGTGGGAGCCATTCACCCAATTGTTCCGGGGCCTGCTTGTGGCCAACGAACAAGCAGAGGAATAACCAGGCAGCCAGGAATTAGGGAAAAGTAGCCAAGGCATGAGGGGGAAGGATATCCGGGCCGGCGGGAAGACAGATAAAACTAAAAGGAAAGAAAGGCGAACCACAGGAGGGGGGAGGAAGAGTGAAGAGACAGGGAACAATAGAGGAGAACCAGAAAGGTGGGAAGAGGCAGGGGAATGATAGCCGGAAGGAGGGCATGGGAAACAATAACAAACTTGGCATCTGCAGGAACAGAGAGCAAGGAAAATCCAGGTGAAAGGCGGAACGAACGGTTGAAGCGGAGGTGAACGCGAGACGGCAACGGCAGTGAAACCCGTCCAGGAGAAGCAAGTGACAACACCAACACCAGACCCATTCACGTATTGCCCTCTGTAATTGTTTCTCCGGCACCCAAATGTATATCGACCTTCCCAGTTCCCCCCCCCCCCCCACCCTCCACAAACAGATGCCTACTTATGTGTTATAAATAATATTGCCAATTGTACAGAATTGTTGCTGTTGAGCTGGTGGATAATACCCTACCATTTATTTTATTTTAATTTTTTATTATTTTTTAAAAAAATTTTGTTTTGGTATGTTTGTGTGTGCCCTTCTCAACGGTAAATATACTTTGTTCAAAAACCCAATAAAAAACATGTATAAAAAAAAGTCTTGCCAGTTCCCCCGGGACTCGATCAGTGGCTGGGAGGAAATCTGGTATTCGAAGGGTTAATAGCAGTCGAAGCTTTTTCAATCCTCCCCATTAAAACTCCCAAGAAACATTTTTAGCCTCCGGCAGAATAATGCCAGGCATTTTTTCACCTGGGTACAACCAGCATATTACTCTCAGCACAAAGGAATTCAGGGCTGTCGGTGGAATTGTAAAGATCTCTGAAACTGAAGGGCCCTTCCTTAAAAAAAATGCGAAAAGACCATTCATTTAAGAGCCTTTCAACTTCTTAGCATTTTTGCACTTTTGTTCAAATTCCGCCCACCCAGTAACATAACCTCACGTCACAAAACTTACGGTGCACGGTCACCATTAGACAGGAGGTTATGAACTGGTAGGATAACTACTAAATTACCTTCATTATATGAAAGGTTATTTTTAGATTTTACTGTCGCTTTGGACCTTCCATTAGCCGTATGAAAATACACCATGGATGAGTGAAGCTTTTAACATCTTGCGTACAAAGCTATGACGGTGTTCACGGCTGCAGGAGAAAGGTAGGCTTTATCACGAAAAGGGTCACTGTAGAAAAGAAGACGAACTTACTCGAGGGAGTACGCACTTAAAGAAAAATATATTGCGGTGAAAGAGGAAGGGAATTGATTGGTCAGAGAGGTGGTATAGGTATGATGGACCAAATGGCCTTCTCCAACACAGTATCAATCTGTGAGGAGTAGGAAGAAGCCTTGTTCACTCAATGAAATGTAACTCTGCTAATGGTTTTTGTCTTATTCATTCATGGGCAGGGAGCATCGCTGACTGGGACGGCATTTCCCATCCCTTCAACTGAGTGGCTTTGGAATTAACCCCCGGGCCCTGGAGGACAGGCCAACGGGTAGGAGGTGGCAGGGGACGGGGGTGGGGAGGTGGGGGGGGGGGATCATTAGGGCACAAATTGTGTCTCGGGGGATAGGCCGGTGGTACCACGAGGTGTGTGTGGGAGGGAGGGGGGATGAATGGATTGTCTTGTGAGGAAACGGACTGGCTAAGCCTGTATCTGCTGGAGTTTAGAGGAGTAAGAGACAACTTGATTGAAACATATCCTGAAGGGTATTGACAGGGTAGATATGGTTGAGGATGTTTCCTCCTGTGGGACAATCATGTTTAAAAATAAGGGGTCGCTCATTTAAGACAGAGAGGAGAAAAATGTATTTCTCTAAGAGAGTCGTGAATCTTTGAAACTTTCTTCCTCAAACAGCAGCGGAAGCAGAATCTTTGAATATTTTTAAGGCAGAGCTCGATAGATTCTTGATTAACAAGGAGGTGAACGGTTAACAGGGTTAGGCAGGAATGTGCAGCTGATGGGCGGCACAGTGGTTAGCACTGCAGTCTCACAGCAACAAGGTCCCAGGTTCGATCCCGGCTCTGGGTCACTGCCCGTGTGGAGTTTGCACATTCTCCCCGTGTCTGCGTGGGTTTCTCCCCCACAACACAAACATGTGCAGGGTCGGTGGATTGTGCATGCTAAATTGCCCCTTAACTGGAAAAAAATGAATTGGGTACTCTAAATTTATTTTTAAAAAGCAATGTGCAGTTGAGGTTACAATCAGGTCAGCCGTGATCTTATTGAATGGTGGAGCAGGTTCAAGGGGCCGCGTGTTCATCTCCTGCTCCCGATTCATATGTTTATATGGGTTACCCTTTAACCTTCCATTTCCCCATACTCCCTCACTCTCTCCTGCTCCCCAACTGTCTCCTGCCCACTGGCTGACCCTCTTGCACGCTGTGAAGGGGTCGTCTAGGAGAGGGGCAACATGAGGGAGGAAGCGAGTGATGGAGAGGCGCGTCAAGCGGGAGGGTCAGGGTGGGAAGCAGAAAGCTGGAGAGAATCAGCGGGTGGGAGGGAGTGGGTAAGTGGGAGTGAGTGGGCAAGAGAGAGAGAGTGGGTGAGGAAGGGGGTCAGAGAGGGACAGAGAGTTAGTGGATGGGAGGAAAGCTGTACCAAAATCGTGACGACCAGGCCATGTGGTGCTGCATCAGCCCTGGCGTAAAATGACGCTAAAGCACAAATTCCGACCCAACGTGCACACACAGGCCCCACTGCATCCACAGTGCTAAACAAGGCAACTTAAAACGGGGACTTATTGTGTCGAGTTTGGCTCCACTTCTTTCCTTCGAAGACTGAACAAATGATTCAAATATACCAATCTGAGGATCCATTCCACGATGCATTATCACTGCTTAGTGATACTGTTGTTTCAAATTTCTCCTTCCTCTTCTCCACCACCCCCTTCACCCTGACAATGTTATTGCAGCCCACAGCAAATTATCATCTGGTCGAGCTTTCCTTAAATATAGGATAACCAAAATAAACCTATACAGTATATAGCACTCGGTATAATTTCAAATTTCTTCCACATTCTTAAACCCACTGCAAAACTCTTGAATTTCTTCTGTTCTGCACAAAAGGCATTTAAAATTCAGCATTTTGAAAAAATAATTGGGTGCTCTAAATTTAAAGGGGGGAAAAATTGAGCATTTTGAACCAGCGTTGTAATGCACCAAGTCCTTACCGGGGTGGGGAAATTTATGGAACATCCAGCAAAAACTTAGCAAATTCTGAAATATTAATCTGAACAGTGGCTGAAACAAATCCTAGTTAATACTCCTGGTGCTTGGGAAGGGGGAGGGGATGTGTTTTCAAACCCCTTTTGCGGCAGAGCTCTGTACCCAGCTGCTGTCAAAGAATCTTCATTCAATCTTCTCAAAAGAACTCAAAGCCGGCAACTAAAATGGTAACAAGGGAGGTCTTGAAGAAACGTGTCCATTGCAACCGATTGGCTAGAAATCATCACAGTCATCATGAACTGGGCCCCAGCTGTAGCAAGTCCCCGTGAGACAATAACAACATGATGACTACTTCAGCTTTTATTATACAAACGAATCTAAACCATCTCAGAACACAACCATGTTTTGACATTTAAATCCAGCCCCTGTCGCACGGCAGCTGATAGCGCAGAGTGAGCCTGCCTTACACCAATCACCAAGCAGGCTGTCAACGAGCTTTAGGTTTATCGACAGAGGAGCCTTAAATTGAGACAAGTGCCGCTGCTATAATCTAGTTAATTCAGGGCAGCGTGGTGGCACAGTGGGTTAGCCCTGTTGCCTCACGGCGCTGAGGTCCCAGATTCAATCCTGGCTCTGGGTCACTGTCCGTGTGGAGTTTGCACATTCTCTCCGTGTTTTCGTGGGTTTCACCCCCACAACCTAAAAAGATGTGCAGGGTAGGTGGATTGAACACGCTAAATTGCCCCTTAATTGCAAAAAAAATGAATTAGGTACGCTAAATTTATAAAAAAAATAAAACCCTGGTTAATTCAGCCTAACCTCAACCTATCTGACAGGCTCACAGAATATAAAGCCAGCTGGTCGGTTACTGTCAATTCTCAAACTGCACAGCAGGGGTTAGCCATGTCCGCTGCTAAACGTCACCCTTCAGAAAAAATTCTCATCCGACAGTAGTCACGTTCTGTCCAGTTCACCACAAGGGTGGATGATGTCATCTTCTGCTGCCACCGAGAAAAGTGGTCAACTCCAGAATGGCCTAGCAAGCCACTCCGTTTGGGGGTAGTTAGGGATGGGCAATAAATGCCCAGTCTGCACCCCATGAAAGAATTTTGTTTCAATAAAAAGCAGGTCACATGCAAACTTGACAGTATTCACATTCAATCCCTGCTGGCCCTGAGAAAGAAGAACTGAAACGGAGCACGCTTGGCACTAGCTTTGGGATTTCTTCCGGATTACAGGCTGAAAGTCCCGCTGTGTCGTAAATAGAATATTCAAATACGAAAGGGCAGCACAGTAGCATGGTGGTTGGCACAATTGTTTCACAGCTCCAGGGTCCCAGCTTCGATTCCCGGCTGTGCGGATTCTGCACGTGCTCCCCGTGTGTGCGTGGGTTTCCTCCGGGTGCTCCGGTTTCCTCCCAAAGATGTGCAGGTTAGGTGGACAGGCCATGCTAAATTGCCCTTAGTGTGCAAAATTCCCCTTAGTGTTGGGTGGGGTTACTGGGTTATGGGGATAGGGTGGAGGCGTGGGCTTGGGTAGGCTGCTCGTTCAAAAGAGCCGATGCAGACTCGATGGGCCGAATGACCTCCTTCTGCACCGTACATTCTATGAAAAAGAGTCCGAATATAGAACATAAAGGAGGTAGACACCAGGCTGCAAAGCCCCGAATAGACCCCACCTGGAACACTAAGAGGAGTGCTGTGCATCACACCTCAGGAAGGATATACTGCCCTTGAAGGAACTGCAATGCAGATTTATCAGAATGACACCTTGTGAGGCAATGTGATTTTGAATTTAGTTTTGTATTTGTTGAGACACAGCCACAGAATGAACTGCAAAGGGAAACAGTACAGATAAATATAGAAGAGAAACCTGACCCTCCCCCCCACCCTCAATTTCAAAGGAAACAAAAACAAACCGTGGTTGGAAACCAAAGCTTCTAGCAAACTGAACCAGGTTGCAAGATATAAAAGGACACAGATCAGACCAAGGGGTGCAGTAGCAGTTGATAAGCGCACTGATGCAGCATAGGCAACCTGAAGAAGACAGTGCTCAGGTCCAACAGCTGAGAATAGGTTGCTGCAGCTTCTTCTGTGGCTGAAAGATATTATTGGTTTGCCTACTGCATCCAGATTGAGTTGAGCAGGTTCTGCACACGTGTGCCATTTGTCACGAAGACAGCACCCGTGAAAGCTGGGTACGTTGTGCGCTGCTGATGGCCGGGCATCAGACAAGCTCCTAGAATAAAGGAAGCTGAAATTCCTCATGAAGAAGACAAAGGTTTGAAGGACTTAGTGACTGAAAGTGATCACCAACACCTGAATGGGCCACTGAGCCAATTCGTAAAATCTTCCTTAATTGTGTCTGCCATTTAAGGTGCAATTTATAGTTTATATGCAACCACAATTTGCCTGTTCATGCAACTTTAATTTATGTTTATTCTCGGTGTTAGGGAATAGGATAGTCAGTGTTTGCTATGTTGACTCTTGTATAGTAAAATTTCTTCCGTTTTAAACCATGGAATCTTGTGTTCATTGTTTTGGTAAATAGTTGGAGTTTCAAATTGCATCTACTATTAAAAAAAGTTACTGCTCTCTACTAAAGATGTAAAACCTGGACTCTTATGAAAAAGAAACCAGGATTGCACATCCTGGGAAGTTTTGATCAATATTTTAAGGGTATTGCGGGGAACTGATGGGCAGATTAGGAGAAAATATTTATGCTGGCCGGGGAGTCTCAGACCAGGGAGACTGGTCTAAAAATTAGAGCTGGACAGGCAGTGGAGTTCGTCCACAAATCAGCCATGATCTCATTGACTGATGGAAAGAGGTCGAGGAGCTAAATGATTCCCCCCTGTTCTTGGGTCTGTAAGATGTCTCATTGATGTCTTCATCAATCCACTTGTTGCTGTCGTCGGTCTCATGACTTTCGTTAATCAGCAGAATACAACAGCCCTGCCACCCACACACTATAAATAACAACACAATCCCAAAGATATATTGTGCACATTACGAAAAATGAGGGCAGATATTAATTTAGAAACTGCCGTCACAAGGTCAAGGCACTTTGACAATGTATATAAAGTGAGTGAAGCATCATCTCAAAACCTTCTGAATGAGGATTGGAAGAAAATCAGCCTTTACAAAAAGAAAATCTCAAAATGAATAATACTGATGTGATATTCAACCCAGCACAATCATCTCTGCCACGGCACACAATAATAAAATAACCCCCCATTTAATTCTAAAAAGAACTTCTAGTTATCATTTAATCATTATAGCAACAGTCTCGTACAGTAACATACAGCTAATGAACAAACAGAATACAGAGAACTCGCAATTGCTTCAATTGAAAGTGTATTCATGGATCTGATTTTGCAGAGTGAACAGTGTCTTAATTGATAAGTGATATGTTGAAGGGAAGAGGAAGAAGCAGCGGGTTGACCACTCTCTTTCATCATCAGGACATGAATTCAAATCGAAGGGCGGCACGGCGGCGCAGTGGTTAGCACTGCTGCCTTGTAGCGCTGAGGTCCCAGGTTCGATCCCGGCTCTGGGTCACTGTCTGTGTGGAGTTTGCACATTCTCCCCGTGTTTGCGTGGGTTTCACCCCCACAACCCAAAGGTGTGCAGGATAGGTGGATTGGCCAAGTTAAATTGCCCCTTAATTGTAAAAAAAAAAGAACTGGGTACTCTAAATTTAAAAAGAAAATTAATTCAAACCCATCCCAGACCCAAATCATAAAAGTCACCTCAATCTGCCTTTGATTCGGTGGTAGCAATCCAACCTCAGGAGGCTCAATGACCGAACCCAACTCTAGATGGCCCTAGTGAGTGAATTCTGGATTAACAATAAATGGGATATTTGTGCCCAGTGGGTGTGAGTGCAGATATGGGTACTTCCCCATCACCATTGCATGGGATGTGGGTGCCCACCAAACTCTGCCACCCGTAGAGGATAACCAGCTGGTGTAAAGATTGTTACAGCCATGGAAGGAGGGCGCGTGTAACAGATTTGTCGCCTGCAAATCCTTCCAGTACATTGCTCCAAGGGAGGAACACAGACTCAAAAGCAAAAACAGCTTCTTTCATCCTAATGTGAATTGAGTGCAGGCAATTTCAATCCAGTTTCCACTGGGTTAAGGGACAAAAACAGAAAACTACCTGTAGTTTAGCACTAACTGCCAGGCACACATCAGACATCAGATGGTTGCTATGGGAATTGGGAATAAAAGGTGCTAAATTCAGGTGGAGGGATAACCTTCTGTGGTTGGGCTTTGAGCACATTGGTGAAAAAAGCTTTGCTCTGCTTGCAATCGTTCTTCATCTGATGTCGAGTAAAACACCCTCTACTCTGCCCAATAATGTCATTCAGTCACAACCTCAGAAGTCCAAAGCTCACGGCCCCAGTGTGATATTTTTCTGTTTCCCACACCAACTACAGTATCGCCTCTGGGAAAGAGACAATCCCAATTTGGTATGTAATAGAAGCACAGTGTTTGTCCAGAATGTTCCCAAGCTCTTGAAGAGATGCCCTCACCCCTACAAGGGTGGACAAATAAGGTTGAAGTAGGGTCCAAGTACAGATCAACCTTTGAATGGCCAAATTGGTTGGAGGGGCTGAATGGCCCATTCCTGTTCTTATCTTGCTAGCCCACAAGGGAAAGGTATTTCTAAAGAATTCAGCTCCATGGACTAGGCAGAATTTAGTTCCGTATACTCAGCCAATGCTCATTCTATCGTGGAATTCCAGCAACAGTTAATTTACAGCCAAAGTCCTAATGGAAATCATAGTGGTAAAGCAATCATTTTTTTAATAGGCTTTAAACATCCTGTCAAAGAGTTGATAGCTACGTTCAGACAAAGGTGGTCTTTAATTCTGAACTTTTGTTTTTAAAATTTAGAGTACCCAATTCATTTTTTACAATTAAGGGGCAATTTAGCGTGGCCAATCCACCTACCCTGCACATCTTTGGATTGTGGGGGCGAAACCCACACAAACACGGGGAGAATGTGCAAACTCCACACGGACAGTGACCCAGAGCCGGGATCGAACCTGGGACCTCGGTGCCGTGAGGCAGCAGTGCTATCCACTGCGCCACCGTGCAGTACCTTTTAATTCTGAACTGTCCATAGATATCATGTCATCCACATTGAAGTCACTTGGGGCCACATCCATTTCCCAATCACATCAACACAATGCAGACTCAAATACTAACAATTCATCTACTTGGAGCCATCTAGCAATACCTATTGATTTTTTTGTTGGACTGTTAATACCAGAAGGTATGAGGTCAGTCTTTTAGTAACTATCAGTGATCTTACCTGGAGAGGAATCGTCCAATCAGGAGGAAGGCAGCACACATGCAGGAGGAAAGAAAGAAAAATCTAATTAGACCCGCTGACAAAAAAATTATAGCCAAATAACATTCAATGAAGGAAAAGCAGGTCATCAGAAGCAAGAAATGTACTAAATATGGACCATCTTTATATATACGTGGCACCCAAAATTTATACCTCTCCTTCAACATCAAAAGACGAGGGGCATGGAGGGGGGTAAGAGAGGGAATTGGGAGGAAAAAACAAATGGCAAGGATATCATTCCAATGGCCCAGCCCCTGTGGGCTTTAGAATTCACTCATCAGCATGAACCCGGATTAGGCAGCATAGTAGCACAGTGGTTAGTACTGTTGCTTCACAACGGCAGGGACCCAGGTTCAATTCCCGACTTGGGTCGCTGTCCGTTCTCCCCGTGTCTGCGTGGGTTTCCTCCGGGTGCTCCGGTTTCCTCCCACAAAGTCCCGAAAGACATGCTGTTAGGTGATTTGTACATTCTGAATTCTCCCTCAGTGTACCTGAACAGGTGCTGGAGTGTGGCGACTAGGGGCTTTTCACAGTAACTTCATTGCAGTGTTAGTGCAAGGCGACGTGTGGCACTAGTAAAGATTATTATTATTTAGTGAAGCGTGAACACTCACTTGAAGGCCACAGCCTGAACTAACCACACCACACCAAGTTACACAAACCAACAATTTCTAATTTGCTTAAGTGGCTGCTTCGTTGGAGATTAGGACACTTGCACATTAACCCATTAGCTATTAGCAGACCAAGGCAGGCCAGCAGCACGGTTCAATTCCCGTACCAGCCTCCCCGAACAGGCGCCGGAATGTGGCTACTAGGGGCTTTTCACAGTAACTTCATTGAAGCCTACTCGTGACAATAAGCGATTTTCATTTCATTACATTTCGGGTAGAGAATCTATTTTTTCCTTGAATCCTTAATATAGATATATGAGGATCAAAATATAGTGTCCAGTTTAGATATGCCAAAAACATAGAAAATAGGAACAGGAGGAGGCCATTCAGCCCTTTGAGCCTACTCCACCATTCATTATGATCATGGTTGATCATTGAGTTCAATACCCTGATCCTGCCTTTCCCGCCCATATCCCTTGACCCCTTTAGCATAATAGATAACATAATAGATAACACTTGAAATTACCATCAAATGTGTTTCACTGGGCCTCTGGTGACTATGGAGAGTCACCGTCAGCACCATAAGTTCTCACCCTTGATGTTGTCTTTTCTTTTACACCAAGCGATGGCCATATCACGTTTAAATTGCATTACTTACACCGTCCCACCATTTCAAGGTCATTGACTAACCTGGACAACTGATCGAAACCACCGCAAAGCAAACTTGCCCTACTAGAATGTACACAGGCCTTTTCACAACCTCAGGACATTGCAACGCCCTCCTCAACCAATGAAGCCAATGGTTACCCACCACATTCTCATGGGCAATAAATGTTGGCCTAGCCAGGGACGCCCATCTCCCATGAAATAATAAATGTGCACGTGTGTATGACATGCGTATGTGTGGCATGTGTGTATGTATGTTGTATGTTTGTATGGTGTGCGTAAGTATGACATGTGCGTATGTATGGTTTGTATGGTATGTGTGTGGGTGGGGGGAGGGGGGTGTTTTGGAAGGAAGGAAGAAAATTAAGGAGGAAGACAAACACACACACAAAGCACACCTGTCTGATCATTGCCTCACGACCCTGCTGAAAGGTGAGTGCGTGGACACCAGGAACGGACGCCACCGGTTCAGCCGTGATGCCCGCCACAGTCTAGCAGCGTGCTGACACTCACCGCCTCAGCTCACAGATTGGCCACTCGGGTCACAGAGGTCCACCAGGCTGATAACCATGTATGGTCACAGTCACATAAACCGTGCTGGCGATACGAGACGGTAACATGGCAAAAGGGAGACATTCTAGTTCCAAGTTCCTGACAGTTACAGCGGCACTAATTCAAACCAAATGTTGCAGACACATCATTTTCCACAGAATCTCATTCCATTAGTCAGTTCATTAATTGAAGTTAAGGTCTTTCGATAAGTGGCGATTACAAATGGATATTCCAAAAACCACTGACGGCTAATTATCCTGGAAGAGTGATTTACATTTTTTTTCTAAAAAGAGACTTCGTCACCCTAATTCTCTGATTAATAGTTATTCTTTCTTCCACAAATTATGATACTTCAATATCCTGCGAGGCAAATGAGCCAGTAAACTACTTTCAATCTCCCTCTCTGTCTGATCAAAGGATTGGAAAAACTTGCATTTTCATAGTTACGCAAAATAATTGCGGGACTACACAAGGCAGCTCTCTCTACAAGGTCAGGGCATGTGCATTTATCTTGAGTCTATTCTTAGTTCACAGGAGAATTCCAAAGTGTTTCACATCGCAATGAATACTGTTACATCCACAGACTCCCTTGTGACGTCGGCCACGCTTCAATGGATATCGATCGCTCTCACCTCAAAGTCAGAAAGTGGTGGGGGACCCACTCCAAAAACTTTAAGCAGCAAATCTAGCCTTGCACTCCAGGGTGGGGCTAGCGGAGTGCCGCACCATCAGAGGCATCTTTCGAATGAGTTGCTAAAACTGCTTCCTCGGGTGGAGTCAATTGGTGTTATTTCGAAGAAAAGGAGGGGAGATCTCCCCAATGCCCTGGCCAATAGATATCCCTTAACCAATGTCACCAGAACAGATTATCTGGTCACCATCTCAAATGGTCACCATCTCACATACCGGGCAGCACGGTAGCACAAGTGATTAGCACTGTGGCTTCACAGCGCCAGGGTCCCAGGTTTGATTCCTGGCTTGGGCCACTGTCTGTGCGGAGTTTGCACGTTCTCCCCGTGTCTGCATGGGTTTCCTCCGGGTGCTCCGGTTTCCTCCCACGGTCCAAAGACATGCAGGTTAGGTGGATTAGCCATGCTGAATGGCCCTTAGTGACCAAAAATGGTTAGGAGGGGTTATTGGGTTTCAGGGATAGGGTGGAAGTTAGGGCTTAATGGGTCGGTGCAGACTTGATGGGCCGAATGGCCTCCTTCTGCACTGTATATTCTATGTAAGAATCTATGTATGGTGGGATGTGTGTGGGATTTTGCTATGCTGCTCCTTTGAGGGTGCACCAAATTCAACCATTTTAAAATCATCGATATCCATTTAAGTTTAAAATCCCAAATTAGCGGACTTCAGCGGAGACTTGAGTGGGAGAGGTACTGTTGTGGATAGGTTTGTAAGCCTTAGGGAGGGGTTACATTAATTATACTCTCATAACACCAGTACATACTGCAGTGAGTTGGAGATACAATATTCTTCTCTGCAAATGCAGAAGCCCAACCAACCTCACCCCAACGAGATAAAAGTGAAAATAACGTGGATGCTGGAAATCCGCAATAAAAACAAAGTGCTGGGAAAACCTAGCAATATCTGTAGAGAGAGAGAAACAGAGTTAACGCCCAGATCGTCCGAGATGATCTGGTTTCCAAGGAGAGTGGTATTGGAGTTGAAACGTTACCTCTCCCTTCCTCCTGCTACGGATGCTGGCAGACCCGCAGAGCTTTTGCAACACTTTGCTTCTAAAAGCCGAACAAGGTTTCAGAACTCGATCATCGATCTTTCCGCACCATAATTTGAACACATACCCACTCTACCCTGAAGCCTCATCAGTTTAATTGTTGCTTTGCAGAGGATGCAAAGCAATCATTTCCTATTCATTGAAGAGTTAACAATGTTGTCGAGGCTTCCATCTTGGTGCAATATTGACAGCGTTTTCTGGTGAAGTATATTCTTTCCCGTTGATCTCTGCTTAATATAAATGCACATTACACTGATAGCCACTTCCAGCAGCTTCACCATCACCTGTTAAACTGAAATCTTCATTTACACCTGAATGTACAGCTTCTGCTTGATCTTGTGTCCTAATCTTTTCTGGTCTGACTCTCCGCACCCAGTTCATTCCATGCCTGCCCGCGGGGAATGTTTTTAATCTCACAACTGTAACAATTTGGATTTGAAGAATTATATGAGCGTTCTGACTAAAAAGAATTCTTGTACCAGAGTGGCACAGGATTGCGCAACAATCCAAAAGCCTAATATGTGGCCTGCACTGGGCAAGCAGCAGAAGGTACAGCAGCAGCGATGTCTTGTGCTGGCCAGAGATGGCTGGTTGCCTGCCAGCTGGGCCTTTGTGTTGGCCCCCGACGACCTGCTGCTGACAGTCAGTACATCGCCAGTGGGAACATCGGAAGTGGAGGAAGCCATTCAGCCCCTCGAGTCTGTCCCACCATTCAATGAGATAGAACATACAGTGCAGAAGGAGGCCATTCGGTCCATCGAGTCTGCACCGACCCACTTAAGCCCTCACTTCCACCCTATCCCCGTAACCCAATAATCCCTCCTAACCTTTTTGGACACTAAAGGTAATTTATCATGGCCAATCCACCTAACCTGCACATCTTTGGACTGTGGGAGGATTTTCATAACAAATTCTGTGGCAATTCCCGTGATAATTGCGTCTGCTTTGTCGCTTTCAAGGCTGGAGCATCCGGAGGAAACCCACGCAGACACGGGGGGAACGTGTAGACTCCACACAGACAGTGACCCAGCAGGGAATCGAACCTGGGACCCTGGCGCTGTGAAGCCACAGTGCTATCCACTGTGCTACCCTCATAATTGTCATGGTCACCATCACTGAGATGAACATTGTATTCCAAATTAATCCAGTGAATTTAAATTCCGCTAGATGCCGTGGTGGAATCTGAACCCATTTCCCCGAGGCATTAGCCTGGGCCTCTTTGTTGTTCATCCTGTGACATTACCACTATGCCACCACCCCACCCCCCTAAATCAGAGATAAAGGCTGATCTGCAATGTAACTGCACCCCCGCCATGGCTCCACATCCCTCAATACTTTTGGGTCGGAAAAACCAGCAATATCAGCGGGGTGGAGCTGCTGCTTATGTGGGTAGGCGTACCATACTTTGACGACCCTTTGTGTGACGAGGTCTAATCTCACTTACCCACCTCAATGTCCCAGCTTTGATTTTAAGGTTTTATTCTCTTATCCCAGACTCCCTGGGTGAGATTTTCCGCTCCCCCCACCTCCTTCCCAAGCCCAGCCTCAGGAGGCCGCAGGATGCTCTACTCCCACCGGTGTCAGTAGGAATTCCCATTAAAGCTATCCCAAGCTACCGGCCAACAGACAGAGAATTCCGGCCCCTCTCGCATAAGACAGACTCTCTACCTTGGTGACTTTTTCAAGCAGCTTGGTTTCAAGATTCTTTCCTTTATTCTTTCATGGGATGTGGGCGTTGCTGGCTGGCACTTGTTCTCCATCCCTAATCGCCCCTGAAATGAGTGCCTTGCTCGACCATTTCAGTGGAGCTTTTAAGAGTCAACCACTTTGCTGTGGGTTTGGAGTCACATGTAGGCCAGACTGGGTAGGGATGGCAGATTTCCTTCCCTAAAGGACACTAATGAACCAGGTATTTTTAATGACAATTGTAAGGTTCCTTCCTGCTGATTCCCTTATTTCCCTTTCCTTTATTTTTGCCGTTATCATTTTTGATCCAAGGATGGTTAATGGACATGTGTCTTTAAGTCAAGCAGCAGAGAGAATGAGGGATTCAAGATGTCGCAATGTAGTTTTTGGTGCTTGTGTTCGAACGGGAGAACTCAGACTTTGTGGAACCCGAGAGATGGGGTGGGACTCGGTTCGGTGGGTTGGCTGGTGGACAATGAATTGGCCAAAAGGCCGTACTCTGCCCAGTGACAGGTGGTGATTGGGTCCTATTGGGATGGAATTCCTACCCAAAGAAAGCAGTTTGAATTCTGGACACTCTGCGGAAATGACCGGCTCTCTCTTTCTCTCATGTTTTCTCTAGGAAAACGGCCTTATTTCTGAAAATGCAGAGACCTGAATGAAGACCATTACAGACTGGAAAGCAGAAATCTCGACCTGAAAACTTGGTTTGAAGGAAAGTGGGTTAGCAACAGCCGTCTGAAACAAAGACTCTTATCTTTGACTTTTACTTATCGTCCCCTCTTCCCCTCTGTTTGTTGTGCGTGTGTGTATATTTATAGAGGGTGGGAGGCAAGTTAAAGTGAGGGATTAGGAATTAATAATAGTTAACCAGTTGTATTTGTTGCATATTTCAATATGGTTCTTGTTATTAATAAAAAGTATTTGTGTTTACATTTACAAACCTGGTGACTGTAATTATTGGGCTGCCAGGCGCAAATTACTTTGAGTATTTCTCTAAGAATTATTTGCTAAATCAATTGCAATTCAACTCTGAGTTAAGGGAGGCTACAATTGACCGCAGCCTACCCCAGATGTCATAACACAATCGATGATAGTTCCACGGGAACTGAGAGTGACTTTATATTCCAGATTTATTGATTGAATCTAAATTCCACCAGCGGCCATGATAGGATTCAAACTCATGCCTGTGTCCTCTGGATTACTAGTTATACAGCACTGCCACCACCTCCCCCATCTTAACATCTCTTGGTGATTGGTTTCAGAGCGTCAGACACCTGGGGCTAACCCAAAACAAAACAGTTCTGCTAAGGGATTGCAATGGTACGTCAGTACAAACGGTGACCGTATTCAGAAATACCAGATGGATTTTAATTAGTATCGCCAATACCTAGCTATGGTCCCATGTTAGGAGATTCACTAGGTTAATCACTAGGTTAATCCCAGAGCTGAAGGGGTTGGATTATGAGGAGAGGTTGAGTAGACTGGGACTGTACTCGTTGGAATTTAGAAGGATGAGGGGGGATCTTATAGAAACATTTAAAATTATGAAGGGAATAGATAGGATAGATGCGGGCAGGTTGTTTCCACTGGCGGGTGACAGCAGAACTAGGGGACATAGCCTCAAAATAAGGGGAAGTAGATTTAGGACTGAGTTTAGGAGAAACTTCTTCACCCAAAGGGTTGTGAATTTATGGAATTCCTTGCCCAGTGAAGCAGTTGAGGCTCCTTCATTACATGTTTTTAAGGTAAAGATAGATAGTTTTTTAAAGAATAAAGGGATTAAGGGTTATGGTGTTCGGGCCGGAAAGTGGAGCTGAGTCCACAAAAGATCAGCCATGATCTAATTGAATGGCGGAGCAGGCTCGAGGGGCCAGATGGCCTACTCCTGCTCCTAGTTCTTATGTTCTTATGTATATCCAACATTACTCATTCTGACCTCTTACTTGTCGATGCTGGGGGGCGAGGGAGAAGTATTCCTGGACGCAAGTCTGAACAGACCTCGAGTTCAGACCTGGAGGTGGAGGATGAATAACAGAAGCTCCTGAGAGCAAACTGGAGGTAGTCCTTGCCAGCGTATTGACTGACCTCCCAAATAGTTGGAGGGGGGGAGGCGTGGGGGTTGGAGAGGAAGGGATGGACATGACCTCCGATTGCAGGCTGACGCCCGGGGGGTGGGGTGGGGAATGCGCATGTCTCACTTGAGCAGTGAGTTGCAAAGCACATGCACGACAAGGAGTAACTGGCAAGAATGCAACGGAAGGACAGTCCATGAGGAATGCGGGGCCTTCCGTCTTAAACTCAAAACAGATGTAGTTTTCAGATTGCAACACACGGGAAACAAATGATCTCCTGAACTCAGGCTGTTCAGGAGAAAATTAGATAATCCATTGACAGCACTGGGTTGAGCACCACGTCAGCCCCACAGTATTGTACACTGGCTGCTGCTTGAGAATGTGGTAGGTAATGGACTGTAAAAGGGGACGGATTTTCATAACAAATTCTGTGGCAATTCTCGTGATAATTGCGTCTGCTTTGTCGCTTTCAAGGCTGGAATTCTCCAGCCGTTGGGATGCTCTGTTCTCTCCGGCAAGCGCAGCCCCACCCACGGGTTTTCCGCAGGCGTGGGGTGGCCTAAATGGGAAATCCCATTGACAAGCGGTGGGAGCAGAGAATTCTGCGGCCAACGAACACCGGGCCACCAAAAAACACGCGGCTGGCGGACCAGAGGGCGCAGCCCCATGTAACTCATTCTGGGGGTATGGGCGTCACTGATAATTATAGAATTTACAGTGCAGAAGGAGGCCATTCAGCCCATCGAGTCTGCACCGGCTCTTGGAAAGAGCACCCTACCAAAGGTCAACACCTCCACCCTATCCCCATAACCCAGAAACCCCCACCCAACACTAAGGGCAATTTTGGACACTAAGGGCAATTTATCATGGCCAATCCACCTAACCTGCACATCTTTGGACTGTGGGAGGAAACCGGAGCACCCGGAGGAAACCCACGCACACACGGGGAGAACGCGCAGACTCTGCACAGACAGTGAATCAAGCCAGGAGTCGAACCTGGGACCCTGGAGCTGTGAAGCAACTGTGCTAACCACCATGCTACCGTGCTGCCGATTCCTCGCTGTCTTCTGAAACTGAGTAGTTTGCTAGACAGCGTTTAAGAGAGAACCATGTTGTTGTGGGACTGGAGTCCCCTCTTGGGCCAGACTCCAAATGACATTGGTAAGCTGGTGAATTTTTAGATTCAAGTCCAGTTTTTTTCCCCCTGAAAACGTTACTTCTCTGTATGTTTTTCGACCAGATTCAAATTGCCCTCGGAGGGATCGAACAGTCCTTCTCTAGATTACTAGCCCAGGCCCCGCGATTACTAGTCCAGTAGGTTCGTATCCCTCTCCAGAGTTCAAGTCTAAACCCAGGGTGAGCAATTTAACTGCGATTGCCACCTATTTCAGCCATGGAGATCGAATAGTTCAATTCATGAAGTAGGCAATGTCATTTTTCGTTGGAAGTGTGATTTATTAACAGAAAACTTATCTTGCCTGAAGGATAGTTAGAGCAGGCTGACGTTCGAATGTCTCTCCCACCAGCTGGGCAGTGCGATTGTGTTACAAGACAGTGACCCCCACACTCGTCTTAATAGTGTCGATGCCCATCAGTTAGAATCGACGGGCATAGTTCAGTTTTGAACACTGTCTGAGAATCACAAGTGGCATTCTTAACGTCTTGAAGCTAGTGGCACTTTATAAGAGGAGGAATATCGTGAATGAAGGTGAATTTATTTACATATTTATAAGCACATACTTGGTACAGCATCCCACTCCCAGTGCAGGCCTTGCTGGGAGGCTAGATCTGACCAGGCCCTGAGTTGGGCCTGCTTTTATCATCTGCCTTAATGAGGCCCAGGTGATTGGCCTCCACTCCTTAGGGAGTCCCACCAGGGGAGATTAATGATTGTTTCCCCATGGCCCTCATGAGGGTTATAACACCCTACTTGCTTTGAGTTTTCTTTCAGAACTTCTGAATAGAAAAGCTTGAAAGTATTAGAAAATGGGTACATCAAAAAGCTTCATATTCACCTGTAACATTCTGCAAACCATGAGGGGCATCCAGTAAAATTATGTAAGAGTAATTATGGCCAATTCTACTTTTCCCAGACATTACTATTAATGGAGGTTGCGAGCTATGAGTGGAGGGTGCTAGCTTTGAAGAAAGGTTGAGTAGATTAGGATTGTTTTCGTTGGAAAGACTGAGGTTGAGGGGGGACCTGATTGAGGTCCACAAAATTATGAGAGGTATGGACAGGGTGGATAGGAACAAGTTTTTTCCAAGAGTGGGGGTGTCAGTTACAAGGGGTCATAATTTCAAGGTGAGAGGGGGGAAGTTTAAGGGAGATGTGCGTGGAAATTTTTTTACGCAGAGGGTGGTGGGTGCCTGGAACGCTTTGCCAGCAGAGGTGGTAGAGGCGGGCACAATAGCGTCATTTAAGATGCATCTAGACAGATATATGAACGGGCGGGGAACAGAGGGAAGTAGATCCTTGGAAAATAGGAGACAGGTTTAGATAAAGGATCTGGATCGGCGCAGGCTGGGAGGGCCGAAGGGCCTGTTCCTGTGCTGTAATTTTCTTTGTTCTTTGTTCTTTAGTCTCTGTAGTCTTTGTAGTCTCTGCAATAAGTTGCTGCCTCAAGTGGTGGGTTCGGACTCTCTGAACACCTTTGTTGTTGATTGTGGCAGAGAGCTGCACTATATAGGGGGCAAGTGTTCAGACACCACTTGGTCCATGTGATCTCCGGAACTGGTTTCGATTGCCTGAGGGAGTGTGAGAGGAGTTTTCCAAGGCATGTTCTTCCCTTATTGCCCTTGGGTTTGTTTCCCTGCATTTTGGCTCTCCTGGATTATAGGACGGTGGGAAGCTTGGTGGGGGCGGGAAGAGGGCAGAAGGGTTTGAACGATGATGCTTTAACCATCGTGAGCGTGGGGCAGGATTGATGGACCAGCGCTCTTTTCCTTCCTGTCAGTTCACGGTGGCGTGGTGGCACAGTGGTTAGCACTGCTGCCTCACCGCGCCAGGGACCCGGGTTCGATTCCGGCCTTTTGTAACTGTGTGGAGTTTGCACATTCTCCCCGTGTGTGCGTGGGATTCCTCCGGGTGCTCAGTTTCCTCCCACAGTCCAAATATATGCAGGTTAGGTGGATTGGCCATGCTAAATTATCCAGGGATGTGCGGGTTAAGGGGTTATTGGGCTTGGGTAGATAAGCGTGCTGGTTAGAGTGTTCTTTCGGAGGTTCGGTGCAGACCCGATGGACCGAATGGCCTCCTTCCGCACTGTAGTCATTCTAAGATTCTAATTTCATACCTTCATATGAAACATTTCAAGATTTGGTAGCTGATCACCACATACACCAATGCACTGGGTGATTGAGTAACAAACTTGAAGCTCTTGTGTTCCGTCCTCTGCAGTGGGTTAGCTGACCTTAGCGTGAGAGAGAAGTGCCGCAATAGATCTCTGGGGTGGGAGTCTCCGACCCCCCGCTGGGTCGGAGAATTGCCGGGGGCCGGTGTGAATCCCGCCCCCACCGTCTCCCGAAGTCCCGCCGCTGTCATGCTGGTCCCGCCGCCGGGAATCAGACCACCTACCTTACCGGCGGGGCCAGGCGGCGCGGGCGGACTCTGGGGTCCTGGGGGGGGGGGGGGGGGGGGCAATCTGGCCCTGGGGGGTGTCCCCATGATGGCCTGGCCTGCGATCGGGGCCTGTGCCGTGGGGGCACCCTTTTCCTTCCGCGTTGGCCATGGTCTTCACGATGGCGGAGGCGGAAGTGACCCCCTCACCTGCGCATGGCCGAGGATGACGTCAGCAGCCGCTGGCGCTCCGGCGCATGCGCGGACTTCCGCCGGCCGGCGAAGTCCCTTGGGCCCCGGCTGGCGTGGTGCCAAAGGCCTTTCCCGCCGGCTGGCGGGGCGCCAACCACTCCGGCGCGGGCCTAGCCCCTCAAGGTTAGGGCTTGGCCTTCTCCGCATCTTTGGGGCAGCCCGACGCCGGAGTGGTTCACGCCACTCCACCCCGCCGGGACCCCCCCCCCCCCCCCCCCCCCCCCCGCCCCGCCGGGTAGGGGAGAATCCCGGCCCTGAAGCGTAAAAAAAGGATTTGGGGGGGGGAGGCAGGGAAAGAGAGTCACATCAGCCCCTGGTGTACCATTCTCCCAACACCCTGGCATGCGTTAGGCTCACCAAAGGAGGTGAGGTATGAAGAGCGGGGCTCTGAGCCGTAAAATCAAACCCTTGCATTTCAAGTAAGGTTCTCAGGCTTTTTCAATGTCCGGGATCTGAGGTACAAAGTATGCACCACCTGATTTGGGATTTGGGAAATTCCAAAAAAAAAAGGGGAAAATCACCAGTTCACAGATTGCTGGTTTATGAAGCCAAACTCAAGGTAGTAGAGTTGAGTAACACACTGCAATGCTTAACACTGCTGGCAAGATGCTCCTCTCTTTTTAATGTATGGAAGTGCTCCTTATGATTGCTTGCATTAGCACAGGAACAGCAGAACTTCACTGGAAGAGCCAAAGCAATCTTCTTTTCTCAGGCATTTATCACAGTGGCAGTCAATGAGCATGCACAGAGTAATGAGAAGCCAAGTACTGAAGAAACATAGATCCAACTGAAGCACTGCATCTAATCCAGTTACACAGCAATCTCCATTATGCAATACTGTGGGGGATATAGCAACTAATGTTATTGAAAACTCCATTCTCAGGAGAAATACTTGTACAGTGGAGGAGATTTATTGATGACACTCAAGTCAATTGTGGTTGTAAAACCAAATCGCTTTAATTGAATCCTTGGAACTGTACACAGTACTCTGCTAGAATGCAGTCAGCCACTGATATTAATATCACTGCCTGCACAGCTTCAGGATAAACAACAAATCCCAAAGACCTGTCAATTTATTTATTCATCTGGTTTCCGCCAGTCTTGCCTGGTGATGTTGCCGGTCACTTTGTGTTGCTTTTACAACTGTGCTGCCCTCCCCACGGGCAGAGGGATACCCGCTCCCAACGTCAAAGCTGACACCTGGCCATTTCTGTGCTGGCCAGACGGGCTGCAGGCACCTTGGGACTGATTGGACAGCCCTTTCAAAGAGTTAGCACAAGCATGATGGGCCAAACGGCCTCCTCTTGTGCAGTCGAACTGTAACTCTGCATCGGGTATTAATCGGGATATTCCGGAGGGGTTCTGAATTCCCCCTCCGCGTACCCGAACAGGCGTCGGAGTGTGGCGACTAGGGGATTTTCACAGTGACTTCATTGCAGTGTTAATGTCAAGGGGCAGCACGGTGGCGTAGTGGGTTAGCACTGCTGCCTCATGGCGCCGAAGTCCCAGGTTCGATCCCGGCTCGAGGTCACTGTCCGTGTGGAGTTTGCACATTCTCCCCGTGTCTGTGTGGGTTTCGTCCCCACAACCTAAAAAAGATGTGCCGGATTGGCCACGTTAAATTGCCCCTTGATTGGAAAAATTGAATTGGGTACTGTAAACGTATGGATTAAAAATATAAGCCTACTTGTGTCAATAATAAAGATTATTATCATTATTGAGTGGCGTGAAAACCATCTTTAGACTATGCTACTGTAAGATGAGAAAGTGGTGGATAGATCTTAACCAAGCTGCTGGGATCTTAACTGAAACTCCTGTCAGTGTCAAAAGCCAAACTAAAAATAACCGGAGAAAAATAATTGGTGCGTTGCCGAACCTGCCTCTCCGAATTGCTGTGACTATGACATGGGTTGTGCAGCGTAGCACTGACTGGCACAGCAAAAGAGAGAGGAGTCGCGCCTGTTGTTTTCATCCTCATTAGTAGAAGTAGTTCAGTGAGTGACGCCTCTCTTGATGTAACGAATCAATGGTGTCAAAAGTGTCAGGTTACTCGAAACACACTGCTCAGCGTGGCCCAGACACTCCGAGCCACAAGATAAATGCCAGGGAGCTCGAATGAAGTTCAAATGCCCTCGTCAAGCTGGGGAATGTCTTGTTAATGTTATTCCACCAGGCTTTTAGCCATCAGAAATGTCAAAATATCGTTAAATGCCATTCCAGTTTAAAAAATAGAGAGGCAGTCATGAGCTCTCACGCCTTGTTATGTATGACTATCAGGTTTGTGATAACTGCTCGCGAGATAAACCTGAAAACAATGAGGGCAACTCAGCGGCCAAGCTGCATGGCAGCTAATAGCTTCATACAAAATAAACGATAGCGAGCAAGGAGTCACAAGGCTGCAGTTCAATCAAAGAGTTCAAATGATATCAAAAGCATGAGAACGAAACTCAAGTGGGTTATGCTTCCCCCCCCCCCCCCCCCCCCTTGTACAGGAATTGATTGCAGTTCTTTTGTTCAGCCTAACAATTTGTTACTTTGCGCAATGCAGACACTTGAGAAAGCACAAGTAACAGTGCAGAACCACAGCTAACTAGCTTTGGGCCATTTCCAGTTCAGCAAGTGAAAGGATGTTCGTGAAGGGAGAAGACGCCAATCCCGCAGCCTGCCTGAAATTATGGGCGGGATTCTCTGATCCTGAGGCTCAGTGTTGACGCCGTTATAAACACCATCGCGTTTTACGACAGCGTCAACAGGCTCCCAGGATCAGCGGTCCTGCGGCGCACAGGGGGCGAGCACGGCACTGGAGCGACTCACGCAGCTCCAGCTGCCGATACCAGCGTCAAACGGGCGCCGCGAGTCTGTGCACGTGCGCTGCGGCCGGCGCGAATTCGAGCATGCGCGTTATGACCGGCGCGAACTCAAGTTGCCGTCTCCACGCCACCTCAGACACATGGCGGAGAGCTACAGGGGCCCAGAGTAAAATAGACCCCCACCAGGAGAAGCCGGCCCGCCTATCTGTAGGCCCTAATCGCTGGCTGGGCCACGGTGGAGGCAACCCCCCCCCCCCCCGGGGTCGGATCCCCCCCTCCCCCTCACCAGGCCGCTCCCCGCGGGATGAACGCCGAGGTCCCGCCGGGTAGGACCACACGTGAATGGCGCCGGCGGGACTCGGCCTATCTCGGCGGCCAGTTGGCCCATCACGTGGGGAGAGTCGCCTGGGGGGGGGGGCCTGCGTAAAGCGGTCCCCGACCGACGCTGCACCGGATGCCAATGGCGCCGATTCTCCGGTAACCGCAGAATCGGCGGACCGGTGTCAGGGTGGCATTGGAGAACCTGCTCTATATCGGTAAACTTCTGACTGTACTCTCCAAGCAGAACTTCACTGGCTGCAAGCATTGCTCCCCACTCCCCTCTCCCCCCCCCCCCCCCCCCCACAACCCCCCCCCCCCCCCCCCCCCCCCCCCCCGCCACACACTCCGAGAAAAGCTGTGGGAGGCTGAATGTCAATTGCAAATATCAATATTGACGGGCGGCATGGTGGCACAGTGGTTAGCACTGCTGCCCATGGCGCTGAGATCTCGGGTTTGGTCCCGGCCCCATGTCACTGTCCATGTGGAGTTTGCACATTCTCCCCGTGTCTGCGTGGGTCTCACCACCACAACACAAAGATGTGCAGGTTAGGTGGATTGGCCAGGCTAAATTGACCCTTAATTGGAAAAGAAACGCTGTTAAAGATGGAAACCATCAGTATTGAGTTGATGGAATCAGGCAAATGGAAACAAGGCAGGCCGGTGGAGTTATTCTTCCGATCAGCCATGATCTCACTGAATGGTGTTACAGGCTAGAAGGGCCGAATGGCCTGCTCCTGTTCCTATACCCAAAGCTCCCAGAATCAGGCTTGAACACAAGGGGATTGAAATTGAATTTTACCCATTCAGTCACTGTAAGGAGAGGACATATTTCATACATTGAGGCTTAAATATATTAAGTTAGGTGTTGAGCCATGTAAACCCATGTCACAATTCTGAGACAGCCAATTATTTTTCAACGGACAAAGAAATTTCTTAACCAACAGACAATTCCTTCTAATTGACTCAAAAATGTTATTATAAACACCTTAAAACATTTAAGGCCACTTGCCTCCCAAGTGGCTCGGAATCTGTTACGGGCAACCAGTCTCTAATTGGTTTCCCCCTGCAGGCTGACCGGAACACACCAGATTATGTGCCCTTGGCAGCCAGAATAATGCATGGCATGTTGGCATATGCCTTAATATAATGTCTGTCCTACTATCCACTGTGATCAAACACCATGGCACATCTGGTGGCACTACTATCAAAGCCAAGGGAAGATTGGGCGGCATGGTGGTGCAGTGGTTAGCACTGCTGCCTACGGCGCTGAGGACCCGGGTTCGATCTCGGCCCCAGGTCACTGTCTGTGTGGAGTTTGTACATTCTCCCCGTGTCTGAGTGGGTCTCACCTCCAAAACCCAAAGATGTGCAGCGTAGGTGGGTTGACCACGCTAAATTGACCCTTAATTGGGGAAAAAAAAATCGGGCACTCTAAATTTACTTTAAAAAGGCCAAAGAGAAGATACTTTTTAAATGATGATTTTACAAAATTGGATTCTCCTAAAAGTATACTTCCACACTGGGAGGTTTGAAGGTAGGGGGTCATACAATACAGCATGTGACCCTGCCTGCTACCTGCCCACCCACCCCTGACCTGCCTCCCATTTTCCGGGTGGGTGGGTGGGCAGTGGACTTGTCAGGCAGCCTTTATCGGTAGGGCAGCACGTTGGTGCAGTGGTTAGCATTGCTGCCTCACGGTGCTGAGGATCGATCCCGGCTCTGGGTCACTGTCCGTGTGGAGTTTGCACATTCTCCCCGTGTCTGTGTGAGTTTCGACCCCACGACCCAACGATGTGCAGGCTAGGTGGATTGGCCACACTAAATTGTCCCTTAATTGGAAAAAATTAATTGGATACTCTAAATTTATATATTTTTAAAAGTTGATCACTTACAAAAATGTGTGTTTATCGTTAGTATAAGAGCGCCTCGCAGTTAAGGCAATGTAAGTGGTTCACATCAAATGACATACGAGATTGAAGCTTTATATACCAGTGACAGGCCTTCAATTAAAATATCAACTTTCTGGAGCCTGGAACAGTCAAGGGGTATCAGTATTTCTCATTACAGTAACTGTTGAAAGGGAAGTGAGCTGATGTTCTGAGTCTAGTTGACTCTTTGTCAAAACTTTGTGGGCATGTCAAAGCCCATCCATAGAACGGAAAACCATTGCTGTTAATACGGTATGGAACAATCTAAAGGGAGTTACATGATGAGTTGAATCAAGGATGGCACGGTGGCACAGTGTTTAGCATTGTTGCTTCTCAGCGCCTGGGATCCAGTTCAATTCCAGCCTCAGGTGACTGTGCGGAGTTTGCATGTTCTCCCCCGTGTCTGCGTGGGTTTCCTTCCGATGCTCCAGTTTCCTCCCACAATCCAAAGACGTGCAGGTTAGGTGGATTGGCCATGATAAATTGCCCTTAGTGTCCAAAGATGTACAGGTTAGTAGGGGCTGAGGGGATACAGTGGGGGAGTGGGTAGTGTGCTCTTTCAGCAGGGCGGTGCAGACCTGATGGGCCGAATGGCCCCCTCCTGCACAGTAGGGATTCTATGATTCTAAAGACACATCCTCCAGTTAAGAATTCAGCGTGTTCTCTCAGCGTGCTGGCTAACATTTCCTCCATCGACCAAGTGTGCCAAAAAACAGATTAACTGGTAATTAATTTATTTGATGTTTGTGGAATTTTGCTGTGTGCAAATTGGCTGCTGTGTTTGCCTAAAACAACAGTGACTACATTTCAAACATAATTCATTGGCTGCGAAAGACTGTGCGAGCTCCTGAGGACATGGAAGCAGTTTCACATTTGCTTTACTTCCAATTTACCAAATGGCTCTTCAATGACGAACACTTGATCGGATTGTAGAGTGGGCATTTTTTATTCTTCTCTCTTTCGTTTCCGCGTTAGTAATCCAGATACCAGGAGTAGGCCAGAGAATTGGAGTCCAAGTCCCGCAAAGTCAGTTCGGGGTTCTGAGCCAGGGGCGGCACGGTAGCACAGTGGTTAGCACTGTTGCTTCACAGCGCCAGGGTCCCCGGTTCGATTCCTGGCTTGGGTCACTTTCTGTGAGGAGTCTGCACGTTCTCCCCGTGTCTGCGTGGGTTTACGCCGGATGCTCCGGTTTCCTCCCACAAGTCCTGAAAGACGTGCTTGTTAGGTGAATTGGACATTCTGAATTCTCCCTCTGTGTACCCGAACAGGCGCCGGAATGTGGCGACTAGGGGATTTTCACAGTAACTTCATTGCAGTGTTAATATAAGCCTACTTGTTACACTAATAAAGATTACTGTTAAAATTCAAAGAAGTGACTACCAAGCGGCTGGATTGCTATAAATATCCAACCGTTTTGCGAGTACGTACCAGGGAAGGAAATGTGCTACCCTTATCCAGTCTAGCCTATATGCACGTCCTCCCTGTGTCTGCGTGGGTTTCCTCCGGCTGCTCCGGTTTCCTCCCACAGTCCAAAGATGTGCAGGTTAGGTAGATTGGCAATGATCAATTCCCCATTAGTGTCCAAAGGTTAGGTGGGGTTACAAGGATAGCCTACGTGAGTGGGCCTGGATGGAGTGCTCTTTCTGAGGGTCGGTGCAGACTCAATGGGCCGAACGGCCTCCTTCTGCACTGCCGAGGTTCTGTGTGATGCCAAGTGATTTTCAACTGCCCTTTAATGTGGCCTATTGCAAGGGTTAGCTTCTCAGGGGGATAAATGCCAGGCTTTCCAATATCGCCCACATCCTGATTGGACGGGGGAGATACTGGACATTTAATAAATGGGTCGTTACAATACATTGATTTGCGCAGCGGGTAACGTCACGGCCTCTGAGCCAGAAGCTCTGGGTTGGGGTCCTACCCCACGATGTGATAGCCACGAAGGTGCGATCATAACGCGGCCAAACAGGTTTATAGAATCATAGAATCAGAATTTACAGTTCAGAAGGAGGCCATTCGGCCCATCGAGTCTGCACCGGCTCTTGGAAAGAGCACCCTACCCAAGGTCAACACCTCCACCCTATCCCCATAACCCAGAAACCCCCACCCAACACTAAGGGCAATTTTGGACACTAAGGGCAATTTATCATGGCCAATCCACCTAACCTGCACATCTTTGGACTGTGGGAGGAAACCGGAGCACCCGGAGGAAACCCACGTACACATGGGGAGGATGTGCAGACTCCGCACAGACAGTGACCCAAGCCGGAATCGAACCTGGGACCCTGGAGCTGTGAAGCAATTGTTCTGTCCACAATGCTACCGTGCTGCCCTCGTTTGAGTGACAATCTGTAAAATCCATCCAACACGCCAATGGCCGGCGAGGAGAGCGGGTGACACACGTGGTCAGCCACGGCTGATGTGGAGAGGCAGGCACCCCTCAAGCTATAAGGCTCTGGCAATAGGCTAGTGACCTGTTCCAGGAATAGCTAGCTATGGAAACGGACAAAAGCCTGCCACTCGGTGCGGGAAGCGATTGGAATTAGAATGCAATCACAAAAGCAAACACCAGGGGGCCTCAAAATAAGGAGAGCAATATTTCCCCATCTCCATCATCGGTACATGCTTTTTGCAATCTACTTGGCACTACAGGAATACAATCTATACTAAATAAACCATCGGTAGGGTTCACACTCTCTTCCTTGTTAACCAGGTCTCCAGCGATAGGAATATCTGGTTACACTTCTCAGTCAATATTTCCCATCCTATTTTGTCAAGTTGTTTGCCACCATGTTCTGGCCCCTGGAGAACTATTTTAAATAAATACCCACATATTGTATACATATAAAATTATCATGGCATATGACAGCTGACAAGCATAAACGTTCTTTGTCTCGAGGGGGATGGGGCGTTTGCCTGATAGATATATTTAAGATTATGAGATGAATTGACAGGGTAGACAGTCCAAAGATGTGTGGGTTCGGTGGATTGGCCAGGCTAAATTGCCCTTAGTGTCCTAAAAAATAAGGTTAATGGGGGTTGTTGGGTTACTGGTATAGGGTGGCTACGTGGGCTTGAGTAGGGTGATCATTGCTCGGCACAACATCAAGGGCCGAAGGGCCTGTTCTGTGCTGTACTGTTCTAATTACAGAGGATGTGTCCATTTGTGGCACCGCTTCGTCAAGGGAAGGTCAAGCCTGACCAATCTGTTTGAGGAGGTAACGAGGAAGTTAGACATAGGAGAACCAGTGGACGTGATCGATTTGGATTTCCAGATGGCCTTTGACACGGTGCATTACAGGAGGTTGCTAAATAAGATAAAAGCCCATGGTGTGGAGGCAAGTTACCGGACTCGACAGAAGATTGGCTGATTGGCAGAACGCAGAGTGGGGATAAAGGGGTCCTTTTCAGGATGGCAGCTGGTGACTAGTGGTGTTCCGCAGGGGTCAGTGTTGTGACCACAACTATTCATGCGTTAACGATCAGGAAGAAGGAACTGAGGGCATTGTTGCTATGTTTGCAGATGATACAAAGATATGTAAAGCGACAGGTAGTATTGAGGAAGCAGGAGGGCTGCAGAAGGACTTGGACAGTCTAGGATAGTGAGCAAAGAACTGGCAGATGGAATACAATGTGGAAAAGTGTGAGGTTATGCACTTTGGTGGGAAGAATAGAGGCACTGATTATTTTCTTTTCAATAGTTAGAATACCAAATTATTTTTTTCCAATTAAGGAGCAATTTAGCGTGGCCAACGCACCTACCCTGCACATCTTTGAGTTGTGGGGGTGAGACCCATGCAGATAAGGGGAGAACGTGGAAACTCCACACGGTCGGTGACCCGGGATCGGGATCAAACCCGGGTCCTTGGCGCCATGACTGTGCCACTGTGCTGCCCCAGGCATAGACTATTTTCTAAATGGGGAAAGGCTTTGAAAAACTGAAGCACAAACGGATTTAGGAGTCCTAGTTCAGGATCCTCTTAAGGTTAACATGCATGTTCAGTTGGCAGTTAGGAAGGCAAATGCAATGTTAGTATATTCATGTCAAGAGGGCTAGAATACAAGAGCAGGAATGTACTGCTGAGGCTGTATAAGGTTCTGGTCAGACCCCATTTGGAGCATTATGAGCAGTTGTGGGCCCCGTATCTAAGGAAGGATGTGCTGGCCTTGGAAAGGGTGCAGAGGAGGTTCACAAGAATGATACCGGGAATCAAGGGCTTGTCATATGAGGAGCGGTTGAGGACTCTGGGTCTGTATGATGGAGTTTAGAAGGATGAGGAGAGGATCTCATTGAAACTTACAGAACACTGAGAGGCCTCGATAGAGTGGAGGTAGAGAAGGTGTTTCCATCAGTAGGAGCGACGAGAACCAGAGGGCACAGCCTCAGACTGAAGGGACGATCCTTTAAAACCGAGATGAGGAGGAATTTCTTCAGTCAGAGGGTGGTGAATCTGTGGAACTCTTTGCCGCAGAAGGCCGTGGAGGCCAAGTCACTGAGTTTCTTTACGATAGATAAAGATAGGTTCTTGATTAATAATGGGGATGTAGAGGTAAATAGGGGAATGGGGATGAGAAACATGTCAGACATTATTGAATGGGAAGAATGGCCTAATTCTGCTCCTACATCTTATGGTCTTATTGTATTGAGAGGATGTTTATGTTGAACAGGAACACAAGAATGAACAAATTAGGCCAAAAGGCCTAAAATTGAATTGAAGGGATTTTTGTCTGAGTTACACTGAACCCTCCCCAGTGTGCTCACTCCAGATATCAGTCTAACTCAGATAATAATGAGCTATGTGGGAGTTACTCAGCTATAATCTAATCAAGAGGTTCATACAAGGTCACAGCCACAAAACTAAAAGGTGAGCAGTTTTGTCAACAACTGGGCCCCAAGATTAGATTACAGCGAATCCAACTCCTTTTAAATTGATGAGAATTACTACTTTTCCTCTTTGTCACTTTTTCGGGAAAAATATTTGTACCAGTACCCACTGATTGCATATCCACTGGTATCACAACAGCACATTCCCAAAGGATTCAGTATTTAGCCTTCGAACCATGTGAGTGACTTTAAAATCTCATCTCACCAGTGAATATTTTTCAGGAAAATGTTTTTGCTGGGTACTTGTTAATAACTGGCTGGCCACAGGAGTTTGGAGGATGCCGGGTTTGAGGAGCCGTTTATTAATCGTTTATCAGAGTAGGGATTGTCTAAGGCACGGGGACAACGGGGATCACGAGACGTGATGTTGGGGTCCCGGCGGGTTCTGAGGCAGCAAAGGTTAATGTGGAGCTCAGGGTCAGTGTCAAAAGCTGCGATGCCTCTTTAAGTGCTCGCATTTCTTTACTATTGGTGGACGTGACCAAATAGGTTTCCTCTGAGGCCTAATTGCTGCTGCAAAAAAAGCACATGAACAGATAGGTGTCATGTCCTTATCATAATAATCTTTATTGTCACAAATAGGCTTATATTAGCACTGCAATGAAGTTACTGTGAAAGATTTCTAGTCGCCACATTCCGGCGCCTATTCAGGTAGAGGGAGAATTCAGAATGTCCAATTCACCTAACAGCACGGGCGGAATTCTCCGCAAGGCCCGACGCCGTCGTGAAACCTGGAGAGGTTCGGAAGCCTCTCCCGGCCCCCTATTCTCCCCTACCAGGGGGGATAGGCGGGCTACACCGGGAAACTCGGCGGCCGGGCCTTGTCTCTGGCTTCAAGGTCCGGCGTGCCAAGAATGACGCTGCGGCGGAGCCTAATGACGTCAGCCGCGCATGCGCGGGTTGGACAGCTCAAACCCACGCATGTGCAGTTGCCGTACTTCCCCTCAGCCGCCCCGCAAGACGTGGCAGCTTGATCTTGCGGGGCGGCGGAGGGGAAAGAGTGCGTCCCTTTGAGACGCCGGCCCGACGATCGGTGGGCACCGATCGCGGGCCAGTCCCCTCCCGAGCACGGTCGTGGTGCTCAATCCCTCATCCGTCCCCCCTAGGCCCCACACTTACCTGGCGCACCATGTTCACGACGGCAGCGACTAAGTGTGGTTGCCACCGTCGTGAACAGGTCGGGAACGGCAGGCCGCTCGGCCCATCCGGGTCGGAGAATCGCGGGCCGCCGTGAAAAACGGCGGCCCGCATTTCTCCGAGCGGCATGTTGGAAAACCGGACACGCCATTTTGAGGGGGGGAGGTGGGAGAATAGCGGGAGATGCGGGAGCGGACCTCCCGCTATTCTCCCACCCATCGTGGATGCGGAGAATCGCGGCCCACGTCTTTCGGGCCTCGTGGGAGGAAACCGGAGCACCCGGAGGAATCTCACGCACACACAGGGAGAACGTGCAGATTTCGCACAGCCAGTGACTCAAGTCGTGAATCGAACCTGGGTTCCTGGCGCTGTGAAGCCATAGTGCTACCCACTGTGCTACCTTGCCGCCCTCATATGATAATGCTTTGGTTTTTAAAACACCAGGTTAAAGTCCAACAGGTTTGTTTCAAACTCTCGCTTTCGGAGCGCAGCTCCTTCCTCAGGTGAAGGAGCACGTCTCCGAAAGCTAGTGTTTGAAACAAACCTGTTGGACTTTAACCTGGTGTAAGACTTCTTACTGTGCCCAGTCCAACGCCGGCATCTCCACATCTTGGTTTTTAAAGTTTTCGGTTCTGTGTTCTAATTCCGCATTTTTTCATTGAATTCACTGCAAAAAAGGCAGCAGAAAGGTAAATTGCCGTACAGCCCTGTGGCTTTGTTCTTCTAGTGCAAAGAACTTCACTGAGATGTTGTTTTGAAATTTGATAATTTTGGATAGATTGGGCGTAAAGTTCCGAAATTCGGCCCCGTCGCGGATATGTCAGGAGTCAGATTTGTGGCCGAGCCACAGACTTTGAAAGCTCAAAAACTACGGCTGGGTCATCCTGTCCCTCCCCCTACCCGCGGTGGATTTTCCAGCGGTATAGGTGGGCCGCCATTGACCAACAAGTGAGGCTAATGGCCACTGACTTCAAAAAATCCTGCTGCCGGTTATTGGGGGGGGGGGGGGGGGGGGGGAGATACCGGCCTATGCTTATTCTGCCATGTAAGGCATGTCAAGAAAGGATCCATTTTGATTCAAAAATGACACATGCTTTTCCAGAAAGTAGTGAAGTAGACTACAATATTCAACAAATAAACCTGATTTCATACAGTGCCTATAACATAGAAAAAATAGCCCAGGGCATCTCTCAAAGTGGCATTCGTGAGCAACAGAAATTCAGTCTTTGCAGCAGCTGAAATTGTTATCTCAGACCAAAGGGACGATCCTTTATATTAATCCTTTAGATTAATAAGGGGATCAAGGGTTATGGGGAAAAGGCAGGAGAATGGGGATGAGAAAAATATCAGCCATGATTGAATGGCGGAACAGACTCGATGGGCCGAGGGGCCTAATTCTGCTCTCTGTTTTATGGTCTTGTGGACCTTCAGACCTTTCCCCTGGTTCTCTTCGAGTTTTCTCCTGGGTTCCTCTCCTCTGCTCTTTCCCCAAAACCCTGCAATTGTTTCTCCCCCTTTTAAAGTCGAGATCCAATTTTCTTTTGAAAGTTATGTCCGTATTCTGGCACTTAAAGATAATTGTTGATTTTAAAAAGTCTTCCACTCCGACTCCTTTACTCCCTTTCCTTGTGGTCGTCCTGAGAACACTACCTCCGCAAAGTTTATGTATTCGAAATGTCATGAAAAGTACAAAAAGATTCAACTCCGATTTTTTTTGTTGCGGCTGTTTTGTGAGAACTGAATACCACAGCAGCGGAGTGCATGATAATGTGGCATACACCGTGCCAATTGTCCATGCTTTAAACCAGCATCTCTCCCTTGGTACCCTATTTACACTTTCATACATGCAAGTCTGTTTGTGTTAACAAGAAGTCCATTTCTGCTCCACAGTTGATTTGCCAAGCCCATTAGGCAGCAGGCATTTTCTTTGCGAGTCCGCTTTGTGAAGGATTTCAGAAATCAATATGCAGCAGGGAGGATTAAACGTCCCACCAGAGAGCAAACAGGGAGCTGGACATTTTTCGAGGAGGCTTTTAAAGCACTTTTATTTTAACATTCAAAACAGTGTAGCAAATTATGATTCTGGATGAGTCATCCAAGACTTGAAGAGTGGACAGATGGATAGATGGATGGATAGATAAATAGTAAATTTGACATTTTCCTATCGTTTGATATGGGTGGGGGGTTTCTGACTCCACGCTGCGCTCATACATTAGAGTTCATCCTCCCTTCCACAAAAACAACTGGATGTGGACTAGATATGCATAAAACACCAATTCTGCTCTTCCTGCTTTATATTCTGATCTGTTTTAAAGTTACCAGTCTCTCCATGTGTGCCTCAACTTTTGTCTCCAAAGGTAGCTGATCGGTCTTGTTAAAGTTGGAGTGTTAGGCAGCATGACAAGACTCGTTGCATTGAAAGGTTTGTGCATGCAGGACTCTCAAGTCAAGGGATTGATCTCAAATATGCATTAGATAAACATTTCAGAAGTGTTAACATTTCATGTGCAATTTCCTGAGGGAAAGGCATCACAGGAGAATTCAGAGAGACGTTTCATGTTCATATTCGAGCCTGGAATTCAAAGAGAATAAAGAGTTTGTCGTAACAGCCTTCTGTGAGGCAGAGAGGTCCCAGGTTCGATTCTGAAACTGTGCCAAGTTAGCTTGAGAATCGGGAAGGCTGTTACAAAGAAGCTAACCACCTCCAAGTTCGAGAAGAACAACCTAGTCCAGGGGGTTTCCAAACTGGGGGTTCTGAAGGATTCCTCCAAGGGTCCGTGGTAGGCCTGTCCCCAAGGCTGGAGAACGGCCAAGAGGAGCTGGGGGTCGTGGGGGTCCGAGAGGAGCTTCTGACTGTTTTTGTGTTTGACTCCATTGCGCAATAATGTTCATTTGTTGTGGTTTAATTTGTCGATACAATAATTTCTCCCAGAAAAATTTTTTAAAATATAAATTTAGAGTACCCAATTAATTAGGGAATCTTTGAACTCCAGGATTGTGGACGCTGCATTGTTTCTTTTTAATGAAATTTAGAGTACCCAATTCATTTTTTCCAATTAACGGGCAATTTAGCGTGGCCAATCCACCTAGATTGCACATCTTTGATTTGTGGGGGCGAAACCCACGCAAACACGGGGAGAATGTGCAAACTCCACACGGACAGTGACCCAGAGCCGGGACCGAACCTGGGACCTCGGCGCCGTGAGGCCGCAGTGCTAACCACTGTGCTACCTTGTTGCCCACTTCTCCCAGAAAATTAAGTGCTATTTTGGGAGGGAAAGCCAGTGAGAATTCCACTGGCTGTTCGGGAATGATTCCCATTGAAATCCACCCACGTTTGCTCCTTTTATTTGGAGTTTGGGAGACCCTCACTGAATTCCCCCACACTTAAATGGGGAGTGGGGTGTAAGGCCCCTTCACCCCCCCCTCCCCTTGCCTTCCAGCCCCCCCTTCCAGGCACCTCCTTCAGGCCCCTGCCCCACCCTGCAATTTTCCGCACCCCATCATAGCCATTACTCCTTTCCGGCCCCACCTCTGGACAGTACCCCTAGGAACCTTACACTGACTCCTGGCACTGCCAACCTGGAACCCTGGTGATGTCCCACCCCGTCCCTGACCACCCGGGGGGTTGCAATGGCCTCTGAGTCCCCCTGGCGTGGTCATCACGTCTGGTTTCCGTGTTTTAGAAACGGGTACTGATTCGCGGCGGCCTCACGCTGTGCTTGCGGAGGCGGTGAATTCCGGAAGCCGGGAGAAAAGGAAAGTCCAGAGTGATTCTCCAATCTGCAGGGGGCTGGCAAGGCACCGGAGTGCTTCTCGCGGCTCTGGTTGCAGATAGGGGGCCCTGCACATCCTGCCGGGAGTCCGCGCACGGCGGCCACTCTGTGCGACATGGCGGACTCGGTCCACGGAGTGGCATCAGGAATGTAGGTACCCCACTGATCGATGCCGTCCGATCGCTTTCCTGGCCGCCCGTGACCCCTCCCCCCGATGAAGGATCCCCTCTGCAGCCGCCACCGGCCGTTCCCGACAAGCAAAACATGGTGAGAACCACGTCATCAGGAACTCGGACAGCTGTCCTTGGAGAATCGCCGTGAGGGCCTCTGTCACTGGCCCCCTACCTGCGCCACGTAGACCGTGACTGGGGACCGGAGAATCGAGGGAGTGGCACCACCGCTTTCAGCGTTAACGACCATTCTCCACCCCGCGCCGATCGCGATTTCAGCGTGGAGGCTCAGAGGATCCCGTCCCCTATCTGGTACACATGGCTGATAATGTGCATTGGCGGTAGAGGGAGTGAATATTTGTGGAAGGAGGAGTGGCTGGTTTAGCACACTGGGCTAAATCGCTGGCTTTTAAAGCAGACCAAGGCAGGCCAGCAGACGGTTCAATTCCCGTACCAGCCTCCCCGCACAGGTGCCGGAATGTGGCAACTGGGGGCTTTTCACAGTAACTTCATTTGAAGCCTACTTGTGACAATATGCGATTTTCATTTCAAGGTGGCGTGTAAGTATCACAATCTCGCGGGTACTTTGCTCATTCTTTGCAGAAGAGCCTGGGGCACCATTGTTGGCAAAGTACATGGCCCTGGAGGGCGTCACCACCTCCAAACTAGGTCCCCACCTTCACCAGGTAAGCAGACCTTTTTCAGCGATGTTCATCGGAGAGCAAGCAGGAGTGAGAAACATGGCTTGACGCAACTCAGCAGAACCACGGAAGCCAACGGAAAGGCAAATTCTGGCATGGTGGAGATTGAATGCATTGTACAGAGGTACCAGGAAACGCCTCTCCCACTCAGTATCTGAAAATGGTTAGTTACAATATTAATCGTGGCATTATAAGCTTGCAACAAAAAGGAGCCACACACTTTTAAAAGCAACATTCCGGTGCATGTTCTTCTCGGCGTCGCTTGTTGCTTTGCGAACCCAGCAGGCACGAGTTCTCGTTCCGCTTACTCTGCTACGGTGCAATATTTTAAGAGCTAATCCTGAAGGCTTTCTCGTGACCTTGGCTCACAGTCGGCCAACTGGACTGGATTTAATGCAGATGAGACTCCCCATTGTGAAACGACTATGATCAGTGCAGACTATAACGAGAGCACACAGAATGAAGTCGGAGGAAAGTGAAATTTTATGGTGTCTCGAATTTCAACATGTGGGGAAATGAGGCGGCAGGATCCACTAACTTGCTTTCACATAACCCCTGCCCTGCGTAGGTAGTCCTTTCATGAATGAGTTTTGCAGATAGCAATCACCACGATATCAGACGTTTGAAAACAGCTTTGGACATCCAACGACAGGCATCCTCAGAGTCCAGGGTCAGGGGGTCAAAGTTCTAGAGGTTAACATTGTCATAGCGTGACGCAAGCATAATAATTTCAGATCACACAGAACAGAAGAAGGCAAGCTTTTGTCTCTGGTCAACAAGGGAAACAGAGACTCAGTAATAATCCCCTTCGGATGTAAGAGGACACTGGCGAAGGCATCGCTCTTGTACAGGACTAACTGCTGCAGGAAACTCTTTCTGCATTTAGCTGCCACTGACCTGATTACCTGACCAAACACAAATACTCGGCAGGCTTGAAATGAATGGGTTGGGTTAGCTGGTAATAAGAATTGCTATCCTGCGATTCAGAGCTACAAAACCAACTCAGTTTTCTTTCCAACTCCGGGGATTTCGAAGGGCATGGTCTCCTTAGAGCAGCTGGGAGATCACTGCTCTACCCCCAGTTATTTGTACGATGCAGTGGCCCAATGCTGTATTAACCATAGCAACGAGACGACAAGGGCGGGATTTTACGCTGCCTCGCGCTGGCGGGATCTCTCCCCAGATTGAAATCAGTGGACTTTAAAATGGCTCGCCGCATTTCACTACCCGTCCCCTTCCGGGACGGGACCAGACCGGAACATTCCACCTCAAATCTCAGCTTCAGCTCCTTCACCCAAAACGGGCAAGTATCACACTTGAGGGCAAAGCGCCCCAAAAAGGTCAATTTTAAAAAGCCTTGCCTCCTTCCAGAATCTCATGACATACCAATAATGCCCTTGTGACGATTATGAGGAGAGACTAAGTAGACTGGGACTTTACTCACTGGAATTTAGAAGAATGAGGGGGAATGAAGGGAATAATAATAATCTTTATTAGTGTCACAAGTGGGCTAACATTAACACTGCAATGAAGTTACTGTGAAAAGCCCCGAGTCGCTACATTCCGGCGCCAGTTCGGGTACACAGAGGGATAATTCAGAATGCCCAATTCACCTAACAAGTTTCGGGACTAGTGGGAGGAAACCGGAGCACCCGGAGGAAACCCACCTAGACACGGGGAGAACGTGCAGACTCTGCACAGACGGTGACCCAAGCAGGAATCCAACCTGGGACCCTAGCACGATGAAGCAACAGTGCTAACCACTGTACAGCCCTGCCGCCCCAGTGGATAGGATCGAAGCTGGGAGATTGTTTCCTCTGGCGGGTGAAAGTAGAACCAGAGGGCAGAGCCTCAAAATAAGGGGGAGCAGATTTAGAACTGAGTTGAGGAGAAACTTCTTCACCCAAAGGGTCTTTATTCTGTGGAACTCCCTGCCCAGTGAAGCAGTTAGGGCTACCGCGTTGGATGTTTTTAAGACAAAGGTAGATAGATTTTTGAACAGTAAAGGAATAAAAGGTTATGGTGAGCAGGCGGTAAGTGGAGCTGAGTCCACAAAAAGATCAGCCATAGGGCAGCACGGTGGCCTAGTGGTTAGCACAACCGCCTCACGGCGCTGAGGTCCCAGGTTCGATCCCGGCTCTGGGTCACTGTCCGTGTGGAGTTTGCACATTCTCCCCGTGTCTGCGTGGGTTTCGCCCCCACAACCCAAAAATGTGCAGAGTAGGTGGATTGGCCACGCTAAATTGCCCCTTAATTGGAAAAAATAATTGGGTAATCTAAATTTATTTTTAAAAAAAGATCAGCCATGATCTTATTGAATGGCGGAGCAGGCTCGAATGGGCCAGATGGCCGACTCCTGCTCCCAGTTCTTATAGTATGTTCTTATAGACAATTGAGTGCTCTTTGAAGTGTAGTCGCTGTTGTAACATTGGAAACACAGCATCCAATTTGAGCACAGCAAGTACCACACATTGCATTGTGATAATAACCAGATAATCTGTTTCTCATGGGCTTGGTTGAGAGTTGGCCATGACCCCAGGAAGCACATCCCTCAATGTCGTTCAACATCCACTTGTGAAGACAGATGTAGAGCCGGTTTAATTTCTCATCCAGCACCCCCGATAGTGCAGCACCCCCTCAGTATAAGTACTGGAGTAGGTTGAAGCCACAACCCACTGATCCAACAGAATACACGTGTGGCTGGTATCTGAAGTAATTGGGAAAGGAAAGAGGATAGGAAAAAACGGAAGGTCCTGGGAGTGTAATTGGTCTAAATTAGTCTGTGATTGCTGGCTGAGCTTGGTGAAGCCTCAAATGCATAGGGTGCATTTCCCATGACGGCTGTAAAGATGGTTCAGCTCCAACAGAGACAGAAGAGGGGAAGGAGTTTTAATCTGTCATTTTAGCAAAGCAGTGGAAGGAGGATCAGTCGGTGATAGAAGAGCTCTCCAAGCTTGGGGCACTTCACGCAGGGCAAACTGATGGGAGTGGTGAATGCAGTGCCAGCTGACTGCGCCATACAACTGTCCCAGCACTGGGCAGATCGGCGTCAGGTGTTAATGTTTTTTTTACACAGAGTAATTTGATGAAAATGGATATGGGCTCTCCTGCATTCATGTAGCACCTCTAACCAGGCAAAATGCCCCAAGGTACTTCAAAGGGTCACCATCATAGAAAATATGACACCACCCAGGATTGGTGACAGAAAGCTTGGTTGATGAGGTAACTTTTAAACAGTATCTTTAAGCGGGGGTGAGGGTCATAGATGGCAGAGGAGGGGATTACAGAAGCTGAAGGTATGGCCACTAACAGCTCAGCAATGGAAATTAGGGACACAGGAGGGCAGAATTAGAGGAGAGTTGGAGTTTGCATATTCTCCCCGTGTCTGAACAAAGAACAAAGAACAAAGAAAAGTACAGCACAGGAACAGGCCCTTCGGCCCTCCAAGCCTGCGCCGACCATGCTACCCATCTAAACTAAAATCTTCTACACTTCCGGGGTCCGTATCCCTCTATTCCCATCCTGCGTGGGCCTCACCCCCCCTCCCCACAACCCAAAGGCGTGCACTGTTGATGGATTGGCGACGTTAAAAACTGCCCCTTAATTGGAAACATTTCTTTAAAAAGAATTGGAGCAGAGTAGAGATCACGGATTGCTGTCGGGATGGAGACGGGAGTTAGGGATGGAGAGGGCCATGGAGGATGTGAAAGCGAGGGTGAAAATTTGCATATGGTATGGAGGAGCTGCTCAACCGGGAGCTTTTGTCGGCCAGTTGACACTTCCTGTGACACACTTGCTTCCCTTAACACTTTGCTCTGAACAACCTGGCGTAAAACAGCAATATCATCCAACTCTGAGCATTATAACAAAAGCCTTTCAACAAATGCAAAATGGAAATGACAGTGGCGTCATATAAAGAGGTAGAACACGCCTCGGCACGTTGGCTGATCAAGCACTCGTTGCCAGTTGTTTAGCCTGGACATAAGGAGGCATCGGTCAAAGAGATGTCAGAAATCAATTAACCCAGCTAGGCTACTCAAGGTTTACTGGGATAAGCACTTCAGCCAGTAATTGAATCTGCCACATTAAACAAACAGAATTTCGGAAGAGAAACTGCAAGACAAATTCTGATACAAGTGGCATCCATAAATCAGCTGCTTTATGACTGGACAGATGTGCTTTTAAGTATGAGTGCTCCAGCTGCTGTCAGCTGCAGTCCATATTTGAGAAAGGTTGCCTGCTCGGTTTATGAGAATGCCGCACTTGATTGGGAATGGATGAACTCTCCTGCGTGCTAATCCATCCCAGCCCCAATTGACGTTCCATTTCAGTGGCTGGGACGAACGGTTCAGCTGGTGGCAACTTTTGGTCAGGTTCTACAGAGCAGCAGGTCGGGGGTCGCAGGTTCAGCTGAGCCGCTTCATCACACACAGGGCATACTGCCTCACCACGTCTGAACCAAGGTGGACGTAGGGAGGTGAGCCAGGGTCTACGTCAGTGGTGGGCAACCTGCGGTCCCAGGGGGTCACATGCAGCCAATCTGGGTTGAGAGTGCGGCCCATGAGACATTGTGTGCACCGTTGCCCACTAGCAGGGTTGTCACCTTCCCCTGACTTTAAGTCAAGCTGCAGGGGGAATGAGGAATTGAAGAAGTTGCAACATAGCGTGTGGTGCTGCTAGCTTTGGACAACAAGACCCAGACTTTGTGGCTCTCGAGAGATGGGGTGGAACTTGCTTCGATTGATTGGCTGTTGGCCAATGAATTGGCCTAAAGGCTGTATTCTGCCCAATAACAGATGGTGATTGGGTCCTACTCGAGTGGAATGGTTTTCGGAGACCCTAGTAGCTCAGTTTGAATCATGGACACTGAGGGGAAGGACCTGCTCTTCTTCGTCTTCTCTCTCACTCTCTCTCTTTCCCAAAAGACTGAGTAGCTGTACTTCTGAAGCTGCAGAGACCAAAATGAATCTACAGGGAAACCATTACAGGCTGCAAACAGAGGCCTGGATCTGAAAGCTCAATTTCAAGGAAGGTTTGCTGATATATAACCATCTGTAACAAAGACTCTTATGTAGGATTTTCACCCTTCTATGTTTGTCTGTCTTGTGTGTGTGTGTGTGTGTATATAGAAGGTGAGGGCAAGTTGTAGTAGGGGGAGTTAGAAATTAGATAATACTTAACCAGTTGTATTTACTGTAGATTTCATTCTAATTCTTATGAATAAAAAGTAATTATGTTTAAACTTACAAACCTGGTGACTGTAATTATTGGGCAGCCAAGGGTCAAAGACTTGCGGGTATTTTTCGAAGGATTAGTGGTCAATTCAAATGTGCTGCGGCTCCGGTTCAAGTGGGGCTGGAATTTACCGTCTCCCAGCCCAGGATGTCGTAACTGTACAGAAAATGGAACTCTCTATCATACAGAAGCAAATAGCATTGGTGCACCTGTAGAGGAGGTCTTTTGCCACCGTAGGTAGCATTCCCATCTCTGAGCCATAATAAAAGTTTTGGATTTGAATCCCACCCCAGGAGCTTATGGCCGAAGGAGGTGCATTCATAGCGTGGTCAAACGTTAAGTATCAACTTACAAACTCCTCCAACACACCCCGAAGGCAGGCAGTAAGCACGGGAGAGTTTCCTGATCAGCCACACGAAAGTGCATTGGAGCCTCTGCCACCACTAATACCAGCTCCAGAATACAACTGTAAAAGTGCGTGCTGCCACGGCAACTCGGACTCCGAGTGAACAAAAACACACCACCACGTACGGGTAAGCCAGGCAAGTGTATCTGGGGTATTGGGTTAAACGGAGAGGTGCAGCACAAACACCCACATGGACCATTTGAGCCGAATGGCCTCATTCTGTTCCGTACACTTGCTGTAACCCGGAAAATAACTTTGTGCGTGAGAGTGAGAATGACAAACAGGGGCAAGCAGACACAAAGACAGATGGAAAAACACACACACAAAGTAGCAATTATAAAATTACAAGCTTGCTTTAAGAATGTTAAAAATAAAATAAAAATCACGACAAGGTTTCCTATTGGGGAACAGTCATCAAATACTTCGGAGATCTGCCTCACAGCGCTGAGGAACCGGGTTCGATCCCGTGTGATGTCCGTGTGGAGTTTGCAAATTCGGCCCATGTCTGTGTGAGTTTCGCGCCCACAACCCAAAGATGTACAGGGTGGGTGGATTGGCCACGGCAAATTGCCCCTTAATTGGACAGATAAATTAATTGGGTGCCCTAAATTTATTTTATTAAAAAAACATATTTGTGAGATAATTTAATGGTCAGTTCTTGGTTGGAAGAAGTTACACGGCACGGTTCCCTTAACCAATTAGTTGTATTACAACAAATCCCTGGGAATTGTGTTTTAAAAAAACAACTAAAATATAAACACATTTAACCGATCATTGCTTAATTAAAGACAATGGGCGGGGTATCACTGGCATCCCCTTCCCCACCCCCGCCGTGGCATGTTTTCCAGCAGCACAGGTGGTTCGTCATTGACCGTGGCGGGATCTTCCAGTTTTGCGTGGCTCGCCTGACTCACCGTATGGGTGGGGGGATGGGGGGTCTTTGGCAATACCGGAGGATCCCGCTGGTGGGAAGGGCCAGGAAATCCCTCCCAATGTTGCTGCAGGTTTACATAAATACACTCGCAGACGTTCAGTTGCAGATAAAGAACGTGTGCGTTTATCCGGCAAATTGACAACATCTCCCTCTCACACAGGGCGAGATAAATTTGAGGTGGTGCACATGTTGCTTCCTCGGCAGGGATGGATTTAGAATTGTTCCAGTGATAAGCGAGCATGGAAGGTAACGAGCCTTTCCTCATGGACAAGCTCAGGAAATCCTAGCAGAAGAACCCAAGGGCAAATGGAACAATGATTCAGCTCAGCTGCTGGATAACCAGGCTCAAAGGTCACAGATAGCTGAAGTCCAGCAGTCAACAGGAGTAAAAAGGAATAGGCCATTCAACCCCTCTAGCCTGGTCTACCATTTAGATAGATCATGGCTAATCTGAATCCCAATTTCATTGACCTGCCTTTGGTCCTTATCCCCCGACACCATCACTGTAAAGATGCACTTTTGAGAGACTCCATTAGTGAACACAGCAAGTATTTATGAAAAAAAATAGTACAGCAAACGTACAGCTGTAGCTAGCTCCCGAAATGATTCTTTGCCGAAGAGTCTCTCTCGCCTTGTGACGACTCCACGCTCCCCGATTGGCCACACAGGCTATGTGACCCTTACTCTGCTGTGTTGCCCTTAAAGGGACAATCATCTACCAAAAATACATCGCTCTCAATCTCGAAAATGTTAATTGGCCCAGCGTTTAATTATCTGAACAGAGGTCAGTTGAAGGCAAGGTCTAAAAAAAAGAGGCCATTGAGTCAGCTTCAGTCCATTCCCATTTTGATAACATAGTTGCAAGAAATAGATACAGTGTACAGTTTAGTATGCATAAGCATCCTTAAATTGATGCCGTTGAGGAGAACGTGGATCGTGCTAAGGCTTGGAATATTTCTCTCTGCACCAGTACAACATTAAAACATAGAAGCCGATTCAGCCCATCAAAACCATGCTAGCTCTCTGTGAAGCAACCCAATCAATTCTAATTCCCTCCCTCCATCCCTATAACCCCGCAGATTTCTTACAGCAAATGAGAGGTGGGTGTGTAGATAGGGTGCCTCCCCTGGCAGGTGAGGGAGGGGGGTCTTTGGCAATACCGGATGATCCTGCTGGTGAGAAATGTATTCACTCAGAGGGTTGGGAATCTTTGGAATTCTCTATCCCAGAGGGTTGTGGAAGCTCAATCGTGAGCATATTCAAGTCAAAGATTGGTAGGTTTCTGGATACTAATGACATCCAGGGATATGGCGATAGTGCGGGAAAGTGGTGTTGAGGTAAAAGATCAGTCGTTATCTAATTGAATGGCGGAGCAGGCTTGACGGGCTGAATGGCCTACTTCTGCTCCGATGCTCATTTCCATCGAGTGCTCTTTCAATTTCCTTTTGACAACTTTCATCACCTCCTCTTACACACCCTCGTAGGCATCAAGCTCTTGTCCGTCTTAAATCCGTATATGTTCGTCCTTGTACGATCAACTACAGGAACAGATTTCCTGGAACAAGATGTGGTTCTAAAATGTGGAACACCATTACACTGACTAAGTGACATGTTTGATTCACAAACCCTGGTCCCCACTCCCCCATGGAAACTCTCATCCAGTTACTCCTGCTCCTTGAGCACAGAACCGAGGCAAACCCACCAAACCTTCCTCAGGACGAAATCAAGGAAATTCAGCCTACCTTTCTGATTGGAATACTGGGTGGGATTCTCTGATCCTGAGGCTAAGTGCTGACGCCGTCAGGAAACGCAACGGCGTCAACATGGCCTCAGGATCAGCAATTCTGGCCCCTACAGGGGGCCAGCACGGCACTGGAGTGACCCTCACCGCTCCAGCTGCTGATCCCGGCGTCAACTGGGCGCCGTGGGGTCCGCGCGTGCACCGGTGCGGCGCCAACACGTGCATGCGCAGTGGCTCCCTTCTCTGCGCCGGCCCCGACGCAACATGGCGTAGGGCTACAGGGGCCGCCGCAGAAGAAAGGAGACCTCCAGTCCGAGAGGTCGGGCCGCCGATCGGTGGGCCCCGATCACGGGTTAGGCCACAATGGAGGGCCCCCACCCCCGGGGTCAGACACCCCCTCCCCCCCCACAGGCCACCCCCGGACCCTTCCACGCCGAGGTCCTGCCAGCTAGGAGCAGGGTTTTCAAACCCAGGCTTCCCGACCTACTGTGTTTTTCCAGCGTTTTCAGTTTTTATTCCCTCACTCCGCTTGTTTGGGTGAGTGCAGCTCCAAGACGTTCAACACCCACCTGGGATAAAGCAGCCTGTGTGGTTGGCACTCTCCATCCTCCATCTTTTTTTTTCATATAAATTTAAAGTACCCAATTAATTCTTTTCCTATTGAGGGGCAATTTAGCGTGGCCAATCCACCTGACCTGCACATCTTTGGGTTGTGGGGGTGAAGCCCATGCAGACATGGGGAGAATGTGCAAACTCCACACGGACAGTGACCCAGGGCCGGGATTTGAACCTGGGTCCTCAGCGCTGCAGTCCCAGTGCTAACCACTGCGCCACATGCCGCCCTCCATCCTCCATCTTAAGCAATCACTCCCTCCACTGCCAAGCTACAAGGAGCAAAATTCTCCCAATGGGAAACTGAGTGCCGACGCCGGAGTGAAACCCTGAGTGTTTCATGACGATGTCGGAGGCCGCTCCTCGCCTTCCCCCCCCCCGGCCCCCGGGGGGGGGGGGGGGGGTCTAGGAACGGCGTTGCGGGTAACTCGGCCACCGGGCCTTGACGCTTGCGTCAAAGCGGCGTGCCGAGAATGACGCGGCCGGCGACGCCTAAGTGACGTCAGCCGCGCATGCGCAGGTTGGCTGGCTCCAACCCGCGCATGCGCGGTGCCGTCTACCCCTCCGCTGCCCCGCAAGATGTGGCGGCTTGATCTTGCGGGGTGGCGGAGGGGAAAGAGTGCGTCTCTTAGAGACGCCAGCCCGACGATCGGTGGGCACCGATCGCGGGCCAGTCCCCTCACGAGCACACCTGTGGTGCTCGATCCTCTCTCCGCCCCCCACAGGCCCCACACTTACCTGTCGCACGCTGTTCCCGCCGGCAACGACCAGATGTGGTTGCCGCCGGCGTGAACCCGTCGGGGTCGTCAGGCCGCTCGGCCCATCCGGGCCGGAGAATCGCCGCTCGCCGTTTTTCCCGGCGAGCGGCGATTCTCCGAGCGGCGTAGCATGATTCGCCCGGCCCTCCCGCAATTCTCCCACCCGGCGTGGGGAGCGGAGAATCGCGCCCAAGATGTCAGACCTCCTGCGACAGCACCTTCCAAACCCGTGAAGGATAATCTGGAAGGACAAGGGCAGCAGATATGACGGGACACGACTGCCTACACGTTTCCCTCCAAGTTAGAATCATAGATTCACTGCTGTGGAGAAGGCCATTCGGCCCATCGAGCCTGCACCGACCCTCTGAAATGGCACCCTACACAGGTCACACCTCCACCTCATCCCCGTAACCCCACCTAACCTTTGGGAACTAAGGGGCAATTTTAGCATGGCCAATCCACCAAACCTGCACATCTTTGGACTGTGGTGGGAAATCGGAGCACCCGGAGGAAACCCACGCAGACACGGGGAGAACGTGCAGACTCTGTACAGACAGTCAGCCAGGGTTGGAATCGAACCCGGGTCCCTGTTGCTGCGTGCCACCATGCCATCAAGTTATTCCTTCACTCTGCTGGATCACATTCCTCAGAGTTTCTTTCCAACAGGAATACTTAAAACCACGTGGACTGCAGCAGTTGAAGGTAATGGCTCACCACCACCTTCTCAGGGAGTGGAGAACAACTGTAGGCCTTGCCACTGACACTCAACCCCATGAACAAGTCTTTGAAAAACCCTCTCGAGGGGTGTCTGTTACTACCCCCACGGAGATCGCAGGGTGTGAACGATCTGCTTCCCCCGTGATTTCCACTGAATACGATCTTCCCCAGGAATGGGGTGGGGCTTCCCCTTTAAGGAGGGGAGCCCACACACACCGGATCAAAATGTCAACCTGAGTGTAGGTCAGGGCGTGACATCCTTCGGGGAGTGGAGTTAGACCCGTGTATATCGAAAATAAATCTTTGTTTTTCATCATACCATTCGTTATGCATATTCTCTTTGTTCAGATTCTATAGTGTCCAACTCTAGTTGGATATATTTCAGGTGCCTTCATCACTTGACTATTTATGCTTACACTACCCTGATTGGTCAGAAAACATGTCTATCTTCGCAGTGAACCATCTTCACCAACCAATGTGAAAGCGAATATTCTTGCCTCGCTTGATTGGATGATTCTTGACTTTCCGTCAATTATTCAGTTGCAATATTTTTATAACTAATAAACAAAATTGAATCATAGAATCCCTACAGTGTAAGAGGAGGCCATTTGGCCCATCGAGTCTGCACTGACCCTCTAAAAGAGCATCCCATTCTGCCAAATCCCCTGCCCTATCCCTGTAACCCCCACCTAACCCACACATCCCTGGACACTAAGGGGCAATTTATATCATAGCCAATCCACCTAACCTGCACATCTTTCGACTGTGGGAGGAAAACACCCGGAGGAAACCCACGCAGACACGGGGAGAAAGTGCAAACATCACGGCAGAGCCGGAATTGAACCCGGATCCCTTGTGCTGTGAGGCAGCAGTGCTAACCACTTTATCACTGTGCCGCCCAATTAAATGAAAGGTTTTTTTTTTATAAACACAGCAACCCCCCCCCCCAACTCCATGTGTTTTCACAATTTGGTCACAGAAATGTCCAGGAGATTAATATTTTATTCCAGGAGACTCTGGGACAATCCAAGAGGAATAGCAAACCCTAACCGGCCCCAGCCCAGGTTAAGACTGCCAGACATTCTTGTCACACAACTGTCACTCTGACTTGTTAATGCGGCTGGAAAGGAAACCTTTCAGGAGACAGCGTGGGTTGAGCCCAAAGACTGAAATCGCCAGGTCCAATTGATAACGAACAAGACTCTTTTAAGAGACGAAAATAATGGACTGTTCCCAGAGTTCATTGATAGGGCTGGAGAGGGAACTTCCATCTTCTCACCCATTTCCTGGGCAGACCACGCCAGAGGAGGCCAGGAATGAACCAGAAGAACAAAGGAGGAAACTGTGGAAATTAAAAAGAACTTCCTCCTTTTCCAGCAACAACATGACCCACCAGGCAAAGTCAAAACACTTGTCTGCTTTGAATCCTGTTTTTAGAAACTTATTTTAAGTCACAGTTGGGTTCCGTATTGTCTATACAAAATACATCCATGAGTCTACACAAACCTTATAGAGGAGATCCATGTGTGTACACATTTACATCCACCCTTCTCTTTCCTCTCCCCTACAACTCCAGCACCACCAGTCCTATACCGCTCCACACACACACACACATACAACCTTAATGTAGAGACCTGAAAATTACCTCAACTAATTGTATTGTTTTAAGACTTAACTGTTTATCAACATACATTGTGTTTTACGTGGGGTCATTTAAGATGGTTGCAGAGGGGCAGCACGGTGGTGCAGTGGTTAGCACTGCTGTCTCATGGAGCCGACGTCCCAGGTTCAATCCCGACTCTGGGTCACTGTCCGTGTGGAGTTTGCACATTCTCCCCGTGTTTGCGTGGGTTTCGCCCCCACAACCCAAAGATGTGCAGGGTAGGTGGATTGAACACGCTTAAATTGCCCCTTAATTGGAAAAAAAATTAATTGGGTACTCTAAATTTATTTTTAAAAAGATGGTTGCAGATCTGAAAATGGGAAACCATGGAATTGGATTCAGCACCGGTCATGCATTGGTCTGAATATTTAACATCAATAAATCCACTGGACCTGCCAAACTGAAGACTTTAAAGCACAGGTCACTCACAATGCAGGTGTTCCTTTGAAAAATTATTCCTAATAATCCTCAAAATCTGCTCTGGTTCTGGTATCACTAGTTCGGACCCAGTTTTTAGTTTTCGGAATAGGTCACGATGTACAGTCCACTAAACTAGCTAAAGTAATCGTACATTTAGTAAGAAATTTTTCAGAGTCCAAAAGTGCAGAACGTGGCCATTCAGCCCATCGACTCGAAAGAGCACCCTATGTAGGCCCCCCCCCACCCCACCCACTCAACCCCATAATACTACATAGCCCGCACATCTTTGGACTGTGGGAGGCAACGGGAGCATGCGGAGGAAACCCACGCAGACACGGGGAGAACGTGCAGACTCCACACAGACAGTCACCCAAGGCCGGAATCGAACCCGGGGCCCTGGCGTTGTGAGGCAACAGTGCTAACCACTGTGCCATCATAGATTCAGGATTTTCACAATGGGCAGTTACCGAGCTATTGGGGGTGGTCAGCGGGCTGAATCCAATCATTAATTAAGATTTGGAGTATTTACAGGCGTGATCTGCCGTCTTCTAAAGGGATGTCAGGTGATGCTGAACTCAAATCGGGTAAACATTTTCCAGATAAATCTACGCAGTGCAAATACCCACATCTCTGGCTTGGTGACAATTATCTCTCGTCGCTCTTTGTGCACAAGGGAAATATGAGCAAGCTGCACTGAGATAGCACCTTTAACACAGTAAATATCCCCGAAGGTGCTTCACTGGGACCTCTTCAAACAGAACCTGTCACCGAGCCATACAAGGGGCTGGTTTAGCACACTGGGCTAAATCGCTGGCTTTTAAAAGCAGACCAAGCAGGCCAGCAGCACGGTTCAGTTCCCGTACCAGCCTCCCCGAACAGGCGCAGGAATGTGGTGACTGGGGGCTTTTCACAGTCACTTCATTGAAGCCTAATCGTGACAATAAGCAATTTTCATTTCATTTCATAAGGGGATATTAGGACAGGCGGCCAGAATAAACCCTGGTCAGAGAAACTGGTTGTACTGACTGTTGCTAAAGAAGTCCGTAGTTTGCAAATATAATAAGATCCCACGCGAGCCTGCATTGCAACTGTTTCAATCAACCCTAATTCTGTTTTTGTTACTCCTCAATCACCACCAATTTAACGGGTCTGAATGGAGGAAATTAGCTCAGCTGGGAATGTTGAGCAATAACACACTCCGGCATCATTATCCAATTTTAAAAACACAGGGTAACTGTGAAAGATAAATTACAGCTCTCATTAGGAGCCACAAGGTGGACGGTGGAGACATGCCCAAACGCTGCTGTGACGGGACCATACATTACTGAGTACCAATAACAATAATATGACTTGTTGCCACATGAAAGCAAAGGAAGATGGCACCTGCAATTTCTGATGTAGCACAAAATTGCCACTCTTCCCACACATTTAAAACTGTGCGACAGGGCGGCACGGTGGCGGTTATTAGCACTGCTGCCTCACGCTGCCGAGGACCCAGCCTCAGGTCACTGTCCGTGCCAAGTTTGCACATTCTCCCCGCGTCTGCGTGAGTCTCACTCCCACAACCCAAAGATGTGCAGGGTGGGTGGATTGGCCACACTAAATTGCCCCTTCATTGGAACTTTCTTTTTAAACTGTGTTATAAACTGCAGCGAGATGATCTTCCCTCTGTTTGGGGACGGATGGAGATGCGAATCATTGGATAGTACAGACCAGAAGGAGGCCGTTCGGCCCAGTCAGTCTGCACCGGCTCTTTTGGGGAGCGATGCAGTCAATCCCAGTCCCTCGCTCTTTTTCCATATCCCTGAAATATTTTCATCTTTAGGTATTAATCCAATTAACTGAATTTGCATCCACCACGATGCCAGGCAGCGACTTCCAAATCCTATTTCATAAATCCTCATTTCAGAAAAAGCATGTCCTTCCTCATGTCACCTCTGGTCCTTCTGGCAATTATTTAAACCTGTGCCCTCTGGTTATCTGTCGGATACAGTTTCACTTCATTTACTCGATCTGAACCTTTCAATGATATTAAATTAATCAAATCTCCTCTTCGGCTTCCCCAGTCCGTGTAATCGTAATCACTCAATCCTGCAACCATCCAAGTAAATCTCTTCCGCATTCTCTCAGAGAACCATACAATCCCTACAATGCAGAAGGAGGCCATTCGGCCCATCGCATCTGCGCGGACCTTCTGAAAGAGCATGCTACCCAGGGCCACTCCCCCTGCCCTATCCATGTAACACCACCTAACCTTTGGACACTAAGAAGCAATTTGGCATTGCCACTCCACCTGAACTGCACATTTTTGCATAGGAAGCGACAATTGATCACGGCCAATCCACCTAACCTGCACATCTTTGGACTGTGGGAGGAAACCCACGCGGACACAGGGAGAAAGTGCAAACTCCACACAGTCACCCAAGGCCAGAATTGAAACCGGTCCCTGGCGCTGTGAGGCAGCCGTGCTATCCACTGCCACCTCTCTCTAAAACCTTCACATCTTTCCTGAAGCATCGTGCTCAGAATTGGGCACACTGACCTTTTCTACCCACTTCGCCCCCTTCTATGCCGCCCAGAGTTCACAGTGTGCCACAGGTTGCGAGCCTTAGCACATGGGCAAAGGAAGTTAAATTCCTGCCGTCAATAGACTTGGGGCCAAACTAGTGTTTCATACAGATTTCGAACAACTTCCTGGGGTTTTCCAATCCTACATTTCTATTGATAAAGCCCCAAGATCCCAGGTGCAGCCTTAACCGTTTCATTAACCTACTCCACAGGGACTGCAGCGGTTCAAGAAGGCAGCTCACCACCACCTTCTCCAGGTCATTTAGGGATGGGCAATAATTGCTGGCCTTGACAGCGATGTCCAAATTCCGTAAATTAATTTAAAAACCTGCCCTGCCACCTTCAAAGATTTTGTTCATAGACGTCCCCAATTAATTCCTGCGCCCACTTTAACATTAGTTTCTCGTTATTTCTGCTACCAAAATGCATCACCTCACATTTATCTGCATCAAATTCCATCTGCCACACGTTTCTCCGTTCAAACAGCCTGGCTATATTCTCTTGGGCGTCTATTCATACCTTCCTCAGTGTCTACTACACATCAGCTTCAAAATAGTCCCTTGCACCTCCAAGTTCACCTCATTCATTCATGCACATCGAAACCAGCTAGCGGTCTTATTTACTGAACCTTGAGAATACCCACTGTCTACCTTCCTCCTGTCTGAAAAACAACCAATCGCCACCACTCTATGTGCTGTCCTTCAGCCAGTTTTGTACTCCATGTCGTTGCTGCCCTTTTTGTTCCCATGGACCTCGATCCTGCTAACAAGCTTAAAATGTGATTCTTCATCGAGTACTTTTTGAAAGTCTATATACACAACACCAATTGAACTGTTCCCATCCACCCTCTCTGCTACCACTGCAGAAAACTCAATCACTTTAGTCAAACACAGTTTGCCTGAATAAACCAGTGCTGGCTCTCTTTTATTAGTCAATGCTTGTCCACGCTTGTCCAAGAAAAATAAATAGTGATAATGTTTGCAAAATCAAAAGCCAGGTGCAAACACAAAATGGAACTCTCCAGCTTGTGTTTTGAAATATTGATGGTGGAATTTAATTATCACTACACTCAGGGTGGCACAGGAAGGGGCAAAGTGGGCAGGAAAGGACAGTTTCCGGGGCAAAATCGGCCAACCTTTTTGGGATTGGGGACTGCATTGTACACAGTAGAGATTGTACTAATCAAACCTTTGCATTTATTTACTGGACTTGGGCATCGCTGGCTTAGCCAGCATTTAGTGCCCATCCCTAATTGGCCTTTGCATTCATTGAAAACGGCAGCGAAAGCAGAGAGTTTTCACTTCTTTCCAAAAGACCATTAGCCATTTGGTGCCAACACTTAATAAAAACAGCGCATTAAATCTCCTGGCATCTGATCAATCTGATGTGTTCTGGCTCGTCCAGTAGTTAAGTCCTTATAGCGAACCACTTTGCCGTTAATCTCATTGGAATTCATTTTAACAATTCCTCAAACTTAAGAGCTCTACTCTTCCTGGCACCAAAATTCCTTGTTTCCCAAATCTTCGCAGCAAATTTCATGGAAATCTTACAGGCAGATGTCGAGACCTGCACTGAACGATACCACAGGCCATTTCAAATAGCAATCCCAGCTGCAGTCGATGCAGTGGTGGGTGAGGTGTGCTGCTTCAATCAGGCTGCCAAGGAGGTTGTTCTGCTCATGGCTGTGACAGTTTTCAAATTGTGGGGTTAAAACCGGCTCAGGTAGGGCAGCACGGTGGCCTAGTGGTTAGCACAACCACCTCACGGCGCTGAGGTCCCAGGTTCGATCCCGGCTCTGGGTCACTGTCCGTGTGGAGTTTGCACATTCTCCCCGTGTCTGCGTGGGTTTCGCCCCCACAACCCAAAAATGTGCAGAGTAGGTGGATTGGCCATGCTAAATTTCCCCTTAATAGAAAAAATAATTGGGTAATCTAAATTTATAAAAAAAAACCGGCTCAGGTTTAACTGGATTGAAGCCTCTTCCATCTGTTGTTAATCATAATAATAATCGTTTATTGTCACGAGTAGGCTTCAATGAAGTTACTGTGAAAAGCCCCTAGTCGCCACATTCCGGCGCCTGTTCGGGGAGGCCGGTACGGGAATTGAACCCGGACTGCTGGCATTGATTTGCATTAAAAGCCAGCTATTTAGCCCACTGTTCTAATCAGGACCCTAGACCAATGTGTTACCCAGCGCAAAGTGCCCTCAAGAAGGCGATGGTGAGCTGCCTCCTTGAACATAGCTTGAACATAGAGGGGACATAGAGGGGACATAGCTTTAAATTGAGGGGGTAATAGATATAGGACAGATGTCAGAGGCAGTTTCTTTACTCAGAGAGTAGTAGGGGTGTGGAACGCCCTGCCTGCAACAGTAGTAGACTCACCAACTTTAAGGGCATTTAAGTGGTCACTGGATAGACATATGGATGAAAATGGAATAGTGTAGGTCAGATAGGCTTCAGATGGTTTCACAGGTCGGCACAACATCGAGGGCCGAAGGGCCCGTACTGCGCTGTAGTGTTCTATTCTATTCTAACCGCTGCAGTCTTGGGGGGGGGGGGGGTTCCAGGATTGTGACCCAGCGCCAGTGAGGGATCAGCGATTTACTCCTAAATCATGAGGGTGGGCGGCCTGGAGGGAAACTTGCAGATTGTGCTGTTCCCATGCGTCTGCCACCCTTGTCTTTCCAGATGGTAGAAAAAACTAATTAAATGTGTCAGCGAATAAGTGCGAGTGAGGTAAGTGAGTAGGGAGGGTCAGCTGACAGTGTGGCCGGAATGGTACAGTGGTAAGGTTGGGGGAAGTTGAACGGTCAGACAGGTGGGCTGAGAGGGTGGGTGAGGTATCAGAGGGTTGGGGAGGAGACAGAGGACAGCAGAGGAGTGAGAGGTTTTGGGGGAGGAGGGTGGTTGGAGGGAGTTAAAGGGGAGTTACAGGGTCGGTCAGAGGGTCGGGAAGGAGGCAGAGGTCCAGGGGGAAGGGGTTTGAGAGGGCTGGGACGAGTTGGAGCATCTGATGGAGGGGGGGGGGGGGGGGGGGGGGGCGCGTGGAGAAAGAGTCAGAGATGGTCAGTAAGAAGTCGAGTGTGTGTGTGGGGGGGGGGGGGGGGGTGGAGATCGGCCACACTAAATTGGAAAAACATTAATTGGATACTGTAAAAAAAAATTTTTAAATGCCTCTCCCTCTTCAGGCTGCTGATCCCTGGGTTACACAGTTGGAATGCGGTGGAGAGAGCTTCATCCGCCATGTGTTATTCTCCGGCCTAACCAAACCCAATACCAACACTGGCTGCCCGAAGGGGCAGGGTTCCATTCCCCGTGACATCCCTCCTCTCCGTATTAAACACAAAATCCATTGGTGGGTTGTGGTGGGGAGGATGGGATTTGGATATGTGTACCGCATTTACAAAATCAGAAAATGCTGGAAAATCTCAGCATCATCCGGGGGGCGAGAACAGAGCTAATGTTTCGAGTTTAACTCATCAGAGCGAGCGAGGTCTGGAAATAGGGTGTGATTTATACTGTGCAGGGTGGGGTGGGGGTGTGGGGGGGAAGGGGGAGTAGAGGGCCGGCGGTAGGTGGAAGCTGGGCAGAGATTGACAGCGATGTTGTGGACAAAAAGACAAGGGGAATATTAATGGTGGTGATCATGACGAAGAAGGGCGCTGATAAGATGCCCGACACCCTCCACCCCCAATGGTTCTTTTCCCCTTGGAGATCAATCTTCAAATCCTGAATTCCAGTTTGAGCAGAATCCTTCTCGAAAACGGAGTCAGAACAAAATGGAAGAGCCAAAGGCAAGTGGTGGTCGTACGGCCATTTTATTTTGGGGCCAGACCTTTGCCTGTCCAAGAAATTGGATGAAACAATCAACTAAGGAAGTCTTCCTCCATCTTCAAAAGCATATATACTTGCCTTATTTTATCTACAAGTGCCAGCTCAGAGTGAGTGTAATTTACTAACATCACTCATGGTTTGCGTGGATATAAATGGACTTTGTAAGCGGGAATTGTTTGTGTTACTAGTGTCATGATATGCAGGCACACACACACACATAATGATATACAGACAAGCAGCTAATGGACACAGAGAACAGGACATGACCAATAAGCAGGCAGGACACTCAGGGGTGGGATCTGACTATAAAAGACACAAGGCACTTTTTCCACTGATGAACATCTAGAGAGTCAGTCAAGGGTGCTGTTACAATCTCACACCTCCACCACGTGGCTAAGAGCGAGTCTGGTTCAGTCAGACAGAGTAACCACATTTAAGTTAGCAGAGAGTCGAACTCACAGAGAACTGTGCTAACTGTGCTATTGGTTCAATAAACCCGATTGAACTATCTTCAAGGTCTGGAGTATCTTTCTGATCTAAGCTGCATCCAGTTGCAGCCAGTGTACCTAACGCGACAAATAGCTGATCCCAGGCCCTCCCAAACGTGGCAATTGCAATTCCTCAAGCCAAGGAGGGGTTGCCGTGGCGGCCATCTCTCAAGCCCATCCACTGCGCCATTTTAGCTCATTGCTCTGTGCTGACATTGGGACACCACTTGGAAGTGACTGCTTCCTGTGACAAGCAAACAGCGGTTTTGAGCGGGGGAGTGTTTGTTTTGCCACAAGTTCATTGCGAACGAATGCCTTGGAAGGGACAAGGCGTCAGAAAAAGGGGGCCGACATTTTCGAATTTCCCCCATTGTCATTGAAATCCCGAGCGAAACAGCTGCCCCTATTCTTCCCGACACCACCAAAGGGCTGATGGTTTTTTTTTTTGTTTCCCCGAATTCACAGGCCAAGATGCAACCCTGCCGCAGTGGGGGTGGGAGGGAGGGAAACAAAGCATGCATGACAGGCTCGAAGGCTTCCAACAGGTCTTTTCTGTACAGGGCAACGTTTCAAAGAACTCAATTTAACTGAGCTGGGAGACAGAGAAGCCAGCGATCGAATCAGACAATCAATGAAGTAGGATTCTTTATTCACTTCAGACATATCCACCAGTATGGGACGACAACTTAAAAAGGAGTGAGGAAGCACACATTGATCCTTCCCATCTCAAAGGCTTATTGTGCATTTAGCGGCCAATGTTCTCCCTCAGCTACTGTGGCCACCATTTGCCTCTCAGTGATGCAGGCAAGATAAAAGTAAAAGCTGGATTTTAAATTTTGCATTGGAAGTGCTGGTTGAACATTTTCTAATTGATACCTCAAAAATTTATATTTAACGCTTTCCACATTTAAAAGCAGGATTTGCGAAAACTGAAAGCGGCGGACAGCTTTTTCAAAGGCACAACATCAAAGAGCACCCAGGCTTGCTGCATTCGTCAAAGTTATCAAGCCCTCGGTGTCCTTTGAAGAGGAAGTGATTATACATGATTATGTGCATGATCCCATCCCAGCGAATCAGCATTTCAATACTAAACGGCTCACTCGGACAGTAAAGATCACCGGTTGCTCAGTAACACATTGACAGCGCAGGAAGTGATGAGCTGATTTAGAAGTCGGAGCATCGACTTAAGCTCATCATAAAGGAGAGGCAAACTTGCATTTGTATAGCACCTTTCATGTGCTCTGCCAATCCCAAAGTGCCTTATAGCCAATGACAAACGTTTAGAAGCGTAGGCACTGCTGCAACGTAGGAAACGCAAGTCCCGCAGAGCCATATCGGACTCTGTTTCTCTCTCTGGAAGCGGCTGCTTGTCCTGCTTGAGTTTGTCCAGCATTTCCCCTTTTTATTTTCGATTCCCAGTATCCGCACCATTCTGCTTTCGTTCCAGGGATACGGGGAGCGGGCAGGAAAGAGAATTTGAAGCCAAAGGCTCCAGCTCAGCCATGATCGCGTTGAACGACAGAACAAGCTCAACGGGTCAACCCCTGCTCCTATTTCTTAGGCCCTCAGGTTTCTCTCCCAGCTGCCGAATGTTTGTAACCAACTGAATGCCAACAAACCATCCCATCCCGTTATTTAATCCAATTCGAAAATGGGGTAGAGGTGTACCTCATGTCACACTATCCTGAATTGCTAAACAAGCATTTAAAGCATTTAAAGCTACAAAATTATTGCAGACAAGGACCAGAATTCTCCGTTTGGGAGTCTAATTGTTGCTGCCGGGACTAAATAGTGTGCGGTTTGCGTTTCCATTTGGGGCGCTATTTGGTTAGCGGGTCAGCACTCTGCTGACGTGAATCTACAGAAATTTGTTATAACCACTGGGGTCAGGATTAGCGTCAAATGAGCCTGACAGACGGAGCTGTGTTTAAATACTCCACCGACCACACACTCACTGCAGCCACCAAGACGGCTCAGCCGTTGGCAATTTAGCGTGGCCAATTCTCCTAGCCTGCATATCTTTGGGTTGTGGGGGTGAAACCCACGCAGACACGGGGAGAATGTGCAAACTCCACACGGACAGTGACCCTGAGCCGGGATTGAACCTGGGACCTCGGTGCCGTGAGGCAGCAGTGCTAACCACTGCGCCACCGTGCTGTCCCGGCCACAGACTCAAGTCCACCCTCCTCAACACTGCCTCGGAGGTGGTGGCAGAGGCAGTCGGAGGAGAGAGCCAGTGAAACGGAGAGGTGCAGATCACTGGTGAGTCCTCCGCCCTGAGAGGGGCAGGGAACCAGGGAGAGTTCCAAAGGCCACAGTGCAGGTGTCCTCTGGTTGTAGTGAGCTCTGCTGATCCCTTGCTTCCTCTGTAATGGGGCAACGCTTCTGCGGAGTGCCAACAACTGGTGGGCCCCTGATTGAGCTTGGCCGCATCCATCCCCTTGATGGAACAGCTGGGGTATGAGGGTGTCCAGAGGGGCAGCCTGGGTGGGCTCCCAGATGACCAGAGGCCTTGTAAGCATTCACAGGGAGCACTCAGCAGTGTGGACAGCCGGTACGTAGCACCAAAGGGATGCATTTAAGACTGCAGCAATGGCGGTCTGATCCAGTCCATCCTGATCCCGAGTGGGACACCCCGGGTCCACGGGCCTGGCACCAAGTCGCTCCCTGCTTCTGTCCCCAGCCGGGCAGCCAACCCCCAGCCAGCCTGACAATATTCGAGGGGTTTTCAGTGGGTGTTTTAGCCTCCCGCTCCCCCTCCTCAGCTAGGCTGACCAGTCCCCGCTTGTCAATACGTGCACGAAGAGGAGTGGAGCATCGCGGAAGGAAGGAGAATGAAGTGTCCAAGCCGCTAATGATTTTGAAACCCGTGTAAATGCCGGTTTTCTGTGGATCTGCCGGCGTGCAGCCCAAACATACGTATCACCGCCAGCGAGGGACTGGTGCTTGGCACTGGAATAGGCGCCGTGCGCAAACCTCGATCTTCTCATTACCCGCGATTCACCGCCTGCTCACGTTTCTCATTTCCGGCATTGCGTAGCAGAGAATGCAAGCCAAGATTCTGGGTGTGGCTCCATCATTGCTCTTAACAGGTTGAACTATAACAGTTTCTCAATCTTTTAGATACACTCTTTTTTCTTTTTAAAACCTTTTTCCAGTTAAGGGGCAATTTAGCATGGCCAATCCACCTAACCTGCACATCTTTGGGTTCTGGGGTGAGACCCAAGCAGACACGGGGGAGAATGTGCAAACTCCACACGGACAGTGACCCGGGGCCGGGATCGAACCTGGGACCTCGGCGCCGTGAGGCAGTAGTGCTGACCACTGCGCCACCGTGCCGCCCTCTCAGGTGCATTTCTGAAATCAAATAAATTTTCCTTGACCATGTCAAGGATATAGAACACAGTCACTGACACTCCACAGTGACAACTGTTAACAGCTGGAAATGGAGGGGCAAGGGGGAAAGCAGAGAGTGACAAACACACACCATGCAAAACACACACACACACACACACACACAAGACGCAGAACGCAATACACACACACACACACACACAACACCAGACAATGGGCTTTGCTGCAAAGCCTTGCAACTTTGAGTGGCTGTGATTGGTCATTCATTTACATCAGATTAGTGTGCAGAGTGCATTATGCTGTGTAAGGTACATTGAAGCAGCAGGAATAAATAGAACCATGGCCTTGAAACTTATTACAATTCAATAAGCTTTGTGAGGAGAGATGCAGAAGGAAGTGGTCTGCTGGCAGGCAGCCAGCAGCTACTCAAACAAAATTTGACCACTAAAAGGCGAGATCACAAATGGCCAGGGCTGCTAGTTTATATCCGAGCTCGGTTTGCCTTGCTAGTGCTGCACGGCTTTCTTATATCCAACTGTTTCTCCATTTGATGTGATCGGGCAGATAATTATCTTTCTGCAAATTTTAACTGGAGTATGCCAAAGTGGAGATATAGGATGGCGAGCTCCCCCACCCAGAAGCCTCAACATCGGCAGTCAAGCGGCGCTCTCAGACAATTGTGGTTACAACGAGAGAGCGCTCATTAAATGTCCGAGTGGTAGCCTTTCACATCTCGACCAGCCGCAACCCTGATTGAGAGATGCCCAGCCATCATAGAACCCCACAGCTCAAAAGGAGGCCATTTGGCCCATCAAATCTGCACCGACGCTCTGAAACAGCACCCAACCTAGATCCAATCCCCCGTAACCCCACCTAACCTTTTGGACACTAAGGGGCAATTTAGCACGGCCAACCCACCTAACCCGCACATCTTTAGACTGTGGGAGGAAACCACAGCACCAGGAGGAAACCCTCGCAGACATGGGGAGAACGTGCAGACTCCGCACAGTGACCCAAGGCCGGAATTGAACCCTGGCGCTGTGAGGCAGCAGTGCTAACCGTTGTACCACCCCCTCTTTTTTTTTAAAATAATTTTTATTGGAATTTTTTACAGAAAATATAAAATATAACAACAAACAATGAAATGCAACAAAATGACCCATAACAACTGTAACACCCCCCCCCAGGCCATATCAACGCATGTATCATATCCCCCCACCCCCCAACCCCAACAAGAGAACTTAAAAATTAAATTTAAATTAAATAAACAAACATAGTCATCGCCCCCCCCCCCCCCCCCCCTTTTCCCTCCCCTTCCCCCCCCTCCCCCCCGGGTTGCTGCTGCTACTCTCCCCGTACCCTATCGTTGAGTCAGAAAGTCGAGGAAAGGTTGCCACCGCCTAAAGAACCCTTGTACCGATCCTCTCAGGGCGAATTTGACCTTCTCTAGCTTAATAAAACCCGCCATGTCATTGAACCAGGTCTCCACGCTTGGGGGCCTCGCATCCTTCCATTGTAGCAAAATCCTTCGCCGGGCTACTAGGGACGCAAAGGCCAGAACACCGGCCTCTTTCGCCTCCTGCACTCCCGGCTCCACCCCAACCCCAAAAATCGTGAGTCCCCATCCTGGCTTGACCCTGGATCCCACCACTCTTGACACCGTCCTCGCCACCCCCTTCCAGAACTCCTCCAGTGCCGGGCATGCCCAGAACATATGGGCATGGTTCGCTGGACTCCCCGAGCACCTGACACACCTGTCTTCACCCCCAAAGAACCTACTCATCCTCGTCCCAGTCATGTGGGCCCGGTGCAGCACCTTGAATTGGATGAGGCTAAGCCGCTCACACGAGGAGGAAGAATTAACCCTCTCCAGGGCATCAGCCCATGTCCCGTCTTCAATCTGTTCCCCCAGTTCCCCCTCCCACTTAGTTTTCAGCTCCTCTACTGACGGCTCCTCCACTCCTGCATAACCTTGTAGATATCAGATATCTTCCCCTCTCCGACCCAGACCCCCGAAAGCACCCTGTCGCTCACCCCCCTCGCGGGAAGCGAAGGGAATCCCTCCACCTGCCGTCTAGCAAATGCCTTTACCTGCAGATACCTGAACATGTTTCCCGGGGGGAGCCCAAATTTCTCCTCCAACTCCCCCAGGCTCGCAAACCTCCCATCAATAAACAGGTCCCTCAGCTGTCTGATGCCCGCTCTGTGCCAACCCTGAAATCCCCCATCAATGTTCCCCGGGACGAACCTATGGTTCCCCCTTAACGGAGCCTCCATCGAGCCCCCCACTTCTCCCCTATGTCGCCTCCACTGCCCCCAAATCGTGACGGTAGCTGCCACCACCGGACTCGTGGTATACCTCGTAGGAGGGAGCGGCCACGGCGCCGTTACCAGGCCCCCAGTACCACCCCCTCTTAATAACTTAAGCCGTTACCTATTGGAAATGACATGGAAAGGGAATGAATTCCATTTATCTCGTGTATCATTGCACCTACTGGATCCCCCCCAAAGTACTCTGCACCCCATCGAGGAGTTTGGAATTACAGTCACTGTTCCAGTGTGATCCAACCCGGGTGCCTTCAGCTGAAACAACTGATACAACACAAGCTGGAGGCAATCCCGTGGGAAAGGAAAGAGGGAAGGAGGGGGAAGTAAATGAAAGTAAATTTGCCACAACCTCACCACAGGCTTGGCATTGCTCTCAGTGGCATTGAGCATTGGTGAAACCAATCTGAGACTTGACCAAGAGTTGAGAGTCAGAGACAATTCCTGGTTCCAGGATGGGGCAAAAGGAGACAAACATAACCCTTAACCCAACCAAAGAAACTGGGGTGGGTTGAGGTGAGGTGAAGGGGGGGGGGGGGGGGGGGGGGGGGGGGGGGGGGAGTCATAAACTAAACCCGTACATTTGGCCATAAACCAGCCATATATATTGTTTCAGGTACAAAGTTAGCTTTGCACTAATAAGTGGAGGGAGAGGTAAAGAGGGAGGGAGAGGGAGGGAGGGAGAGGGAAAGAGGGCGGGGGAATGTAAAGAGGGAGAGAGGGAGAAGGAGGGGGCAACGGGTAGGGAGTGAGGGGGAAGGGGGAAACAGGGAAGTAGGGTGGGAGGGGGGTGGAAGGAGGGAGGTAGGCAGGGAGGGGATGGAGGAAGGAAGAGAGGGATAGAGGGAGGGAGGGGACAGAGGGTGAGAGGGGGATGGATGGAGAGTAGAGGACGGAGATGTCGGGAGAGAGGGGGAAGGAGGGAGGGGCAGAGGGTGGGTGGGGTACAGAAGGGGAGAGGGTGGGGGCGGAAGGAGGGAGAAGGGAGGGAGAGAGAGAAAGAGGGAAGGAGGGACAGAGGGAGGGAGAGGGACAGAGGGAGGAAGTGGGACATAGGGAGATGAAAGGATAAAGATAGATACAAACTGGGGCAGGAACAGGAAGGAATATTTCACTGGCCGTAGAATTTACAGTGCAGAAGGAGGCCATTCAGCCCATCGACTCTGCACCGTATTTTGGAAAGAGCACCCTACTCAAGCCCACACCTCCGCCCTACCCCCATAACCCAGCAACCCCACTTAATCTTTTTGGACACAAAGGGAAATTTAACACGGCCAATCCACCTAACCTGCACATCTTTGGACTGTGGGAGGAAACTGGAGCACGCAGACATGGGGAGAACGTGCAGACTCCGCACAGACATTGACCCAAGCTGGGAATCGAACCTGAGACCAGGCGCTGTGAAGCAACTGTGCTTTTTTAAAAAAAAATTTAGTGTATCCAAATCATTTTTTCCAATTAAGGGGCAATTTAGCGTGGCCAACCCACCTACCCTGCACATCTTTGGGTTGTGGGGGTGAAACCCACGCAAACACGGGGAGAATGTGCAAACTCCACACGGTCAGTGACCCAGAGCCGGGATCGAACCTGGGACCTCGGCGTCGTGAGGCAGCAATGCTAACCATGCTGCCCAATGAAGCAACTATGCTAACCACTGTGCTGCCCATCTAGGATTATTAAACCCAAATTGCTGGGATGAAAGAACGAGAGGATGCTTCATTCATTTATCAATTAATTATATATCTTTTTAACAATCAGCAGAGTACATTTGTTCCATTATGTGAGAATGCTGTATTGCTCCCAGTTTGTTATTTGTAAGTAAAATAATGTTATAGATTCCGCCCCATCATGTCTTGAGCAATCAGAGCTAAACATTTTTTAATATAAATTTAGGGTACCCAATTCATTTTTTCCAATTTAGGGGCAATTTAGCATGGCCAATCCACCTACCCTGCACATCTTTGGGTTGTGGGGGCGAAACCCACGCAAACACGGGGAGAATGTGCAAACTCCACATGGACAGTGACCCAGAGCCGGGATCGAACCTGGGACCTCGGCGCTGTGAGGCAGCAGGGCTAACCCACTGCGCCACCGTCCTGCCCTTATCAGAGCTAAACTGATACTGCAAGACTGTTTCTCCTTCAGCCTAATGCAACCCCAACCAAGGACACATCTTACAGCTCACTGCAGAGCTCAATATTGGATACATCAGTCCTGGGCCAATTCTATGATCATCACGAGTCAGCTTTTCTCACACTGATACCTCTCACTCAATGTCAAACACACAAATTTGCCGGGATGCTTCTTTTTGCTCCTATGGAAGGAATATTTCAACAGGCTGGGATATGCTCCACCATTCCAAGATACTGGTCAACACACAGAGCAGATAACACCTGGAAACGGACTGTGGAAACCTGAGCCACTGGCATCTGGCAGTGAAAGCCCATCAGTAAACATGCACTGCTCAAACGATAATCTGCAGCAAAGCAGCTGGCATCAGAACAACCTCAAGAAGGTCTTCCTGAGAACGGTCAATCCTGCGAAAACCCAGTGGGTCTGGAGGATGAGCCAAAGGCGAGCGTGTTGGAGGGGGATTGTTCAAGGAGGGAGGTCACACGATGAAACCTCCAGGATTAAGCCCACTCAGATTTGGCAACCTGCTAAAAAAAAAAATGACTCGCACTTATTAAATGGAATCTTGGTGGCCACCTGGGAATTTCTCCCAGAGGCAGCCCAATTAAGAGGCCACCCCTCCATGCCCACCGTCCAATTAAGGACAGTGGACCAGTGCCTGAGGCTGCCAATCAGAGGACTTGTAAGCCTTGGAGGGACTCCAAACCCGCTGAGCAGAGGAGGGCACTGCCGCTGTTGGAAGGGGAACGCGTGGGCACCCCCATCTTCAAGCGCCACCTCCAAATTACAATAAATGGTGACCACAGGGTGTGATGATCCAGGCAACTGCCCCATTGGTCACCAAATTATGCAGATTAGCTGCCCGCTGCTGCCAAGAGGGTAGTCCGCACTGGTGTTGATTTGTCTCCATTTGCCCACTGGTGGCGTAGGAGGATTCTGCCGACATTGTGTCTTTCACAGTCCAAGGACATCCTAAAGAACTTTCCAAACAATGGTACACTGTTGAATGATCGCGGGTTCTAATACAAAAAAAATGTCCCCACCAATGGTGCACAGCAAGCTCCCACAAACAGCAGTGGGATAAAATAACGCTGTCCAGGGCATTGGCGACAACACCCCTGTTCATCCTTGAATAATGTCAGGGACTTTACACGTTCACCCGAGAGGACTGTGGTAAAGCATCTCAACTTTGATTTTCCGTTCCTTCACACTGGCGTGAATCTCCAGTGCCGTTGGAGTGAATGGAGATTTGACCAAGCGGCAAGTTTTCCGTCCTCGCTGGCTGCGAGGCGAGGCGAGGCGGAATCGCCACGGAGTATCCTGGCTCTCATCTGACACGCTCATCTGACAGCGCAACAGCCAATCTCAAAGATGTGAATTCACACTGTCAAAGCTTTACTTATATACTGCGAGAATTAGTGGCCATTCATGTCATTTAATTCACTGAACCAAGGTGAGTGCTGTGGACCACATTGGAGAGATTGTGGTGCAGTGGTAATATAAAGCTATATAATCTGGAATATAAAGCTTGCCTTGTTAATGGTGACCAGGACAAGTGTCACCGATTGCTGTAAAAACCCATGTGGTTCACCAATGCTCTCTCGGGAGGGAAATCTGCTGTCCTTTCCCAGTCTGGCCTACATGTGACTCTAGATCCACAGCAATGTGGTTGACTCTTTTTTTGAATAAGGGGCAAATTAGCGCGGCCAAACCACCTACCCTGCACATCTTTGGGTTGTGGGGGCGAAACCCACGCAGACATGGGGAGAATGTGCAAACTCCACGTCCGGGATCGAACCCGGGTCCTCGGCACCGTGAGGCATCAGTGCTAACAACTGAGCCACCCCAACGTCGTTGACTCTTAACCTCCCATTGGCGACAATAACAAGCCAAGAATTATGCGGCTGCAGTAAATATTGTTCAGACAGCAACATTTATATGAACCAGATCACAGCAGGCAAAAACTCGAGAGGTATTCCTCACAGGTGCATTGTCTGAATAAAGCAGCAACTTAATTGTTTCTCTCTTGCATTACATGGGTTTTCTATGCACAATGGCACAAGGGTGTTGGCATGGTAGCCAATTATACAGCAGCAGTACAAACGTGCCAGGGGGAAAATCACGTGTCTGTCCTCAGAGAAAGAATGGTGCACATTGTGAGGATATAGATGAGGGGATGAGGTCGGAGGGTTTCGGAGATCACTTTTTAAAAAATAAATTTAGAGTACCCAATTAAATTTTTCCAATTAAGGGGCAATTTAGCGTGGCCAATCCACCTAACCTACACATCTTTGGGTTGTGGGCGCGAAACCCACGCAAACACGGGGAGAATGTGCAAACTCCACACGGACAGTGACCCAGAGCCGGGATCGAACCTGGGAGCTCAGCGCCGTGAGGCAGCAGTGCTAACCAATGTGCCACCATGCTGCTGGGTTTCAGAGATCTGAGTGCTGCCCAGATATTTGCAAGTCAAGGTGCAATCGAGGTGCCTCCTGAAACCAGCAGTCCAACAGCAGGAGTGGTTTGGTGACCCCAGCTATATACCCATTGGCAGGCCAATTAGTAATTCATTTTGACCCCAAACCCCTCAATGTGCGTCCACTAGGTACAGATTAGGAGATTTTAAAAAAATATATTTAGAGTATCCAATTAGTTTTTTCCCAATTAAGGGGCAATTTAGCGCGGCCAATCCACCTAACCTGGGGTGGTGGGGGTGAGACCCATACAAGCACGGGGAGAATGTGCAAACTCCACACAGACAGTGACCCATTAGGAGATGTTTTAAGAAAAACAAAGATTGGGGGCAGGAGAAGCGAGGAGGGAGAGAGGAAATGTCTGACATTCCTCAAGGATTACAGTAACGATTAAACTCAGTGGTGGGGTTTTTAATCTAGTTGGAGGCACTCTTTCTCAGTCCTTGTGAAGGCTTTCCCTCGCTTTTAATCCATGATCCACATTGTGCAGCCCCCCCATCAGTAGCACTTTAGAATCTAATCCAAGTGGTTATTTGTAATGTTTTTGTATATTCATTCACGGGATGTGAGTGTTGGTGGCAGGGCCAGCATTTATTGCCCATCCCCAAGTGCCCTTGAATAGAGTGGCTTTAATGGAGGGCATTTACTAGTCAACCACATTGATGTGGGTCTGGAGTCACATGTAGGCCAGACCAGGTAAGATCGACAGATTTCCTCCCCTAAAGGGTATTAGTGAACCAGATGGGTTTTTATGTCAATCGACGTTGTAGACGTCACTAGACTTTCAATTCCAGATTTGTAATCAAATTTAAATTACACCATCTGCCAAGGTGGGATTGAAACTTGCTCCTCACAGCATTGCCCCAGGACTCTGCACTACCGAATCCAGTGGGATCCAGCGCCGATAACCCCTCCTAACCTTTTTGGACACTAAGGGCAATTTAACATGGCCAATGCACCTAACCTGCACATCTTTGGACTGTGGGAGGAAACCAGAGCACCCGGAGGAAACCCACGCAGACACGGGGAGAACATGCAGACTCCGCACAGACAGTGACCCAGCAAGGAATCGAACCTGGGACCCTGGCGCTGTGAAGCCACAGTGCTATCCACTTGTGCTACCGTGCTGACCGTTGAAGAGCTAATTCAAAGGTCCAGCCAAAACCTGCCTTCCGAGCCGTAAGGCTCTGATCCTAGTAGTGAATGTAGAATTCTGATTTACTTGTGAATTTATTCCTCCGGTACACTTGTAGCAACACGCTAGAGATTGGCTAATTACAGGGCCTCTGTTGCTGCCCAAGGCACGCACTTGAAAGCACCACTCAATCAAAACCGAGAAGATTTAGACCATGCCAGGATGAAATAAAAGTTTTCCAATTCTTTAAACTTCCAAAAAAATATTGTTCAGAGTTTATCGGATGATTAGCGAAAATTGAGACGGGATGATTTGATTCCCAGTCTGTGATAGAATCATTTGTCCAGGCGCATCAGTACTAGCTATTCAACTTATCCCATCCAATCACACACCACCCCTTCCCCAGCAACACCTCCCCCCACCCACCCCCCACCCCCACCCCGCCCTTTTCCTGTGTTTACCCACAATCATGCAAACATTTTCCTTCCTGAGCAAACTAGATCGAATGACAGCGCGAGAGCTGAATGTCCCTGGGCTAGGGGAGAGGAGAACTGGCCAAATTTCATCAGCCAACATCGGTAACCATCAGTGTTGGGTTTGTATGTGCACACAGACACACACACACACACACACACATACGAGTACGCACGCACACCTCGCCAGGACAGAGTGGCACTTAAGCTGTCGAACACAAGTTGGACAGCCTGACAGCCCATAATAATGAACAACTTCTGCCCATGATCACTTGAGACAGTTCCAGATTGTTCCTTGATGGAAAGTCCTCTTGAGGATGGAGAGTGATGTAGAATCAAGCTTTGCAGTAATACCCACAGGTTCATGACACGCTCCTTTATATGTCACAGAAGGCGCCACAGCGGCGCAGTGGTTAGCATTGCAGCCTCACGACGTTGAGGACCCGGGTTTGACCCTGGCTCCGGGTCACTGTCCGTGTGGAGTTTGCACATTCTCCCCATGTCAGCTTGGGTCTCACCCCCACAACCCAAAGATGTGCAGGGTAGGTGGATTGGCCGCGTTAAATTGCCCCTTAATTGGAAAAATAAATAATATGTCACAGATGTGTATCAGCCTCTTGGAGCAGGTCTGTGGTGCCAGGAAGGTGGAGATATCAGCGGAAGCCAGCAAGATAAAGTGGTAAAACAGTTGAAAACTTGATATTATAATTGTGGCTGATAGGAATAATCTCTAAAGGGCTGAGGGGACATGACGCACGTTTAATTGAAATGATTGGGGCAGGTGTTTCCGTTACTCAATCTCAAATTCTTCTCCATGGTACTCAGAGCTGTGAATATTCAATCTGGCATTTAAGTTGCAATTCAGTGCAGGTAACATTCTTGCATTTAAATCCACAGAGCCAGTGTGCCAGTAAGCTTGTTAACACAGGCCCCATCCAACATTCCTGTGCAGAATTAAGCAAGTCAAATCCAACCCTTCATCCTGCCTTTGCTCAAGAGAGGTGGATTTAATGTACTCGCAAAGGAAATTGGAGAGCTTCCTCCTCTCCCCACCCCCGAGAAAACGTCATATTATACAATATGGATAAGAGATCTTGACCAATATTCATCTCTCGATCAACATCACAAAAAGCAGATTAGCTCTTCAATACCACATTTGCTGTTTGTGTGGGGGGTTTGCTGGGTGCAGTTAGCGACCCTGTTTCCTACTTTACAATAGTGACTACATTTCAATAAGTACTTCATTGTCCTGCAAAGCTCTTTTGACACATCCAGTGCTGATGAGAAGGCCGATATAAAAACAAGTCTTTCTCTCTTCTTTCTGTCTTTTTCTTCGCTTCAGTGCATTGAGCCATTCAGGGATACAACAGAGGACATTCTTAACCAGGTTCTTTACACGTGAACCTAGATTATAGGTGTCGATAAGACATTTGACTGTGGGTGCCATCGCCGTTGGGTGGGGGTTGAGGGGGGAGGTGTAAAGGCTGATTTTAAAAGTCTTGGGGCAGCACGGTGGCGCAGTGAGGAGCATTGCTGCCTCACGACGCTGAGGTCCCAGGTTCGATCCCGGCTCTGGGTCGCTGTCCGTGTGGAGTTTGCACATTCTCCCCGTGTCTGCGTGGGTTTCGCCCCCACGACCCAGGGATGTGCAGGGTAGGTGGATTGGCCGCGCTAATTTGCTCCTTATTCAAAAAAAGAGTCAACCACATTGCTGTGGATCTAGAGTCACATGTAGGCCAGAATTGGGAACCCAATTTTTTTTTTAAAACTTGGTTGGGGCAGCACGGCGGCGCAGTGGTTAGCATTGCTGCCTCACGGCACCGAGGTCCCAGGTTCGATCCCGGCTCTGGGTCACTGTCCGTGTGGAGTTTGCACATTCTCCCCCTGTTTGTGTGGGTTTCGTCCCCATACCCCAAAGATGTGTAGGGTAGGTGGATTGGCCACGCTAAATTGCCCCTTAATTGGAAAAAATTAATGGGGCACTTTAAATTTAAAAAATACATATCTTAACTGAAATCTGAGGGAAAGGTGGATTGTAAATTAAACCAGGCCCAGAAATATCACACAGAAAGGCTTGCAGAAGAGTCATCCTGACTCGAAACATAAGCTCTGTTCTCTCTCCACAGATGCCGTCAGACCCGCTGAGAGAGATTTTCCAAATTTTAAATAATAATAATAATAATCATTATTATTGTCACAAGTAGGCTTACATTAACACTGCAAAGAAGTTACGGTGAAAATCCCCTGGTCGCCACATTCCGGCGCTTGTTCAGGTACACTGAGGGTGAATTCACAATGTCCAATTCACCTAACAACACGCCTTTCGGGAGGAAACCGGAACACCCGGAGGAAACCCGCGCAGACACGGGGAGAACATGTAGACTCCGCACAGACAGTGACCCAAGCCGGGAATCGAACCCGGGCCCCTGGCACTGTGAGGCAACAGTGCTAACCACCGTGCTACTGGTTTTGTCCCAGGTTTGATTCCCTGGTTGGTCTCAGTTGTGGTGTTAACATGCGCATTAGTAAAATTGGTCACGGCGACTTTGGGGATGGAAGGAAGGAGGCAAAAGAGGAGGAAGCTGCAGCAGGCAGCACCTCCAATTCCATGGCCACCCCAGCTTTCAGAATGCCACTTATCGAGCTGGCTTGCATCGGCGCCTGAAACTGCAAACACTTATTGCCTGGACTCCAGTGGACACTTGGAGCAGACTCTTAATGACTGCGAGTGCTCATGGAACCACATAGTACATAGTACATAGAACGTACAGTGCAGAAGGAGGCCATTCGGCCCATCGAGTCTGCACCGACCCACTTAAGCCCTCACTTCCACCCTATCCCTGTAACACAATAACCCCCTCCTAACCTTTTTCATCACTAAGGGCAATTTATCATGGCCAATCCACCTAACCTGCACATCTTTGGACTTCACACTCCGGTACAAGACAAGGCTGTCGGCGTGATTCTCCGTGGGTTGGCAAACAATGGGAAACCCCATTGGGCAGCTGCGGGAACGGAGAATCCCGCTGCCGATGGGGAGCGCTCCGCATCGGAAAACGGGGCTGGCGGGGCGGAGAATCCCGTCCAGTGTCTTCGGAAAAATCCAAAGAAAGTTCTGCGTACCAAACGTAAACAGTCATTTGACCTCTTCCAGTTCCTAATTGGCACAAGCAGTCAAAGGGAAGCACTTCTGTAAAGTCTGACTGAAACATTAATCCAATTGCTATCGACCTGGGGTCTTTGAGGAAGGTGAATCGTTGAAGTGAGACGGATAAGCATGTTTTTTTTTAAAAGGCGACTTTATCTGCTGGGCACAGGGGAAAATCTCAAAGTCAGAATCAGAGCCAGTTTAATACGGAGAGTGAAAACAACGTTTCCACTCCACATCACAAGGATGAAGCACTCGAGACGTGGGGCATGTCAATTCACAGTTAGGAAGACACACTTCAGGGGGATCAGCAAAGAATTGCCTTGATTTCCACTGACTAACAACTTGCATTTACTTGTCACATTTCACAGGCCCAGTGTGCACCCTTAGTGCTTCACGGTCGACATACAACAAGTGTAGCCATCGTCCGGATGTAGGCTATCATAGATTCTGACAGCACAGAAGGAGGCCATTGCCTTTGTTACAGTGTTTCCAGCATTCCTACCAGGCTCGGCATTCCAGATCATAACAACTCTGACAAAAACAAATATGTTCTAACTTACCCTGGAGCACTTTTTTGCTAATTATTTTAAGTGATACCCAAATTGCATGCAAGGTCCTGCAGCTAACAATGCAGATAAGTGGGCAGATGATCTATTCAAATGGTGCCGATTGGGGGAGGGTGCCTGTTATCCAGAACACAGGGAAGATCTTCCATAGAGTCCTTCAAACATAGCCAGAGAATCCTATACAATTAATTTAGGGGGGCAGCTGGGACCTGCGAACTGAGCAGCACTCCATCGGTGCTGTGTTCATATATTGGCTGAGATTGTGTGCTCAAGTATCTGGAGTGGGATTTGAACCCACAACCTTCTGTCCCAGGAGAGAGTGTTACCATTGAATCATCAAGGAAGGACCTGATTTCACTCATGCTTCCAGGCAGGTGGGTCCAGGCCTCACCCGGAAACAAACCCTTTGGTTTTAGGGCTCAAGTTACTCCAGGAGCTCCCAATGAGAGAGGGGACAATTCCCTTGGTAAAACTTTGACCTTGAAGGTCAAACTAGTGAATGGTCGGTTGACTCTGCCAATCCCCAAATGCTGGCTTCATTTGAGCAGACCCATTGCACATTCTTGCAATCTTTTGGGGTTTTAACCCTTTCACAGATTAATTTTGCCTCATTAAGCAGTCAGAGAAAAATTGTCACATTGTAAAATATTTGCCCAGGCCCAGAATGCAAAAAAAAACCCTGACACCTGAAAGGTTTTCAATGCCTTTTCCACGGTCACTGGTTAATTTGTTTCAGTGAATTTCAACTGCCAGTCTTTCATTGGGAATATGAGTCACCCCATCACAACTGTGCTGGAAACTGGCAGCTTCACAAGCAAAACACTCGCTAGTCCTTGGAAAAGTTTGTTTTGTTCTTTTGATGGTTTTTGGGGTGTCTCAGACAAGGCTGGCATTTGTTGTCCATCCTTAATTGCCCCTGGGAAGGTGGTGAAGAGCTGCCCTCTGGAACTGCTGCAGTGGGCAGCACGGTAGCATTGTGGATAGCATAATTGCTTCACAGCTCCAGGGCCCCAGGTTCGATTCCAGCTTGGGTCACTGTCTGTGTGGAGTCTGCACATCCTCCCTGTGTGTGCGTGGGTTTCCTCCGGGTGCTCCGGTTTCCTCCTACAGTCCAAAGATGTGCAGGTTAGGTGGATTGGCCATGTTAAATTGCCCCTAGTGTCCAAAATTGCCCTTAGTGTTGGGTGGGGTTATGGGGATAGGGTGGAGGTGTTGACCTTGGGTAGGGTGCTCTTTCCAAGAGCCGGTGCAGACTCGATGGGCTGAATGGCCTCCTTCTGCACTGTGAATTCTATGAAAAAAAATGTCCCTGGTACAAGCGAGGGACTCGCTCGGCCATTTTAGGGGGCAGTCAGGGGTCAAGCACATTGCCGTGGGTCTGGAGTCACATGGAGGCCAGATCAGGGAGTTCTGCTGCTTTTACCCAAAGGGACATAAGCAGTGAACCAGATGAGTTTTTAACCACAATCGATGATAGTTTCATGGTCACTATTGCTGAATGTAGCTTTCAATTCCAGGCTAAATGAACTTAAATTCCCACTTCTTCCGTGGTGGGAATTTGAAACTGTGCCCCCGGAGCGTTTACCTGGGCGTCTGGATTACTAATCTAATGACTTCGCCACACCCCTGGCTCCCTCATGGTTTAGGGAATGAGCGACGTCAGTTACGTGGAGAGAATAGAGAATCTGGGGCTGAGATTCTCTGCCTCTCCATGGTGTGTTCCTTAGCAGCGGGAGGAGGCCCCCATTCTCTGGCGGTGGGATCTTCTGGTCCCGATGCTGTCAAAGAGATTTCCCATTGAATCCACCCCACGCTGCCAGGAAACCCGTGGCAGGGGCGTGGCATCGGCGGGCTCGGAAGATCCTACTGGCGTGAACGGTTGAAAGATCTCACCCTGGGTTATTCTGCTTAGAGCAGAGCAGGTTATAGGGAGATTTAATAGAGGAATTCATGATTGAGGTATTTCGACACACGGGGAGGAACTAGTTTCATGGCAGAGGGGGTTGGGAACCAGGTTTTACCGTGATTGGCCGAAAATCAAAGAGCCAGAGCAGGGGAAATAAATGCATTGCCTGAAAAGGTGGTGATGACAGATTCAATGGTAACTGCCGGTAGGTACAATGAGCAGAATTGCCTTGTGTAGGGTGGCACAGTGGTTAGCACGGCTGCCTACGACACTGAGGACCCAGGTTCGATCCCGGCTCTGGGTCACTGTCCGTGTGGAGTTTGCACATTCTCCCCATGTTTGCGTGGGTTAGGGCAGCACGGTGGCACAGTGGTTAGCATTGCTGCCTCACGGTGCCGAGGTTCCATGTTCGATCCCGGCCCTGGGTCACTGTCCATGTGGAGTTTGCACATTCTCCCCGTGTCTGCGTGGGTTTCACCCCCACAACCCAAAGATGTGCAGGGCAGGTGAATTGGCCACGATAAATTGCCCTTTAATTGGAAAAATTAATTGGGTACACTAAATTTATTTTGAAAAGAAAATATATATAATTACTTTGTGTGTTGTCTGATTCTATTCTGCCATCAATGCTTAGAACCAGGGCAGCACGATGGCGCAATGGTTAGCACTGCTGCCTACGGCACCGAGGACCTGGGTTTGATCCCGGCTCCGGGTCATGTTCCGTGTGTGGTGTTTGCACATTCTCCCCGTGTCTGCGTGGGTTTCACCCCCACAACCCAAAGATGTGCAGGTTAGGTGGAATGGCCACGCTAAATTGCCCCTTAATTGGAAAAAAAAAGAAATGGATATTCTAAATTTACATTTTTAAAAAAATCAATGCTTAGAACCTCCTTCAAACTTGCACGGCTGACAGATGAGGGGATTTTGTATTGAGAACCCAGGTTGTCCAACCTGGCAATTTCCATGCCTTTAGTCGTCAGTTCCTGCTGTATCCAAGTCTGCCCTCCATTGTCCAAAGGTTTTCAAAGTTACACATTATTAGCAGCTTTCCGACGTGGATCACATTGCAAACCATCAAGTGGTGTTGTCGTCGCCTCCTTGGAAATAAAGACTTGCATTTATATTGCCCCTTTCATGACCTCGGGACATCCTCAAAGTGCTTTTCTCAGCAGCATTCTGTGGTGTCGTCATCACTGTAATCTAGTTGTTCATCAGGGCTCCTCTGTAGTCTCTCTGGTTAACATTCCACGTGAGCGCTGTCATTTTTTCATTGCAATTGTGCTCAGTTCTTTCCAGCTAAGCTGCCACAATTACTGTGCACCGAAACAAATTCTAATTGAAGGACCCCCAACCCCAACATCTTCTGAGAATGGGCAATGGTCCCGAATCGGGTCTTGTACCACAGACAGTGGATCATTCAGGTAGATTTGCCATCCTCACAAACGGCGAAGTAGCACACCCGGTTATCGGAGTGATAACCCACATTGCAAGGTGCCCTGCCACTTCCTAGGACGAGAAAAATCTAATCTCATGTAAGCAAAGTCAAAGCATTAAACTGTTCCTAATCTTCCAAACAGTCGAGGAAAATCCAACGTCCAGCAAATTGTGCAAGACAAACTCAACATAGCAACAGCTGACCGTTCTGTCCCAACCATCGTTTCTAAAAACGTAACGGTGATATCCTGAGGTGGTGTAAAAATAGACAACGCCAGTCTTCCCCCATGCCCCCATCAAAAAAACCTTTCTCTCCACCAATCTCGAGTGAAAAGTTCTTTTCATCCCAGCATCCCCACCGTCTCGAAACTCCACTGGTTCACTACTCCCCAAAAGGTCAGTCAGGGGCAGCATGGTGGCTCAGTGGGTTAGCCCTGATGCCTCACGGCGCCGAGGCCCCAGGTTCGATCCCAGCTCTGGGTCACTGTCCGTGAGGAGTTTGCACATTCTCCCCGTGCTTGCGTGGGTTTCACACCCACAATCCAAAAGATGTGCAGGCTAGGTGGATTGGCCAGGCTAGATTGCCCCTTAATTGAAAAAAATGAATTGGGTATTTTAAATTTATAAAATAAAATGGTCTGTCAGAAAACTCACATCCTAGATTTCAAATTACTTGACCCACTTCAACAGTGTCCTCGTGTCTCTGCTTGCCCCTTCATGCTTCTAACCCTGAATCTCCTCTCCACACCATCAATGATGGCTGCTTGCTTAGCTATTACGTACCGACACAAGGGATGCTCTCATCTCATTTCTTCTCCTTTGCCACTGCCTTCTCTCGATTCAAAACTCTCCTCAACTCCCTTCTCTTCCACCTTAGCTCCCTATCAGAGCGTTTCCCATATCTCCCCCACTTCCCGCTTTCCCATGCTTGGTGGCTGCCACATTCCCTCCCACCCTAAACGTTCATACGCCCCAAAAACTGGTACCCTGGCACTGTATAAATTACAAGCTGCAGTTTGAATTTTGTTGTAAATTTAGAGTACCCAATTATGTTTTCTTCCAATTAAGGGGCAATTTAGCGTAACCAATCGACCTACCCTGCACATCTTTGGGTTGTGGGGGTGAAACCCACGCAAACACGGGGAGAATGTGCAAACTCCACACGGACAGTGACCCAGGGCCGGGATTCGTAGCCAGGTCCTCAGTTCTGCAGTCCCAGTGCTAACCATTGCGCCACCGTGCTGCCCTGAATTTTTAACTCCCATCCAGAGGGGCTGGTTTAGCACAGGGCTAAATCGCTGGCTTTGAAAGCAGACCAGGGCAGGCCAGCAGCACGGTTCAATTCCCGTACCAGCCTCCCCGAACAGGCGCCGGAATGTGGCGACGAGGGGCTTTTCACAGTAACTTCATTTGAAGCCTACTTGTGACAATGAGCGATTTTCATTTCATTTTCATTTCATTTTACATTTCATTCAGGGGAAGAGAGTCATAAGGATCTGTAGAGTGGAAAAGGTGCGAGAGTGGCTCTTGCAAGGAGCTACAAAGGTAGATTCTGTAAAGTCAAACTTGAGAATAGCTTCTGTCTAAGCGGCTCGAGAAAATAAAAAACTTTGTTGCCGGGACTGAAACTTAATTAACCTTACTGGGAATTCCATAGAGCTCATGATTTTACAGGCAATTTTAACCTTGGCAGGAGTGTGCAAACATTCCCATAAATCCCTACATATATATGGGCTTTCATAAATCCAAACTTTTCCACTTAACGTTTTTTTCAACTTGAAACACAAGTGTTATATTTTTCTGGCAATCTCACCGAGCAGCAGCTTCTTCACAGAGATTTATCAGCTTCCACAGCTGCTTGTCAGCAAGGGGCAAGGAAGGAAATTCTAACAAGCTCCTGGTCGGTGCATCACGACATCTCGAGAGGGCCTGTGATCTCTTCTACAACAAACAAATGCTAATTCCAGGAAATCCAGCTGTGAAACAGAACCCGCTCAGATAACTTCCAAAAGCTGCCAATGTCCAACACTGACCAATCACAGGGGAGAACAGGTTCAGACAGAACACACACACACACACACACACACACAAAGGAAGTGCAAGGTTTAAGAAGTTCACGAAACACCATCTCAAATTAAGCCAAAATAGGAAAGCAGATTATTATTTGAATGGGGTGTAAATTGAGAGAGATGGATACTTTGTGTCCGTCATGCATCAGTCGCTGAAAATAAGCACGCAGGTACAGCAGGCAGTAATGAAGGCAACTGGTATGTTGGCTTTCACAGCGAGAGGATTTGAGTGTTTAATCTTTCATTAGTGTCACAAGTAGGCTTACATACCGAACAGGCGCCGGAATGTGGGGACTCGGGGATTTTCACAGTAACTTCATTGCAGTGTTAATGTAAGCCTTCTTGTGACACTAATAAAGATTCTTATTATATATTAATACTGCAATGAAGTCACTGTGAAAATCTAGGAATAGGAATGTTCTACTACAATTGAATAGGGCCTTGGTGAGGTCACAGCTGGAGTATTGTGTGCAGTTTTGGTCTCCTTATCTGAGGAAGGATGTTCTTGCTATGGAGGGAGTGCAGCGAAGGTTTAACAGGTTGAAAAACAAGTCATTTGAAGCGAGACTAAATCGGTTAGGATTATACTCATTGGAGTTTAGAAGAGCAAGAGGAGATCTCATAGAAACTTAAAAAACTCCAACAGGATTAGACTGGGTAGATTCAGAAAGAACGTTCCGGATGGTAGGGGAGACCAGTACGAGGGGTCATAGTTTGAGGATAAGGGGTAAACCTTTTCGGACTGAAGTGAGGAGAAATGTCTTCACCCAGAGAGTCGTGAATCTGTGGAATTCACTCCCACAGAAAGTAGTTGAGCCGAAAACACTGTGTGATTTCAAAAAGGAACTAGATATAGCTCTTGGGGCTAAAGGGATCAAGAGATATTGGGGGGGGGGAGGCAGGATTAACGTGACGATCATAATGAATGGTGGAGAGGGTTGGAAGGGCCGATTGGCCTCCTCCTGCTTCTGTTTTGTTTGTATGTTTCGATGTAAGCCGTGCAAGCTCCTCATTTGTTCAGGGAAACTTTGAAGGAAGTTGTCCCGCATTCCTCAAATCCAATCCATGGATTAGCAAAGCCAGCCTCTTTGACAGGCCCAGGTTTAGGATCTATAACATAAAATTGTCTAACACCCCCCTCCCCCCCCCCCCCCACCCCACTCCTCATGTTTCCCAATGGTGGGGGTGGCTCATCATTGGTTGGTGGCAGGATCTTCCAGATTTGCGTGATTCGCCCATCCCACCGGGGAACCTGCTGCAGGGGGGGGAGGGGTGGGAGGGGGGTCACCTTTGAAAGGACCAGGAGATCCCACCGGCGGGAACCACCAGAAAACCCCGCTCTTTGTTTCATGGGTCTTGTACATGTGCCCCATGGTGTCCCAGGTGAAGGGGGGACCCGCTTGGGGGGGGGGGGGGGGGGGGGGGGGGGCAGGTTGATTGGTGAGGGAGAGACAACCAAGCTGGGAGTCTCCGTTGCGAGTCCATCCCGCTACCACTGCTAGTGAAGACAGGGGGCACGATTCTCCAATCGCGCCGTCGTGAACGCCGTTGTATTTCACGATGGTGCGAAACGGGCGTGGGCAGTAGGGATTCTCTCCCCGACTGGGGGCTAGCATGGCGCTGCAGCGGTTCACGCCGCTCCAGCCTTACTTCCTGGTGCACGCTGGGCACGGCGCCAACCCCGCGCATGGGCAGTGGTGACGCGCCAACCCGCACATGCGCGGTGGCCTGACTGAACGCTCCGGCCTGACACAACATCGCATGGGGGTTCTCGGGCCGGACGCGGGAGTGGGGGAGAGGCCGGCCCGCCGATCGTGGGCCCGACCCCATTGGAGTCCCCCCCCAGGTAAATGAGCGCTTTCCCCCGTCCCACAGGCTGCCCCCCGACCCTACGCGCAGAGTTCCCGCCGGCTGCGAGCAGGGGTGAACGGCGTCGGCGGGACTCTGCCGTTTCCACGCGGCCGCTTGGTCCATCAAGGCCGGAGAATCGGCGGCCCGGCCGCGGACAGCGGTCCGCAACCGGCGCCGCACCAAACCTGCCGGCGCAAATGGCGGCGATACTCCACTCCTGGTAGAATCGCCTGCCGACGTTGGACAGTCGCCGCGGGAAAAAATGGCGCAGACGGCGATTCTCCCACATGGAGGGGCATGGGAGATTCCTGCCCAGGAAATTTGGCGCTGAGCTAAGTCTCCATTCGCTGCCGAGAACGGACGGAGAATGCCGCTTTGAATTCTGTCCGCAGCGTATGAATGTTTGGGGTGGGATAGAATCCCGTGAATGGCCAGAGAATTCCGCCATTACAGTCCATGCCATTATTTCAAATAATTTACTTGTATCTCAAGCTATTGACGCTTAGAACTCATGGGGTGGGATTCTCTGCCCGCCATGCCACATTTCTTTTTTTTAATAAACATTTTATTAAGGTATTTTTGGTATTATAACAACAACACAATAAACAATTTACATGAAACTATAAACATAGTGCAAAAGCCGTCTCCCTCCCTGACAGGTCCCACCTTTATTAACCCCCTACTCTGAGCTAAACTACATCCCCCCCCCCCCCACCTTCTGCTGACGATTAATTCTCCGTGAAGAAGTCGATGAACGGCTGCCACCTCCGGGCGAACCCTAACAATGACCCTCTCAACGCAAACTTGATTTTCTCCAAACAGAGAAATCTACCCATGTCCGATAGCTAGGTCTCTGAGTCCCTGAGAGGGCTTTGAGTCCCTCCATGCTAATAGTATCCGTCTCCGGGCTACCAGGGAAGCAAAGGCCAGAACGTCTGCCTCTTTCTCCTCCTGGATTGCCGGGTCTTCCGACACCCCGAAAATCGCCACCTCTAGACTCAGCGCCACCCTTGTTTTTAACACTGTGGACACAACACCTACAAACCCCTCCCAAAATCCCCTCAGCTTCGGACATGCCCAGAACATGTGGACGTGGTTCGCTGGTCCTCCCACACATTTTGCACACCTGTCTTCCACCCCAAAGAATCTGCTCATCCAGGTCACTGTCATGTGAGCCCAGTGAACGACCTTGAATTGTATCAGGCTGCGCCTGGCACATGTTGCGGACGCGTTGACTCTACTCAACGCGTCCGCCCATAGACCATCCTCCATCTCTCCTCCCAGCTCCTCCTCCCACTTGCGCTTCAGCTCCTCAGTCTGTGTCTCCTCTGACCCCATAAGCTCCTTATAAATGCCAGAGACGCTCCCTTCTCCTACCCATCCTCTGGAAACTACCCTGACCTGAATCCCCCTCAGCGGTAGGAGTGGGAAGGTTGACACCTGTTTACGTAGGAAGTCCCGCACCTGCAGATACCTGAATTTGTTTCCCCTCACCAATCCAAACTTCTCCTCCAGCGCCCTCAAACCCGGAAAGCTCCCCTCTATAAACATATCCCCCATCCTCTCAATCCCTGTTCTCCGCCATATCCGGAACCCCCCATCCATACTTCCCGGGGCAAACCAGTGATTATTACAGATTGGGGACCAGACCGATGCTCCCTCTGCTCCCACATGTCTCCTCCATTGCCCCCAGACTCTCAGGGCCGCCACCACCACATGGCTGGCGGAGTACCGTGCTGGCGGGAACGGCAGAGGCGCAGTTACCAATGCCCCCAAACTGGTGCCCTTGCATGAAGCTCGCCTCCATACACTGCCATGCCGACCCCTCCCCCACCACCCACTTCCTGATCATGACTATGTTCGCCGCCCAGTAATAGTTACTAAAATTTGGCAGCGCCAGCCCACCCTCTCCCCGATTCCGCTCAAGCATTACCTTCCTTACCCATGGGGTCTTGCCCGCTCAAACAAAGCCAGAGATCATTTTGTTGACCCGTTTAAAAAAGGACCGCGGAATAAAGATTGGGAGACATTGAAACACAAACAGTAATCTCGGGAGGACCGTCATCTTCACCGTCTGCACCCTCCCAGCTAATAAAGCCCCGCCCAAATCCGAACCGTCCCAGTACCCCCCACAGATAATCCCATTCTACCCGATCAAAAGCCTTTTCTGCATCCATTGCGATCACTACCTCAACCTCCCTACCTTCCGGGGGCATCATGATCGCATTTAACAACCTTCTTACATTGGCCACCAACTGCCTACCCTTAACAAACCCCGTCTGGTCCTCCCCAATAACGTCCGGAACATAATCCTCAATCCTGGAGGACAATATTTTGGCCAGCAGTTTGGCTTCCATATTCAACAAGGAGATCGGCCTGTAGGACCCACACAGCTCCGGGTTCTTGTCCCGCTTCAGAATCAGCGAAATCGTGGCCTGTGACATCGTCGGGGGCAGCACCCCTCCTTCGCCTTGCCTCACTGAACATCCTCATCAACACCGGCCCCAATATCCCAGAGAACGTTTTATAAAACGTCACTGGGTACCCGTCCGGCCCCGGGCTTTACCCGCCTGCATGGCCTTCAGACCCTCCACTATCTCTTCCAACCCGATCGGGGCCCCCGGCCCTTCTATCAGCTCCCCGTCTACCTTTGGGAAATTCAGCCCCCACAAGAAGTGCCTCATCCCGTCCGGCCCCTTAGGGGGTTCCGACCTATACAGCCTACTGTAGAAATTCCTAAACGCCTCATTCACCCCTGCTGAATCTCCAACCAGGTTCCCATCTCCGTCATTTACTGTCCCTATCTCCCTGGCTGCCTCCCTCTTTCTAAGCTGCTGTGCAAGCATTCTGCTGGCCTTCTCTCTGTGCTCACAGATCGCCCCCCTTGCCTTTCTCATCTGCTTCACCGCCCTACCTGTGGTTAACAAGCTGAACTCCGCCTGTAGCCTCCGTCGTTCCCTTAAAAGCTCTGCCTCTGGGGTCTCCGCATACCAGCTATCGATCTGTAGTATCTCCTTAACAAGTCAGTCCTTCTCTGCCTGTCCACCTTCTCCCTATGAGGCCCATATCGAGATCAGCTCCCCTCTGACCACCGCCTTCAGTGTTTTCGAGACACCGCTGCTGAAATTTCCCCCGTGTCGTTGACCTGCAGGTAGTTCTGAATACATTTCCTCAGCCGCTCGCACACCCCTTGGTCAGCCAAAAGTCCCACATCTAACCTCCAGTGTGGGCGCTGGTTACTGGCGCAGGTCAACCCAGTGCGGAGCATGGTCTGAGATTGTGATTGCCGAGTACCCCGTGTCCACCACCCCTGCCAGTAAGGCCCTGCTCAAAATGGAAGAAATCGATCTGAGAGTACACTTTATGCACATGTGAGTAGAAGGAGAACTCCTTCACCCTCGGCTGCCCAAATGTCCATGGATCCACCCCTCACCCCCATCTGCTCCATGAATCCTTTTAGTTCCTTTGCCATTGCTGGCACCCTTCCCGTTTTCGAGCTTGACCGGTCCAAGCCAGGGTCAATAACTGTGTTGAAGTCCCCTCCCATGACCAACCTGTGCGAGTCCAGGTCCGGTATTTTCCCCAGCATCCTCTTTATAAACTCCACATCATCCCAATTTGGCGCACACACATTTACTAATCATGCCACATTTCTGCCCCGACCGAATGGTGGGATTCTCCCGTACGCCGTCGGGAAACACCCTGGCGCTGGCAAAACGGAGAATCATGTCACCAGTGAATCCCTGCCTTGGTGTCTGATTCAGGATTTGACCATTAATAATTCCATAACATCAAGAGTCCTCCTGGCTAAATTCAAATAGGCCTACCTAGCAGCTAGGAAATGTAGAAATAATGGAGGTTTAGCAGCCTGGGATTTGAGGGCCACCTGACCAGTTTTGGGAGGCTTCTCATAGCCCAAGTGTCACAGGTTGGACATGCCCGCTGTACTGCATCTGCCTTTGGAGAAGTGGAGGAGGAGGAGGACCACCAATGTGTGGCTCCCAACCTCCTCACCCCATACCACAACTCTCCCCCTGCAAAGGTAGCAGCGCTGCTGGGGCCAAACAGGGTGGGAGCAGCTCCCATTCTTGGATGCAAGTGGGCTGAGGCTTCTGGTGCAGATCTGTAACACTGGGCTTGGAGCACCTTTGCTAACCGGAAGCAAGAGTTACAACAGCCACACATGCAGCAATGCATGGATGCACTTCGGATGGTTTATAGGGAAATGAGATGCCAGAGCATTGCTGGTTCAATGGAAGCCACAGCAGAATTCTCATGTGAAGATACAAGTAATCTCAGCACTCAAAGGAAAGTAATATAAACACCTTCACATCCTTCCGTAAATAATGAGGTTTACCATTATAATCATTTCCTGTATAGCCATTGTCCAAAATGGTTCATCCTTTCCTATCTTTCTAACAGTTTATGTCCCCTCGAGCCTCTCTCAGGGCAAAGCACTAGCTTTCGGAGCGTAGCTCCTTCATCAGGTGAGTGAAGAGGTAGGTTACACAAACACATATATAGATAAAGCTATGGTTTTTCAGATGAGGCCTTCAACCGTCCGGCCTCTCAGTTGAATGTAAGTGATCCCATTGCATGATTTTGAAGGAGAGCAGGGTAGTTAGTGGGGCAGCACAGTGGTTCGCACCGTTGCTTCACAGCGCCAGGTTCGATTCCCGCCTGGGGCCACTGTCTGGGCAGAGTCTGCCCGTCCTCCCCGTGCTGTTAGGTAATTTGGACATTCTGAATTCTCCCTGTGTAACCAAACAGGTGCCGGAATGTGGCGACTAGGGGCTTTTCACAGTAACTTCATTGCAGTGTTAATGTAAACCCTACTTGTGACACTAATAAAGATTATTATTATCCCTAGCATCCTGGCTGATATTCATCCCTCGACCAGCATCACTAAAATAGAGTCATTATCACGTTGCTGTTTGAGGGAGTTTGCTGTGCGTCTCCTACACTTCCCTGCATTGGCTACACTTCAAAAAAATAGGAAATCAAAAGTGCATTTGGACACCCTGAGGTCTCGAGCGGCATTCTATGAAACGACAATCTTTCAGACAGGTGGTCCCAGCATAAAAAGTGTACCTCTGCCAACTGAGCCTACGGGATAAATATTTCAAAAGGGAGCACCACCTTAGATCACGGAGAGACGTGTAACAACTCCTTTACTGTAAAACCCATGTATGACTGCTTTCTCCAATCCATGCAGAGTGGTGAGCAGAATCATTGCGTGTCGCAAATTAAAAACATTACCCAATGGTTTTAAGGGCTCTAAACATTTAAGCGAGGCACCATAAGACTACTTAATGTGGTCATAAAAAGCTCACCATTCATTAAAATTCTCCCCGCTTTGAATTGCGCAGATCTAATGAAAAGAGAGAGAGATAAACGCATGGATATGTTGATGGTATGAGGTGAATAAGAATGGGAGGAGCCGGTGGACCTGTTTGGCCAAATATTGGGACTACGCAAGTTGGATTTCAAAGAATTTTAATGAGGAACTTGAAATCAGAGATTAAAGAAACAATGCAACAGACAAGCCACTTCTGATAAGGCAAGTATCTGCAGATCCTTTGGGCTAAATTTCCTCTGCGGTGTCTGGGAGAAACAAGGCACTCCATTGAATAAAGTTGCTGACCTGAAAGCTGGGCTTGAAAGAACACGGTTCTCAAATGCAGTCATTACAAACAAAAATAAAGAGTTTGGCTTCCCTTGGAGTGCACAATGGCAAGGTTCATCCAACACTTTCAATTCTCCTGCCTTGAGAAAAGGTTGAAATGGCTGGGGAGGAGGGTGGGGGAGCTAGCTTACTGTAAAGTTTGAACACCCTGCAGCAAACGATCACCACAAAGAAGCCTCTCTAACACGGTAATGGCCAACCAACAAATTGAAAGCCAACGGTCATCAAATGGAGCTGGGCGGGAAGGGTAGATTGGGCACGTCCTCGCTTTTTCCAACAGCGTTCTCGATGGATAAGTAGCCTGGGCCAGGGGAGATGAGGGTGGGGGTGGGGCGGGGGGAAGGTTTCAATATAGATAGGGCCTTCAGAGACCCCTGCATCGAATCCAGAGGTGTCTGAACAGGGGTGGTGGTGGGGTGGGGGGGGAGGGGACTGGGATGGGAAGAAACCCAGCGCCATTATCCTTCACCTTGATTAATATAGAAAATAAGCAGCATCCATTGAAAGAAATGCGGGATGTAAGACAAAAGGCACCACTCGCGAACACACAACCAACACACACAAAGATTCACACAGGGGTGCCCCAGCTCTAGCATTCAGCATCGTCTCGGTTCCCACACACTTAACCAGTGGCGAGAAAAGCAGGCTTTTCAAAAGAGAGTGAGCCCGTAATAAATGTTAAAAAGACACAGGCCAATGTGTCGATAGTAACGGTATTTGTGGCCACTCAATAATTGGGACTGTTTTGACCCTCTATCTATAATAACGCATTTAATGCAGAACAGGTAGCGGACCTGCTCTCTCCGAGAACTAGGAGAGACACATTAACACTGCCTCAAATGGTGAACTGCCTTTTTCAATGTGGCTCATCCACATCAATTTTGAATAGTTATGTTAATTTGAACTGGTTTCGTTTGTGACCTGGGAAACAGGATTCTGCGGTGTAAATGTTGGGAGCCAGCTCGTGTGGAAGTCACACCAGCATTAACAACACGGATGGTTTAGGCAAACCCCTGCTAGATTCGTAGTTTAAGATTGGAGATCAAGACTGATGAATGTTCCCTCGTCTCTGGCTAAAAGCGCCCCCTCCTATATTACCATCGAACAGGGCAGACAGCCACACACAGAGAACAAATACACAGGACAGGAACAGACAGACGGACACACAGCTGCCTCTTCCTTTTAGGATTCTCAGATAACAAATGAATCACTGAATACCTCGAACGTTATTAACATTGAAGGTAAAACCCTGGAGGAAGCTATCATGTCTCTACTAAACATTGTCAGTAAATAGATTCAGTTGTTCTGCCAAGTGCTGCCTGTGCAGCCTTTGATGTATCTGCGCGAGTACAGTATACCTGCAGGGCCAGGCTGTTCAAAACTCAACACCTGTCCATGCTTTTGATCTTGCCCAATTTGAAAGCACCAGTACTTTTTGCCTTCGTCGTATATATGATGTACTGTATCAGATTGCTGCTCTGCAGATGGATGAATACCCAAGGCTTTTCTGAATGGGAAGGTGCCCATATCACTGCTTCGTGGTGCTTCCAATGGCCGCAGGGTAGTGTTTAGCACTGTGGTTTCACAGCGCCAGGGTCCCAGGTTCGAATCCAAGCTTGTGTCACTGTCTGTGAGGAGTCAGCACGTTCTCCCCGTGTCTGCGTGGGTTTCCTCCAGGTGCTCCAGTTTCTTCCCACATGTCCCGAAAGACGTGCATGTTAGGTGAATTGGACATTCTGAATTCTCCCTCAGTGTACCGGAATGTGGCGATTAGGGGCTTTTCACAGTAACTTCATTGCAGTGTTAATGTAAGCCTCCTTGTGACAATAAACATTCTTTTTTTTAAATAAATTTAGAGTACCCAATTAATCTTTTCCAATTAAGGGGCAATTTAGCTTGGCCAATCCACCTAGCATGCACATCTTTGGGTTGTGGGGGTGAAACCCACGCAAACACGGGGAGAATGTGCAAACTCCACACAGACAGTGACCCAGAGCCGGGATCGAACCTGGGACCTCGGCGCGGTGAGGCTGCAGGGCTAACCCACTGCGCCACCGTGCTACCGACAATAAAGATTCTTTATTGTCACAGGGAGGCACTAGTCAATGACAGGGGGAAATGCTGACATTATCTGTGGGCCAGTGTGCATCACCATGACAATCAGTAGGGTGATCTTTGTAAGGGCCAGTGCAGACTCGATGGGCCGAATGGCCTCCTTCTGCACTGTACATTCTATGATTCTATGATAAAGCTTGGCAACGACCACCAACACTGAAGACAACAACATACAACGGCATCTGATAGCCACCACATTACAACACTTGTGGCTGGACCTGCCTCTCCTGGATCGGTCTCTATACCCATCAGCAAAAAAGTGTACCATGTGAAACTACCCCCATCTCCAAGGGATTTGATTTGATGCATGTCTATCACCTCATGTAGATGCTAATGCAGTATCGATCCAAACTCATGCTCATTTATTACACTGCAGAATGAATGGGAACAGTTCAGAGTCCTGCAAGACTCAGGGGGCACGTTTATTGCAACCAAATAGCAAGAGTGTCCTCTCACATTCTCACCAATGCTGCTGCCTCCTGTTCAGCCACTTGCACCCTCTGGAAAGAGAAATTCCTCCAACTCCACAGTATCCTAACTCACACCAACCGCCATTCACCCCGTCGTCACTGTTCTCACTGACCTGGTGCAGGACACCTTGATTTCAAAACTTTTGTTCTTGCTTTCAAGTCCTTTCATAGGCCCATCCCGCCTTAATTTCCTCCAGTGCTCCCTCCCAGATCTCTGCCCTGCTCCCAATTCTGCTCTTGCGCGTATCCCTGATTTTCTTCGCTCCCCCGTTGCTGGCCGAGCTCAGTTGCCTAGGCCCCAAATTCTAGAATTCCTTCTCCAAACTTCTCCCACCTTTTATTCGCTCCATAAATCTACGGGCAGTATTTTCCAAAGTGGAGGCAGGTTTCATCGAGGCATCCAAGAGGGCATTCGATGATTAATTGAATAGAAACTGCCTCACGGCACCAAGGACCCAGGTTCGATCCTGACCCCGGGTCACTGTTCGTGTGGAGTTTGCACATTCTGCCCTGTGTCTGCGTGGGCCTCATCCTCACAACCCAAACAGGTGTGCAGGGTAGGTGGATTGGCCACGCTAAATTGCCCCTTAATTGGAAAAAAAATAATTGGGTACTCTTAAAAAAATTTTTTTAATTGAATCGAAACAATATTCAGGGGTATGGAAAAAGGCACGAGAATGGCACTAAGACAGAATGCTCGTTTGCAGAGCTAGCACAGATACGGATGGGCTAAATGGCCTCCTTGTGAGCCACAACAATTATGGGATTCACGTCATCATTTGGCGGGACGTTCAGCAATGAAAACCAAGGGTTGCACCAAAATTTTTTTTTAAAACACTTATTTCACTTGTATCAACTTCACAAAATGATTTAGACGCTCCAAATTTAACTGGTTCCACACTTGGTATTCTGCATTGACCAACTATAGATCAACAGACTGATTGAGCAGTCACCATTTTCAGACTGTCGGGAGGCCAAACCTCAAGAACTGTGACATGTAGGAACTTGCAGCGGTTGTTAAGGACACAGCATGTGCACAACAATAACATAACACGCTCACCAAATCTGGGATTCGTCCATCATTCCATATTTGGTCAAGAAGGTGTTGCGCTGCACAGTTAGGAACAATGGCAAGCATCGCTAGGGTAACAGCTAAAGAGTTTTTCTTGCCCGATTGCCACCCATCACATAATCGGACTTGCAGAAGAGATGCCCCTTCTGCAATGAGGTATTTGAGTCTTCAGTGAGCAGTGGGTTCAACAGTGCATTTCTGTAACCAATGCAGTTTACAGATCGAGGAAGAAAACAGTGGAACAGGGAAGAAAGAAGGTCAGAGAGAAAGAGGGGGGAACGGCCAGATTTAGGAAAGAGACAGAAAGGAAACGTAAGGAAACAAATCAAAAATTACATTTTTGAAAATCTCTCACAACAATTGACAGCATACAGGAATGAGATTGGGCAATTTAAATTGTTCCCTTTCTGGGTCAGAGATGTGGATTGGCATTACACTTACAATTATCACATGATTAAAAATGTACCTGCATCTTTTTGTGGCGAGTTTGACATATAAATCCAAGAGATTCTTAAAAATAATTGAGCGGGGAGTTGGGTCGGGGTGCTGTTTGTTGGAAGCAAATGGCGGAGTTGCACAAAATCGACCAGTAAGTTCTGGAGATTCACAACCCATGGAGCATGTCTTAATCTCCTGAGTTTGCTGGCTTAGATGCTCATTAATAACAGCATGCATTGTTAACACGGTGTTGTTTTTCTAGTGAAATCCAGCACGTGGCATTTCACCCAGTAAACTTCCAAGAAGGGCATCACAGGAAAGGCCAATCTTGTTCTCATCCTGGAGCATCCTGGAGGAGGACTGAGTTGTGATCAGGACTGGGAATCCTGACTGTTTTCCCTTCCCTTCAATATCTGAGCCTCATGAAGGCAGGGTTCATACCGTGACTGAATTGCCGGTTTGGCTGAGATCAATTAATTGACACAGCACTGAAGAGGTTTTTGGTCCTTTTCCACTTCTGTTATTATTCACCGAACCATCAGGGAGCTAAAATAGTATTTGTTTTAACCCAGATACGTCTGCTAGTCTAGTTAAGAACGTCGATATTAGCTGGGAACCCTATATTTGGCTTACAGGTCCCACTCCGATCACAGTAAATCTTTCTACAGCAGGAACAGGTTTTTCTTCATAAACAGCATGCAAAGCATTGAAATTCATTCTATAATCTAAGCTTGCATCCAGCACAGATGTTAATAAGATTTGGACCCAACATGTTGAAGACTTGAGTTAGTAACTGGCAGCGTTACATCATCACAACCCATCGAGTGTACGTGCATGATAGAAATGCAAACAAAGCTGTATAAAGCATTACCTAGAATTTACAGCACCAAAACAGACCATTCGGCCCAAATCATCTATGCCAGTGTTTGTGCTCCACAGGAGCATCCTCCCACCCCTCTTCATCTAACCATATCAACCCTCATGTATTTATCTAGCTTTCCTTCAACTGCAATTCACGCCACGTGGTACCGAGTTCCCCATTCTTTTTTTAAATAAATCTAGAGTACCCCAATTATTTCTTCTCCAATTAAGGGACAATTTAGCGCGGCCAATTCACCTACCCTGCACATCTTTGGGTTGTGGGGGTGAGACCCACGCAGACACGGGGGAGAATGTGCAAACTCCACACGGTCAGTGACCCAGGGCCGGGATTCTAACCGGAGTCCTCAGAGCCCGAGTTCCCCATTCTGATCACTCCCTTACAGGATTTATAAATGCCGATATATATTTAGAAATGGTGGAACTGGATTTCCCAACAGTGCAGGAGATCATTCGACCCATCGAGTTGATGTTGATATGGGAATGTCTTCTCTATGTCTACCCTGGCGATCATTTGAAAGGCCTATATTCGGCCACCCCTTAGCCTGCCCTATTGTTGGCGAGGGAGAGAAAAAGAGCCTCGTGCTGTTCAGTCCTTCCTGAGCTTTATCATCTCGCTGTTCTGGGAACATCCTGGTTAACCTTTCCTTTGCAACCTTCTCCAGCGCCTCCGCTTGCTGAGAACTCCTTCAATAGCTCAAGGAGCAAACAGTGAGCAGTGAGCCAATCGGACCAAGGAAGCTGGGGTGTTACCCTGGCGCCCATGTCAACATGCAGGCCTTGATCCATTCCGAGCACCGTCTATGTTTGGTCACGCATTGAAAGAACTGCCTGCACACAACAACAATCTTTCAGAAGGAAGACTAGGTTGGGCACAGGGAAAGCCAGCTGACAGAACTTTCAGCGCACCTCTGTTTGATATTCGAGCTCAATTCAAACATGTTTTGGGCAATCCCATTGCTTTCATTCAGGGTTGAGATGAGGAGGAATTTCGTCACACTGGGTGGCGGATCTATGGAATTCTCTACCTCAGGGGCTGTGGTAGCTCAGTCAGTGAGCATGCTCAAAGTGTGATGGTGGGCAGTACAGTAGCACAGTGGTTAGCACAGTTGCTTGGCAGCTCCAGAGTCCCAGGTTCAATTCCTGGCTTGGGCCACTGTCTGGGTGGAGTCCGCACATTCTCCGTGTGTCCGGGTGCCCCGGTTTCCTCCCACAGTCCAAAGATGTGCAGGTTAGGTGGATTGGCCATGATAAATTGCCCTTAGTGTCCAAAAAACAAAAAAGGTTAGGTGGGGTTACAAGGATTAAGGTGGAGATAGGGTGTTCTTTCCAAGGGCCGGTGAAGGCTCGATGGGCCGAGTGGCCTCCTTCTGCACTGAAAATTCTATGATTCTATTTCAAAATACTAACATCAAGGGATATGGAGATGGCATTGAGGTAGAAGACCGTCCATCAACGAGTAGTTGAAAGGCGAAGCGGACCCAAGAGGCTGACTGGCCTCGTCCTTTTCATATGTTCACCAGCCTGACATGTAGATCTCGGCAAATGATTATGAACTGGTAACATTATGCTTGCCGACACCAGCTTAAAATTACATTCAACTAACCTCCAGTTAGGTCTTCCAGCTAATTTTCCTGGTTTATCTGGAAGTCGCAGTCTGGGTTTCATGGATTATCATAGAATTTACAGTGCAGAAGGAGGCCATTCAGCCCATCGAGTCTGCACCAGCTCTTGGAAAGAGCAGCCTACCCAAATTCAACACCTCCACCCTATCCCCATAACCCAGTAACCCCACCCAACACGTTTGGACACTAAGGGCAATTTATCATGGCCAATCCACCTGGACTGTGGGAGGAAACCGGAGCACCCGGAGGAAACCCACGCACACATGGGGAGGATGTGCAGACTCCGCACAGACAGTGACCCAAGCCAGAATCGAACCTGGGACCCTGGAGCTGTGAAGCAATTGTGCTGTCCACAATGCTACCGTGCTGCCTGTGTTAATTAATCTGCCTCATTTAATGTATTTTTACTTTACTCCCAACCCCAACAATAGGGGGAAATGTGGAACTCTCACCCACTCGGAAGGGTTGTGGATGTTGTGACAATTGAAACTTTCCAGTCTAAGATACGGAAGGGTTTTATGTGACAGGGACGTCATCGAGGGATGGGTCAGCCATGATCTGAATTGTTTGGACTGAGGGGGGTCAGAATTTACTCCTGTTCCGATGTTCATTCAGCTCTCCACTCAGTTACCTTCTTTGCAGGCTATAAATTGAAGCTCGAGACAGGCAATCTTTACCCTGTGTGATGCTGTACGTCTCTCGTTGTCACATAGCGAACAGTCTCAACAATACTCAAGAAGCTCGACACCATGGAGGAGAAAGGAGCCCCGCTTGATTGGAACCACAACCACTACAGTCACCGACGGTGATGGCGGAGAGAGTGAATGTTGACTGTAGTGGTTGCGGTTCCAATCAAGCGGGGCTCCTTCCTGCACCATCCACAAGATGCCCTGCAGCAACTTACCGAGGCTCCTTCGACCGCACCTTCCAAACAGGTGACCTTCACCACCGAGAAGGGCAAGGGCGGAAAATGCATGGGAACACCGCCAGCTGCAAGTTCCCCTCCATGCTGACATGGGAAATACATCGCCATTCCTTCACGGAGGCTGGGTCAAAAACCAGGAAAGAGCTGTCTTATGAGGAAAGGGCACTTCCGGAAAGTAAGAGGTGACTTGACTGAAACCGTTAAGGGGGACGTGGAGAGGCCGTTTCCTCTTGTGGGAGAATCTAGAACTGGGGGGGGGCTCACTGTTTAAAAATAAGGGGTTGCGCATTTAACACGGAGATGAAGCAAATCGGTTTCTCTCAGGGGGTCGCGAGTCTTTAAAACCCTTTTCCTCAAAAGGCAGCGGAAGCGGGGTCGTTGAATATTTTTTACGGCAGAGCCAGATTCTTGATTAACAAGGGAGGTGGGGGGGCGGATTATCGAGGGGGTGGGGGGGTTAGACAGGAATGTGGGGTTGAGGTTACAATGAGATCAACTGTGATCTTATCGAACGACGGAGCAGGTTCGCGAGGCCGAGTGGCCCTCCTCCTGTTCCTAATTTGTATGTTTGTGTACACTTAAATCATACAAATCTCTGATCTCAGGGGCCAATATGATGAGTGTTCATGTGTTTTATTATCTTTTGGCGGGGGGAGACAATAAAGAACATCATCCAGACTTCCTCCTATTGGATGATATAGAGTGACTGCCGTGTAGACGAATTAGACAGAAAAGCAACTTCTTATGTGCAAGGCACTTGGGAAACATTGCTGACGTGTGTATTTTTGCTCCATATGTTTAGTGTTTGTTGGAGTCCCAGCAAACCCAGAGGATAAATCGAGCACAAATGGCCAAACTAGTTTCTCAAAGGAGTCTCATACTGCGCGCTTCATTCCAATATGAGATTCAGTCCCAACGCCAGGTTCACCCTGCCTTTACAATATCATCGGTACAGGGTATGGCGAGTCTTAGGAGAAAGGTTCTGTATCAATGAAGTCTTCCTCTTCCTGCTGAATCCTGTTGGAATGTGCCCGTGTCATCAATACTTCAGGATAAAGTAAATGAACTCCCGCACAATATCCATTGTGTGGGCACACACTAAGAGGAGTGGAGTTTCAACTTTGTGCCAATAAAGGGAAGTTTTACAAAATATCTCCAAAGCAAAAAATTCTGATTGCCTGTTTGGGGCTAACTGAGAGAGGTACCTACGCAATCCTTTCCAAGAACATACTCAGAATCTGGGTTAGATCGCAACTACATAACAAGTCACTCCTTAGCCCTTCCTCGCCCAACCCCCACAACATTACTTTCAACATCCAAATCATCCAAAGCATCCGTGGAGTTGTGTGGACATGCAAATCTTATCGGTTCAAAGGGCTGGGGGCAAACAAAATTCAAGTCTTAATCTTACATATCCTGCAAATATTCTGTGCTCTGCAAAAGAGCTGTGCGAGCTGCTATACATACACACACACACCTGTGCGTGTATGCACACATTCACACACCTGTGTGTGCATGCACACGCGCACACATATCCGTGCATGCATGCACACATTCACACACCTGTGCGTGCATGCACACGCCCATACGCACACACCCATACGCGCATGCACACATTCACACACCCATCCGCGCATTCATACACCTGTGCGCACATGAGCACATGCACACACCCATGCGCACAAGTACACACCACACCCCGCACATAGCCGTACGCACACACACACTGGTGCATGCACACACTCACGCATGCGCTTGTGCACACACTTGTGTGCGAATAAGCACCTGCACACACACCCGTGTGCACACACAGACCCAGGCGCACCTGGACACATTCACACACCCACGCACACATTCACATACCTGTCACACACCCGTTCACACATGCACTCACCGTGTGGACACGCACAACCTGTGCGCACATGCCCATATTCACACACCCGTGTGTGCATGCACACATTCACATACATGTGTGCGTGTGTGCATATTCACACACCTATGCACGCGTTCGCACATGCACACACCCGTGCACACACCCATACACACACGTACACACACCCATGCATACACCCATCCACACATGCACATACCCGTGCGTGTGCGTGCATTCATACATGCGTGTGCACACACCTGCACAGTGCGATCAGAACTGCAACTTTCGCGACTTGTGTGACATGCTTCTTTTTTTTCAGGAAGATTTCCAAGGCAACACCAAGAAATGTAAGACAGTAATGAGGCTTCACCAATTAAACTTTCACCATTTTCAAATCAAAAACGCGGAGCATCCAGATGAGAAACAATGCCTGAACTGCGAAAATCACCGTCCTCCCTCTGCCTCAACTACAATCCTTCCAAAAGCAGTCCAGATGTCTAACTTATCCCTTATTATTTCCAGCTGTGGGATTTCTGGAGCTCGTACTCTGGGAATACACCGTTCATTGAAAATTAACCAAACATGCCAGAATTAAAATCTTAAATGTCCAAGGAGGATGTCATGGCTTTCGCGGGGAATTAATCCCAAAGGACCGGCTTGAAACCATAACACCGGAAAAAAAAGAGAATTGGAAGTTATTACTCAGTTGCTAAGCATTTCCCTTGGGGCTTGTCCTCTGATCCTAAGATAACTGTGTCGTTTCTCTGCTGTACAAATCCAACTTTTAAAGGACACGTCAAACCCAAGGCTCCTGAGGCAAGAATCATATTTATTGCAGGAATAATAAGCTTGAATGAAGCACATGTCTGCACGGGAAGCTCTCTTGAAATAAACCCTGCTAATCCAACTAAAAATACTGTCCCAGCTTTATCAAAAATTAATTACAAACACAAGCCAACATTTTCTGTTCAGTGTACAGGCAGCTTTAGACTTCACAACATTCGAGTTATGACAAACGGCGCTTCTGAAGTTTCTAAATTGACACTGTTTTGACTTTACGACTCCGCTTTCGATTTTACAACTTTCACACGAGTGAACAGTCGATCTTTACCAGCTGTTACGTACAGACGTGTCTTTGGAAGTGGAGGAACTATTATATCATGGGGAATAGACAACTGTAAGGCAATCATACTGAAGCAAGACCTCACAAACTTAGCAATCTTCAGTGAAAATACGGTATTGGTTCAGGAACCAATCCGCCAGTTATAACATTGCTCCTCTGCGAAAACCGATTGCAACTTAGGACATTCCGATTTACGCCGCGGTTTTCAGGAACCAACCATGTCGTAAGTCCAAGGACTGTCAGTAGATGTTTTAAAACAATTGGTTGGGAATAGTCTCACTTTATATGCGGGCAGATTTGATAGTGGTTCCATTTCACGGCTATGGTGTACGGCCATTATTTTATGCCAATATTGCAATGGACTTTTGGAAACCCCCCCCCCATTGGGAGTGGAGGCAGGCTGAAATCTCACTTCCCAGGGTCCGCGCTGACATTGTTGAACAATTGGCTTTTCGACACTGAACCGCCTGAGTGGACTATCCGAGTGCATTAAGGGTACACCCCTTGGGTGACTTGGATTTAAGTTGCAGCTTTTAAAAATGGTTCATTGGACTGTTTTGATTTTTAAAATTTTTTTAGAGTACCCAATTAACTTTTTCCAATTTAACGGGCAATTTAGCCTGGCCAATCCACCTAGCCTGCACATCTTTGGGTTGTGGGGGCGAAACCCACACAGACACAGGGAGAATGTGCAAACTCCACACAGACAGAGACCCAGAATCGGGATCAAACCTGGGACCTCAGCGCCGTGAGGCAGCAGGGCTAACCCACTGCGCCACCGTGCTGCCCGACTGTTTTGATTAGACCGGACCCAAATCTGTTATCTTTTTCCTCAGTTGAAAGGAGTTGGAGAACCAGAAATGCCAATTATTTTTATGTATTTGCGGCTTCAACTTGATGACAGCCTAGTTTACAAAAAAAATGTTTCACTGCAACAATGCATGGTACTGATTAGACATCTGGAGCTTGATACTACGGTCCCTCTCTACATGGCCTTTCAATACTGTTCCACTAGAGGACTACTCAATACAAAGTTTTGGGATGAGGATGGCTATATTCCAATGCTCTTCCCACACCTAGTGGTGCTCTAAGCCGGGCAGACTTTCCATAGTTAGTTATTTCTGTAACAGGTCGCTGGTCTGCTGCAAGAGGCTTATGTTGCTTGAGGGGCGTCTCTCCACATCTCGCACTCTTACCGCCAGCCACTGCCGTGTTAGAACGATTTGCAGGTTGACAGGCTCCACGTGTTTGGTTACATTGTAGACACACCTTCCTGGGGTGGGACGTGCACCCCGAGCTTCTGGCTCAGAGGCTGGTACGTTACCCACTGCACCAGAAGATTGCTGGAAACAACAGGTTATTTACTCTTTCTTCTGCCCAGGTAGCATTGACCCATAGAGGGCATAGGACAAGTAACTTTGTTTATCTGCTTTTGTTCCCTATCCCCTTATAAAACAAACATTTATCATCTCACTCTTTGGGAGAATGAGTTTGATGATTATCCTACTGGTTTTGTAAAATAAATCCTTCCTGATCTCGCTCTCTAATTTTAACATTTTTCCCTCTTATTCTAGATTTCTCCACCAATTTCTGTGTCTACCTTATTTCATAGAATTTACAATGCTGTAGGAGGCCCTTCGGCCTATCGAGTCTGCACCGGCCCTTGGAAAGAGCACCCCACCCTAGCCCCGTAACCCCATTTAGTCTTTTTGGACACTAAGGGCAATTTAGCACAGCCAATCCACCTAGCTTCATGGGCAGCACGGTAGCATTGTGGGTCCCAGGTTCGATTCCCGGCTTGGGTCACTGTCTGTGCGGAGTTTGCACAATCTCCCCGTGCCGGTGTGGGTTTCCTCCGGGTGCTCCGGTTTCCTCCCACAGTCCAAAGATGTGCAGGTTAGGTGGATTGGCCATGATAAATTGCTTTTAGTGTCCAAAAAAGTAAGTGGGGGTTACTGAGTTACAGGGATGGGGTAGATACGTGGGCTCCAGTAGAGTGCTCTTTGTAAGGGCCGTTGCAGACTCGATGGGCCGAATGGCCTCCTTCTGCACTGTAAATTTTGTGAATATTCTAACCTGCACACCTTTGGACTGTAGGAGGAAACCGGAGCACCAGGAGGAAACCCACACAGACACGGGGAGAGCGTGCAGACTCTGCACAGACAGTGACCCAAGCCGGGAATCGAACCTGGGACCCTGGAGCTGTGAAGCAACAGTGCTAACCACTGTGCTGCTATCAAACACTTTATTATATCAAACATCTCAATTAGATCACCCATCAATCATCTAAATGCAAGGCACCACAACCCACATCTTTTTGCAACCTGTTGTCAGTTTAGCACTTTAAATCCTAGCATACACAATTCTTTTTTTTATTGTAAATTTAGAGTACCCAATTCATTTTTTCCAATTAAGGGGCAATTAAGCGTGGCCAATGCAAATCTTTGGGGTGTGGGGGCGAAACCCACGCAAACACGGGGAGAATGTGAAAACTCCACACGGACAGTGACCCAGAGCCGGGATCGAACCTGGGACCTCGGCGCCGTAAGGCTGCAGCACTAACCACTGTGCCACCGTGCTGCCCTGTACACAATTCTCATCAATTTGCACTGTACGCCATCCAAGGCCAGCACATCTTTACTAAGGTTTGGTGCTCAGATAGAAACGGACTCCCTCCATGTCTGTTAGCATGCCATGGAGCGCTGCTGCTACATACCTTGCACTTCCTTGCATTCGCCCGTCGCCTACCTCGTTTCCATCTGGCGGCGGAGGTCCTTGGTGACGGGATCTCCATGTGGGGGTCCATCCATTTACCAATATGTGGAATTAAAGATTAAGGGTGCGGCACACAGTAGTCCCATACTGTCATAGGATGCATCGGTTCATGGACTCCCAAGATGTCTGCGCTTTTTGTGGCCTTGTGGAGTCTGTGTACTACACAGAAATTGTTATAGACTAAGATGACCACAAGACGTGGGAGCAGAAACAGGTATTTCGGCCCATCAAGAGATCATATCTGCTATAATCCGCAACTCCACTTTCCCGCCTTATCCTTATTAAACTGGATTGCCGTACTGGTTTAAAATCTGTCTGTCTCAGCCTTGAACAATCTCAAGAACCTGCTCCTGGGCCTGGCCAAGTTGGTCATTAGCAGGTCCAGGCAGCAGGTGATCAAGGGGTTGTCCGGCCCGTTTGTCTGTCCCTCTACCACGGCTATGGTCCCAGATGGGCGTCCCCAGAACAGGAGCACTTGGTGTTTGCCGGCAGCATGGCAGCCTTCCGTGCCATGTAGCCACCACAAGGTTGGGTGCTTTCTCACCCCCGTAATCATGTGTTTTTAAATAAATTTGAAGTATCCAATTCATTTTTTCCAATTAAAGGGCAATTTAAAAAATATATAAATTTAAAGTACACAATTATTTTTTTTTCCAATTTTAGGGGCAATTTAGTGTGGCCAATCCACCTAGCCGGCACATCTTTGGGTTGTGGGGGCGAAACCCACGCAGACACGGGGAGAATGTGCAAACTCCACACGGACAGTGACCCAGAGCCGGGATCGAACCTGGGACCTCGGCGCCCTGAGGCAGCAGTGCTAACCCACTGCGCCACCGTGCTACCCAAAGAACAAACTCTTTATCCCCGATGCCTGTCACCTACCTCTCAACCGATTATCAACCATATCACAAGTTTACCTCCAATTCTGCGCACTCAAGACCATTGCTAATGCAGAATACAATATAGGTGGCAACCATTGACACACTTCTATCCAGCATGCTCGTCATAGAATCCCTACAATGCAGAAGGAAGCCATTTGGCCCATCGAGTCTGCACCGACCTTTGAAAAGAGCACCCTACCTAGGCCCATGCCCCCACCCTATCCCCGTAAACCAGTAACCCCACCTAACCTTTTGGACACTAAGGGGCAATTTAGCATGGCTAGTCCACCTAACCTGCACATCTTTGGACTGTGGGAGAAAACCGGAGCCTCAGGAGGAAACCCACGCAGACACGGGGAGAAAGTGCAAACTCCACACAGACAGTCACCCGAGAGCAGAAGTTCAACCCGGTTCCCTGGCGCAGTGAGGCAACAGTGCTAACCACTGTGCCACCGTGCCACCCATAAGTGACCTCAAAAGATTCAATTCGACGAGACAGGCCCTATTGATCACAATTCCATTCTCTCTTTGGTCAGCTCATACTCGGTCATGTGCCTAGTCACTCTGAACCCAGTAACTTCCCCACAACCGGGTGTTACATCTGAACAATGTGTCAGCAAGTTGAACCTAGGTTTCCACGGCCAATTTGGCCTGCGGTTCACTTACTCGCCATCTCATCAGGAAGCTGCACCAGTCTCCAATGAGCAATTGCTTTGTTGCAAGTCCAATGTATGCTGACCGCATGCGGTCTGACCAGGAACCTGGTCAATTTTTGGTCAAAGCAATGGGTCCAATTGTTCAGTGTGAGGTCCCATTCAGAGTCAGATAGCCACAGAACAAAGTGCACAAAGACTGAAATTTCATCGCCGATAATGCTCCAACTGTATTCCCCCCCTTCCCCCCCCCCCCCCCCCCCCCGGCCTTCCCAGCCCTAATTGTCTTTGATGTTCGTCGTGATACTATCTGGAAGAATGTGAAAACTGGGTTATTTAAGAATGAATAGCTGATTCATACAGTCACAAAACCCTTCTTGACTCACTCAGAATTTGAAGGAAAAAAAAAGGCACCAAAATGGATTTTGAGAATCACAGACAGATTTCAGAATTAATTTGGGCTTCAGAACACATCGAGACAAATCGCAATGCCTCCGCAAGATTTTTGCAAGTTTCAGACAGTTTTTAAAAATAAATTTACGAGTACCTAATTATTTTTTTTCCCCAATTAAGAGGCAATTTAGCATGGCCAAATCCACCTACCCTGCACGCCTTTTGGGTTGTGGGGGCGAAACCCACGCAGACAGGGGAAAAATGTACAATCTCCACACGGGCAGTCACCCAGGGCCGGGATTCGAATCCAGTCCTCAGCACCTTGGGTGACAGTGCTAACCACTGTGCCACCGTGCTGCCCAGGTTGCAGACAGTTGAAGGATTCTCCTTGTATGAGCCATTCACACAGCAAGTACTTGAGATGGTCATGAGACCCCATAAAGCGGCTTTAAGTCAATTCCAAATGAGGGTCGACAATATCACAATTCAATACGACACACTAGAAGGGGTGACTCCTGATCCATAGGAAAAGTAACAAGATTTATGTCTGGAATTAAATGACAAAATTGACCTGTATTTAGCTGCTATGTCGCTGGAAACATTCATTTAGCGCTTTAATAGAAAAGTTAACCTATCAATTGCAAAGTGATCAGCATCCAACTTTACTGGAGGCTAAGCGAATGTTTCAGGTCATCATTGCAAACCCAGTCTACGTATGTTGCTATGGCAACAGTTGTGGAAAGCTTTTATGATCGGCAGCCATCGTCATTTTACTGGTTAAAGCTTCTGTTAAAATGCCCTTCCAGGCCCGTTTTCAGGGGCCAGCTCCAAAACTCCCTGTTAACTGGGTGCCGGGGGAACTTCCAATGCAGCTAAAATATATCTGTTGCCCCCACCTCGCCCCCCCCCCCCCTCCCCCCCTACCCCTCCTCGCGTGAACATGTTCCATTGTGGGATTTGCTTCTACTTAAATCAGCAGGACTTGGTGGAGACGTCCATTGTTTTTCTTCTGACAGGGTGGAATGTCCTTGATCGGAAAATCGGAAAACTGAACACATCCAAAAACCACACTTTTTGTTTTTTGAACCTTGTTGACCTTTCAGCGCGGCGAGTCCAGTTGTCTGTCTGCACTGCTCACCTCATTATGGCGAACATGTCACAAATAAACTTTTTACAGGCGCCCTGTATTGATTATTCAGTGATGCATCGTACTTTTCCAGCCATTTGATTTACTTCAGACTACAGGTAGCCGAGGCGGAGGCTATTGTTTTTTTTAATTTGTAAATTTAGAGTATCCAATTAATTTTTCCAATTCAGGGGCACCTACCCTGCATATCTTTGGGTTCTGGGGGTGAGACCCATGCAGACACGGGAGAATGTGCAAACTCCACACGGACATTGACCCGGGCCAGGATCGAACCCGGATCCTCGGCACCGTGAGGCAGCAGTGCTAACCACTGTGCCACCGTGCTTCCCGGCAGAGGCTATTGTAATCTGAGTTTACACACGGTATCCAAAAATGATCTGAAATCCAAAATGCACATCGGTCCCGAGGGTTTCTGATAAAGGACACTCCTCGAATTGTATTTCCAAAACTCAGCACCTCACAGAACACACTTCAGGGGCAATGGCAATACCATTTCACTGGAACTGGGAGTCCTTCAGCACCGTATCCAATTGCCAATCTCTAAACATGGGCCTACAGTCAGGCTAGCAGTCGTCAGGACGATTATTGCGCACCAGACCCCAAATCTGTCCAAACCAGGCAGGCCCTTGGAAAGGGTTCCAGGAAAGGGTTCACTGAAAGACCAGATCTGATTTTCCTTCACCCCATGCCAGATTCACGGGTTTCCACATCCTATCCTCCCAAGTCAACCCCCCAGCCGAATAAACAGCTCATTCGAACCCACTAGGAACTCAGAACAATGAATACGGGGCTGGTTTAGCTCACTGGGCTAAATCGCTGGCTTTTAAAGCAGACCAAGCAGGCCAGCAGCACGGTTCGATTCCCGTACCAGCCTCCCCGGACAGGCGCCGGAATGTGGCGACTAGGGGCTTTTCACAGTAACTTCATTGAAGCCTACTCGTGACAATAAGTGATTTTCATTTTCATTTATCAAAAAAGCCGGCTATCAGAAGCCGCATGTTTTAATCACAGCGATGTCCCTCAGCCGCAAAGCTCGATAAAAGCAAATTACTGCAGATTCTGGAATCTGAAAACAAAATAGAAAATCCTGTAAAATCTCAGTAGGTCTGGCAGCACAGTAGCACAGTGTTTAGCACTGTTGCATCACAGCTCCAGGGTCGCAGGTTCGATTCCCGGCTTGGGTCACTGTCTGTGCGGAGTCTGCACGTTCTCCCCGTGTCTGCTCGGGTTTCCTCCGGGCGCTCCGGTTTCCTCCCACAAGTCCCGAAAGACATGCTTGTTAGGTGAATTGGACATTCTGAATTCTCCCTCTGTGTACCCGAACAGGCGCCGGAATGTGGCGACTAGGGGCTTTTCACAGTAACTTCATTGCAGTGTTAACGTAAACTGACTTGTGACAATAAAGATTATTATTAGCATCTGGAAGGAGACAAAAGAGCTAACGTTTCAAATCCAGATGACATTTTGTCAAAACTAAGACACAGAAAGTGGGAGAGCTCGATATTGATTTAAACAGGGCAGATTTACTTTCCATCTTTAAAACATGGTTGGAAACATTCATAAAATAGTTTAGGTTTACTTTCCTCTGGATCCAGGATAGCTTTCCCAAATATTTGACAGCAAAGTGGAGAGGATAAAAAAAGGTAATGTCCGTATAACAGGGGCACCATTTAACAGAAAAGAAAGAGTCCTGTTTTGAGCGCATTTAGAACAGTGACTCTCGGTACGTGCATCGCCGAAAACAACCCACTATTAAACAGGACTCTTTTTTAATCCGAGCCCCGCACTTCCAGTGAGGAGAGAGACTGTGAACTGGTCCCGGGATATATAAAAAGTTCCCTTTCTGGCTCCCAGTTGGGCCATTGCTTTGGAAACAACTTCAGAGAAAGTGGGTGCGGCGAGACAGCCAGAGGCTGCATATTTTTATTAATCAAGTCAAACACTCAACTCGCAGGGGAATTTGGTTTCTGGCTTGTGGCATTTGGCCAATTACTGTACAATGTGTAAAACAAATCTATTTTGGAATATTAGTAATTCAATGCGGGCAGATAAACACCCACTTGCCAGATGTGGCAATAAGATCCGCAAAATGGCTTCTATCCAGCAATTGCCACCAAGCAACCAGTACAAAGTGTTTTAGATTATGTTGAGTAGGAGCATCAGGGGGCGGCACGGTGGCACAGTGGTTAGCACTGTTGCCTGCGGCGCTTGAGGACCCGGGTTCGATCCTGGGTCACTGTCTGTCTGGAGTTTGCACATTCCCTCCGCGTCTGCGTGGGTCTCACCCCCCACACCCCAAAGATGTGCAGGGTAGGTGGATTGGCTGCACTAAATCACCCTTTAATTGGAAAGAAAATCTAAATTTTAAAAGAAAATGTGTTAGATGTTTTCACAATGATCTACAGAATTGGTGCCTCCGTCATCAAATAACTCTGCCATTATTTACTTGGTGCCATCTCAGACTCACAGGTTGGCACCTGGTCTCAGTTTTATGGGTTATTTCGACCTTGTCGCTGACACCCACACAGTTACCTGGATTCTTCTTCACTGTCAGCCTGGCGGTCTTGTGGCACAGTGTCACTGTCCCTACCTCTGGCTCAGAAGCTCCGGGTTAAAGTTCAACGCCAGGACTTGCTGTCCACGGAAGAAGGAGCATTCATACCAGGTCATCACCGCGCACATGCGCATGCGCAGCCATGGACCCGGCAATTGTCCAGGTGTTTGAATCGGGAAGGCCGTGCGTTTTACGTGGCGCGGTTGCTGGCCCCTCGCTGGTTGGAGGATCGTTGCTGGGGCCTTGCCAATTATTTTCATCGTAAAACCAGACACTTCCTCTGGATACAGCCTCAAAATCAATAACTGTACAGGGCACACATGGGAGGAGTCGATAAATTAAACAATAAGCAAATATAGCACAACTGCTGATAAAGAACTGAAATCCATAACTGCAAATCAAGCGATCCCTGGTATCCAGTGAAGTCGCACAGGACACGTGTTACATACCCAGTGCTATTTACTAAACTCTTTACAATATGTGGAGAGGGAGCAGAAGAGAGAGGAATGTGAGAGAGCATGAGAGAACGAAGAGGGAACGAGTCGGAAAGAAAGGAGCTAGAGAGAGAGAGAGAGAGAAAGTGTGAGTCAGCCAGACAGCGAGAAAGAGAGCGAAGAAAGAGAGCACGAGGCATCAAGGGAGAAATGAGAGAAAGCACCAGCAAGTGAGAGCGCCTGAGTGAGGCAGAGCGAGAGAATTTGTTGTGCAGTTCATTGGATGTTTTATGAATGAATGGGTAAAATTACAGAATTCTTGAAATGAGAGAGTGAGAAACAAAAGGGAGAGAGAACAGATCACGTTCCAGCAACAGGAGCTCCTCATCTTTTCTCTCCTAACCCACGCACAAACACTTCGAAAAACATTGTACAAAGAATACAGAATTACTTCCAGGCAAAATACTGTATTGGTTTGCCAGAATAGCAGTAACATGGCTACAGTCAGGAAGGGCTTACCCATCCCTCCATGGTTGGGGGGCAGGGCGGGGTGGGGGGGGGAGGAAACGGGACACTCATGGACAATTCTGTTCCAGGTTTACCATGGGGCAAAGGGTCAATCAGTTTCTGAATCAGTAAGAAGGAATCATTGGGCGGGATTCTGCGGGAATTGGTGGGGTGGGTAACTCTGGTGCCAAGGAGTGGCGTGAACCGAACCGGTGCCGAAGGGCCTCCGCCAGCCACAGTAAGGATCATCTCCACGTCAGCCATCGTGGAGGATCACAGCAGCTGACGCGGAAGAATAGAGTGCCCCCACGCCACAGGCCCGCCCGCAGATCGGTGGGCCCCGATCGCGGGCCAGGCCACCATGGGGGCACCTCCTGACCCCAGCCCCCCATCCCCCCAACCCCCGCATCCCCCCCAAGGACCCTGGAGGCCACCCGTGGAGCCAGGTCCAGCCGGCAAATACCTGGTATATATGTTGCAGGCCGGAGAATCGCCAGGGTGGCCGCTGCCAGCGGCCGCCGACAGGCGAAACGCAATTCCCTCCCCCACCAAATCCCTGGCGTCGGAGAATTCGGCATCCGCCGGGGCGGGGATCACGCCCCCCCCCCCCCGCCACCCCGGGGGTCGGAGGATCTCGCCCATCAAGGGAACAAAAAGGGAAGTCAGAAGACAATAATGTTTCAGAAGATTGTTGGAACGTGGAGGGTGGAATTTTTTCTTTTAAAAATGGCAGAGTGTCGGGTTCTAACTGAAAACCAGCTTCGTTCTCACTAAATGGGAACAAAGTCCCATTGCGAGTGCGTTTAGCAACGTGCTTCCTGGTGCTCGCAGCGCCAAGTAACACAACGCTATAAAATGGCACTGGCGTTAGATCGGCAGCCTCAGCGATAGCCCCCTTTTGTGCACTGGGGCGCTCTACTTGCCGGGACACCTCAGTGTTCAGAGGGATGGGCGCTGAAGCGACTCCGACCCGCCCCCCCTCCTTCCATGCCCAACGCCCTAAGACATTCGCAGGGCACACCTGGCCCAGTCGGCAGTGAGCAGAAAAATTGCCAGCTTGGCATTACCAGCCTGGCACCATGGCAGTGCCACCTGGGTGCCAGCCTGGCACTGCCAAGGTACCCAGGTGGTACTGCCAGCTGGCAGGGGGGCACTGCCAGGGTGCCAGGTTGGCACTGCCAAGCTGGCATTTTCTTCCGCAGTGGCAATCTGCGGCCAGTGGTGCCCTGAGCAAATATTTGGGGTGGGGGGGGGGGGGGGGCACATCATAGTGCAATGGGGCTTGGGAGGATCAGGGTTCGCTTCGGCATCTCCCGAAATAAAAACGCCATTTAAAAATGGTGTCCTGACCTATTGCTACACTGGGGTGTTCCAGCGAGTGGAATGCTTCAGTACACAAAATGGAGCTATGTGCAGTCTCAGAGGCCACCTATCTAACGCGAGTGGCGTTAAAAAATTTTTTATTTTTTCAAGAAAAATTTGAAGAGTAGCCAATTATTTTTTTCCAATTAAGGGGCAATTTAGTGTGGCCAATACACCTAACCTGCACATCTTTGGGTTGTGGGGTTGAGACCCACGCAGACACGGGGAGAATGTGCAAACTCCTCACAGACAGTGACCCAGACGAGTGCTGTTTTATAGCATTGTGTTTCTCAGCGCTGCGAGCCCTCGGAAACACGTTGTTAAACGCGCTCGCTATGGGACTTCGTTCCCATTTAGTTAAATCCCGCGTAAGTGTGGGTTTGATCGAGAGAAATTCCACAGGGCCCAATAAAACAGGGGTGAGGAACTCGCTGTCAGAGCCGGGGTAAAATTCTCAGCAAAATCCGCCACGAATTACACTTTAGAAACTTTTCCATTTCTAAACTGCACCCCAGATATTCTGACACTCTGTTAAAAACAAATATCGGGAGCTGTGGTTTGCGCCTTCACTCTGGTGGGGGCGGGACCTGATTGAACTGACAAATCTGGTCGCATAGATACACAGCTTCCCAGTAGAGCCGGCTTCCACATTGCTGGAGGAGGTGCTGACGAGAGGGGAACTGGAGAAGGGGATAGTGTCAGAGGTGACGGAGCTATTGTGGAAGAGGAGAAGGCGCCGCTGGAAGAGATCAAGGCAAAGTGGGAGGAAGAGTTGGGAGAGGATATGGAGGAGGGGTTCTGGTGTGAGGTGCTCCGGAGGGTGAACGCCACCACCTCGTCCACGAGGTTGGGGCTGATACAGCTGAAATGGTATATAGAGCACACCGCACAAGGGCGAGGATGAGCCGTCACTTTGAGGGGGTAGAAGATGTGTGTGAACGTTGCAGGGGGGCCCCGCTAATCATGTTCATATGTTTTGGTCCTGTCCAAAGCCGGAGGATTACTGGAAGGAGATGTTCAGGGTAATCTGTAAAGTGGTGCACGTGAAACTGGACCCGGGTCCCCGAGAGGCCATATTCGGGGTGTCGGACCAGCCGGGGTTGGAAACGGGCGCGAAGGCAGACGTTGTAGCCTTCGCCTCGTTGATCACCCGAAAGCGGATCCTGTTAGGGTGGAGAGCAACCTCTCCACCCTGTGCCCTGGCGTGGCGGGGGGACCTGCTGGAATTCTTGACTCTTGAGAAGGTTAAGTTTGAACTGAGGGGAAGGATGTAGGGGTTCTACAACTCATGGGCATTATTCATTATGCACATTCGAGAATTGGATCACATCGAACATTAGTGGGGGGGGCGGGCGGGGAGCTGGGAGGGTTGGGGGGAGGGGGACTGTATGTGTTAATGGTGACTATGGTGATTCCTTTTAGTCATTTGTTTATGTTAACATGCGGGCTAATGTTGGGGGTTTGGTGGGAGGATGGGATCGTGTTTATTGATATGGGGATTGACTTTACATTAATTACTGACTGTTGTTTATTGTTGGGTGTAAATTTGGGAGAAAATGTGAAAAAGGAGAAGAATTAAATATATATTTTTTAAAAGTCTGGCTACATAGAGATCGGGGCACCATCTTTAAAGAGTGCCCCGATCTAAATAAAGTAAACTCCCTCCCACCCACCACCCCCATGGCCACGGAGGACGCCCCCCCCCCTCCCCCAAGCCTTTGGGTGACCCATCTCCACCACCACAGAAGTATCGGGGAGCACTCTCTTCCTCTCCCCCCACCACCACCCTCAGGGGGAACAACCCCCTCCTCCAATGGAGCAGGGTTACCCCCTGGCAGTGCCCACCGGCAGGTGGGTTGGCATTCCACTGGGCCTGCTGCAACGGCGTAAAGCCGCTTAATTAAATGCAAATTCATGCAAATCAAGTCACATGTATCACGTCACCGGCGGGAAAGCAGGGACGATCTCAAGCCAAGATCTCGCTGGTGTAAATCCCGTTTTGGCGGGAAATAGTTTTCCTGATGCCTTAAGTCAGGAGATAAAGCACTTTTGTCGAACTTCTGTAGCTCCCCACCACACCCTTAGTGCCCTGGCTTCTGATGTCCCGTCATTTCTTGATCTTTTATTAAACCAGGCCTCTCTGACCCACTCCAGTTTGTCATTTCCCATAAATATCCAAATACATCCAACCAGGAAACAGCAACAGCTCTTGAACCCACTTTAACCATCTGAGGGAATGGTCCTAAAGCGCCATCAGGGAGTGTACTCGATCTGCTATTGCTCCTCTTCAAGTCCGGTCCCACTTCCGCTGTGAACTGGAAAGGTGATTGGAGGCCAGTGAAATCTTGGCTTTCCAGAAGTCGGCTCATTTACATTTACAAAGAACAAGAACAAAGAAAATTACAGCACAGGAACAGACCCATCGGCCCTCCCAGCCTGCGCCGATCCAGAACCTTTATCAGTGCTGTCAATGTAGGTGTCTGCCTTCAGAGGCATTTTGTCCAATGTAGTGACTTTCCCATCAGCCAGCGAGCCTAATTTGAAGGGCCTCGAGGCTGTGTGCCAGCTGTGGCTAAGCTGGTAGTGTGCTCGCCTCTTGAATCAGAAAGTTCCAGGTTCAAGACCCACTCCAGGGCTTGAGCGTAAAGTTCAAAGCCGATATTCCAGTGCAGTACTGAGGGAGCATGGCCTTGTTAGAAGTGCTGTCTTTTGCTGGAGACATTAAACCAAGGCCTCTTCAGGTTGATGCAAAAAGATCCTGTGGCCCGATTTTGAAGAGCAGGGAGTTATCCCTGGTGTCCTGGCCAACAGGTATCACTCAATCCACATCACAAGAGACCGATTATCTGGTCATTATCAGACTGCTGTGTCTTGGAGCTTGCTGTGCACAAATCTGCTGCCACAATCCCAACATGATAAGAGCAAATACATCTTCAAAAAAAGTGCTTTGTTGGCTGTACAACACTTTAGGTTGTCTGGTGAGTCATGGGAAAGCACTGGATAAATGTACATCTTTCTTTGAATTAAAAAAAAAATAAATTTAGAGTACCCAATTCATTTTTTACAATTAAGAGGCAATTTAGCGTGGCCAATCCACCTACCCTGCGCATCTTTGGGTTGTGGGGGCGAAACCCACGCAATCACAGGGAGAATGTGCAAACTCCACACGGACAATGACCCAGAGCCGGGATCGAACCCGAGACCTCGGCGCCATGAGGCAGCAGTGCTAACCACTGCGCCACCGTGCTGCCCTTTTCTTTGATTTGTTTACTGATTTCTTTGCTTGAATGCCAATAAATTCACCTGATTACACCAGTCAGGACAAGTCTGAATTCCCCCCCCCCCCCCCAGTAATCTGGCACACCAACCCGTCTCCTGCAGATTAGTCCACACCAAAAGCAGGGGAGGGGAAAGCGGAGGCTTGAAACAGGATCCAAATCAATTTTTGCCCCCCACCTCCTACACCCTAACCTCAACCAGGACGTGTTCCAACTTCCTGCCTCCCGCACAAAGGTTTCAACTGAAACAGAACGGAATTCAACCCACTTGAAGAACTTTTAAACCCAGCCAGAAATTCTGCCTGAAAAGGAGCCTCAGATATAATCCCAGACCAAACACACAGTTGCAGATGAGAAGTCAAGAGGAAGGAGCCATGTCTCCGCGCCTCGCATTTTCCACACCGATGGCCTTTGTGTTGTGGGGGCGAGGGGGGAAAGGCAGGGGGCATCTCCTCCCCACAACAGAAGTGGGACCGGACTTGAAGAGGAGCAATAGCAGATCGAGTACACCCCCTGATGTGACCATTCCCTCAGATGGTTGAAGTGGGTTCAAGATCTGTTGCTGTTTCCTGGTTGGATGTATTTGGATAACATTTGATTGCCTTGTCTAACAAGGATCTATCTACAATGACACCGTCTCCACTATCTTCTGAGGCAGGGCTTGGGTTCCGTGGTTAGATGGATTTTATGCAGATCCATCATTAGTCCTCAATTTTCCTTTCCCTCAGCGTTTCTCTGCATCTCCCGACAGGCAGGTTTGACATCCAGGATTCGGATTTTGACACAACTTTCAAAAAAGGTCCTTTTATATCTACCTTTCTTTTTAACCCACTTGTATACAGCAGAGGAAAGCAACCCTCAGTTTGGATTTGCTTCTGTGGCGCCATTTCTGTCAGCTGACCTGCTCTGGGCAACAGGTGGCTGAGCCTCCGATGTGCAACAGGCCGGATGGCAGACGCGGTGCAGGCACTCGCTGCACCAGCTCCCCGTTGTTTCGATCGCATGGTATGAAGCACTAGATGGTGGGTTCAATTCCTGTTAATCTATAACAGCGCTACAGTTCTGCAAGAAAGCAGGTAGATCACTGACAAAGGAAAATTGCCCATCACCTGTCACCAACACTCCGTCAAGAGGAGGCAGTGGCGTAGCGGTATTGCGGTATTGCCAGAGACGTAGGGTAATGCTCTGGAGGCCCAGGTTCGAATCTCACCACGGCAATAAAAACCTGGAAGAAATAGTGTCTACACCATGAAACCACTGTCGATTGTTGTAAAAACCCACCCGGTTCACTAAATGTCCTTTAGAGAGGGAAATCTGTCGTCCTTACCTGGTCTGGCCTACATGTGACACCCCCAGATCCACAGAAATGTGGTCAACTCCTAAATGGCCTAGCAAGCCACTCTGTTCAAGGGCAATTAGTGATGGGCAATAAATGCTGGCCCAGCCAGCGACGCCCATATCCCTTTGAATGAAAACAAAGGTAACAGAATTCTGGTCTCTCCCCTTCCTCCACTCCTCAATAAGAAAGATTCCAAACATTGGGAAGCGATGGCCTCAGTAGACTACAATTTGAGTCCCCTTCAAGGGCAAAGAACTCGTTCCCGGGAGAGAGGGAGCGAATGAGGTCGAGGGTCAAGCTTAGAGACATCAATATGATTGGACACAGGCATAGTGTTGCAGTCAAGTGGACAAATGGGATTGATTTTTTAAAATAAAAATTTAGAGTACCCAATTCATTTTTTTTCCAATTCAGGGGCAATTTAGCGTGGCCAATCTGCCTGGACTGCACGTAGAACATACAGTGCAGAAGGAGGCCATTTGGCCCATCGAGTCTGCACCAACCCACTGAAGCCCTCACTTCCACCCTATCCCCGTAACCCAATAACCCCTCCTAACCTTTTTGGTCACAAAGGGCAATTTATTATGGCCTAACCTGCACGTCTTTGGACTGTGGGAGGAAACCGGAGCACCCGGAGGAAACCCACGCAGACACGGGGAGAACGTGCAGACTCCGCACAGACAGTGACCCAGCGGGGAATTGAACCTGGGACCCTGGCGCTGTGAAGCCACAGGGCTATCCACTTGTGCTACCATGCTGCCCATCTTTGGGTTGTGGGGGCGAGACCCACGCAGACACGGGGAGAATGTGCAAACTCCACACGGACAGTGACCCAGAGCCGGGATCGAACCCAGGACCTCAGCGCCGTGAGGCAGCAGTGCTAACCCACTGCGCCACCGTGCTGCCCACACAAATGGGATTGACGTGCACAAGGCTGGTAACAGCCGCTTAATGTTTCGGATTTCAGTTACAGAGCTAATGCTGCTCTATCCAGGGCAGTGTTGGTGTCCACTTCCGACTGAACAACACTTGAACTATGCAACCTTTTTCCAAAAAGCTGCCAGACTAGCAGCTCCCACAGGACAGTTTCCATCTCAATTCACAGGAAGTTATGAAAAGGTTGACGTAGAAAACCCTCAGTATCCTCCCCCTCACTTCCCAAGCTAAATTGTCGGGCGGCAAGGAGAGGAAGACTGCAATCTGCTCAAAAATAAAGGAAAGCAGTGTGGGAAAAGGTCTACAGTCCTGTTTTCAGGAACCAAATTAAACAGCTGTGATAATCAATCTATCTCGAGTACTGAGTTTTATATCTCCCTTCATTCATCTGTGCTCCACTCTGACACTTGCACCCTCTTCTCTGCACAGTCAACTCCAGTGTTCTTCAAACTTTGTTTTCTGGGGACCCATTTTTACCAATCGGCCAACCTTCGGGACCCAACCCGGCCAAGCTGCGCGGCCCGCCATTTTCTCTTACCTTGTTTGCTGCTGATTAAAATGGAGGACATGGTTTTGGGTCCCTTTGGCCCTCGTACACGCTCCTCCAATGGAACAGGTTGGATGAAGGTGAAGCCTTCCTGTGTCGGAAAGTATGGAGTTTCCATCTGTCCAAAGTTCAGTATTTTTTTCCGGTTGAGTTTCATCAAATAAACCCCCCCCCCCTGCCGAACTTGTAATAAAAAATTAACATAAAATGAATAGAATAAATGAAAAATCCCCCCCCCCCGAACTTGTAAAACAAAAAGCTGCAACCGTTTAAAAAAGAAAGGCCGCACTGCGCATGCGCGCCGATGATCAGACACGCATGCGAACTGCGGCCGCTTTTTTTTTAACATGTTCGCAGCCATTCTGAAGGCCGCTTGCAGCCGGTGTTTGTAACAGTCGGCTGCTGCGGCTGTTGCGCACAGATTTGTGCGATCGGGAGCGCCGCGACGGACTGCTCCGCGACCCTCCCGACACCCGCCCACGACCCACCTGCGGGTCACGCCCCCGTGTTTGACAATGCCTGGTCTACTCTCCAATTATAGAAAGACAAATTGATTGATACAGCTGACAGTCACGCAGCCAGAGTACACAGAGTCAATACCAGTGCGGAACTGAGTACTGTATTGTTGGGCATGCCAACTTCTGCTGCTCCACAGGTGGATTGTAAAAAGTCTAGTATTATTTGAAATGCTGGGGGGGGGGGGGGGAGGGGGGGGGGTTCACCTGCAGTCCGGACCTATATCTGGCCTTCAACAAATGCCACAATTGAACAGTTTTGCCAGTCATTCCTCCTCCAACCCTCACCCCCCCCCCCCTTCCCCCCCCCCCACCGCGTCGGCCGCATGTGGTCTCATCCGTTGGGAACTTGGCGTGGTGGCTGCGGACTCAGTCCAGCGCCTCTACAGTCGGGGAGGGCCGGTCCTCGGGCAGGGGGGAACTTATTAAGGGCTGGGGGCACTGTAGAGGCTGGTCCAGGGCAGGCGACCGGCAGAAGGGGGGAACTATTTTGCGGGCCAGGTCTGCGAGCAACCGCCGCCATGTTGCACGGCGAGGCGATAAGACCACTGGCTGTGGGAGGGAAGGACGGGGCCTGTGAGTGAATACAGTATCCTGTCACTGTGTCTGCAACCCATCCACATGAAGGATAGTCTGACAGTGACCTCTTTGGGGGAACAAAAGGTCACCCAAGAGTTGCACTACCCAATCCAGCAAGAATCAGCAAGCTCGTTACCCAGTGCGGACGTAGTACATTCCGACACTACAGCAGTGACTACACTTCGGAAGTTCTTCATGGGTCGTATCTCCTGAGATAATGAAAAGGTGCTGCACAAATGCAACCTTTTCTTTTCACAGCCACCACTTAACTCCTGGCAAGTATCACCATCTTAGAGATGCCACGATGAATGCTGTGTAATTCAGTTCGGAGCAGCTCTCTGCCTGGCATAGGATTGACTACTTTGGCTCGCCAGGGCAAGATCCCATCCTGACAACTCAATTCATTCTTGCGGGTAAAGTACAGTTTCATTTCCTTGGAAACTGGCACATTCACCCATCCTATGAGTATTTTGTCTCTCACTTTGGACAAAAGTCATTTTGTCTGGCTTCAAATTCACAATAGTCTGATCAGTGCTTCAGTTCAGCAATGTAAGTCGCGATTGGACTTGGGCCTCTCGCCTCAAACCAAATTTGAATGTCTGGAGTATGACTCATTGTTGCAGTTGCAATTGAGCCTTTAATAAATTCACCAGCCGGGATTGAAGCTCGGACCTTGGTTGTAAGACTGCGAATAAGGTTATGGTCTGGAGATCCACAAACACTTTGGAGAATGGCTTTGCGTCTCATCTCCTCTCCTCTTTAGTTTGCTTGGAAATAACACCCATGGGGCTCATCGTATCGTGGAGGAATCAATGGGTCCCTTCACCTCAAGTGAGGCATTTTCAGACTTTGATTGAAAGAGGACCCGCACATCCAGACATAGGAACAGCTTCTTCCCCACAGCTATTAGACTCCTCAATGACTCCCTCTCGGACTGATCTGTTCCCTGCTAGAAAACTATTCACGGCGCCCTATGCTGCTCTTGCCCATGTATTGCGTGTTTGGCCCCTGTTCCACACTGTACCCAACACTGTTTGGCGATGTACCATTTATCAATGTACTCTATCAATTATTCTTTTGTCTACTATGTACGTACTGTGTACGTTCCCTTGGCTGCAGAAAAATACTTTTCACTGTACTTCAGTAAATGTGGCAATAAATATCAATCAATCAGGTGTCGGTCCAAGGGCGGTGTCAGGATAATTTATCCTTGTCGCCAGATGTAAAGATATTTATTAATAAGAATTGGACAGTAGCCTCATGCTGATAACTAGCTCCCTAAATGTCTCTTTGCCCAAGAAATGTTCTCACCATGGGGTGATTCCACACTGAGTCTCGATTGGCCGCAAAGGCTATGTGAGCCTTCCTCTGCTGTGTTGCTCTGAAAGAGACAAACAACTCAGGAGGGCAGGAATTTCACAAGTGTGTCTCCCTCACTCATCCCTTCCCACTCCAAACACTGAATTTAAATCATTAACTCTGAAGGGCTAACCATCCCATTCCAGGAATTCCTGCTGCACTGTCCGATTATAATTATCAAAGGAAGGAGAAAGCTTGAAAGGACGGCGTGAGGAATTGTAGCCACTAATCCAGACTGTTCAATTCTCTCCGTGTACCTTACAATGCCACACGAGATTGAAGAAGCCCCTGATGGCAGGACAGGCTAGCCATATAACATACCACAGGCCTCGAGAGGACCGGAAGGTCACGCCAGCGGCTAAACGCGAGTCACACCACCACGCTGGGGGGTGGGCTAGAAAATCCTGGTCCATCCTTTCTTGGCGATGCTGGCTGAAGGACAAATGCTGGCTCAGATATGGGGGTTAACTTCCCTCAAGTGGTAGAATAAGATCTTTTATATCCACCAGAGACAGCAGACAGGGCTGCGGGGTTTATGATTTTGAACGAAAAGATTGTGCCATCCTGGAGTGCTGATCTACAAAATAGGTTCTCATCTCCAGAGGGGTCTTGAACCTACAGGCCTCTGCCTCAAAGAAAATAATGCCACGCGCTGAGCCACAGGGGCAACCCCAATATTAAGGTGGACTTAAGTTAAAAGGAAAAGTGCAACCTTGCTCTGCAACTTGCTTAGCCTGGGGACAGACTCATCTTGTGCATAGGGACGGTGGGCAGACCTTGAAGTGGGTCAGAGGCCTCCCAGGTTGAAAGTAGCTGTAAGCTGCAATGGAAGCCAAGAAAGAGGACACTTCCACATGGAGGCACATTCTCAAAATGGATCGCTGCTGCCTGCAGCTTCCAAATGCGTGGGTTCAAATCCTGCCAAAGTGCCAGTTTGTGTGGACGTGGGAAAATACCTGCCACCTGGGAGTGGACAAGCTGACGGACCCCCCCCCCACCAAGCCTGACGGACCCCCCCCCCCCCCCCCCCCCCCCAGTCCCGTCTCCGCAATGGTGGCCCTGGGTGCGGGTTGGAGCTGGGGGACCAGAACACCAGCCAAGTGGGGCTGCTTTTAGCTTCCCCCCACCTCCGATCCCAACCCCGGTAGGAGCGGAGGTCCAGCCCCACAATGCGCTTGTCTACTAAAGACTGCGGACACCTTCAAGCAAGAAGCCAACAGTTCAAGAAGATTGTCCCAACATTCAGTGTGTGGGCCCACAGCTTCGGTCTTGGTGAACCAGTGGTGTGCTCATCGGATCATGGAAGGAGGTTGGAAGAAGAGAAACGGTGCCATCCACTGTTCGCAATGGCATCGAGGTATTCGTTCTGCGTTGTGGCACGGTTACCCTCTCCGCCAACTGTGCTGCTTAGTGCCAACAAGCTGAGTTTTGGAAGGAGTCAGCACCAACACAGACCCGGACATCAGATCAGAATACCATAGAATCCCTCCAGTGCAGAAGGAGGCCATTCGGCCTATCGAGCCCGTATCAACCCTCTGAAAGAGCACCCCACTTACGCTCACTCCACCCACACCCCCCATCCCCGCAACCCCACCTAACCCACACATCTTTGGACTGTGGGAGGAAACGGGGGCACCTGGAGGAAACCCACGCAGAACGTACAAACTCTGCAGTCACCCAAGGCTGGAATTGAACCCGGGTCCCTGGCGGCGTGGGGTAGCAGTGCTAACCACTGTGCCACCATGTCCAGTTGCAGTGGTCCCAGGGAACAGGTTCCACACAGCTGCACTCCCGAAACCCTGCTACCACACAGCCAATGCCCAGCGCTGCTGACAGTGACGGACCAGCAGCAAGCTGAGAATCTGAAATTTCCAAACAACCCAGAACGCGGTGGAGCAAACAGCCCGCCAGTCAGGTGAGATCTATAGGCGGAGGGAGATAGGATAACATTTTAAGTGAATGGCCTTTCCTGAACCCCAAGCTGAAGCACTGCGTGCAAATCCATTTCACAATGTCTCACATACTGCACAGAAATGAAATGAAAATCGCTCATTGTCACAAGTAGGCTTCAAATGAAGTTACTGTGAAAAGCACCTAGTCACCACATTCCGGCGCCTGTTCGGGGAGGCTGGTACGGGAATTGAACCGTGCTGCTGGCCTGCCTTGGTCTGTTTTCAAAGCCAGCGATTTAGCCCTGTGCTAAACCAGCCCCTAAATCAGACGATTGTTCATGAAGGACACATTTAAAAGGTTTTATTTACCGTGAGTATTTAAACATTGGCTAAAGGCACAAATCTGATCCCAAGCCTATTAGTGGTTGTGAAACAGCCGATCTCACATCCACCTGAAATCAAGACAAATTGCAGGGTTGGTAGCTTCAAGTGTTAGCTTGTCGCTATGAATTAAACATGGTGTTTAAAACTGCAGCTTTGGTGAAAAAGGATTCTGCGCTCTGTAACTCCAATGAAGTAGCCGGGAAGTGGGGTGGGAGGGGAGGTGGGGGGGGGAGCTTTGAATAAAAAAGTAGGGTCTCTTTGAGTTGGGCCCCAGCCTGTGCTCTGGTGCACAGGCAAACAGAGAATGAAGTTCATCACGATGCAGAGCACATTCCAGCTGATTCTTCACTGTAGGCTGGGGGAGGGGAGTGCAAGGGCAAGCCTTTCCGATCGCTCCACATTCTTGGCAAGTCTGCCCTTGTATCTTAAACCGAGACTGATCCTTCTCGTTCGATAAACCAAGCCTTCATTCCGCGCCCCACCCCCCCCCCACCCCATAACTCCCACAGCCCCCCCTTTTCAATACTGAATGGTACAATGTTCATCATGTGAAGCAATACCGTGCCAGCTGAATTTACCATCAGTGTTATATTAATTACCCGTTGAAGCAGAGCTGCGTAATTTGGTCCAACCCAGATCGCCAGACAGAACAAGTTCCCAGTTTCACACATGAGCTTGTACTCTCCCCCCGCCCCCCCCCTTCTGCCCCCCCCCCCCCCCCCCCCCCTTGAAAGGATTCTCCAGAGTGCTTCTTCAACTCTGCGGAGGGGAGGGGAATGGGAAAAGAGAGCTGAATGTCTGCTCCTCCTGTGGCTCAGCTGACAAGCGCAGTGGGCTGATGTGCAACGGAGATATACCAGCTGCTTCTACTTTGGCCCAGGGTAGCCAGACAGAGAATCACAGAATCCCTACAGAGCAGAAAGAGTCCGTTCGGCCCATTGCACCGACCCTCTGAAAGAGCACCCCACCCAGGCCCACTCCCTTGCCCTATCCCCGGAACCCCACCTAACCTTTTGGACACTACGGGTCAACGTTGGTGTGGCCAATCCACCTAACCTGCACACCGTTGGACTGTGGGGGGAAACCGGAGCACCCGGAGGGAACACACACAGACCCGGGCAGAAGGCGCAGACTCCACACAGACAGTCACCCAAAGCCGGAATTGAACCCGGGTCCCTGACGCTGTGAGGCTGCAGTGCTAACCCATGTGCCACCATGACAACAAATTGTAAAGCTTGCGAGATTCACCAAGACTGATGGCTCGGAAAACACTGCTGGTCACACCGGCCACTGCTGAATCTTACCAGATTGCTCAGGCGGTGTTGCTGGATGCCAGAGACCCAGACACAGGGAGTCTCAATGGCAAACAAAAACAGCGTAAAAGCAGCTTTAGAACATAGAACAGTACAGCCCCTTCGGCCCTCAATGTTGTGCCGAGCCATGATCACCCTACTCAAACCCACCTATCCACCCTATACCCGTAACCCAACAACCCCCCCCCCCTTAACCTTACTTTTTTATTAGGACACTACAGGCAATTTAGCATGGCCAATCCACCTAACCCTCACATCTTTGGACTGTGGAAGGAAACCGGAGCACCCGGAGGAAACCCACGCACACAGGGGGAGGACGTGCAGACTCCACACAGACAGTGACCCAGCCGGGAATCGAACCTGGGACCCTGGAGCTGTGAAGCATTTATGCTAACCACCATGCTACCCTGCTGCCCCCTTGTAGATGATATCCCAGGTTCCCACAGTTAAACAGCCTAATGTGCACTGCTGACCCTGAGCATTGTTGGTGGGGAGAGTGTATGTTCAAGGTAGGTGGATGTGGTGCCAAGCAACCAGGTTACTGTGTCCCAGATGGCGCTGAGCTTAAATGTTGATGGAGCTGCACACATCCAGGAAAGTGGAGAGTTTTCCAACACACTCCAGGCCTCTGCCTTGTAGATGGTGAGCACAGTAAGAAGTCTTACAACACCAGGTTGAAGTCCAACAGGTTTGTTTCAAACACGAGCTTTCGGAGCGCAGATCCTTCCTCAGGTGAGCTGCGCTCCGAAAGTTCGTGTTTGAAACAAACCTGTTGGACTTCAACCTGGTGTTGTAAGACTTCTTACTGTGCTCACCCCAGTCCAACGCCGGCACCTCCACATTGTAGATGGTGGACAGACTTTGGGAGGGTCAGGAAGTGAGTCACTTGTGGAATTCCCAGCACCTGACCTGCTGTTGTAGCCACAGTATTTATATGGCTAGTCTAGTTCAGTTTCTGGTCAATGGTAACCTCCACAATGTTGATGTAGTAATGGTAATGCCATTGAATGTTATGGGGAGATGATTAATTTTCTCTTGTTGGAGATGGCCATTGTCTGGCACTAGTGTGGCACACGTTACTGCCATTTGCGCCGATTCCTATTGCCTCCAGTTTTGCTCGGACTCAGACATAGACAATGCAAACAGACAACGTATCAAAGGGAATTGGGCAGCCAGAGATACCCCTCAATGGGTCCCGTCCATCCAGACCAAGAAGAGATCAACAGAGCTGTGACACTGCAGAGGTGCCTGCGGAAGGAACATGGAAACTAAAACAAATCTTCACAGCTATTGATCAGATGAGGCAGTGTAAAATTTGCAGCAATTCATTATGTTATATTTTGGGGAAGGTATCCAATAGGGGAGATTAGTGAAAATTCTAAGATAATGGTTTAAACCTTCCAATTTGTCATTTTAGAAGGAAATATTTATAGCACAGTTTCATGATCTCGGGTATCCCAAAGCCACTTTCTAAAGTGCAACATAAACCCATAGGAAACAGGAGCAGGGCCTAGGTAAATTGGGCTTTCAAGCCTGCTCTGCCATTCGATAAGATCATGGCTGATTTTCTACCTCAACTCCACCTATCCTCACACCCCTCAATTAGTTTAGTAGCCAATATTCTGTGTCTTGAATATAGTCAATATTAAAGTATCCAGAGTTCAGAGGTTAGAGAATGTCAAAGATTCGCAACCCTTTGAGTGAAAATATTTCCCCTCATTGATTCTAATCGGCCGACTCTATATTCTGAGACTGCGACTCCGAGTTCTAGACTCTCCAGTCCGGGGAAACAAACTCCCAGTTACGCTATTTCAGAATTTTATGTGTTTCAAGGGGATTGTTTCCAATTCTTTGAAATTATAGGGCCACAGGCTTAGTCTACTCCATCGGACCAACATCAAACAGTAAATGGGGGTGAGACCCAACGCGATCTCGCGAGGCGTTTCAATGTAAATCCCGTCCATTGTGGGCGGGATCACTTTTTGGCAAATTGAAGCGAGACAGCTAGTCGCTCTTTCATATGCAGTTTCCTGAGGCAGCTGAGTCGTTTATGCCCTTTGTCTCAGAGAACTTGGGCGAGTGCGGTTCAGTATTGGTTTCCATAAGCCGGGACCAGATGGAATGGCACTCGTGGGGTTTACTGAGGAATTGGAGGCACCCAGATGCGTGCCCCTTGGGCAGAATGGTACCCTGGTACTGCTGGTGCCACCTGGGAACACTGGCAGTGCCACCTGGGTGCCAGGTTGGTGCTGCCAAGATGCCACGCTGGCATTTTCTGCACAGCGCCGACCAGGCCAGGGGTGCCCTGCGCAAGTGTTGGGGGAGGGAGGTGCTCCGTAGCATTTCAAGTCAATCTTTCTTTTGTTACGAACAAACTCCTTTTCGAAAAAAATGTTTCAAATGTACACAAAAACCAACGCAACAGTTCAGACAGCTACAGATGTTTAATGGTTTCCTCAAGTTCTACACCACCAACAACAACTTGCATTGATGTAGCATCTTTAATGTCATTTTTAAAAAAAAATGCCTCGAGAAGACTAGGCAGACTGAATTTGCGATCATGTCACAAAGAGATACGAGGGTAGGTAACCAAAAACTCGGTCAAACAGGTATTATTGAGATGTGGGGGGTGGGTTAGAAAGAGAGCAAGCTTAAAAAAACAGAGTGAGAAACAAGCGTCATAAAGGAGAAACTTCCCCCACTGGGAACGCCGCGCATTAATAGTCTTCAACTGTTTTGTCAGTCGCTGGGCACTGTTTACATACTGGAGCGCAGCACATGACTTCCACAGCACACAGTGCATGGCTTGTTCTGTAATCTTGGGGAATTTGTATGCCAGAGGTGGCCTTATATAAACTCACAACTCAAGGAAGACAAACTGGCCCACACGGCGCCCTTTCAAAAAGTCTAATTTGCAATGTTGGATAACGTTTAGTGCATAGTAGCATTCTGGACCCGCACCTTCTCCTGACTCAAGAGCAAGACAACACAGCTCTCAGATGTGGGAACTGTAAAAGCGGCTCGTTATTAATGCAGCAGAGATCTGTACCTGTCAAGAGAGTCTGCGAAGATGAGAATACTAATGGAAAATCTCCAATCAAAGGTACTAATACTGTAGCTGTAAGGCTGCCAATGGGAATGTGTATGGCTGGTTGTTCATTCCACAAGAGAGTGAAAATCTTTGCTGTCTGGAATTCCCTGCAGCCGTAATAATGGCACATCTATGTTATACGCCAAGCAGAAACTCCAAAATGTTAAGGCTGGACGAGCAGTTATGGGGATCAGGGATTATGGGGAGAAGGCAGGAGAATTAGGGATGAGAAAATATCAGCCATGATTGAATGGCGTAGCAGACTCGATGGGCCGAGTGGCCTAATTCTGCTCCTTTGTCTTACGGTCTTATGGACAACAACTTGCATTTACGGAGCTCCTTCAATGCATTAAAACATCGCACAGCGCTTCACGGACACAAGACAAAAATTGTCGGAGCCACAACGAGGAAACCACTCGGGTCAGGTGACCATATTCTTCGTCAAAGACATGTGACAGGATTTTTCCGGCCCCGGTGGGCAGCATCACGGGCAGGACTGGAAAATTACAGCGGTTAACACTGTTGCTTCACCACGCCAGGGTCCGGGGTTCGATTCCCGGCTTGAGTCACTGTCTGTGCGGAGTATCCACACGGACAGTGACCCGGGGCCAGGATCGAACCCAGGTCCTCAGTGCCGTTGGCAGCTGTGCTAACCACTGTGCCACCCTGCCACCCCAAATATTATTATTAAAATCATTCACCTGAGGAAGGAGCAGTGCTCCGAAAGCTAGTGTTTGAAACAAACCTGTTGGGAGTTTAACCTGGTGTTCCAAGACTTCTTACTGTGCTCACCCCAGTCCAACGCCGGCACCTCCACATCATCATTAAAATTTGGAGCACCGTTAAAAGTCAGAGGCTCTCGACCTATCCACATGCCACTTGCGGCGATCCCCGCCAGTGCCAGGGCCAAACAACCCCACCCACGGGTTTTTAGAGTCTTAAATAATACCACTACTAATAATAATAATCTTTATTAGTGTCACAAGTTGGCTTACATTAAGACTGCAATGAAGTTACTGTGAAAATCCCCGAGTCGCCTGTTTGGGTACATTGAAGAAGAACTCAGAATGTCCAATTCACCATGGGCTGAATTCTCCGCCTTCGGGACATTCCGTTTTGCCAGCAGCCCGGGGGGGGGGGGGGGGGGGGGGGGGGGTTCTCCCGACAACGTGGGGCTGCCCCACAATGGGAAACCCCGTTGACCAGCTGGCCAAATGGAGAATCCCGACGGCGTGCTGAACCAGAAACATGGGGCGCGATTCTCCCAGACAGGGAGAAATCGTAAAGCTGACGTCAAATCCGGGCGGGTTTGACGCCAGCCTCCCCCTCCCCGACCGGGAACCGATTCTGGTCCCCGGTCGGGGCTAGCATGCCGCGGCCGTGAACTCCGGCATCGCGGGCTTAACGAATTTCGTTAAGCCCGCTTGCCAGAGTTTGCGCCGGCTGACGCGTCACACGATGTCAGCCGCGCATGCGCAGATTGGAAGACTCCAACCCGCGCATTTGCGCGAAACCCGCGCATGCGCGGTCGGTAATGCCCCTCAGCCGCCCCGCGAAGTGATACAGTGGGGCGGTGGAAGGACAAAGAGTGCGTGGGAATCGGACCCGCTGCCAGCGATCGGTGCCCACCGGTCGTGGGCCCATGGCACCCTTGGCACGGCCGTGGTACTGCCGTGCCAATCAGTGCCATGGTTTTCAAAATCGGGACTTTACGGCCGTTTTTACGAACGGCCAGACCAGGTGTGTTTGCCGTTCGTAAAAACAGCCGTAAAGGGCTTGGAATTCGGCCCATCGGCCAGCTGAGAATCGCTGCTGGCCGTAAAAAACGGCGGCAGCGATTCGTGTCGGGAGTCGGGCGTGGGGGGGGGGGGGAGAATAGCGGGAGGGCGTCGGACTAGCGTGGCCGTAAAAATATACGACCCCGCTATTCTCCGCACCGTCGTGAGTGTGGAGAATTGCGCCCATGGAGCGGCGGGACGGAGAATCCTGCCCCGCGGCTTTCAGGACTTTGTGGGAGGAAACCGGAATCGCCCGGAGGAAACCCACGCAGACACGGGAAGAACGTGCAGACTCCGCACGGACAGTGACCCAAGCCAGGAATCAAACCCGGGACCCTGCCACTTTGAAGCAACGGTGCTAACCACTGCGCTACCTTGCCGCCCATGGAGAGAGAGAGAGAGGAGGGGGAGGGAGTGGGGTTCAGAGATTTGGGATGGGCATTCTGCAACGTTTTAGGGCCCAGACAGCTGAAGGCACGGCCGACCATGGCGGAGCGTAGCAAGTGGGGAATCCCGAAGGGACCAGAGATGGGGGATCATTGAGGTGATGGAGAGTTTCAGCATAATTGGAAGTGATGGCAGAGATAGGGAAGAACGCAGTTCAATGAGTAATGTCATAACTTACACACCATGATTTCATGCAACATGTGGAACTCAGCAGGGCCCCTTGCCCAAACAGTTCGAAATTATGACCACTCATAAACCCTCCTCCCCTAAAAGTCCCCCTCAACCACTTAGACTGTTAATGAACAGCATTGGTGGCTAATAGAAGACCATTCAGCAAAATCCTCAGGTTATCAATGGATTATGCTGTGGATGAAAAGTCAGTGATTTCCACTCTCTTCCCACATTTCAAAAAGTACTGATTCAGCTGGGATGGAACTGAACCTTCTTGAACGACAACCCACGTGTAGTGTACCTGGGTAAGCCAGCCAATTCCGAGCAGCTTTAATACAGGCTGCTGCTGTTCAAGTCCTAGTGCGCCAAGTTATTTCAGAGACTTTTCCATGATTCCTGAATCAATCGTTAAAGCTGCAGATCATGGAAGAAGGGCTGGTTGCCTCTTTCACTGAAATAGTTGGCGGGAATGGAAGAGAATGGTTTCTAAACATGGAAAATAAATTGATCAATCTTGTGGTAATTCGCATCACTGTAAAGACACAAGGGGTTAATGTAAATACACTATGACTAAGTAAACACTAGAGGGAACACCAGAGACATCATGAAATGCAGACATAATACAGCTAATGAACACATAGAATAGGACACCGAGAGGTGACACTACCACAAGGGGCCATTTACACAACCCATATAAAAGGAAAGGGTACACATGCTCTTTCTCTTTCCATAGGCGACATTCAGAGAGCCAGGGACAGATCAGAAGCATCACACCCACCGCACGGCTTATAGCAGACTGGTTAGTTAGACTGAGTTACTATCGCAAGATTAACAGGAGAGTCGAATTCAAGTGGGAGAATTGTTAACTGTTCAATAAATGTGTTAAACCGATCTCCAAGTCTGAACCTTCCTTTGTCAGAGCATACATCAAGGAAGCAGTTTATGCTACATGAAGAAGCATAACACAACAAATCTGAACCAGATTCACAGAAGACTAGACCTTCAAAGACAATATTAACTCGGCTAGGATTTGCAACAATAATGGGATGACCTTTGCATTCACAGATTAATGGCTACTCGGGCTGTCCTGATTAAAAGCAACAAGGTTTCATTGTTAGATATGGGGAGAAAAACTCGATTCACATTTGAAACTGAAAATGCTGGAAATACTCATTAGGTCGAGTGGCATCTGTGGAGAGAGAAACAGGGTTAAAGGTTTCAACCAAAATGACCTTTAAACCAAAATGTTTTTTTAAATGTTTCCAATTTAAGGGACAATTTAGCGTGGCCAATCTACCTACCCTGCACATCTTTGGGTTATGGGAGTGAGACCCACGCAGACACGGGCCGAATGTGCGAACTCCGCACAGACAGTGACCCAGAGCCGAGATCAAACCCGGGTCCTCAGCGCCGTGAGGCAGCAGTGCGAAATGAAATGTTAACTCAGGTTTCCTTCTCCACTGAAGCTGGCACCTGCTGAGCGTTTCTAAGGTTTACTGGCCTTATTTCAGGTTGCCAGCATTTTGCACCTTTCCACCGTCCACAGGTATAAAGAATTTTTATTAATATTAAAAGAGGGAAACCTGCCGAATTGTTTCGCTCTTTGACCCGCAGGGGAATAACCGCGTCCAGGTCATGGGCCAGAATTCTACATTGCACGGAGGGGGCGCCTGCCTGATCCCAAAACACGTGAAATCAGGTGAGAAGACGTCGGGCGCGTGCCCCAGCGTCTTGGCGCATTAGAGCAACATTTTGGTCGGTGGCCCTGCGCGAGTTGGAAGCGTGCGCGGCGACAATCAGGAAGGCAATTCAGCTCATGTAGGGGCCGACTGAACGCAGCTGCCTCTACAGTTGGGAGATGGGCCGATCGGCCAGGCGACCTTTTTGTTTTAGCTGTAACCTCAATCAGGGTGGAATGTAATGTCCGGGCTCAAATAAACAATTTTTTTAATTGCCTGAGGACTGAGGTTTGGTGTTTGAATACGCTGCCTGGACGCTCTTTGCATGGTTTTTATGCAGCAGCTTTCTACCCCTCCCCCCCCCCCCCCCCCCCCCCCCCCCCCCCCCCCCCCCCCACCCCTCCCCCAGAGGATGCACCGCGCCAGCCCACACCCTCCCTTTTCCCGGCACCCCCCCATCCCTGGAAGCGTTCAGCCTTTCCAGCACGTGCTTCATGCTGACTGTCCGTTGATTTGCTGGGCAGTGTGAAATCGCGTTCTCGTGTCAATCGCTCACTCTCATGGGTCTACCCTCATCCTGTCTGACATGTAATGGCTAGATAGCAAGCATGTACATTCATCCAAAAAGGTTAGGTGGGGTTACTGGGTTACAGAGATAGGGTATAGGGGTGGGCTTAATTGGGGTGCTCTTTCTAAGGGCCAGTGCAGACTCGATGGGCCAAATGGCCTCCTTCTGCACTGTAAATTCTATGATTCTATGATATAGCACCTTATCGCATTCTTAGGATGTTTCAAAACACTCCCAAGACCTTCAGACTCAGTACCAATCAACAGAGGCAAGGTGACATCAGATAAGAGACGTACTGGTGATTATCAGCACCATCAACAGAGGTCAAGAAAAACGAAAGCAGCATCAGAGATGCCCCTCTGCCAGATCGCCAGCAATGTACGGGGTCACGTTCTGAAGATCTGACAGCGGGACCAAGTACAAGAGGGTCACTGGCATACGAATTGTAGGAGTCGACAACTTCAGGGGAGAGAATAACATTAAAAAAAAATACGAGGATGACTAATTCATGCCTGCAACATTGACGCACATGTTACACTAAATGTTGCAAAGTAACACACAAAATTATGGAAAGGCTGTTTGTGACTGGAAACTGGAACAGAACAAATATATTAAATTCTTGGTGAACCTGACAAGTCTCCTCAAGTCCCTGGCTGTAATGTGCTGGGAGCCTCACTTAGCACAATGTAACATCTGCTACAACCGTGCCGAATTTGAACTGACATCGAATACTGAATCAGGGTAGGCAGGATTTAAATTGGGAGTGACATGAATATAGACCTACCACTCCCATACATCACCCAGCCCCTGCGCCTGATCGTGACCTCCTCCATATAGTGTTTGTTTTCAATTAGGCCCATACATTTCTGGATTATCTTCACAATTGGCCAGATTATCTCATTATCATACTGGCTGCAGCACAGCGGTTAGCACCGTTGCTTCGCAGCTCAATGGTCCCAGATTCGATTCCCGGCTTGGGCCACTGCCTGTGCGGAGTCTGCACGTCCTCCCCGTGTCTGCGTGGGTTTCTTCCGGGTGCTCCGGTTTCCTCCCGCAGTCCAAAGATGTGCAGGTTAGGTGGATTGCCCGCGCTATATTGTCCTTGGTGTCCAAAAAAAGGTTGGGTGGGATTACTGGGTTGCGGGGATGGGGTGGAGGTGTGGGCTTGGGTGGCGTGCACTGTCTATGATTCTATGATCAACTAACTTCCCCTGGGCTGGGTACTGAACTGGAGACTCTCTGGGTTGCGTCGGCTCATTCTACACTACCTACCTTTATCAATTGAGCAGTCAGGGGAAATTGTTCCGAAGTGAATACGATACAGATAATACAATGTATCCCGTCAATGTAATCATTCCCTGCAAGGCTACTCACTCGATAGGGCAGCACGGTAGCACAAGTGGATAGCAGTGTGGCTGCACAGTGCCAGGGTTTCAGGTTTGATTCCCCGCTGGGTTACTGTCTGTGCGGAGTCTACACATCCTCCCCGTGTCTGCGTGGGTTTCCTCCGGGTGCTCTGGTTTCCTCCCAGTCCAAAGACGTGCAGGTTAGGTGGATTGGCCATGATAAATTTCCCTGAGCGACCAAAAAGATTAGGAGGGGTTATTGGGTTACGGGGATGGGGCGGAAGTGGGCGTGAGGGTTGAAGTGGGTCGGGGCAGACTCGATGGGCCAAATGGCCTCCTTCTGCACTGTATGTTCTATGATACACCTTAATGTTCAACTCTTATGCATTCATTAAAAAAAATTTAGAGTACCCAATTCATTTTTCCAATTAAGGGGCAATTTAGCATGGTCAATCCACCTACCCTGTATATCTTTGGGTTGTGGGGGTGAAACCCACGCAGACACGGGGAGAATGTGCAAACTCCACACAGACAGTGACCCAGGGCCAGAACCTGGGACCTCGGTGTCGTGAAGCTGCAATGCTACCCACTGCGCCACCACGCTGCCCAAACTCTTTTGCATTCATAACTACAAATGATGCTGAGAAGCCGCCGACACATGGTCAACGTCCAAAGAGTAGTGGCGATATTTACGTGGCCATTTGGCACATGCTGGCGAGGTTTCGAGATGTGTCATCTCTCCACATGACACTCATACAGTGGGCAGCTTCCAGCTACTGTCCAGGCCAATTCAAATACTCTCACACACACCAATAGGGTCCCACATGCTGGCACTGTGAAATGTTCTGCCCCACCTGCAATGATTATGTCCAATAGCACACAAAGACCACAGCTCAATTTTACACCATGACTCCCCCAGGAACATTGCATTCCTTCACCATTGGCTCCATTCGCAAACCACCCCCCCCCCCCAACTCTCCATTCCCAGGCCCCCTCTTCCCCCCCTCCACTCCTCCCTCCCCCCCCCCCTTTCCTTCCTCCAGCAGCTGTGCACCTCCCTCTATTCCTTCAAGACACTCTTTAAAACCCACCTCTCTTTCACCTTAGAACTACCCTTCCTAATATCTCCTTTGGCTCTGCATTGAAGCGCTCCGTGGGTGCAAGGTGCAAGCACAATGGCGCAGTGAGAATCAACTCCATTAGGAAGCATTGGTTGGAGCTCAGCAGATTGAGAGACACCAGAATCATTTTATCAGTCAAGAGTGGAGTCGGCGATACTGGCTCGTCGAAGACAGTCCTTCATTGCAGGTGCCTTTAGCAATGCTGCAAGGTCAGCTAAGTTGGAAATCCTGCCCAATAAACATCAAGAAAGTACACTAAAGGATAGCAAGTCAAAGCCAGATAAAACAAGCAATTAGTGACTACACTGGAATTCCACGCTCGGATAAGAAGTTTGTTTAGCAAGCTTCCACAAAAGGAAATCTAAAAAAAAACCTGCAGGGCCAAAATGATGTTGACAGAGACAACCCCCACTCCCAGCTAAATAAATTCACCGCTGTCTCCCCTTGGGCTCTGATCAACTAAGTACTTTGTTAAGAACTAACAGACAGAGGTACAGCTTGGGGCAACAACAGACTGTTCCTCTTTTTATAGTCATAATGACTGACTTTAGTGCCGCTAATTTTTAAACATTATCTGTGGTTAAAATGCTTGGGCACCAACAAAAGGCTCACTTAAAGCAGCCCTTTCGCAAAGTATAACCCCCACCCCATACCCACTTCCAGTTGTTCAAGCAACATTTAAATTTAGAATAAGACATCTGCTTTAAGGAAACTTATCTCCATACCTTTCTCATGCAAAGAATATCCTATAAATTTAGGAAAATGCTAATTAAACATGCCAGCTTGTCGAGTCAGAATTCTGACTAATGTTGCTGCTGACTTAATTACAAACATTCTTCCTAAATTCTTCATTTGATCCATTCATAGCTATTTTATGCTTATCCTCCCTTATTCTTGATTGGTGACCATTCCAAGTGCAAGATGATAGTTTATGCACAGCCACCAGATCCAGCCCCTGTGCAATTTTAAAAAGCTCTATCCTGTCTCCACTTGTATCTAAATCAAATAAGGAACACTATCAATGCTGGAATTCTGAAACTGAAAATGCTCAGTAGGTTAGGCAGTGTCCTCTTATCGTTTCCAGAGACCAAGGACTAGTCCTGGTTTACTTAATCCCAGTCCTGGTAACATCCGCACAGAGAAAGCGGCACGGTAACACAATGGTTAGCACTGCTGCCTCACGGCACCGATGACCCGGGTTCGATCCCGGCCCGGGGTCGCTGTCCGTGTGGAGTTTGCACATTCTCCCCATGCCTGCGTGGGTCTCGCCCCCACAACCCAAAGATGTGCAGGGTAATAATAATAATAATAATAATAATCTTTATTAGTGTCACAAGTAGGCTTACATTAACACTGCAATAGAGTTACTGTGAAATCCCCTCATCACCGCACTCCGGCACCTGTTCGGTGGATTGGCCACACTAAATTGCCCCTTAAACTGGGGGGAAAAAAGAATTGGGTACTCTACGTTTATTTTTTTTTAAATCCTCACACAGGATTTTACCGCACAACAAGTTATTCAGCCCATACGCCTTACTTCATTAGACACCATCAAGAAAAGAAAGATTTGCAAGCTCCCCTCCAAGCTGCACACCATCCTGACCCAAAGCTATCCCCATTCCTGGTCGCTGGATCAAGATCTCTCAACAGCGCTGTGGGTGTGACTGCAGAGGTTTAAAAAGGTGGTTCCCTTGGGTTCACAACCTTTGGGCTCCTCAAAGTGCTTTTGACGCATAGTTATAGTGTTGTGAACATCATCAGCATTTTCCTTTCTCCTTCCTGCCCTTATCTAATGTCCCTTTAAACAGTTTGCTATTTTGGTCTCCTTATTTAAGGAAGGCCGTAAATGATTTGGAGGCAGTTCGGAGGAGGATTACTCGACTGATACTCGGAATGAGCACGTTGCCTTACGCGGAAAGGTTGGACAGCCTGTGCTTGTTCCCACTGGAGTTTAGAAGAGTGGGGAGTGTCATTTTTTTAAATTTAGAGTGCCTAATTTATTTTGTACAATTCAGGGGCAATTTAGCATGGCCAATCCACCTATCCTGCACATCTTTGCGTTGTGGGGGCGAAACACACACAGACACGGGGAGAATGTGCAAACTGCACACGGACAGTGACCCAGGGCCTGGATCGAACCTGAGACCTCGGCGCCGTGAGGCAGCAATGCTAACCACTGCACCACCATGCTGCCCGAGTGGGGAGTGTCTTGATCAAAGTTTCTAAAGGTCTTGAATGGCCTTGACAAGGAGGATGTGGGCGAGTCCAGGACTCCTTGCCGCACCCAGCACCTACCTCTAAACCTGTTACACCTCCACCTTTTCCCAGTTCTGATGAGAGGCCACACACCTGAAACAATTAATTTGGTTTCTCTCTCCACAGATGCTCTTGGGAGTATTTGTAGAATTGTCCCTTTTGCTTTCAGATTTCCAGCATCTGCAGTATTTTGATTTTCCCGCCAAGGGGGCTCTGGTTGAGTTTCGGTTTCAGGCGGAGTCTAAGATCAACAAGAAGACCTCCATCGCACCCTCAACTGACCCCAGCTAACTCCACACAGACTGATACTACCCCTGGAAATCCTTTCGAACTTTCATCAGTGTTTCAATCCCAAATCTGGGCTGGAATTATCCAGTCATTGGGATTCTCCTTTCCCGCTGGCACCACACCCCCGCCCGAGGGTTTCCCGGCGACGTGGGGTGGCTTCAATGGGAAATCCCATTTCCCACAAGCAGTGGGAAGACAGAATCCCACCGCCAGCGAATGTCGCGCCGCCAAGAAACACACGGCTGGGGCACCGGAGAATCCCGCCCCTGGTCTAATTAACCACGTTTTCAGATTTCATTTTAGCATTGCGTCCGTTTTTGGTATTCAGAAATGAACGGCCAGCTGGAGGGGCAGTGCTTGGGAGATCAAACCGAGGTGATGTTTTTTTTTTGCCTGTTCAGTTGAGATCCCATTCTGCAGGGAATATTCCGGATTGTCCTGCTCAGTGTTCTTTACTGATCCACCATTCCCAAAACTGTTGACACACAATGGCTGGTTTGCTTACATATGGACACACAGAAAGAGGAGAAGTAGACCATTCAGCCCCTCGAGCCTGCTTTGCCCTTCGATAAGATCATGGCTGATCCGACTGTCTTTCAAATTCCGCATTGCTGTCTCCCCCGATAACCTTTGATTCCCTTGACAAACAATAATCTCTCGATCTCGGTGTCAAAAATATTCAATGCCCCCAGGAGTATGGATTGTGTGGTTGCATTCCCCAATGATGTGCCAATCTCAGGGTCTGTAAATCTGGATGCTGATGCACAAGCGTCTCTACAATTGTGCTCAGTCGTTGCAAGGGCCACTCACAACCTTGGTTTCCAGTGGCTGATTGGAGACCACGCAACCTCAGAATGTACCTGTGCCGATCTACTATAGATTTTTCACTAAATATTCCCACTATGAGGAAACCACCAGATGTTATATTCATGCTCACTTATCTCCACACCATTTATTGAGAAAAAGTGTGTACACTTGTCAAAAGGAGCAAGAAACGATGGATTTTGAATCATGCTCCGATGCTGACTTCCCCATTCTCCGGCACCGTTTTTGGCTAAGTCCCACCAGCGTGGATTACTCACCTCCCACGCGGCGGGACCTGGAAGGTGAGTGTGCGGGGGCCGCCCTGGAAAATCAGGAGTAGGCTACTCAGTCCCTCGACGCTCCTCTCCCATCCAATAAGATGATGGCGGATCAATTCTACATTCCTACCGACACCCAGTTAACCTTCACCCTTCGAGCTTGGCCTTAAAAATATTCAAAGACTCTGCCACCGCTGTCTTTTGAAGAAGAGAGTTCCAGGGCAGCACGGTGGCACAGTGGTTAGCCCTGCTGCCTCACGGCGCTGAGGTCCCAGGTTCGATCCCAGCTCTGGGTCACTGTCCGTGTGGGGTTTGCACATTCTCCCCGTGTCTGCGTGGGTTTCGCCCCCACAACCCAAAGATGTGCAAGGTAGGTGGATTGGCCATGCTAAATTGCCCCTTAATTGGAAAAAAATAATTGGGTACTCTAAAATGTATATTAAAAAAAAGAAGAGTTCCAAAGACTCCTGGCCCGCAGAGAAAATAACTCCCATCCGTCTTAAATAGGCAACCCTATATTTTTAAACAGTCACCCCTTGTTCTAGATTCTCCCACATGAGGAAACATCCTCTCGACATCCACTCTGTCAATACCTCTCAGGATTTTATATTTTCAATCAAGTTAGCTTCTTATTCTTCTAAACTCCAGCAGATTTGATCCTCTCCAGTCCAACCTTTCCTCATAAGACACCCCCAGCCCATTCCAGGTATTAGTCCAGTAAACCTGCTCTGGACTGCGTCAACGCATTTACATCCTTCCTCAAATAAGGAGACCAATGCTGCACCTGATACTCCAGGTGGGGTCTCACCAATGACCTGTACAGCTGTAATCCCTACGTGAGCAATCAATGCCCCTCACAATAAATGTGACACTAACATTCTATTAGCTTTCCGAATTACTTGCTGTTCCTGCACACTAACCTTTTATGATTCCTGCACTAGGACATCCAGGTCCCTCTACATCTCAGAGCTCTACAATCTTTTACTATTTTGATAATATATGCTTCTTTTTTAATCTTCTGTACAAAGTGGACAATTTCACATTTGCCAGCTTTTTGTTCCCTCATTTAACCACACTGTAGGTGTAGCTGCTAAAAACAACAGGAAGAAATTCTTCCAATACCCAAAGGGTAAATTAAGAAGGCACGATCATCTGAAAGGGTGCCAATGTAAATGTTATGGGGATGAGCAATGAAGTTAACATACAGAATCAATACCTCCTTGAACTATTCACCAGACGGCTCAACAGTAGCATACCCCACTATGAGAATAACCAGTCCAGGTTTGAAGGACACTGGCGTCAATGAGGTAGATGTTCTAATCAGGCTTAAAGGACTCAATACTAACAAATCTCAGGTGGGGGTGGGGATGATGGGTTTAGTGTGGATAATATTTCTTCAATTGTATCACAAGGAGACCAGAGATGAAACTCGTGAAATGCTAACAATTCGGGCAGCACGATAGCATAGTGATTAGCACAATTGCTTCACAGCTCCAGGGTCCCAGGTTCGATTCCTGGCCTGGGTCACTGTCTGTGCGGAGTCTGCACGTTCTCCCCGTGTGTGCATGCGTTTCCTCTGGTTTCCTCCCACAGTCCAAAGATGTACAGGTTAGGTGGATTGGCCGTGCTGAATTGCCCTTAGTGTCAAAAATTGCCCTTAGTGTTGGTTGAGTGGGGTTACTGGGTTATGGGGATAGGGTGGTATGGGCTTGGATAGGGTGCTCTTTCCAAGAGCCGGTGCAGACTCGATGGGCTGAATGGCTTCCTTCTGCACTGTAAATTCTATGATTCTATGATTCTAATTAGCATATGAGAGAACGAGAGAGCGAGAGCGAGAGAGAGAGCGTGAGAGAGGTTCGACCCCGGCTCTGGGTCACTGTCCGTGTGGAGTTTGCACATTCTCCCAGTGTCTGCATGGGTCTCACCCCCACAACCCAAAAATGTGCAGGGTAGGTGGATTGGCCACCTTAATTGGAAAAAAAACGAATCGGGTACTCTAAATTTAAAGGGAAAAAAAAACACATAGATGTAGGAAAAGTGGCAAAAATCTACAGTCTACACAACCAGCAATGTCTGTAAAAATAATCAAGTAGATCATTGGGATCAACTTGCACAGAAAGAATCTGGTCAATCTGGCTCCAGACCGAAATCTTTCAGCAGCAACTCTGTTCGGTGAAAGACATGGGATTTTTCAGAAATATGAAGCGAACAATAGAGTCCAGATTTTTTGCTGCGTTGGAAACCCTTTATCAGCAATGAGTGTACCCAATTCCGGGAATTTTAATGTGCTGGGCATAAAGGTGCAAGCAGTCAGCACTCCCTGACTGGCTCCATTGCAGTGCATTTAAAACCACCGTTCCCCAACCCACTGTCATTTTGATGCAATTCCATTAGCAGACTTGGTTCACAGATTCTTGCAGAAGTCGTGAACCAAAGATGAACTCCAGTCCTGAGTCAGCACCTAAATAAAAAACAGACGGGCAGCACGGTGGCGCAGTGGGTTAGCCCTGTTGCCTCACGGCGCTGAGGTCCCAGGTTCGGTCCCGGCCCTGGGTCACTGTCCGTGTGGAGTTTGCACATTCTCCCCGTGTGTGCGTGGGTTACACCAAAACAACACAAAGATGTGTGGGGTGGGTGGATTGGCCTAGATTAATTGGAAAAAATGAATTGGGTATTCTAAATTTAAAAAAGTTACAAAAGAATAAAAAACAGGCTTTCAGCATTCCCATTGCAATACAATACACCTATGGGCTTCACATATAGCTGTGAATCAATCACCACCATTCATTGTATCAATTTCAAAAAGCTTTCATTGACTTCAGACCTCTTAATCTTGTGTAAATAAACACACAGGCATTGAAAAACTGCATCAAAAAAAATTACGATATTACAAGATAACAGAACTCAATTAAGAAAAGCTTGTATTCCCCTCCAGATTGTGTAAACATTGCCTACTGAGCTCATTCTTGGAGCTCAGTGCAGCATTCATGCCAAGGCTACCTGGTAACTGTATCGACAAATACAGACAACAGTTTTTCCAAATGGCTACATTATAAATGTGGAGAGGTGAGAACTTGAGGGGTGTCAGCTTGAGGGGATGACGCCTTTAAAGCCTGACAATCAAGATTACAAACGGGTTAATATCCCAGTAAAGGACACGGGCCTTCTAGCCTACCGGCCTTGCCATCTGTCCACTTCTTTTGCTGCATCGGTCTTGCTTCCAGAGATGATAGTTCCGACTCCATCCTGCCGTCACCTCCACCGACATGAAAATATGCTGGGCAGGGAGCCTCCTTAATGGAGAGGGATTTGAGGTGTTGGAAATGTTGCCACTTCCCGGACCTCGACGCAAACCAACTCTGGGAAACTATGTGGCATATTTAATTTGCAATTTTGAAAAGGATTTCCCCTAAAAAGGTTGCCACCAAAATCAATCCGTCTGCTCGTTCAGACTGCCTACGAAGCTGGAACTGGAATAAAATTATTCATTATATCCTTAATCAGTTGAGTTCAAGTCAGAAGAGGTAATGCGAAAACTGTGTATACTGTTTTGATCACCAAATCATAACGAACACATTCAACATGCATGCAAACACAATGATAAAAGAAAAGCCAGCAGGCTATTTTCTACCATCCAGGATTGGGTGACTAGACAAGTGGAGCAAGAGAACCTGATGTTGAACATAGAGCACATGAGAGGTGGTTCTATGAAAGTATACAAGAGAGATAAAGTTAATCTGGAACACAAGATATGCTTGGATACTGGAAGAAGCCGATTTAAAGCTAATAAAAGAGGCAATTTAAGGTGGACGTTAGCAAAAACCTTTTTATGCAACGGTTGAATTAACGCTTGAAGTTGCCTTCTGGTTAAGTCCACTGTTAGCAACACCATTAAATAGCAAGAAATATTCACAAGATTTTTTTTTTCAATGGGTTCAAAAGGAGACTTTTTAATGAGGATAAAACGTTTCCCTCGCCCTTTTCCTTATTCTCCACGAATGCCCATATTTATTTCCTTGTTGTTCACTAAGGTAGTAATTAAATCTTCTTTAAATGGTGTCACATCCTTGGCAACCACAGCTATTTTCAACAATACTCCACCATTTCATTGAACGATTGGGAAAAAGCAAACTCCAGCTGAAAGAAACAAAAGGGGCTTTGTTGGAATAAAGAACAGGGCTTTTGATAGGTTCACGGTCAGTTACAAACGGAAATCCAATTTAAGCAATATGCAAAGATTGCGCCCCAGTTTTATAAACAAATCAAGTCTTAAACTCTGGTTATAACACAGTTCACTCCTTAACCACACTTTCTGAAGGATAGGTTCAAGTTCAGACATCTCTCTCCATCTCGGTTTCTCCCAGACACATACTAAAATCGCAGCGAAAGGATAGGGGGAAGATTGTTCTCCCCCCCCCCCCCCCCCCCCCCCCCCCCCCCCCCCATGGGACTTGATCCATGTTACTGGTTATGAGTTGCAGGAAGCGGAGGGTCCGCAAAGTGGTGGATTTGCTCTTTCTTTCTGACAGATGTTTGGACTTCACTTGCCCAATAGGGCAAGGACGTAAAATCTCACCCGTTAACCCACTTACCCTACACTCTTCAACTTTTCCGTCTTCAGTCCCCACATCCTTATCTCTTAACTCTTCCCATTCAATCATTCAGCCGCTCTTTTCCTGCCCCGTAGCTCCTTCCCTTTTACCACCTTTCAAAAACCATGGCCAGGATTCTCCATTCCTGAGTCTAAGTGCTGAAGCCAACAGAGGATTCGTGGAGTTCCATGTCAGAAAAAAATGTGCATCAAACCCGCACTAATTCCGCTACCGATTCGCGTGGAACAGCAGCAGACCACACAAAAAATGGTCCGGGAATCACCAGGTTCGTGATGGACACGTGCAGGGCTGACAAGCTGCAGCTGCGCGTAGACTAAAGACCCCCCCATACCCACACCGATTGCAGCTGAAAAGATGGCACTGGTTGTGCTGGACCACGTCGCTGTCCACCCCGACCCCACAGCCAACCTCCTGGCCACCCCCCATTACTCCCCCCAGCCCTGGTAGAAGCCCCACAACCAGCGGCATGACTGTCGGCGAAGTATGGAGGTGCTGGACACTGTCCGTACGCCCTCTCTCTCACTCAGCAACCACCACGCCAGGTTCACACACATGTACCTCACCATCGGGAACTCGGCCCATCAGAGGCGAAGCATCGTGGGTGGACCTGCTGATGATGCAAACGCGGTTGCAACTACGCGTGCCGTGCGTTGCAATGACGGCTGTTTTGAGGAGGTGGAGCATCGCAATTTGGCATCAAACCATCGCCTGCCGTGATTTTGGCGTCAGGAGCTATCCTCCGTCTGATCACTTGCCCCGATGTCCTAGTCGGCCAACAGAGAATCCTGCCCCCTGCTTTTTGGCACTACTTTTGGTTACCCATCATCTTCTGCCCATTTCCCTCTTTATCTCCCTCACCATCCCTTTCTTCCTTAACTCGCTCATGCATTTCTTTCGATGCACAAGGAGCATTTGCACAGAAGGCGATCTGTTTTCATTGTGACTCCAGCCTGGGAGAAACCATGGACACAACCTCAAGTCTCGGTGGCAGTATTTTGAGAATCTTAAGACAAGAACAACGGCCATTCGGCCCATCATGGCTGTTTTTAAAAATCTGTACAATTGGATCCACTTTCCCCTGGCCCCACACACCCTGCACGTTCCGCTGAGCCCTGCAGATTCTCCTTTCTAGTAATATCCATATATATCAGACTCCTTTTTGAATCTACTTCCACCGTCCTTTCAGGCAGTGCATTGCAGATCAAAACAACTCCGTTGCCTAAAAATAATTCTCCTCATTTCCCTTTTGGTCTTTTGACCATTTATCTTAACCCTGACCTTGGTCACTGACTCTCCCACCAGTGGAAGCAAGTTAGTCCCGTTCGCTCTCTCAAAACCCTTCACAATTTCAACAACAAGGAAGCCCCAAATTGGATACACTGCTTTGCTTTCCTTGCTGGACCATAATCTACTTGTCAAATTCGCCTTCCCTTTAAACTGGGCTTTCCTTTCCATTTTGTTACAATTTGCTTTACCCCCCCCCCCCCCCCCCCCCCCCCCCCCAAGTTAAGTATCCTTTGCTATTTTTACACTGGACCTAATTATATTGTAGTCAGGATTCTGAAATGCTCCCAACTTTAACCACACCTGCTAATTTTGCTTCATTTCCCAGATACAACTTTAAAATGCTTTCTTGATTAAAACAACAACCGGGATTACCCCCCCACCTTTCTGGCAGGATTACCCCCTCCACTGCTCCGTAGCCTGCTTTCGCTGGCAGATGGGGGCTCACTATTGGCCACCAATGGAATCTTCTGCCGTTTTGCGTTAATCATCCGTCCTGCCTTCAGGGAAGACACCCACAGGAAGGTGCTGCCAACAAGAATGGCGGGGAAATCCCACCCAGTCGCCTGCTTCTAAATTGTGACTTCAGAAAAATGTTTTAATGATAATAATCTTTATTAGTGTCACAAGTAGGCTTACATTAACACTGCAGTGAAGTTACTGTGAAAAGCCCCTAGTCGCCACATTCCAGCACCTGTTCGGGTACACTGAGGGAGAATTCAGAATGTCCAATTCACTGAACAAGCACGGCATTAGGGACTTGTGGGAGGAAACCGGAGCACCCGGAGGAAACCCACGCAGACATGGGGAGAACGTGCAGACTCCGCACAGTCACCCAAGCTGGGAATCGAACCTGGGACCCTGGGTCTGTGAAGCAACAGTGCCAACCACTGTGCTACCGTGCCGCATGATCGTCAGACATCTTGACACACAATGAAATACGTTTGCAGCGTAGTCACTGTGTGATCTAGGAAGCACGGCAATCAATTTGCACAAAGCAAGCTCCCACGAACAGAAATGTGATAACGACTGGATCATCTGGTGTCATACTGATTGAAGAATAAATATTGAGCTGGACACCAGTGGGAACTCCCAAGTTCTTCCTTCAAAGCATGTATGATGGGGCCTCAGTTTAATGGTGTACCCAAAAGGCAGTGCCTTCAATAGTGCAGCACTTCCTCAGAACTGTGCTCGAGTGTCAGCCTTGATTCTTTTTTATTTTATTTAGAGTAGCCAGTTAATTTTTTCCAATTAAGGGGCAATTTTAGCGTGGCCAATCCACCTATCCTGCACATCTTTGGGTTGTGGGGGCGAAACCCATGCCAACACGTGGAGAATGTGCAAACTCCACACGGACTGTGACCCAGAGCCAGGATTGAACCTGGGACCTCAGCGCCGTGAGGCAGCAGGGCCAACCCACTGCGCCACCGTGCTGCCACTTCCGCCTTGATTCTTGTGCTCAAGTCCTGGAGTGGGACTTGAACCTGCAACCTTGCAATTCAAGGGCAAATATGCCACCAACTGGGCCACAGCTTAGCCAAAGGGCTCCACAAGAAGCTTTGGGAAATTCAGACGCAAAGACAAAGCAGAGATTCGGAGGAGCAAAAACAAATTTGTGGCTGCTGCGAGCAGACGACCTGGGAACAAGAGTCCACTCGTCAAATGAAAAGAAATTATTTCTTCCAGTCAGCTCATTATCCAGAGTTCTGCTTCTTTGGAGCAGGTTGTGGAATCATAGCCAAACCCAATTGTGTCTTCTCCTGGTTGGTTATTCAATCCTTTCCGTCAAAAGTCACTGCATATTAATCAGGAGGACGAACCACGGCCAGTAGTTCCTCCATTCTCACCCTCTCTTCCAGCAACTCATCCAGGCTGAGGTCAGGCAAACTCAGCAAGGCCTGACTTCGAGTAGGAGCTTTGAAATGACTCAAGTCCTTATTCCCCCTGAGCCATAGGGTAGACTGTTTTTCACATGAGCTAATTTCGATAGCGAAGTGAAAACAACAGGAGCAAATCAGCAGCAGACTGGCCCGCTTGCAATACGATTACAATACAGCAGTGAAATCCTGCAAGGCACTTAACAGGGACGCCATCAAACACAATCTGACACCCTGTCACGTAAGGTGATCTTAGCGGAGATGACCGAAAGCTCGGTCAAAGCGGTAGATTTTAAGAACTTTCCGACACCGAGGAAAGAAGGATAATGAGGCGGGCAGGCTCGGGGAAGGAATTCCAGAGATTAAATCGGGGATTTGCAAGAGGCCAAAATTGGAGGGGCAGAGAGAACTGGGAGGGGGTTACAAGAGGCAGGGACGGGGGAGTCAATGGAGGGATTGGAAAAGAGACGATAAGAATTTTAAAATCCAGGGCGTTGTCAGACTAGAGGCCATTAGAGATCAGTGAGAACAGAGGTGATGGGCGAATGGGTGGGAGGCACGGTAGCACGGTGGTTAGCACTGTTGCTTCACAGCTCCAGGGTCCCAGGTTTGATTCCCGGTTTGGATCACTGTCTGTGCGGAGTCTGCACGTTCTCCCCGTGTCTGCGTAGGTTTCCTCCGGGCGCTCCGGTTTCCCCCCACAAGTTCCGAAGGACGTGCTGTTAGATAATTTGGACATTCTGAATTCTCCCTCAGCGTACCCGAACAGGCGCCGGAACGTGGCGAGACGGGGCTTTTCACAGTAACTTCATTGCAGTGTTCATGTAAGCCAGCTTGTGACACTAATAAAGATTATTATTATTAACTTGGTGTGCGCTTGGACACGGACAACGGAGCTGACTTGTCTGACGATGGAGGTTGGGAAAGGTGGAAGACGGATGTTCATTTGGCATTGACTAAACCTTAGGCGGTGCCCATGAAGATAAACTCTAGCTGTCAGTGCTATTGAGATATATGTACAGGAAACATTCCCAGGCAATCTGCTCTGCTGAAGAACATCGGGCTTACTGCAGTTCTGTAACATCTGCTAAACTGCTCACCTCCAAGACCATGAAGAATGATTAGAGCATTCATTTCAAGCCTTTTCCCCCAAGGTTAATAAGTTTGACTTCCCGTCCTTGTCCTGTGAGCGAGTGATTCACTCGAAGGCTCTCACAGATTTCAAGTAAACTATTCAACCCTTAATAATGACACTGGACTGAGGATCAATAAACACGCTGTCATGTCTTTTCTTCTCCATTCATAGGCTTGCTGTTTTTCCCCCAATCATCTGGAGGATTCAATGACTGAACCAGCAGAAAATGACTCCTGTATTTTCTCGACAATCTTTGTCTTTTGAGCAATCGCACCTTCTCTGTACGTGGAACCTGCCCTTCCATTTATTCAAGCAGCTAGGGTTAAAGACTCTCAGTGGAACATTTGAAATTAAACTACAAATGTGAGAAATACACATTGGTTGCCTCTGGGCAGGGGTTATCAATGGGGAGGGTGGGAGATGTATTCATTTTGGGTGGGGGGAAGAGACACCCCCAGGCAGTGTCCTGGATGGCAGTGCCAACCCGGAAGTGTCTATGGGCAGGGGTTATCAAGGTGGGGGGGGGGGGGGGGGGGGGGGGGGGGAGGCGGTGGATGTAGTTGTTTTAGCACAGACCACGGCAAAAACACCCCCCAGATTTTCTGCGCAGATTGCCAGAGTAGCTGGAGAGAAAGCTCGGCTGTGCAGCTGGCGAGCTGCACCGGAGGTTTTCTCGCCTCAGCCAGCACTCTGTGCAAAGTTCCGCCCAGTCGACCCATTAACAGCCGTAAAGAGAAAGAAAACCTTTTGGATGCAAACTCTTTTGCCAGAATTTTGAATTATACTTGATAGATCATCTACTTTTGGCTTTGAGCAGATGCTGAAGGACCCGCTGTTTTTGTACAACAAAGTGTGGCTTTTAAAGCTGCACTTCCCAATATTTATTGGGGGCAGCTTGGTAGCACATTGGGTAGCACTGTTGCTTCACAGCGCCAGGAATCCAGGTTCGATTCCCGGCTTGGGTCTCTGTCTGTGCAGAGTCTGCACATTCTCCCCGTGACTGCGTGGGTTTCCTCCGGGTGCTCCGGTTTCCTTCTACAAGTCCCGAACAAAGTACTATTAGATCATTTGGACATGCTGAATTCTCCCTCTGTGTACCGAACAGGCACCATAGTGTGGCGACGAGGGGATTTTCGCAGTAACTTCATTGCAATGTTAATGTAAGCTACTTGTGGCAATAAAGATTATTATAGTATTATCGGAAAATGAACAATTCTATGATTTAATGCATTACAGAGATACGAATGCACACATACCGGTTGGCACAGTGGTTAGCACTGCTGCCTCACGCCGCCGAGGACCCGGGTTCGATCCCAGCCCTGGGTCACTGTCCGTGTGGAATTTACACATTCTCCCCGTGTCTGCGTAGGTCTCACCCCCACAACTCAAAGATGTGCAGGAGAGGTGGATTGGCCACGCTAAACTGTCCCTTAATTTAAAAAAAAATGAATTGGGTGCTTTAAATTACAAAAGAAAATCTCGATTTGCAAGCTGCTTGTGACCATGCACATGCTGGATTAAAAACCCATCAGGTTCTTCAGGGAAGGGAGTCTACCATCTTTACCTGGTCTAGCCGACATGTGACTCCAGATCCACAGCAATGTGGTGGACTCCGAACTACCCTCTGAGATCCGGAAGCAGATCCGAGAGAAATCCGGAATCGTTTTTGGTGAGGATTGTACCTGTGGAACTCAAGTGAAGTTGAGCTGCTATCTTTGTCACTGAGTATGATCACCAAAATCTAAATGAGCTGCTGTCTGAGTTGCATCTTCCATTTAAGGTATAATTCATAGACTTTATTCAACCACAATTTGCCTGTTAATTCACGTTGAACTCATGTTAATTCTGGATGTTAAGATTATAGGATAGATGTTATTTTGTGGTTTCTTTGCTGACTCTTGTATAAAAACACTCCTCTTAAAACCATGGATTCCTGTGGCTTCATTCCTTTAGCAACCAACAGCAATTTCAAATATCATCTACTTTATATCAAAAAGGGTCTCTAATGAGTCCGTAACAATGCCTGAGGGAGTGGTAATGAGACAAGCAAAGAGACTCCTATGGGGCTCAGTTTTTATTTCTAATTTCCAACATCTGAATTTGTATTAGTGTTTACTTCAAAATGTGCGTTCTGGCAACGCCAATCGCCTACTTTAGTGGCCAGACAGCAAGATAAACACTGATTATACAAACTCAAATAATAACTTCACTAAGGATAAAATTATTCAATTTAAACTCTCAACCCCCACAATTTATTTTAAGGAATAATTTCCACAACAGTATTTAGCAGCATTTGCTGAATGATAGGGTTTACCTCCACTCACGCAATACATCATCCACAAACATAGACAGGAGGGAGTTCAAATGTGAACAATGGTGATCCCGGGATATATCGAAACAAAAGCAGAGGATCCGGGCCAACATTCCTCCCTCAGGTTGTGACTATTCAGTCCATTTCCCTCTGGAGGGCACTGCTGAGGCAGAATGGCAGACATGTTTGTGTACACAACAGTCAGTCCATCTCAAAAGTAGGAAGTTTCAAAGTCATAAAATGTGACACCAATATTTTACGTTGATGCAATTTACAACAGGGAGTTGGGGGGTGGGGGGGGGGGGGAGAGGGTGAAGAGGTAATTGAGTTGCAAAAGGGATCAGAACCTTGCCAATTCCTGATTTCCGAGTCTTCACTCCCGCGGGATTATGAAGGTCAGCCAGATCCAAAACCAGCTAACTGGACTAATGCTTAGCATCAAAGCGAGCCTTTCTGGGTCTGTCATTCTTTAAGCAGTGCAGGGTAGTGCATTAACCATCTAGGGCAGCCAGTTATTGAGTAGAGCGGGGGCAAAGGAAAAGATTGTTACATTAAGAACATTGACAGGTGCTTTTTATCAAAATAAACTCTCACCCAGGAATTTCTCACAGTTAACTTGTGTCAGAAAGCTTGGCCAGTGCCCCAATAAACCAAATCTTCTCAGGCATTTCAAATATTTCATTCCACAAGTCTGGCAGTAATGCTGCCCCACGCTCTCAAACAGCAACTCAACAGCCCTGTTTCAATCCAATATCGAGCTCGGTGTGTGTGTGTATCCAGCCACATATCCTCAGCACTCTGTTGGACTATTTATCATCACAATATACAGACAGCAGGTTGTAACAGAGCATAAGAGTAGATAGGAGTGTTGGGGGACATGACCCATTTATAGACAATGCTTTAGATTTGCATGCACAGGACAAAAATGCTCCAGCTTTTAAACCCAACATCAGATGCATTTTCCCAAATGTTCAATGGGTGCACGCACCATTCAGTGTGATTTGTGATAAACCGCCAACTCTGGCATCTTGGGCATTTTGTATCCCCTTTGGGAATTGTGTCTACAGTATCTAGTCCCCCCTTTGCCAACTCTCTCTCCTCCCTTGCAGACCAATCTTAGAAACTACTGCTTTTTAGTCACCTGTCCTTTAGCTCAGCGTTAATCTTTGTATGATCGTGCTTCTATGAAGCATTTCGATGTGGTCTTCTTCATTACAGACACTGTATGACTGCAAGTTATGTCTGCTAAATGTTCAAACATGCCAGGCTTACTGAAGTGCAGTTCAACCTGACAAACTGGGAAGGGCCCCTAAGTTCAACCCTTAGTCAGTATCGAATTAACTGACCTTATGGGGGCTGATGGGGCAGCCTACAAAGACCTGGGATTCCCATTCCTGCTCACCATTCTGGGGTTCCCACTGGAAGACTGTGAAGACATATTCACAAAGGTTTGAGGATGAGCTCCATGATGCTTCCCCCGGTTGAATGGCCTGCCAGCTCGCTCTTTCAACGGTACCGACGAACTCTTGGATGAGGGTCACCCGTGGAACAAACTTGTCCCAGCGAGTAAGTATTTGCAGGAAATTAGGGGGCCTTGAGGAAATCGATAGTCGGGCAGCCTGCTGACAATCAGAGGAAGTAGTATGCTGGTGAGAAAATCTCAAGAAAAAGGGAGGAAGGGGACTTTGGGATTTACCATTAGACGGTCCACGATTACTGCAATAGAAAACTTCCAGGTTTCTAAAATTAAACATGCTGGGTAAGGCCCATATTCCTTGATGTCATCCTCATCCAAGAGTCATCGATAACCTATTAAAAAGATGCGGAGATGCCGGAGTTGGACTGGGGTGAGCACAGTAAGATGTCTTACAACACCAGGTTAAAGTCCAACAGGTTTGTTTCAAATACTAGCTTTCAGAGCACTGCTCCTTTCACCTGAGGAAGGAGCAGTGCTCCGAAAGCTCGTGTTTGAAACAAACCTGTTGGACTTTAACCTGGTGTTGTAAGACATCTTACCAATAAAAAGAAGCACTGAACCAATTAGTGGGAAGCAAAGAACCCACGAGTCCTTCACAGATTAGCAATGTTTTCCTGATTAATTTTGGGCCTATTTCTTGCACAAAGTCAAGGTCGGAGCATGGGGGGACCTGGAGGCTTTGTAAAGTTCAACGTGGAGTGGGGAGGAGGGGGGGGGGGGGGGGGGAGAACAAAAATTCTGAGACTTGATGGCTTTTGAAGTACAATGGATTAAGTGTGTAAACAGTTCCTTATTTTCAGTGCATCAGCTTCTGAGTCAAATCTCTTAATATAAACTTTACCGAAGCTAAATTGTCATTGAGAGATTTTCCACTTCCTCCCAGCAACGTTTCTGGAGCAAGCTGTGTCTGAATGCATGGAGGAGGTTGAAGGCTCCGTTGTGTACAAACCGCTTGGGTCTAAGCTGTAGGTCTGCGCTGAAATGGATGTAGCAGCTGTAGTTTAAACTTTAAGATTCATTGCCCAGCAGGGGCTTCCCAGTAAATTTTTAAAGTTGGATTTTCAGCTTTTTAGAGGTATAGAGAAATACAGCACAGAACAGGCCCTTCGGCCCACGATGTTGCGCCGAACCTTTGTCCTAGGTTAATCATAGAATTTTGGACAATTTGTCATGGCCAATCCACCCAACCTGCACATCTTTGGACTGTGGGAGGAAACCGGAGTACCCGGAGGAAACCCACGCAGTCACGGGGAGGATGTGCAGACTCCACACAGACAGTGACCCAAGTCGAAATCGAACTTGGGACCCTGGAGCTGTGAAGCAATTGTGCTATCCACAATGCTACCGTGCTGCCCTTAAGAAGTTAACCTACACTCCATTATTCTACCCTAATCCATGTACCTATCCAATAGCCGCTTGAAGGTCCATAAATTTTCCGACTCAACTACTACCAAAGGCAGTGCATTCCATGCCCCCACTACTCTCTGGGTAAAGAACCTACCTCTGACATCCCCTCTATATCTTCCACCATTTATCTTAAATTTATGTCCCCTTGTAATGGTGTGTTCCACCCGGGGAAAAAGTCTCTGACTGTCTACTCTATCTATTCCCCTGATCATCTTATGAACCTCTATCAAGTCGCCCCTCATCCTTCTCCGTTCTAATGAGAAAAGGCCTAGCACCCTCAATCTTTCCTCGTATGACCTACTCTCCATTCCAGGCAACATCCTGGTAAATCTCCTTTGCACCTTTTCCAAAGCTTCCACATCCTTCCTAAAATGAGGTGACCAGAACTGCACACAGTACTCCAAATGTGGCCTGACCAAGGTTTTGTACAGCTGCATCATCACCTCACGGCTCTTAAATTTTTGAATTGAATTTGGCCACTCGAAGCAGAGAAATGAGCCACTTTTTTGTCAGCCGTGGCTCACGGCAAGCATTCTCACCTCAGATTCAGGTGGCCATGGGTTCAAGCCCCACTTCAGGTGACGTCAGCACACCGTCTACTCTGCTGCTTTGTGTGGCAATTCCTCCTGCAATAGCGTGAGGTGCCAGCTCTTGGAAAAATGGCAAACCGAGACTTTGACTGTCCTCTCAGGTGGTGTACAAGTGATCCCATGGGACTAAGAGCAGGATAACTCTCTGAGCCAACATTTATCCTTCCACCGACATCAGTAAAACAAATGATGCAGTAATTATTTCAATGCTGCTTGTGGGACTTTGCCGTCTGCAAACTGTCTACTATATTTATCTTTATTCTCAAGGTGACTATGGATCATAAGTGCATTGTTGAAGTACTTCGGGGTGTCCCAGAGTTGCTAAATAAATAGATGTTCTTTCTTTTATTGGCACAAATCCACCCACTCAGCTGGGAAGATGCTTATTGTATATTACCCCGATCCTAAATTGCTTTGAAGAAGAATACCTTCACAAATACACAGTTCCTACACAATATATAATCAAGAATCGGATGGTAGAGACAATTGGGATTCATAGAATCATAGAATATACAGTGCGGAAAGAAGCCTTTCGGCCCATCGAGTCTGTACCGGCCCTTGGACAGAGCACCCTACATAAGCCCACGCCTCCACCTCATCCCCGTAACCCCACCTAACCATTTTGGACACTAAGGGGCAATTCAGCATAGCCAATCCACCTAACCTGCACATAGAACATAGAACAGTACAGCACAGAACAGGCCCTTCAGCCCTCAATGTTGTGCCGAACAATGATCACCCTACTTAACCTGTAGACCCATAACCCAACAATCTCCCCATTAACCTTACACTACGGGCAATTTAGCATGGCCAATCCACCTAACCCGCACATCTTTGGACTGTGGGAGGAAACCGGAGCACCCGGAGGAAACCCACGCACACACGGGGAGGACGTGCAGACTCCACACAGACAGTGACCCAGCCGGGAATCGAACCTGGGACCCTGGAGCTGTGAAGCATTGATGCTAACCACCATGCTACCGTGAGGCCCCCACATCTTTGGACTGTGGGAGGAAACCAGAGCACCCGGAAGAAATCCACGCAGACACGGGGAGAACGTACAGACTCCGCACAGACAGTCAACCGAGGCCAGAATTGAGCCTGGGTCCCTGGCGCTGTGAGGCAGCAGTGCCAATCATTGAGAGTTGATCAGGAATTCTGGATGATATTTGCTTCCCCCCCCCCCCGTTCTAACTCAGCGATGCAGTCGTGGCCGAGCTGCTAGGTCGTGATGAGCTAACCCATCACAAAACAAGAACTGAAATCTTACTTTGCTGGCTTTTATGATTGGATTCCACAGAAGGAGCTCAACATTGTCTCTTAAGGTCATACAATACAACCAGCACAATGCGCTTTCCTTTAACAAGTTATCATAGTGTTAGTGCCAAGTGACAGAATGGTAATATACACTGTTACACACACTGGGTTCACTCCCTTGGCCAGTAGGACACAGTCCTCTTTGTTCTCCAGGCATGCTGAACCGCGTCCAGGTTTGTGAATAGGTGCAACACAAAAAAAACCTTGAGAATCAGGCCATTTTCTCATGCATGAAATAAAGCTTGCATTCCAGCAACGATGACATTAATCTTTTGCTGTATGGAACTGTTGGGCACTGCAGCTCTTTTGCTTCGTTTTTATCATCCTAAAATTAACTTACTTCATCAGAAAGTCTCGCTCGCCTTCTCTCCCAAAGGCAGACTGGTACTTGGGTACAGTTCTATGGAGCGCCCGACAGTGCTTCATTCAACTGGTCAGAGTGCATTGGCAAGTACACAGTCCTCATCTTTCCTATAGGAATCGCTGGGCAATAATTAGGAGCAGGAATCCTGGTTGATTCATGATTCCCCCCCCCCCACACCCGCCCCGGATGAGCCTAGACTTCAGAAGCCATCAGCAGGGTGACCGAAGGGACAGAAGGGAGACATGACCACAACCAACTTCTCTGGTGATCTGTCGGCTAGTGTTCCTGTCAGCATTCCACCCCTAGGACATGTATCAGGAAGGTAGGGAAGTCAAAGGGTAGGTGACCCAACTGTGGGTGGGCTACAGAATACTACATCTCCAACACTTATGTCTAGTTGACTGGCGGAATAGACTCGATGGGCCGAATGGCCTACTTTGGCTCCCAAGTCTTCTTGTCCATTATCCCCCTCAGGCGAGCCAGCAGCCTAAAATGTCAGCCCCTTGTGCTTCTTTCATCACAGTAACTCCTCTTGTATTTTGAAAATTGGAAGTCTCGACCACAACCCCGTTTCACAATTCCAAAGGAGAAACTGCAAATTTTGCAAGCCCCGTCTGTTTTAGTCGGATGCGATGTTGGTATTCCTGATCCATCGGAACTGGAGTGGGGTTTGCATCAGATCGTCACGGTAAAAAAAAATGTTTTAAAGGGGAGAGGGGCGCTGTGGTTAGTAGAAATCAGTTACTGGAGATTCAACAACAGCTTCTTCCCCGCTGTTACCAGACTCCTAAATGACCCTCTTATGGACTGACCTGATTAATACTACACCCCTGTATGCTTCACCTGATGCCAGTCTATGTATTTCCATTGCCCACCTTGTGTTGCCCTATTATGTACTTTCTTTTTATTTTATTTTCATGTACTAAATGATCTGTTTGAACTGCTCGCAGAAAAATACTTCTCACTGTTCCTCCAAATCCAAGACCGGGGCAGGAATTTTTATCAAGTTATTCATACAAAAAAAAAAGAGTTTAACAATTTTCATCCCTGGTCCAACATCTGCTGGGAAGGTTCCTCCTCCCCACGGCAACAAGAAAATGCAGGTGGGTGGCGCCGTAGTTAGCACTGCTGCCTCACAGTATGGTTAAACATAAACTGTTTAGCAGCCAAGTTACAACCCTGCATGGGTGCTCCCTCCATGTCGTCCCTTCCAGACTCTACAACGCACAGTCCAGTACCATGCAACTATCCACATCATACCATGGACTGTACTGCTCTCCAGTCTCACATTAACCCTTGCTCTGCAGAAGACCATTGCACAACAAGGCTGAGGCAAATAGGGCAACCAAGGCTACCTTCGCCCAATCACAACAAAACCGACATCAACTAGCTACCTCCAGACATAGGAACAACTTCTTCCCCACAGCTACTAGACTCCTCAACGACTCCCCCTCGGACTGATCTGTTCCCTGTAAGGAAACTATTCACAACACCCTATGCTGCTCTTTCTCATGTATTTGTTTTATTTGGCCCCTTGTTCCGCAATGTAACCAGTCACTGTTTCTCAATGTCCCATTTGTCAATGTACTCTGTCGATTATTCTTTTTGCCTACTATGTACGTACTGTGTGCGTTCCCTTGGCCACAGAAAAATACTTTTCGCTGTACTTCGATACATGTGACAATAAATCAAATCAAATTGCAATTTAGCCAGTCATCTGTGTCACCTTCAGCAGAGACAGGAGTGGAGAAATCAGTGTGAGGTGGGGTCGGAGGGAGGAGGAAGAACAGTAGGGTTTTGATTCTGGTGAGTGGGGCCCACAGCATGACACCCACTCATAGTCTCGGCGAAATACCTGGGCTTCTGACAGCTGGAGACTCACTCTTCAAATTCCAGACAGTCAGATGATCCTTCAGTCTGCGGCTGCCAGTTTGTTTTGTGAAACAAAGGAATTTGGCAGAACATGAATGAAGGTGAGAGTGTATCGTTTGGGGCAACGTGAGTATTTTACATTAGTCAGGTGCAAAATACAGTTTTACTTTGTTCAGCTCTTTTGGCAGCTTAACAAAGACACATCTAGAAAACACAAAAAAGAAATACAATGCTGAAGAATGATTGTAACAAACTGGGCAGCTTTCGATGTATGCTTCCATCAAACTCATCGTGTGCAGGTCCTCAACATCCTCCCTCCAGATAAATAGCTCATTCCAAAATGCAACACACAAAATGCTGGTCCAAGGGATAATTTCCCCTTCCATTCTTTTTCTCTTCCTCAAAGCTTGTTTTTTACAGGGTAAAGTTTTCAAGGGCACCGTCGTACTCCAGCCCAGCCAGATATGAAGCAATGATAGGATAATAACCATGGCGAGGACCATTCTCTATCCTGCACTCCCGCTATGATACTCTGCACCTACAGAACCTCCAATTTCAACACTCAGGAGCCTGTATATTGAATCTGTGATCGTGGAAAACATTGCAGCCAAGACTGAGCCCACTATAGCCCATGGTTCCCAAATGTAGACTTTGCAGCAATGGCCAACCAGGAGAGGAAAAAAAACATGCTCATTATGCCTTTGTCCTTGTTCTGAGATTGTCAGGTCCATAGCTGTTCCCCAACATTACCAACACTCGGGCTGGGAATTCTGCATCGATTAACTCACCTCCCGACTCCCCACAGCCTGTACATCACAGATGTGACGGAATGCTCCCCCCTTGTCTGGGTGAGCGCAGCTCCAACAAGACGCAAGGTGCTCGACACCATCCAGGACAAAGGTGCCTGCTTGATTGGCACCCCATGCCCCATCTTAGATGTTTACTCCCTCCACCAGCGGCGCACAGTGGCAGCCGTGTGTAACATCTACACGATGCACCACAGCAACTCACCACGTCTTCTCAAATAGCACTTTGCAAACCGGCGACCTTTACCACCTCGAAGGACAGGCACATGGGAACATTTTAAAAATAAATTTAGAGCACCCAGTTCATTTTTTCCAATTAAGGGGCAAATTAGCGTGGCCAATCCACCTACCCTGCACATCTTTGGGTTGTGGGGGCGAAACCCACGCAAACACTGGGAGAATGTGCAAACTCCACACAGACAGTGACCCAGGGCCGGGGTTCTAACTCGGGTCCTCAGCGACACAGGCAGCAGTGCTAACCACTGTGACACGTGGCGCCCTGGCACATGGGGACATGACCACTTCTAAGCCATGCACTATCCTGACTTGACAGTCTATCGTCATTCCTTTACTGTCACTGGGTCAAGAATGGCAGGTCCCTTCCGAACAGCACTGTGGGTGTATCAAACCACATGGATTGCAATAGTTCAGGAAGGTGACTCCCCAGAACCTTCTCAAGCAGGGACTGGTGACAAATGTTGTCCCATGCAGCAATTTTCACATTCCTTGAAAGAATAAAGAAAAGCTCATTACAGTCTAAGAGAATGATGTGGAGATGCCGGCGTTGGACTGGGGTGAGCACAGTAAGAAGTCTTACAGCACCAGGTTAAAGTCCAACAGGTTTGTTTCAAACACGAGCTTTCGGAGCACGGCTCCTTCTTCAGGTGAATGGAAAGGCTTGTTCCAGAAATGTTTATATAGACACAGTCAGAGATGCCCCGGAATGCGAGCACCTGCAGGCAATCAAATCATCAAAGATGCAGAGAGAGAGGTAACTCCAGGTTAAAGAGGTGTGAATTGTCCCAAGCCAGTTCAGTCGGTAGGCCTCTGCAAGTCCAGGCTTGTTGGTGGGGGCCGAATGTAATGCGACATGAATCCCAGATCCCGGTTGAGTCCGCATTCATGCGTGCGGAACTTAGCTATAAGTTTTTGCTCAGCAATTTTGCGTTGTCGCGTCTCCTGAAGGCCTCCTTGTAGAATGCTGACCCGGAGATCAGAGGCTGAATGTCCTTGACTGCTGAAGTGTTCCCCAACTGGAAGGGAACAGTCCTGCCTGTTGATAGTCGCACGATGCCCGTTTATTCGTTGTCGCAGTGTCTGCATGGTCTCGCCAATGTACCACGCTTCGGGACATCCTTTCCTGCAGCGTATGAGGTAGACTACATTGGTCGAGTCGCACGAGTATGCGCCGCGTACCTGGTGGGTGGTGTTTCCACGTGTAATGGTGGTGTCCATGTCGATGATCTGGCATGTCTTGCAGAGATTACCCTGGCAGGGTTTTGTGGTGTTGTGGTTGCTGTTCTGAAGGCTGGGTAATTTGCTGCAAACAATGGTTTGTTTGAGGTTGCGCGGTTGTTTGAAGGCCAGTAGTGGGGGTGTGGGGATGACCTTGGCAAGATGTCCATCCTCGCTGATGATGTGTTGGAGGCTGCGAAGAAGATGTCGTAGTTTCTCCGCCCCAGGAAAGTACTGGACGACGAAGGGTACTCTGTCAGTGGTGTCCCGTGTTTGTCTTCTGAGGAGGTCGGTGCGGTTTTTTGCTGTGGCGCGGTGGAACTGTCGATCAATGAGTCGAGCGCCATATCCCGTTCGTACGAGGGCATCTTTCAGCATCTGTAGGTGTCTGTTGCGCTCCTCCTTGTCTGAGCAGATCCTGTGTATACGGAGGGCTTGTCCATAGGGGATGGCTTCTTTAATGTGTTTCGGGTGAAAGCTGGAGAAGTGGAGCATCGTGAGATTATCTGTGGGCTTGCGGTTAAAGCGAGGTGCTGAGGTGACCGTCCTTGATGGAGACGAGTGTGTCCAAGAATGGAACTGAATTTGGAGAATAGTCCATGGTGAGTTTGATGGTGGGATGGAACTTATTGATGTCATCGTGTAGTCGTTTCAGTGATGTCTCGCCGTGGGTCCAAAGGAAAAAAATGTCATCGATGTATCTGGTGTATAGCATCGGTTGAAAGTCCTGTGTGGTGAGGAAGTCCTGTTCAAACTTGTGCATGAAGATGTTGGCATATTGAGGTGCAAATTTGGTCCCCATGGCTGTTCCATGCGTCTGGATGAAGAATTTGTTGTCGAAGGTGAAGACGTTGTGGTCTAGAATGAAACGGATGAGTTGCAGAATTGCGTCTGGAGATTGGCAGTTGTCGGTGTTGAGGACTGAGGCTGTTGCAGCAATGCCGTCGTCATGGGGGATGCTGGTGTAGAGTGCCGAGACATCCATTGTGACGAGGAATGTTCCTGGTTCAACTGGTCCATGGGTGCTGAGTTTCTGTAGGAAGTCCGTCGTGTCGCGACAGAAGCTGGGTGTACCTTGTACGATGGGTTTCAAGATGCCCTCGATGTGGCCAGAGAGGTTCTCACACAGGGTCCCATTGCCTGAAACGATAGGACGGCCTGGTGTGTTGGCCTTGTGTATTTTCGGGAGGCAGTAGAGATCTCCAATGCGGGGATTACGTGGGATGAGAGCACGTAGGGTGTTCTGAAGGTCTGGATCTAAGGTCTTGATCAGTCTGCTGAGTTGGCGGATGTGTTCCTTGGTTGGATCTGCGGGTAACTGCCTGTAGTGTTCCTGGTTGTCGAGTTGTCGGTATACTTCTTTGCAGTAGTCTGTTCTGTTCAGTATGACGGTGGCCCCTCCTTTGTCTGCTGGTTTGATGACGATGTTGCGGTTGGTCTTGAGAGTGCGGATGGCGTTGCGTTGTGCTTGGGTGACGTTTGAGGCTGCCTTGTGATTGCGAGTGATGAATCTGGCATTGACACGACTTCTGACAGCTTGAGCATACATGTCGAGTCTAGGGCAGCGGCCTTCCGGAGGGGTCCAATTTGACTCTTTCCTTTTCGGTTGCTGCACTGCAGATCTCGCGGTCTGCTGTTCCGGTTCATTGGTCGTGTCCCTGGGTTCGCTGTCGGCCTCTTGGGGTCTGTGGAAGAATTCCCGGAGCCTCATTCGCCTGATGAATTCCTCCGTATCTGCCGTGAGACTGATGGGGTCCATTTTGGTGGTGGTGCAGAAATTGAGCCCTCTGCTGAGGACTTCGATTTCGTCTGGTTGAAGGGTGTAGTCTGACAAGTTGACAATGGATTTCCCTGTATTGTTTTCGACTGTTGTACCGGGAGAAGCTTGATTGCTGCTGGTGGTGATGCCAAGTTTCTCAAGCTTCCTGTTCTTGGTGTGCATGTAGGTGGCATAGTATTGCTGTCTCATCTGTTTGGCGGTGTTCCGCAGCTGGTCTGCTGTGTCCTGAGCGCAAGTTGAGAATATGGCCTCTCTCTTGGTTTCCAGGTTGCGTCGACTGCTGTAGAGTTGGTGTACGAGGTGTTTGAGGAGTGTGACAGAGGTGCGGTGGCTGTGTCTTTCAGCGTTGTCTGTGTTGTAAGTCGACTTGAGTGGGTTTTTGATCTGTAGTCCTTTCGGGATCTTGTCTGCTTTTTTGCATCTTTGTAGAAACTGAATGTCAGTGTCTATATGCGCGATCTTCCTGGAGATCCTCTCCACTTTGAGCCGGCAGTTTGCGGTGTCAATGGTAGCCATGATGTGGAGATGCCGGCGTTGGACTGGGGTGAGCACAGTAAGAAGTCTTACAGCACCAGGTTAAAGTGCTGTAAAGTGCGACTATCAACAGGCAGGACTGTTCCCTTCCAGTTGGGGAACACTTCAGCAGTCAAGGACATTCAGCCTCTGATCTCCGGGTCAGCATTCTACAAGGAGGCCTTCAGGAGACGCGACAACGCAAAATTGCTGAGCAAAAACTTATAGCTAAGTTCCGCACGCATGAATGCGGACTCAACCGGGATCTGGGATTCATGTCGCATTACATTCGGCCCCCACCAACAAGCCTGGACTTGCAGAGGCCTACCGACTGAACTGGCTTGGGACAATTCACACCTCTTTAACCTGGAGTTACCTCTCTCTCTGCATCTTTGATGATTTGATTGCCTGCAGGTGCTCGCATTCCGGGGCATCTCTGACTGTGTCTATATAAACATTTCTGGAACAAGCCTTTCCATTCACCTGAAGAAGGAGCCGTGCTCCGAAAGCTCGTGTTTGAAACAAACCTGTTGGACTTTAACCTGGTGCTGTAAGACTTCTTACAGTCTAAGAGAAAACAGCCTGGTTCAACATGATCCTCCGCAATGCATTCGTCCTTTAATTCCACTGGGGAAACTGGTCAGTTTAATCATGCAGAATACGCTTTCTTTCCCAAGTTACCCTCTGCACACACATCTCCAATCCCCACCACCCACCTCCCTTCTCCGGCTCTCCCCCACACTCTCCACCTCTTGTATCATCAGCTGGCCATTCTCAACACTCGCAGCAGGAATTTCAAACATGCAAGTCTTACCCAATCCCAGCTGATGGGGGTCACTGAATGAAATTCTATTGGATCATTGCTCAGCTTCAGCACTTCCACAACAGCAGCCAGTTCCTGGGCTTTTAAAGAACAAAGAGAGTTTGTCCCAACAGTGTGTGAGCCACCTTTAAAATGGGAGTGCACGTTTTCAGGTGTAACCAAGTTAATTTGCCCACTGAAGCCTTTGCATACCTCTTCCTCGCTGTCCTCTTTCCATCATTTTCTCAGCTCTCTCCTGAAAATACCAGATCAAATGGCAGTGCGGGACCATTTCAAAGATACAAGAACCCCTCATGTACTTCAGCTGAGTAGTCAATCCTCAGGTGTGCACCTAGGTAGTAAGTTATCTGACATCAGACCTCGACGGTGTCTGTATCTGGTGTCTCATACAAAAGGAGAAGTGCTCAACTGCCCCCCCCCCCCCCCCCCCCCCCCCCTCCTCCCAACACGTGTAGGGCATCCAAATTGGAAAATTCCAGAAACACGGAACCTGTTTTCATGGTGTGGCCTTTTATTACCTCATTGTTCAAAGATAGGTCACAACCTGGAGTATTGGACGCTGAGAGTCACACACTGAGCAATGGAAAGACACCTCAGGATGCTGCCATCTTCATGTGCTGCACAACGGCCCGCCATTGAGCCCTCTTGGCCACACTTTCATGACTCTATCTCGAGTTGCATTTTTTAAGCATTTCAATTTCGGGCTTGTGCATCAAATGAGGCAGTATCACTAAATCTACAGGTCCACTCACATCAAAAGAGGCCAAGCCAGTCAAGAAGAAATATTTGGCTGCCTGTCTGAGTCCTTGCACAGGTTAAATAATCCGTCCCGCCACAAGTCAGACGATCAATCACCAAAGCCTTATTTATTCCCCTATCAATAGTTGTGACATGGCAGGTAATTCAGCACAATTGAGGGCTTAAAAGAATCTATTTTTATAAGGAAAAATAGGATGAGTTGTCTGATGATTGCAAGGGCTGTACTCTGAGAGCTTAATGGCATCAGGTTTGACACCCCTGGTTTAACTATTTTCACATAGACAGGGGCAAAGCAAGCAAACTTTCCATCCAATTAGCTTAGGGATTTACAGCAAATTCAACTAATCTACAGCATTGTTCTGCTGCGAGATTTGGACCGGAGCCCATTACTAAATGCCTGTTTTCCAACAGGGCATGAAATAAGCAGAAAACAGGATGGGAAAAGGGGCATTTACTAACCAGCTCCACACACTATTACTCATTCTGGAGAAGCACGCCAATGGTTAAGTGGGTAAATGCGCTGTCGACTGGGGGAACTGAGTACCTTAAAACAGGAAGGTCCCGCATTCAACGTCCGGTGCACTCGTGCTTTCAGTTACTGCTGGTCTATTTCTCGTCAGTGAAGCAATGTGGGAGGTTTGCTCCGTTTAAAAGATCTAAAAATATTGTGGCCACAGTTAACTTGTCTGATCTCAGTGAGAGAGAGTGAGGGAGAGAGAGACAGAGACAGGAGGCATTGGGGTTCCACAATCACTCAGTTCCCCAAGAAACACCCACACCCTATAAACACCAACGCCCGCCTTCCCACCCAATTCTGTTTAACACCCTAATATTTGCAATTATATTTCATCAACATTCTGCATTGCAGGATTAATGGCTAAAATCCTGATCGTAGAGTCCTTGTGGTGCAGGAAGCCATTTGGCTTGTCAAGTCCATGCTAGCTCTCTGTACAGCAGTCCAGTCAGTCCCATACCATCGCTCTGTCCTTGTAGCCCAAGAAATTTTCTTCAAGTGCCCATCCAATTTCCTCTCAAAATCACTGATCGCCCCAACTCTTTCCCGGGCAGCGAGTTCCAAGTCATTATCACTCAATGTGTAAAATAGCCCTTATTCACATTCCCCCCAAAAACATTAAATCTGCACCTGCTGGACCTTGTACCTTCCACCTTAAATATGAAAAATAAATCCCTTTATAGAAAAGCCACCTCGTACTTTATATTGTGTTTCCTTCCCTGCTCCGCGCCCACTGCCATGAACAATATTTAAACCACACTATACACTTTTAAAATTGGACCGGTTTCACTTCTGTGCCAAAGCACCTGTCACCTCTTCATTGTGCCAAGTTAGTGGTTATATCCACCTTCTTCTCCAGTTAACTGGTTCTGCTCCTCAACAAAAATAAAACCACCGTCGGATGCCCTGATGGTTAAAGGGGCAAATGTGCCAAAATGATGCGGCAAACCGCGATGTAGCAACAAGGCGTGATCGCTGGTCTGAGCAAAGTGGCTCCAATGGGGTACAAGAGCCGCCAGCAGGGCGAAAAATAAATCTGGGGAAGGAGGGAAGAAAAAGGAACAGGAGGAAAGACGTGCATTTATAGATCGTCTCTCATGACCCCAAGTTGCCTCCCAAGCATTTTACAATCATTGAAGTCCTTGTGAGTTGCAGCCACCTTTGTCTCGAGACAGACCAGAGCCATTTTCATGCTATATGGGGCCCATGCCGGCACCTTTGGCTTCTGATGCATCCATCGCGCCAAGCCAATTGCATCCTAAAAAGATAGGTCTGTCAGATTTGTTAAGCCAAGGTGCCAGGGAAGGGAAAGGAAACAGATTTGTGATCAGGTTATGGCCAGCAGTGCAAAGACTCACTGATTGGAAACTGTTTGTGTGTCACCTCCAACCTCACATAATCATGGAAGAGGAGAGAAAATAAAACAGCAACGGGTTTACTGTTAAGATGGTAAACTTGGCTTCTCTGACATGTATTTTCAGGATGTTGCCAAAGGTCAGTCCAAATCAAAGTACTGGACTGAAATAGGTGTTGCTAAATCTGAGCGAGGTGGCTTTGAGTCAGAATGTGACTCCTTCCTCATCATTCGTAGACTCAGAGGCCGGGATTCTCCCGCAATTGGCGGGATGGCCTGACGCCAGCGCCAAGAACGGCGCAAACCACTCCGGCGTTGGGCCAACTGGAAGTTGCGGAAGCCTCCAATCATCCGGGGGCTAGGTCAGCGGCGTAGGGGTTGGCGCCATGCCAACTGACGCCGAAGGGCCGGTGCGAGTTGGAGCATGCGCAGAACCGCCGCCGTGTTTCCTGCGCATGCGCAGGGGGGAGGTTCTTCTCCACCCCGGCCATGGCGGAGCCTTATAAAGGCCAGCGCGGAAGGAAGGAGAGCCCCCATGATTTAGGCCCGTCCGCAATTGGTGGGCCCTGATCGCGGGACAGGCCACCGTGGGCCCCCCCACCGGGTCCGGATCCCCTCGTGACCCCCCCAGGGCTTCAGTAGCTGGCCTACAAGCCAGGTCCCGCCAAGATGGACCATGTCCATTTGACGCCGGCGGGACTGGCCAGGAACCGACGGGCACTCGGCACATCAGTGCCCGGAGAATTGGCGGGGGGGGGGGGGGGGTCGCTGCCAACGGCCCCCAACCGGCGCGGCGTGATCCCCGCCCAAAAACCGGCACCAGAGAATACAGCAGCTGGCATCGGAGCGGCAGGACAGGATTCACGCCGCCCCCGGGGATTCTCCGACCCAGCGGGGGGTCGTAGAATCCCGTCCATAGAATTCCTACAGTGCAGAAGAAGGGCGTTCAACCCATCGCGTCTGCACAGACCCTCCAAAAGTGCACCCTACCTGGGCCCAATGTAGTCGTAGCCTTGTAACCCTCCCTAACCGTTAAGAAACTTAGGGTTAATTTAGCACAGCCAATCCACCTAACCCGCACATCTTTGGACTGTGGGAGGAAACCAGAGCACCCGGAGGAAACCCACGCAGACACGGGGAGAACGTACAAACTCCAGACAGAAAGTAACCCAAGGTTGGAGGCGGCAGTGTGCCACCCTGCCACCCCAATATATTTCCTGGTTACACTGAAAGTCCAGGCTCGGGTCAAGAAGGGATCACTTGGTTGAGGTACCAGACTTGTGAAACTACACTGCAGCAAAAACTTGCGCCTCTACCAGAGGAAAAGGTGCTTAAAGAGTTGTAGGAGTTTAATGAGAAATAAAGATTCTTCCCAGTTTGCATTAGTACTTACATGCCCTCTTCAAATCCATTAACGTTTCTGAACAGCTCTAATTCAGCTGCATCAAACTATCTAATTCTAAATGGAGGATGGGTTGGCACAGCCCAGGCCCATTATCAAATGGCCAAGTTCCAGAGGACAACACACAAGCGGATCCTCACAAGTTCTACCCCAGCCATTTTACAATTAATATTAAAGGATGTAGGCGTCGCTGGCATTTATTACCCAGCCCTAGTTGCCCATCAGAAGTTGGCAGTGAGCTGCCTTCTTGAACCTCTGCAGTCCCTGAGGTGTAGGTACACCCACAGTGCTGTTAGGGAGGGAGTTCCAGGATTTTGCCCCAGCGACAGTGAAGGAACGGCGATATATTTCCAAGTCAGGATTGTGAGTGACTTGGAGGGGAACCTCCAGGTGATGGGGTTCCCAGGTATCTGCTGCTCTTCTCCTTCTCGGTGGTAGTGGCCGTGGGTTTGGAAGGTGCTGCCTAAGGAGCCTTGGTGAGTTCCTGCAGTGCATCTTGTAGATGGTACACATGACTGCCACTGTGCGTCGGTGGCGAATGGATGAATGTTTGTGGAACGGGCGTCAATCAAGCTGGCTGCTTTGTCCTGGATATTGTCGAGCTTCTTCAGTGTTGTCGGAGCTACACTCATCCAGGCAAGTGGAGAGTATTCCATCACACTCCTGATTTGTACCTTGTAGATGGTGAACAGGCTTTGGGGAGTCAGGGATTAGTTACTTGTCAGAGGATTCCTAGCCTTTGACCTGCTCTTGTAGCCACAGTATTTATATGGCTAGCCCAGTTTCTGATCAATGGTAACCCCCAGGATGTTAATAGTGATACATAGTTAATGCCTTAAGAGAAGGGAGTGAAGAGATAGAAGCAGAGTCATCTTATAGGGCTAAAACTTCAAGAAGAATTTATAGTGAGAAACAGCTACATATTTTATGAACACAGCATGATTCTATAGACTACACCAACTGCCAGTGATTTCAATTTTGGAAAGTAGGGACTCATTAGGGAATTTGTTTTTAAGATATAGAGTACCCAATTCATTTTTTCCAATTAAGGGGCAATTTAACGTGGCCAATCCACCTAGCCTGCACATTTTTGGGTTGTGGGGGCGAAACCCACGCAAACACGGGGAGAACGTGCAAACTCCACACGGACAGTGACCGAGGTCGAACCTGGGACCTCGGCGCCGTGAGGCCGCAGGGCTAACCCACTGCGCCACCGTGCCGCCTCTCATTAGGGAATTTACGCTGTCCCTTTCCTGAATAAAGATAATCACCTACCATCTGATGAAACAAGGTAACAAGACAGCTTGCCTGAAAGTAAATCCGCCCAGCTATGTAGCACTGACAAGCCAGAGAAACAAATCGCTCACACCCATTCATAACATTTCATTGAGACGGCATTGCTTGCATGACTCACAAAACATCAGCACTGTAGCAAATCAGCAATGGCAGGCAGATAGGGATCAGGGAGACCTGCCTGACTTATTCATCCACAGCAAAATCTGCCCTCACCACCTCTTCAATCAGCCCATTGAGCTCCTCCAGGCATTTTCAAAATCAGATGCCTAAATAGGCTCCCTTTATTTACAGGGCCAAAACCTTATCCCAGCAGGATAATAATTACATATCACATTTTTATCCATTGCTCCAGAGTTGTAGGGCATGGATTTTTTTGGGGAAAGAAAACTTGCTTTTATATAATGCTTTTAAACGCCAATGTCTCAAAGTGCTTAACAACCAAAAGATGTTTTGAGGCATAGCCACTGTTGCAATGTAGGAAGCTAAACAACATAAAATTTTGGCAACCAACTTCATGCTCCAGCCATCCAAACTTTGAATGTAAATGCACAATTATTTAAGAAATTAATTTTTCGGGATGTGGGCGTCGCTGGTTAGGCCAGCATTTATAGGAGCCCTAGAAAAGGTGGTGGTGAGCTGCCTTCTTGAACCGCCGCAGTCCCTGTGGTGTAGGTACACCCATAGTGCTGTTAGGGAGGGAGATCCAGGATTTTGCCCCAGCGACAGTGAAGGAGCGGCTGATATATTTCCAAGTCAGGGTGGAGAGTGACTTGGAGGGGAACCTCCAGGTGGTGGGGTTCCCAGCTATCTGCTGCCCTTGCCCTTCTAGATGGTAGTGGTTGTGGGTTTGAAAGGTGCTGTCTGAAGGATATCGAGGAATTTAAGATTTTGTCTCCAATAGCCTGGTTGAAATCATTGTGTAGATCAGGAGTCCCCTGATATGAGGCCTAAATTTACCTTTTCCCCAATTTGAACTTCCTGACTTTTCACTGGCAAGATTCTCCAACAATCACATGGCACCGCCAGCTCACACTACAAAAATAGGTGTTGTTTGACAATTAATTTAACAACATGATTTTGCGTTGACTGAAAGTTTAAAATAGGAATGCCAGAGATGAAAAAGAACATGTGCCAGGTGGCAAACACTGCAGACAGAGATGAATTTTTCCCTGCCACATCAGTGGTCACCATGGTAATACGTGGAACTTTTCTTCCCATTTTCCATCTCCGCCAAACCAGAAACCAGGGTTGTGCAACAAAATCTGAGTCGCTTAATAAGAAGCACATCAAACAGAAACCTGTCGAGTGCGAAGTGTTTTCAGATCTTGATACCTATGTTGGCCTTCCCTTTACACAGATAATCGTATTTCTTTGAAGTTTTCAGCTTCACTGATCTATCACAGGTTCCCATTAGGAGTCAGAAGAGTTAAATCCTAGGCCCAGATTCTCATCGGTGCTTGTAAGATCTTATTTGGTGCTAATGAGGGATGCTATTTTTTTCAGAACGGGAGGATTAAGAAGTGCACGAAAATTCTCTCTTTCACTTCCTTCCAGTGGAAAGTCACAGAAGGTGATGTCACTATGGATTAGGAACGTACCACCATAGAAACTGAGGAACAGTTCGTCTTGTAGCCACCTGGGTTGGCCACTTCCCGACTTTAAAATGGAGATTCGCTAAGAATGCAGGGTAATTCAGCCAAGGACAGAAAAACAAGCAGGTGCAAAGTTTCCTGTGTATTAAGACTTGCAGAACCCAGACAGCACTGAAACTGACGGCCATCTACATATTGATGAGAGATCCCCGGGAACAATTGAACCAGTTAAGATAATCGAGGCCAAGCCAGACCCCTCGGCGCCAGCGGGAGCCTAGACAAAGGAAGGCCAACGGACACTTCGGAACCGCCCAGCGATCAGGGAACAGCTCCAGTATTGGAGAAATCGATCCAAGTGATCAGAACTCAGTCCAATCACTTGGAACCAGGTACGGGGTCGGCCCAAAAAGGCGCAAAGCCACTGGGGACTATAAAGTAGAGTCGCCAAGTTCAATTTGTTCTTCTTGGCAGGGTCCGGCCTAACAGCTTCTTGGTAGGGTCTCTCAGCAGCTCGAAACAACTCCTGACCGTGACCTGCCAAGCAGCTGCACCAACCAAGTAAGTGTCCAGTCAACGCACGCTACGAGATAGGCGCTCCTGACCCTTAGTCCATACCAGCTGGAAGCCTGCAGACTCAGAATCGAACGAGAGGCCAATTGTTCCCCTGACCTAGTGGGTCCCTTTTCCAAAGCTAAGTATTGGCCTGTTAGTGTTAGAAATAGCCTAGTGAATAGTATTTTATGCATGAGTAGCGATTGACTGTGTATATAATAAATGTGTTTTAATTTGAACCTTACTAACTGGTGTACTGAGTTATTGATCAGCACTTGAACTTGAACCTCGTGGTGGTATCATAAAGATACCTGGCGACTCTAGAGCAAGGTTATAAAACAGAGCCAATTAAGTGTAAAGCACACTTAGCAAAAGGAGCAACAGTCTTAATAAAGGCTCTGATACACGAGTACACTATTTCATGCAGTATGTCTTGACAATAGCTCACTTTTTACCAGTTTGGGTGCTATAGAACTAAAAATGTTCCTGACTTTGGAGTCAAGGGAGGGGAAATATAGAATTTGCTGCCCTTTTATCGCGTGACTTCAATCTCCAAACTGTGCCTTGTGAATTGCTCTCTGCCATGGCAGAAATGGGGGGCTGCAATTGACCTCATCTCCCTGCGCTGTAGTGATGGACCCCACTCAACGCCCTGGAATCCGCGATGGGGAGCTGCATGCCGAGATCAATGAGTGGAAGAGTTAGACTCATTTTAGAAGCTTGCATCGCCTCCCTCACAAAAGGAAACTGCTACGTGGCTATCAGAGCTGGAACCAAAAGTTCAAAACACTTTGTTCAGAATCAACAAATGAGAAAAGGGAGATATCAGCATCATTAAAACAGGCTGCAACTAAAAAACTTCATTGGTTAATTTACTGCTCACAGGGACAGTGATGAGGGCTAAGCTCAAACACTAACCAGTTGGAGCGCCCCCACCACTGAGCCAATCCTTCTTGGGCTCTCCACCAGAAAGCAGGTGTGACTCTCCACCCAGGATCAGGCAAGGAAGCAGGTCCCAAATCCACCCCCTCCACAACCCTGTACTGTTGGCACCTATCTGACCCACACTGGCTGTCCATCCAACTAAGGCAGTCCGAAGATGGGCAGGTTAGGTGGATTGGCCTTTCTAAATTGTCTCTTAGTGTTCAAGGTTAGACGGGGTTATGGGGTTATGCGATAGGGCAGGGAAGTGGGCCTAGGTAGGATGTTCTTTCAGAGGGTCAGTGCAGACTCGATCAGCTGAACGGTCTGCGCTGTTGGAATTCTATCAACACCTACACTTTATTTCTTTATTTCTATTCCATCTCTCTCCGTCCAGGTTGCCTTCCCTTTCTTCGGTCCTGTACATCTAGGCTGGAAAACCATTCATTCCCCACCCGAAACAGCCATTCTGAGAGTGTGAACCTTGACAGGAGCGCCAGGAAGCACCACAGCGAGAGGAATGATAAACACATCCAGTTCAGTTTGGTCAAAATTCCACATGGGTAGAATTTCCGGCACTGGCTCCCCAGATAGCAATCAGCAACAAGAACACAAACAGATATCTCCCCTTCCCAAATAAAAGCACTGAGGTCAATTAGCACATGTGTCCGTTTAGCTCAATTGCTAGCACCGTGACCTTCACATCATCTTCAAATCCCACACACAAGGACTTAACCGTGTGAGACATGAGGATAATTCTTCAGTACTGAAGGAGTGCAACATTGTTAGAGGAGTCATCCTTTTTGCAAAGCATTAAAACCAGTTCTCTTCCTCTTGTTCAGGTGACAGGTCCCACTGTACTGAGTGAAATAGTAACATTCCCCCCTCAAATACCACCAAAAAAGGATTAACAGGATGTTTATTAGATTCTAGGACCTTGCTCTGTGCAAATTGGCTGCAGCATTTACCTCCATAATGAAACGGTGACCTCACTGCATATTTAATTTAGAAAGAACCTTATTGTATCTGTTGCAATGTCGAAAGCACTTCACTTGCAAGAGTAGAAATGATTTATTTCCACAACCTCTCAGCGGTAATCCATTTGCTTTGAACTGAAGTAAAACTTCACATGAAGGATGAGTACTTGCTCCAGGCTGTCAGAAGCAACCTCAGTATCGGCAATCCAGGTGCGAAGGGGGGAGGAGTGGAGGGAGGAGGGTGGGAAGAAAAGAAGAATGAAACAAGAAGAATCTAAAAAAGGAGGAACAAACACATGAACATGTCCAAACCTTCCACGTGGTTCTCCACCTCCTCCAGGTTTCGAAGGGTAATCCTCATGAGGCTAGAGCTGAGCAGTAACTCGTTTTTGTGTGCCGGCCACATGGACTTGGGCGCCACGTTGACGAAGAAAATCCGGGTGTCGCCCGTGGAAACTTGGTTGTCACAGATTAAGGGGTCGCCAAAGCCGCAGATCATCACTTTATTCCCACCATCCAGGAGGATCTCATTCTTCACCGTCTCTCTGCCTTTAAGATACCTCCAGACACGCACCTTCAACACACAACACAATTCAGGATTAAGTCAGATTGTCACACAAACAATTCAAATAGGGAGCACAAGGCTAAGTTAGCAAAGTATTCTCACCTTGGGAGTGAGATTGTTGTGGGTTCAGGTCCCACTCTAGAGGCATGAGCTCAAAATCTAGCCGGATACTCTACTAAGGAAGTGCTACATTGTCAGAGGTGCCGAATTTCGGATGAGATATTAAAACCTCTCAAGCGGCTGCACAAGATTTCAAGGCAGGCGTTTGAAGAACAGCAGGGATGTCCTCCCCAGCGTCCTTCATCTCTCAAACAACACTACTCAACCAACGACTATTATCACATTGCTGTTTCTGGGATCCTGCTGTGTACAAATTTCCTATACTACACCATTATACACACTCCAAAAAGTCCTTTATGTTCTGAAGAAGAGTCATAATTCACTTGAGGCATTAACACTGTTTCTCTCTCCACGGTAGTTGCTTGACCAGCCAAGTCTTCCCAGCTTTTTCCGTTTGGATTTCAGATTTCCAGCATCCGCCGTGTGTCGTTTTTGTTCAGGAGTACTTGACTGGCATTAAAACGTTTTTGGGAAATCCTGAGTTCATGAAAGGTGCTAAATAAATGCAAGTCCTTATTTTCCTACAACCTGTGTTAAGGCTGAAATATTTGAATGGCAGTAAACTGTGGTTAAACTGCTTGTTCCCAATACAGAAATATGGTTTCATTATCTGGCCCATTGGCAGAATAAACACCTTATCTCTCGTCCTTTAAAGTGGACCTTTAGGGCACCACGGTGGCCTAGTGGATAGCACAGCTGCCTCACGGCGCTGAGGTCCCAGGTTCGATCCCGGCTCTGGGTCACTGTCCGTGTGGAGTTTGCACATTCTCCCCGTGTCTGCGTGGGTTTCGCCCCCACAACCCAAAGATGTGCAGAGTAGGCGGATTAGCCACGCTAAATTGCCCCTTAATTGGAAAAAATAATTGGGTACTCTAAATTTATTTATTTTTTAAAGTGGACCTTTCGAATTCATTTCCCTACTGTCCCTGGCCTGTTCATTCTTCCCCATGTTGCAACATCTTGGAGTGTATTTCCCCAGTCACTATCTGGGAATGTGCATGACTAAGGGCTGAATTTTCCAGCACATCCCACTTGCGGGATCTGATGGCCCCACTGGTACCAATCCCCCCCACCACCCCGGGTGGGTTCTCTGGCAGATGAGCCACATAAAATGCTGTAGACACTGGCGAGACTGGAAGATCCCAACGGCAGGCCCACCTCCACCGCCAGAAAGCACACCCCGGTTTTTTTGGGGGGGGGGGGGGTCAGCGATCGCGGCGCCAAGACCACTTCCTGCGGGTGAAGCTGATTAGTGTAGGATAAAAGCAAATTACTGCGGATGCTGGAATCTGAAACAAAGAGTCATCGGACTTGAAACGTTAGCTCTTTTCTCTCCCTACAGATGCTGCCAGACTTGCTGAGATTTTCCAGCATTTTCCCTGAATAATGCAGGATATGGGACTGACTAAACACCCGGCTAAACGCGCTCGACACGGGGCTCTGTTTCATTTTTGGGGCCTCACGGTAGCATGGTGGTTAGCATCAATGCTTCACAGCTCCAGGGTCCCAGGTTCGATTCCCGGCTGGGTCACTGTCTGTGTGGAGTCTGCACGTCCTCCCCGTGTGTGCGTGGGTTTCCTCCAGGTGCTCCGGTTTCCTCCCACAGTCCAAAGATGTGCGGGTTAGGTGGATTGGCCGTTCTAAATTGCCCGTAGTGTAAGGTTAATGGGGGGATTGTTGGGATACGGGTTACGTGGGTTTAAGTAGGGTGATCATTGCTCGGCACAACATCGAGGGCCGAAGGGCCTGTTCTGTGCTGTACTGTTCTATGATCTATGATTTTTGTTAAATCACGCCTGCAGAGAATACACATTGAGTTGATAAACTGGAAGATTGTCAGTCCCATACTCAAGCCTGTAAGAGGGACCAATATTGCCTTTGTCCCAAATTCAAGTTAGGCCATGACAACATTCCCCCCCCCCCTCCCCAACAAGAACGTCGACCCTCTTCCTTTCTTAATCTTCCAATTTCACGTTAAACAATAAAACCCACATGAAAGCATTCACCCAGCTGACAGCGCAGGTCTGTATCACATCACACCGCTGTTTAAATGGGGGAGACACAAGCAGAACAGGAAAGCACACTGAGAGACACTAGGCAGAGGGAGGTGTTTGATCCATGCACACAACACCCCTAGCAAATTGGCAGAGACACTTTAAAAAGACAGCAAACTTTTATATTCGCACCTCTCAGCTCGTCAGGATATCCCAGCGTGCTTCACTACCAATTAATTAATCTGGAAGTGTACTTGCTACTTTGCAAGCAAGTGCGGCAGCCAGTTTGGCAACAGCAAGGTTCCAAATTCAGCAAATGGGATAAGTGATGATTTGAAATCAGCCTGCCAGTATACGGGAAGAACTCGCTCCCAGTCCTCACACAGTGCCACGGGATCCTTCACCTCCACCGGAGAAGGCGGAGATTCACATACCTACCTAAAGACCAGCCACTGCAACCATGCACATTCCCTCAGTGCTGCAACGGAGCTCCGAGAGTACGTGGCACACTGCCAGAGTGTGGCTAGAACTCACAACCCCCTGGCTTGAGAGGAAGTGCTTCCAATTGAACCAAAATGACATATCAGTCCCAGATCTGGTTGGCAAAGCCAAAGGACAGGGCCACCTATTTATAGTCAGTGAGCAGAATCAGTAGCTCCTGGGGCTGTTCCACCTATTTCCTTGGACGTTTACCATTTAGCATAAACAGCAATCCGCATTTATATAGTGCCTTCAATGTAATAAAACAACCCAAGTCACTTCACAAATTGAACAGAATTTGACACTGAGACAAATTAGAACAGGGTGGCATGGTTGCACAGTGGTTAGCACTGCTGCCTCATGGCGCCGAGGACCATGGTTTGACCCCAGCCCCCGGGTCACCGTCCATGTGGAGTTTGCACATTCTCCCAGTGTCTGCGTGGGTCTCACCCCCACAACCCAATTATGTGCAGGGTAGGTGGATTGGCCACACTAAATTGCCCCTTTATTGGGAAAAAAATAATTGAGGACTCTAAGTTTATTTTTTTTAAACGAATCGGTTGGAATAGTCGAGTCTGGAGATAATAGAAGCATGGATGAAGGTTGAGGGTTTCTGCAGCGTATAAGCTGAGGGCAAGGGTGGAGTGGGGGGGGGGGGGGGTGTTACAGATGTGGGAAAATGCAGTCTGAGTAATGGAGCAGATATGTGGTCAGAAACGCATCTGGAAGGGCGGCATGTGGCGCACTGGGACTGCGGCACTAAGGACCCGGGTTCGAATCCCGGCTCTGGGTCACTGTCCGTGTGGAATTTGCACATGGGATTCCTCCGGGTGCTCTGGTTTCCTCCCACAGTCCAAAGATGTGCAGGTTTAGGTGGATTGGCCATGATAGTATCCAAAAAGGTTAAGAGGGATTACTAGGGTTACAGGGATAGGGTGAGGGGGGGGAGCTTAAGTGGGGTTCTCTTTCCAAGGGCCAGTGCAGTCTCGATGGGCCGAATAGCCTCCTTCTGCACTGTAAATTCTATATTCTATGTTCTCCACATGTCTGCGTGGGTTTCACCCTGCTACCCAGAGATGTGCTGGTTAGGTGGATTGGTCATCCTAAATTACCCCTGAATTGGAAAAGAAAAATAATTGGCTAATCTAAATTTAGAAAAAAGGAAGAAACTCATCTGGAGATAGATACAACACTTAGGCTGCAAACAGCCTCAAGCAGTTGCCAGGAAAAGCCTTGGGTGACTGTCCTGAGTTTGCATGTTCTCCCCGTGTCTGCGTGGGTTTCCTCCGGGTGCTCCGGTTTCCTCCCACAGTCTAAACATGTGCAGGTTAGATGGATTGGCCGTGCTAAGTTGCCTCTTAGTGTCCAAAGTTTAGGTGGGGTTACGGGGATAAGGTGGGCATGTGGGCCTAGGTAGAGTGCTCTTTTGGAGGGTTGGTGCAGACTCGATGGGCCGAATAGTCTCCTCCTGCACTGTAGGAATTCTATGATTCTAAGAGGGAGCAAGTCAGTAACCAAAAAACGGGAGCTTGTGTCAGAGGCTGAAGACTGTCCATCTGGTGGGGTGTCTTGTGCTGCCACATCGTACCCATTCCCACTGAAGATTGACGGCCATTTCTTGCACTGCTGCCATTTGACTGCGATGGTCCTCGAATTCTAGTGGCAGGAAGGCATGTCTCAAGTAGCAATGCTTCACATCCCACACCCCACTACCCGCACACATGCTATCGGCTGTAAAGAGAATGAGACCAATAGCTCCTTCAGGCTGCTCAGTTCCAATCTTCCCATTTATTCTGAGTTGGGGCAGAGAGGCTCGGTGTAATGTAAACGTCACACAGACCGATTAGCATATCAGTCATGATCTCATTGAATGGTAAAGCAGACTGGATGGGCTGAATGGGCTAGAACATAGAACATAGAACAGTACAGCACAGAACAGGCCCTTCAGCCCTCGATGTTGTGCTGAGCCATGAGCACCCTACTCAAAACCCACGCATCCACCCTATACCCGTAACCCAACAACCCCCCACCCCTTAACCTTACTTTTTAGGACACTACGGGCAATTTAGCATGGCCAATCCACCTAACCCGCACATCTTTGGACTGTGGGAGGAAACCAGAGCACCCGGAGGAAACCCACGCACACACGGGGAGGACGTGCAGACTCCGCACAGACAGTGACCCAGCCGGGAATCGAACCTGGGACCCTGGAGCTGTGAAGCATTTACGCTAACCACCATGCTACCAAGTGGCTACTTCCGCTCTTGCGTCTTACGGTTTTATAGACGCGTTGCCAGCCTATTTGGCATGGAAGGCATGGCGCACCAAACCTGACCCTGCCCCACATAAGCTTTCCCTGTGCTTATCGCGATCGGGAGTAGGGTCTCAATAACGATGCATAACTAGCAGGTCTCAATTGTTCCCTGCCCGGTTGCTGCCCGACTTGCCGACCATTTTCCTCTTTTTTTTTGGGTTCAGGAATGGGAACCCCAGATTTCTCTCCCCTTCTCTGATCCACCCGCTCAGTCAGAACTGCCCGAGGGTTAGCCTCTTCAGATGCAAGACGTTTGGCATATGGACAAAATAAAAACCTCCTGGTCGCACTGTGTAGTCTCCAAAAGCTTTGTCCCCCTCCTTCGACAGCACCCCCCCCCCCCCCCCCCCCCACCCCACAAAGTGTTGCCGATGCCCCAGAATCCTTGGCTGTTGCTATGGCTACAGCTTATGCCTATTACTGAGGGCGAGTGTGCAGCTGCTTGTGGGTGAAGAAGAATCCTCACGTTACCTGTGGGAAATCAGTTCCAATGATGTCAACTCTCGAAATTCCAGGTTTAATGCAGGTGAGATCCATTTATCAATGGGCACCAAAAGGCCACATACGTTGTTTAACATTGTACGCCTGCCATTACTCACGTGTGGAGCATTAACTCTGCGTTCCGAGCACCCTGTTTCATTGTAATAACCAACAGTCGGGACAAAGGGTAGAGCCAAGCTTTTCACCTCAGTGACAGACATTATTTTACTTTTGCTATGCTTATGTTCAAAAACAAAGTCGGTTCAGGGTTTGAAACCGTAGGGGGGGGCTTTTCCGGCATCCCCCACAGTGGGGGCCCGGAAACCCAGTAAAAAAGCCCATTCGGTCCCAGAAGAGGGGTGGGCCGGGAGATCCTGCCCTTGGTAACGATTAATAACCACAGAGATCACAACGTCGAGCAAGGTCTTTTGGCCTATCATGTTTCTGCTAGCTCTCCAGGTGCTGCTTTTCCCTTCAATTCCATTTTCATGCCCCTTCTCCCCCATTTCATTCTGCCATTAGTTTTAAACACTTATCCTATCCCCTTTCAAATACTAAAAAAAAATATTGCAGATACTAGAAAGACGATTTTTTTAAAAAAACAACAAGTGCTGGAAATACTCAGCTCGCCCAGCAGCACCTGAAGAGAGAAGAACAGAATTAATGGTGGGCTTTTGAAGGAGTCAAAATCTTGCCCAACAATTCCTCAGAGCCCATTAACTCTGTTTCCGTCAAGGGCAGCACGGTGGCGCAGTGGTTAGCACTGATGCCTCACGGCGCCGAGGACCCAGGTTCGATCCCGGTCCCGGGTCACTGTCCGTCTGGAGTTTGCACATTCTCCCTGTGTCTGCGTGGGTCTCACCCCCACAACCCAAAAGGATGTGCAGGGTAGGTGGATTGGCCACGCTAAATTGCCCCTTAATTGGAAAAAAAGAATAGGGTACTCTAAATTTCTTTTTAAAAATGTTAAACATAAAAACAAACTTGATCACGACCACAGTATTAAAATCTTTACCATCACACGACAAAATAGCATACAATTACCCCTTAAACAATACTACTCAATGCAGTGAATAAAATACCCTTAATTGCTACCTTCATTCCCATTCAAACAACAAGAAAAATAAGATCTCTCCTCTCAATCCATCTTTAATGCCAATGACACAGATGAATACTTGCTATACAGAGATATTGTGTGAGAATGACATCTCTTGACACTGCTTTGCAGAAAAGACCTAACTCGGGTCAGACCCATGCAGAAACTATGGCTGCATGCCTTCCAAAAACTGTTTCAACTGGCTTGTTTCGGCTCCCCCTTGTCCTCAGACAAGTCTGCACTGCTTTAAATACAGTTAATCTCTTTTCACTAATTTACAGTGCGAGCAGAACTGTTTCACTGTGCGAACAGATCAGAACTGAATGAAAATGCTTTCTCAAAAAGCCTGATGCCTCAGCTTCACCCAGCCATAACATCATCTCACCAAGCTGAAAATGAATTAACTCCCCAGGGAATCCCCTGAATCAAAACAAAACTACATTTCTCCAAGCTTTTTCCAATGGCTAATTGGCTCCTGAAATATACTTGACTTTCAAACTAGGATTCTTTTAAAACATGACTTCAGCAGTCAAACGCACTCTAACCCAGGCTTTTAACCCTACTTCATCAATACTTATAATACAATGTATCTGAATGGATGATACAATGTAGCATCACACTGAAATCACTTACTTCCCCAACTCTCATCGACTCTCTGGTCAACATTCCTCCCTCAAGCCACACCGAACCACTTTTTTCCATCCGGATGATTTTTTTATTTTGTTTTTCCAATTACGGGGCAATTTAGCGTGGCCAATCCACCTAACATGCACATCTTTGGGTTGTGGGGGTGAAACCCACGCAGACACGGGGAGAATGTGCAAACTCCACACGGACAGTGACCCGGGGCAGGGATCGAACCTGGGACCTCGATGCCGTGAAGCAGCAGTGCTAACTTCCATCTGGACGATTAAGTGGTCATTTATGCTGGCTATTGAGCCTTGCTGTGTACAAATTGGCTAATGCATTTCCCACACAACAAGTCAAAACACATAAAGAAACAATCCACTGGGAACATGTGGGGATGGAGATTGAAATCCACATAAAAGACAAATCCTTTTTTTCTGTTACATCAGTTTTCTTCACTCCTCTCTTAAATATTTATGTGGAACGAGGTTGATCTCATGCCACTGAGGTTTAAGTTTACCTGCAGCGCATAGGAAAGGATAGAGCCTGGAGGAGGTTACTCCAGCGCTTCAACTAGAACCCAAGCCAACTTTTGGAAAGGAGTTGATTTACAAGAAGATGGAATTTCACACTCCAGCCTGGTGCTCATGGCAGGTTTGAAATTTACATTTCATATCCAGCTGGAACTGATCTGAAGTGAGGTTGCCGGTGTTAAACGGTGGAATCAACCTGCTCAGAAAGCAAAGTGCCTTTGATTGTGACGTGTTGTTCCAACACACCTCCCGCTCAGATCCCCACCTAGCAGCGCTGTCAGCTGTTTGAACACTTCGCACAGTGACCCCCATGGGACCTGTGGCGAGCAGTGTGGGGGAGCAAGTGTGGTAGAATTAAACCCATTGCATATCCAGTTTTGAGATCGGAACAAACTAAAAAAAGTGCACAGGACGCCACACAGTGCAAATAAAGGTTACATGTATCCCAAAGTAATGACCACCACACCAAGCCACATGCATAACACATATCGTCTTGGGAGGATCACCTGCTGGTGCCCTGGGCAAGATTTACCAGCATGCCACCTATATAGCTGGCAAACAAAATCAGCTGTGGCCACACACCTTCGACCCAATGACAGACGCTTCTTTCTATTTTCATGCATTGTCAGTCCAGAATATAAATTTCACTTCACCGGTATATTGCGTGACATGGGACTGCAGAACTCAGTTTAGTTTCTTAACCTGTGCCGAGTTACCACTGCGACACCTCAAGCTTTTAAGCAAGCTAAAATGAAGCACCACGTTTGGCAGGGCTCCAGCTCCAGTGGTCCCTGCTGTATTTGGCTGTGGGCGAGGTAGGCGAGGACAGGATTAGGCTCAGCTTTGCCAACTCACCTCTGTCAAAAAAACCATTAGCAAGCCAACAGGTGAATCTTGGTTCATGGGCAGCATGGTGGCTCAGTGGTTAGCACTGCCAGCTTACAGTACCAGAGGCCCGGGTTCAATTCCGGCCTCTGGTGACTGTCTGTGCGGAGATTGCACGTCCTCCCCGTGTCCAGGTTAGGTGGGGTTACAGGGATAGGGTGGGGTTACAGGGATAAAAGGTTAGGAGGGGTTATTGGGTTACGGGAATAGGGTGGAGGTACGGGCTTAAGTGGGTCGGTGCAGACTCGATGGGCCAAATGGCCTCCTTATGCACTGTATGTTCTATGTTATCCTGAGACTGTGACCCCTAGTTGTAGACGCTGCAGCCTGTCTCAACCCTGTTGTGTCTTCTCAGAGCTTTGGGTGTTTCAAGAAGGTCAACTCCCATTCTTGAAAACGCCAGGCGGTAGAGGCCCATTCTACTCAACCTCTTATCATACAACAGGCAACCCTTTCATCACAGCATTAGAAGCTGATGCTCATGCTCTCTGCTGCATTTCACAATATTCAGAACTACCTTCAAACTTAGCCAAGGTAAGCCTCACGGTAGCATGGTGGTTAGCATCAATGCTTCACAGCTCCAGGGTCCCAGGTTCGATTCCCGGCTGGGTCACTGTCTGTGTGGAGTCTGCACGTCCTCCCCGTGTGTGCGTGGGTTTCCTCCGGGTGCTCCGGTTTCCTCCCACAGTCCAAAGATGTGCGGGTTAGGTGGATTGGCCATGCTAAATTGCCCGTAGTGTAAGGTTAATGGGGGTTGGGTTAGGTTACGGGTATACGGGTTACGTGGGTTTAAGTAGGGTGATCATGGCTCGGCACAACATCGAGGGCCGAAGGGCCTGTTCTGTGCTGTACTGTTCTATGTTCTATGTAAGTTACCTTTGTGACCATTGTGTGGGGCCCAAGTGTGACCTGAATGCTGTTCAGCTTCTACAAAGAGCTAAACACCCACACATTATAATTCCAGTAGTGAAAAAAATCTGTTTGTTGCTGGGTATTTCCAAGTAGTGGAGAAAACCTATAATTCCCATGGGTCCTGGCAGGAGTTTCCTGTTACCTTCGTGGGCAATGCTGCATGGTCACCGAATAGAAGGGTATGAGGCTGACAATTGGTCCGGCCATCAACTTGCATTTATGTAGCACCTTTAATGAAGTAAACCATCCCAAGGCATTTCATAGGAACATAACGATATACAATTTGACGCCAGGCCATATAAAAAATTATTAGTGCTGGTGCCAAAACTTTTGCCAAAGGGTTAGGCTTGAGGAGCCAAGAAAGAAAGAAATGGAGGTAGAGACGTTTAGGGAGGGTATACTTTTTTCTAAAATTTAGAGTACCCAATTATTTTTGTCCAATTAAGGGGCAATTTAGCGTGGCCAATCCACTTACCCTGCACATCTTTGGGTTCTGGGGGTGAAACTCCCGCAGGCACAGAGAGAATGTGCAAACTCCACACAGACAGTGACCCACGGCCCGAATTCGAACCCGGGTCCTCAGCGCCGTAGGCAGCAATGCTTAAGTGCCACCGTGCTGCCCATTCAGGAGGGTATACTAAAGATACGGAAGACAAGGGTGGGGCATGAAAGAGGCCAGAACATGAGGAGCGCAGAAATCAAGGGCGGCATGGTGGTGCAATGGGTTAGCACTGCTGCCTCATGGCACCGCGGACCCGGGTTCAAACCCAGCCCCGGGTTACTGTCCGTGTGGAGTTTGCACATTCTCCCAGAGACTGCGTGGGTTTCACCTCCACAACCCAAAGATTGACCACCCTTAATTGGGGAAAAAATAATTGTGTATTCTAAATTTTTTTTAAAAGGAGCTCAGAGATCATGAAGGGCTGCAGAAGATTAATAATAATAATAATCTCTATTATTGTCACAAGTAGGCTTACATTAACACTGCAATGAAGTTACTGTGAAAGCCCCTAGTTGCCACACTCTGGTGCCTGTTCGGGTACACTGAGGGGGAATTCAGAATGCCCAATTCACATAACAAGCACGTCTTTTGGGACTTGTGGGAAGAAACCGGAGCACCCGGAGGAAACCCACCCAGACACGGGGAGAACGTGCAGACTCCGCACAGCCAGTGACCCAAGCGGCAATCGAACCTGGGGACCCTGGCGCTTGAAGCAACAGCGCTAACCATTGTGCTACTGTGCCGCCCTGCAGGAGCGATTACGGGATCTGAAAATGAGAATGAGAATTTTTAAATTGAGGCACTGCAGGTCAGTGAGGGGCGATGGGTGAAAAGGACTTATTACGAGTTAGGGCAAAGAGCAGCTCTGATCTCTACCCTGAGCAACAGACAGAGACACAACAGGTCCTGGAGGGAAGCCAATGGCTGTGCAAGTGTACCCCAACAAGACAGATCATCAGCACCTCTCCAAATCAGCATTCAAAAGCAATCTTGAGACTTTCTCCACCGAGTAAGCCAAGGTGCACTCCTGATTCCCGGCAACAGCTCACTCCGATTCAGTACTGAGCCATACCATTCAACATAGTGCCGCTTTGATCTGCCGTCCGCTAGAGTTAGCTCATCTGAGCTAAGGAACCAGTGTGGACAATTAAAAAAAGACACTAATTAGTTGGGTTTGGGGGGATGGAGATGAAAATAAAATCAGATGGGTTCTCTATGCAGGATCACTTCCCAGCAGCCCCTTTGAAACAAGTGAATGTTATGCAAGGAGCAGGCTGTGGTTCCCCTACAATGGTCAAATACATTGAATCTCAGAATCATAGAATTTACAGTGCAGGAGGACACCATTCGGCCCATCGAATCATCACCGGCCCTTGGAAAGAGCACCCCACTTAAGCCCCACACATCCACCCGATCTTCGGAACCCTGTAACCCCGTCTTTTTGAACACCAAGGGCAGTTTAGCGTGGCCAATCCACCCAACCTGCACATCTTTTTGGGTTGTGGGGGTGAGACTCACACAGACACGGGGAGACTGCGCAAACTCCACACGGACCCCGGGTCCTTGGTGCAGTGAGGCAGCAGCGCTAGCCACTGCGCCAGCGTGTGCCCTGGGACTGGGTAGAATTGATTTCCTGCTGCCTTGCGTACACAGTGACCAGAGCAGCCACTTCACACAGCAGCACCCCCTTAGAATCATAGAATCCCTAAAGTACAGCAGGAGGCCATTTGGCCCATCGCGTTTGCACCGACCCTCTGAAAGAGTACTTTCCCACCCTATCCCAATAACCCCTGAACCTAACTCCCACATCCCTGGACACTAGGGGGCAATTGGTCATGGCCAGTGCACCTAACCTGCACATCTTACTCCACACAGTCACTCGAGGCCAGAATTGAACCAGCTACAGTCGACCCAAACTAGCTGTTGAATTGTCAGTGGGTTAAGACTTGGCTATTGCCCAGCCTGGGGCAAGACGGCCACTGGGTGAAATTGCATTGCTGGTGTCAAACCTAACCTTCAGACTCGAAAGGAAAAGGGTCAGCTTCCTCTGGAAAGGCTCAATTATAAAGTCACTTGAAGATGATTCACACAAAGCTCTGACCCATCAAAAGGTTGAGTTGAAGTTTTGTTTGAACCGCCGGATGGTCACTGCAGTGTCACTGGAACTCTGCCGTGATTGCACTCCCCAAACAAAATTCAACAGACTGCCTGATCCTGCAGTTACAGTGATCCAAAAGATTGTTCTTTGTAGAGTTTAAGTAGCCTGCAGCCATGTTTACTCTTGCACGCTCCTGGCCCTCCCTACCTTACAACAGGACTGCTTTAGTCACTGCAAAACTCACAGGAGCGGAGATAAAACACGATCCGGGCTAACTTCCCCAAACTTCCCCAAAGCTTATTTTTGAAAAGCAAACAGGTCGCAACTTGAACACCCCCCCCCCCCCCCCCCCCCCATCCCCCAAACTCTTCTCCTTTTCAACAATTCAATGGATGCCTTTTCAGAATGAAAACTGCCATCCACCACAAGCCCTGGGACACACACACACACACATACTAATGGAAGAAAAGCTCTCTTTCCTTCGAATACAAATTAACTGTACGAGGTTCAGTTAAAAGGTGACCCATCTCTGCAGTGTGGTAAACAGCACCTTAGCCCGGGGGGGACACAGAATGAACCTGCCTCGCCTTCACCTGAAGGCAGATCTTAAAGGGGGGGGGGGGGGGGGCATAAAACGAGTTCATCAGCATGCAACAAGTGGCTTACATTCCGCACCCCCTCCCCTCCCTCGCCTTCCCAAACACCGGAGAATGATCCCTTCTGTAAGTTTCACCCAGTGCAATTTCACTCACCCCCCTCCCCCCCCTCACTCCCACCACAAAGCCTTACCTTGCAAGAGTAGGTGTTGTAAACAGGATCCACATTCATGATCTCCTCTACCGTCCCCGTCAACACAACATTGGCCTCTTCTTCCCTGCTCTCCAACTCTTTCTCTGGACACAAACTCCAGCAAAACTCTATGGCAAGAGGCAGCAGCAGCAGCAGCAGGACTGAGAGATGAATGGGCAAAGCCATTCTGCCGGCTCCTTCTCGTCCCATGCTCATCGACAGAAACCAGACAATCGAAATTCAAAATAAAGGTTTATATTTCCCCCCTCCCACCTCTTCCCCAGCACCCAGAAATGTTCAGCTCCTGCTGACCCCTCCTTGTAATTTCTTTCCTTTCGGGGTTTTAAGGCATGGGTGGTTTCTGCTACTTGGGGAGGGTTTGCAGACACCCAGGAAGAGACGGGACACAGAGAGAGGGAGAGATGCAGAGGTTTGTGACCCTCTGCTGATTTGATCTAGCGACGCAGAGGCACAAAAGCTTCAGCTTCAGCACAGCTCCGCTCGCTGCTGCTGGGAATTTGCATAATCAGTTTGCAGAATACAGATCAGCCCTTCAACCTCTCCCACTCTCTCTCTCTCTCTCTCACTTCATTCACTCTCCTGATGGCGATGCACAGCTTTAAAACGCCACCCCCCGGAAATGCAGCTAAAAGCCCCGGCGTTAATCAATAACCGCACGTCGACGTGATCAGACTTCACTCCCAGTGGGGTGGTGGGGGATGTGTGTGTGGGTGTGTGGCCGGGGGGCGGGGGGGGTTCCGTTCCTGCTGGAATTTCATGTTAAACCACCCACCCATGTGGTTCTTCCCCTCCCCTCCCTGCCCTCTGCAGGAATGCAACAGGGTGAAGCAGGTTTGTGTGGGTGGAAAGGTTGCTGCTGTTGGGGGTGGGGAGGGGAGTGGGCAGGTATTGCCTACCCATGGATTTCTACACCAGTGAGACATGGTGCACGGTTCAAGTTTAGGTTGAGGGCAGTGTTGGTTCCTCTTTCTCTCTCTCTCTCTCTTTCTCCACTACCCCCAGCAAATACCTGGCTACCAACTAACACCAAATACCAGCAGCCGGACCGTGACTGCCTCCTAGCCCTCCTCCAGGTAACCTCCTCCCCTCCGCCCCGCCTCCCGTTCCTCTTAACTCTATCATTCAGTTGTCTGGCCTCTGGGTGCGGGCTTCACCTGCACCCATAACCAGCGTCAGCTCTCGGGGGTCATGGTCACCAGGCGCTCAGGGGGTTGTGGGTCTGGTCCATGTCCAGCTCGTGCCCCACGGTGGTCATCCAAGCCACATCCTGAGGGAGGGGATGTACCCAATGTTGCCCACATCCTGATAGCCATCTTACAGTGCAGCTGCATCAAGCTGTGTGTGTGTGTGTGTGGACCCTCGGTGCGCAAATGCCAAGGTGGGGATTTTCCAGTCCTGCCCACAGCGGGGACGGATATTCCTGCTCTTAAGTCAACGCACCTTTGGCCGGTCTGTCAAATTGTCCGTCCCGCCAGCGACAGTTCCCGCCACGGATGAGAACTGAGAACTGGCCCAAATGTCATTACGTGCTGAGGTTTCCCAGGGTCGCAAAGGATGGGTCTGGCCTCATTGTTGTGGAAGACTCCAGCTGTCCCTTATGGAAAGGTTTGTGCAGGAAAACATCTCTGACAGGTCCATCCGACAGTGGTTCTCTGAGCAGACTGTCAAAACCATTTGGGGGAGAGAGTGGCGTAGCGGTATTGTCACTGGACTCGTAATCCAGACACCCAGGGTAATGCTCTGGCAAAATGGGCTTGAATCCTGCCACGGCAGATGGTGAAGTTTTAATTAAAAGTCTAAAGATGACCATGAAACCCATTGGTGATTGTCGTAAGAACCCATCTGGTTCACTAATGTCCTTTAGGGAAGGAAATCTGCCAGCCTGACCTGGCCTGGCCGACATGTGACTCCAGACCCACAGCAATGTGGTTGACTCTTAAATGCCCTCAGGGATGGGCAATAAATGCTGGCCCAGCCAGCGGCATCCACCTCCCATGAACAAATAAAGAAAAAATATATATATATATACTCAAGTCACCAATGCTGTTAAAAATATAAATGACTGAACATCACGTGATGGCTGATCTGATTATTGTGGAATCTCAGTAGGGATGGGGAACAGCCAGAGATGCCTATACCCCATGAATGAACGGGGAAAAAAGTTGGTGGTATGCCTCATTCCAGAACTCCGAGTTAAGAAGGATCTTTCAGCATCTAAGCAACACTGAGCGCTTCTGTTGAGGTGGGGAAAGGGACAGCAGCCATTTCCTCCTGGAATGTGCTGTTGCAAAGATTGTCTGGATGAGGATAGCAGATTTCCATCTCTCAAGGACATTAGTGAACCAGGTGGGTTTTTTTGAAAATCGACATTGGACTTTTCATTTTCTTTTAATTTAATTCAAATTTCACCATGTGGCATGGTGGGATTTGAACGTCAGTCCCCAAAGCATTACCCTGGGTCTCTGGATTACTAATCCAGTGACAACACCACCATGTCGCTGCCTCCTCCTGGTCCGTGCAAAAACTGGAGTCATTTAGAATCGGGGGGAGACCCTGTTGGAGTCATGCGCAGCAAAGGAAGATAGTTGTAGTTGTTGGAGGTCAATCATCTCAGTTCTAGGATCTTACTGCATGAATATTTCAGGGCAGTGTCCCAGAACTGACCACCTTCAGCTGCCTCATCAGCGGCCTTCTGTTTGAGTTCAATCCTGTCCCCGGGTCACTGTCCGTGTGGAGTTTGCACGTTCTCCCTGTGTCTGCGTGGGTCTCACCTCCACAACCCAAAGATGTGCAGGGTGGGTGGATTGGCCACGCTAAATTGCCCCTTAATTGGAGAAAAAAGATTGGACAATGTTCAGCACTGTTTGCAACTCCTCAGATACTGAAGCAGTCTATATTTAAATGCAGCAAGACCTGGGCAAATACCCAGTCTTGGGCTGACAAGCGACAAGTAACATTCGCACAACACAAGTGCCAGGCAATGACCATCTCTACCAAGAGGAGGAAGTGGCATAGTGGTGTTGTCATTGTCAGAAACCCAGGGTAATCCTCTGGGGGCCTTAGGTTCAAGTTCCACCAATCCAGGGCAGCACGGTAGCACAGTGGTTAGCATTGCTGCCTACGACGCTGAGGACCCGGGTTTGAATCCCGGCCCTGTGTTACCGTCTGTGTGAAGTTTGCACGTTCTTCCCGTGTCTGCGTGGGTTTCACCCCCACAACCCAAAGATGTGCAGGATAGGTAGATTGGCCACTCTAAATTGCCCCTTAATTGGAAAAAATAATTGGGTACTCTAAATTTTAAAAAAAAGTTCCACCACTCCTAATGGTGGACATTAAATCCGATCAATATCTGGAATTAAAAGTGGAATGATTTTTAAAAATTAATTTAAAGTATCCAATTTATTTGTTTACCCAATTAAGGAACAATTTAGCATGTTTAATCCACCTACCCTGCTCATCTTTGTGTTGTGGGGGTGAGACCCACGCAGACATGGGGAGAATGTGCAAACTCCACACAGACAGTGACTCAGGGCCAGGATTGAACCCGGGTCCTCAGCGCCCTAAGGCAGAAGTGCTAACCACTTAAAGGTCTAATGGTGACCATGAAACTATTATCGATTGTCATAAAAACCCATCTGGTTCACTAATGTCCTTCAGTCAATCATGGGCAGGTTTAGCTCAGTGGGCTAGACAGCTGATTTGTAATGCAGAATGAGGCCAGCAGTGTGGGCTGAGTTCCTGTACCGGCCTACCCGAGCAGGTGGTGGAATGTGGCGACTAGGGGCTTTTCATGGTAACTTCATACTTGTGACAATAAAAGATTATTATCATTATTATAAAATCAGCAGTCCTTACCTGGTCTGACCTACATGTGACTCAAGACGCACAGCAATGTGGTTGACTCTCAAATGCCCTCAGGGCAATAAATGCTGGCCCAGCCGGCGATGCCCACATGCCATGAACAACTTTTTAAAAAGAAAATCTAACCATCACTCCATGACATTTAATGACATTACCAACTGTATCAGCATCACTATCAGCATCCTGGGGATTGCCATTGACCAAAAATTCAACTGGACTAGCTATATAATAATAATCACTTTTGTCACAAGTAGGCTTCAATGGCGTTACTGTGAAAAGCTCCTAGTCACCACATTCGGGCACCTGTTCGGGGAGCTTGGAACGGGAATTGAACCTGCACTGCTGGACTTGTTCTGCATTACAAGCCAGCTGTCTTATCCCACTGTGCTAAACCAGCCCCTATATAAATACTGTGGCTACCAGAGCAGGAATCCTACAGCAAATAACTCACCTCCTGACCCCCCCCCCACCCCCCCCCCCCCCAAAAGCCTGTCCACCATCCACAAAGCAGAAGTCAGGAATGTGATGGAATACTCTCTACTTGCCTGAATGAGTGCAGCTCCAACAACACTCGGGAAGCTCAATGCCATCCAGGAAAAGCAGCCTCGCTTGTTTGGCACCACAGCCACAATCACTCCCTCCACCGCCACCAAACAGTAGCAGCCGTGTGTACTTTCGACAGGATGCACTGCAGGAGCTCACCAAGGTTACTTAGACAGCACCTTCCAAACCCACAACCACTACCATCTAGAACAGGGGTGGGCAAACTACGGCCCGCGGGCCGCATGCGGCCCGCCAAAGGTATTTCTGCGGCCCACCAAGTCATTAAAAAAAAAAAAAAAAAATTTTTTTTAAAAAAAATTTTTTTTTTTTTTTTTTTTAAATTTTGTTTTAAAGGTTAATGGGTGGGGGGCTGTTGGGTTACTTACTGGTATAGGGTGGATACGTTGACTTGAGTAGGGTGATCATTGCTTGGCACAACGTCGAGGGCCGAAGGGCCTGTTCTGTTCTGCGCTGTACTGTTCTATGTTCTATATGAGGCGCCCACAATCATAACCGGGTGAAGTAATTATTTTACTTAATATACTATGCGGCCCTTTGTGAATTGTGAATTTCTGAATGCGGCCCTTGCACGGAAAAGTTTGCCCACCCCTGATCTAGAAGGACAAGGGCAACAGACACATACGAACACCATCACCAGTAAGTTCCCCTCCAAACCACTCACCATCCTGACTTGGAAATATATCAGCCGTTCCTTCACTGTCACCGTGTCAAAATCCAGGAATTCATTCCTCTTTTTTAATACATTTAGATTACCCAATTATTTTTTTCCAATTAAGGGGCAATTTAGCGTGGCCAATCCACCTACCCTGCACATCTTTGGGTTGTGAGGATGAAACCCACGCAGACACGGGGAGAATGTGCAAACTCCACACGGACAGTGACTCAGAGCCGGGATCGAACCTGGGACCTCGGCACCGTGCGGCAGCAATGCTAACCACTGCGCCACCGTGCTGCCCCAGCAAGGACACCTATGGATGGGCAATAAATGCTGGCCGAGCCAGTGACACCCACATCCCAGGAATTAATGAAAAGAATATGGATTGTCTAAGTCGAGGTTTGAAACTGCGACCATACTTTTAAAAATAAATTTAGAGAGCCCAATTAATTTTTTCCAATTAAGGGGCAATTTAGCGTGGCCAACCCACCTACGCTGCACATCTTTGGGTTGTGGGGGTGAAACCCACACAAACACAGGGAGAATGTGCAAACTCCACACAGACAGTGATCCAGAGCCAGGATTGAACCTGGGACCTCAGTGATGTGAGGCAGCAATGCTAACCACTGCACCACCGTGCTGCCAACATCGTAACTGTTCTGACTAAATTGATTGAAGTATGAAGAAAACCAAGTTAATAAATTGGAGAAAAGCTGAATTGAGGGGCTGAGAACAGAAATTTGGCAAAATAAAATAGGCAGCCATATTAACGTACAATGTTGTGGATCAACTTTGGAAATATTTAAAGTGGTGTTCACTTGAGTGAAGTAAAAACATCCTCTAAAGGGAACAATAAACTAAACACTAGTGGGATTGCCTGGATGAGTAAGGGCAGAAGGAAGTGTTGGGGGGGGGGGGGGGGGGGGGGGAAGAGGCATACATTAAATATATAGATGGCAGAAGAATGCAAGATATGAGGATATAAGAAGAAATTAGGAGAGAAGTCAAATCAAAAGCAATTCAGAAGCCAATTAGAAACAAAATTATGTGATGCAGTGGTTAGCACTGTTGCCTCACTGCGCCGAGGTCCCAGGTTCGATCCCGGCTCTGGGTCGCTGTCCGTGAGGAATTTTCACAGTCTCCCCGTGTCTGCGTGGATCTCACCCCCACAACCCAAAGATGTGCGGGGTAGGTGGATTGGCCACGCTAAATTGCCCCTTAATTGGAATAAAAAGAATTGGTACTTTAGGATTTAAAAAAAACTATAAAACATATGCAAAACAACTCAAAGAGAATTAAACTCCTGGTCCATATCAATTACATCCTCATATTTCAAAAGAATCTAGGGAAGAGATAGCAAAGGCATTACTGCTTATGCATACAAACATACAAATTAAGAGTAGGATTCAGCCCCTCAAGCCTTCTCTGCCATTGAGAAGGTCATGCTTGGTTTGAGTGTGGCCTCAACTCTACTTTCCTGTCTGCCTCCAATACCCTTTGATTCCCTTGTCAATCTGAAATCTAAAAATATTCAGTAATCCCCCCCCCCCCGCCACTGCTTTCCGGGGAATTCCACAGACCGATGACGCTCAACCAAGAAAAACTTCTCATCTTCATTCTTAGCACCTTGGGGTGGGAGAATCGCGGGAGGGCCGCTCTGGCATCCCCCGCGATTCTCCCACCCCCCCCCCCCCAAAATGGCGTGTCGCATTTTGCGACCCGCCGCTCAGAGACTTCTCCGGCCCGGATGGGCCGAGCGGCCTGCCGTTCCCGACCTGTTCACGCCGGCAGCAACCACACCTGGTCGCTGCCAGCGTGAACATGGGCGCCAAAGGTTCGTTTGTGGCTTGTGGGGGGCGGAGAGGGGAGTGAGCACCACGGCCATGCTCGGGAGGGGACTGGCCCGCGATCTGTGCCCACCGATCGTCGGGTCAGCGTCTCCAAGAGACGCACTCTTTCCCCTCCGCCGCCCCACAAGATCAAGCCGCCACGTCTTGCGGGGCAGCGGAGGGGAAGATGGCAACCACTCATGCGCGGCTGACGTCATTAGGCGCGCCGGCCACGTCATTCCCGGCGGCCGAGATATATGGCATGCCGCTCCTCGCCCCCCCCCCCCCCCCCCCCGGGGGGGGGGGAGAATAGGGGGCGAGGAGCGGCCTCCGACGCCGTCGTGAAACACTCCGGGAAACCTCCTCTCAACGCCCACCCTGTCAAGTCCCCTCAGGATCTTACATGTTTCAATGCGGTCATCTCTCATTCTTCTGAACTCTAATGGATACGGGCCCAACCTGCCCAATTATTCCTCACGAAAAAACTCTTGCATTCCAGGACTCAGTCGACTGAATGTTCTCCGAACTGTTCTAGTCTGGCCATTATATTCTTCCCTAAGCAAGGAGACCAAAACTATGCACAGTACTCCAGACCTGGTCTCACAAATGCCCTGTACAACTGTAGCAAAACATAACTATTTTTATATTCCATCTCCCCACAATAAACAACATTCCATTTGCCTTCTGAGTCACTTGCTATACCTGGATACTAGCTTTTTTATAGGGAAGCCTTGTGGCCCAGTGGTAGCACACTTATCACTGAATTAGAAGCTGTGGGTTTGAGTCCAGCGGCAGTACTTGTTGGCCACAGAAGGAGAGTTCAACGGGCTGTTCAATAGCTCATAAATCGTTCCACCATTTCCCCCATTACTGCCCGACGGGTAAGAACAGAGGATGGGTGTGAAGTTGCACCAACAGCTAGCTTTTTGTGATTCATGTACCAGGACACACAGAGCCCCCTGTGCCGCAGAGTTCTGCAATCTCTCTCCAGTCGAATATTATGCTGTATTCCTATTCTTCCTGACAAAGTGGACAAGCTCCTATTTTCCCACATTATACTCCACCTGCCAAATGTCGTACCTAATAATTCAGTAGGAAGAGGTGTAGTGCCAGAGAACTGGCAGGTAGCTAATGTAATTCTTCCATTAACAAAGGGAGACAGAACATTTTAAAAATTCTCTCACGGGGGTTTTGACGCCGCTGGCAAGGTCAGCATTTGTTGTCCATTCCGAATTGCCCTTGAGGAAGTCTCAGTGAGTCTTTTTGAACCTCTGCAGTTAATCTGGCGTGGGTACACCCACAAAATTGTTAGGGGGGTGGGAGTCGAGTTCCAGGGTTTGACCCAACAACAGTGAAGGAACGATAATATAGTTCCACGTCAGGATGGTGCGTGACTTGGAGGGAAACTTGCAAGTGGCGGCATTCCTATGTGTCTGCTGGCATTATCCTTCCAGGTGGTAGAGGCTGCATTTTGGAAGGTGCTGTCAAAGAGGCCTTGTTGAGTTGTTGCACTGTATCTTGCCTACGGTACACACTGTTGCCACTGTGCATCAGCGGTGGACGGAGTGAATGTTGAAGGTGGTGGATGGGCTGCGACCAATCAAGCAGATTGCCTTTTCCTGGATGGTGTCGAGCTGGATGATTGGTGTTGGAGCTGCGCTCATCCAGCCAAGTGGAGAGTATTCCCTCATATTCCTGACTTGTGCCTTATAAATGGTGGACAGGCTTTGAGGAGTCAAGAGGTGATTACTGTCTGCAGAATGTCCAGCCTCCGACCTGCTCTCGGAACCAGAGAAGCATAGAATTCTTACAGTGCAAAAAGAAGCCATTTGGCCAATCAGGGTCTCCACCAACCCTCTGAAAGAGCTCCTTAGCTAGGCCTGCTCCCCTGCCCTATCCCTGTAACCCTACCCAACCTGCACATCTTTGGACACTGAGGGGAAATTTAGCATTGCCAATCCACCTGACCGGCACACTTTTGGATCCTGGACTCTTGTAGCCATAATATTTAGATGGCGAGTCCAGTTCAGTTTCTGATCAATGTGACCTCCAGGATTTTTGTTTCTTTACATTGAAGAGTACCCAATTCTTTTTTTTCCAATAAGGGGAAATTTAGCGTGGCCAATCCACCTACCTTGCACATCTTTGGGGTTGTGGGGGGTGAGACCCATGCAGACACGGGGAGAATGTGCAAACTCCACACAGACAGTGCCCCAGGGCCTGTATTGAACTTGGGTCCTCAGTGCTGTTGGGTAGCAGTGCTAACCACTGCACCACCATGCCTCCCCTACCTCTAGCATGTTGATGAGGCGACATGGTAGCACAGTGGTTAACACAGTTGCTGCACAGCTCCAGGGTCCCAGGTTTGATTCCCGGCTTGCATCACTGTCTGTGCGAAGTCTGCATGTTCTCCCCGTGTCTGCGTGGGATTCCTCCGGATGCTCCGGTTTACTTCCACAGTCCAAAGATGTGCAGGTTAGGTGGATTGGCCACGCTAAATTGCCCTTAGTGTCCAAAAAGGTTAGGTGGCGTTACTGGGTTACAGTGATAGGGTGGAGGTGTGAGCTTAGGTAGGGTGCTGTTTCCAAGGGCTGGTGCAGACTTGATGGGCTGAATGGCCTCCTTCTGTGCTGTAAATTCTATGTTCTATGTCTATCTGTCTATGTAGGAGTTTCAGCAGCGATGTTAATGCCATTGAATGTCAAGGGGAGATGGGTAGATGCTCTCTTGTTGAAGATGGTCATTTCCTGGCACTTGTATGACACGCTACTTGCCACTTATCAACCTAAGCCTTAATGTTGTCCAAGTCTTGCTTTAACACTGACTGCTTTAGTATTGGCAGAGTTGCAAACTCCACTAATGTACCAGTAACGAGTGAATCTACATATCAGGAAAGGAGAGACAGATTTGCACTCTTTTCTCTTGAAAAATTAAGGCTGAAGAGTGGCCTCATCGAGGTGCTGAACATTGTCCAGTCATCAGTCATCAGCAAGCATCCCCACTTCTGAGCTTATGATGGGGGAAGGCTGTTGGTGAAGCAACTGAAGATGATTGGGCCTAGCTCACTACCCTCAGAAACTCCTACAGTGATGTTCTGGGGCTGAGATGATTGACATCCAACAGCAACGTGCTGGATATGACTCCAACCGGTGGAGAGCTTTGACCCGGAATCCCTTTCATCTCAATTTTGCCAGGGCCCCTTCAAGTGCTGCCTTGGTGTCAATGACAGTCACTCTCACTTTCATATCCAGGGAATTCTAGATCAGTCAGCTTAACATCAGTGGCAGGAAAAATACTGAAATCCTTACTAAAGGAAAGAATGGAAGGAGGAACATCTAGAAAAAAATAAACAATTTATTGAATAGTCAACATGGATTTCAAATGTGAAAACTTTGTCTGACCAACCTCACTGAATTCTTTGAGGAAGTAATATAGCAAGTAAACAATGATGTTGCAATAGAGGTAATCAATTTGGATTTTCGAAAGGACTTCGATAATGTGCCTCATAACAGACTGACGAATAAGGTGACAGATTGGATTCAGGGCACATAGGTGTCAGCTTCGAGACAGAAGCAGAGAATGGGAATAAAGGGTAGTTATTCAGGGTGTCAGAGGTGATGGGTGATGCTACATCAGGATCAGATTCGGGACGAGTGCTGTTCATAATATACATTAATTAAAGGTTTGGACTTTGGAATCAAAAATACGATTTCTAAATTTTCAGGTGATACCAAGGTGGGAGGGGTAGCCAGTATAAAAATTGCAACACATTACAGGACAACTTTAATAAACTTGAAAAATGGACAGATAATAGGCAAATGAAGTTTGACGCAGATAAATTTGGTAGGAATAATAGGAAGGTAATTTATGACTTGGAAAATTCAAGTCTAGGGAGAGAAGAGGGACAGAGATCTTGGAGGACAAATACATCAATCACTAAAAAGTTGTACCACCGATTAGCAAGACCATTAAAAAAACAAACACTAGACTTCTTTTCCAGAGAGATCAATTTGAAAAGCAGGGAAGTTATGCTAAGCCTGTGTTGAACCTCGGTTAGGCCACATTTAGAGCACTGTGTGCAGTCTCTGGTCACAATATTATAAAATGGTGCAGAGGAACCGGTGAGGGTACAGAGCAGATTTACAAAGATACCAGCAATGAGCAAGAATGCAAATCAAGAAAGGAATGATAGTCTGTGTCTCTTTTAGGGTCTCTTTTCTCTTGAAAACAGAAGGCTGAACAATGACTTACTTGATGTCTTTAAAATTATCAAATGTTTTGATCGATGGATACAGGGAGAATGTATCTTCTATCGTGAAAGAACATAATGTTAAAATAGGATAGTCACCAAGGAATTCAATGGGGAATTCAGAACACACCCCTGGTGAGAGTGTGTAACTTATTACTACAGGGTCTGGTTGAAGTGAATGGTGTGGATACAATTAAGGGAAAACTAGACAAGCCAATGAGGGAGAAGGGGATCGAGGGGCACAGTGGATGAGAAAATATGGGAGGAGACTTGAGTGAAAGGGCCAGTCTCTTCAGGGCCCTTTTGAAGGTTTGGACCACCCGTTTGGCCAACTTGTTTGAGGCCGGGGCAGTCGTGTCAAGTTCTGACGCCATGAACGACTCAAACTCCCTGCTGGTGAAGGCGGCGCCGTTATCGGACACCAGCACTTTGGGTATTCCATGGGTACTGAACGTGTGCCGCTGTCGGTCCATGGTGACCTTCGTGGTCATAGTCTGCACCTTGTGGACCTCGAGCCACTTTGCGTGGGCGCCCACCATGATGAGGAACGTCCCCCCTGAAATGGGCCGGCGAAGTTTATGTGGACGGGGGACCAAGGTTTTCCAGGCCACTCCCAAGGGCGCATTGGAGGAGCGGGTGGGACCTTCTGGTTTTCCTGTCCGATGTCCGAGTCTATCCCGGGCCGCCAAACATAGGTGCAGGCAAGAATCTTCACCTTGGCTATCCCGGAGGTCCATTGTGGAGGACTTGTAGCGAAAGTGTTCGACCGTGTCCTGCGACCACTTGTGTCCCCTCATCAAAATGCTGTTCTCTGGCGAGCACGGTGGCGCAGTGGTTAGCACTGCTGCCTGACGGCATTGATGTCCCGGGTTCAATCCCGGCTCTGGGTCACTGTCGTGTGGAGTTTGCACATTCTCCCCGTGTCTGCGTGGGTTTCACCCACACAACCCAAAGATGTGAATTGGTCATGCTAAATTGCCCCTTAATTGGAAAAAAAAAGAATTGGGTACTCTGAATTTATTTAAAGAAATTTTTTAAATCAAAACGCCGTCCTCCAGGCTCAGCTCCGGGAGTTTTGTCGTGTAGGCCCGCAGATCGTCGGGCAAAAAGCTCTGTGTCGGCCCGTGTACTGGACCATGTGCCGGACGCGGGATAATTGCGAGTCCGTCTGGGTCCATTCTTTGATGTGACCGCTGTGGTCAGTAAAGAGTCCATGAATGTGGCAGTACGGTGGCACAGTGGTTAGAACTACTGCCTCATGGCGCCGAGGACACATGTTTGATTCTGGGTCACTGTCCGTGTGGCGTCTGCACATTCTCCCCGTGTCTGCGTGGGTTTCGGCCCCACAACACAAAAGATTTGCAAGGTAGGTGGATTGGCCACGCTAAACTGCCCCTTAATTGGAAAAAATGAATTGGGTACTCTAAATTTATTTTTTAAAAGTTGTCATGTAAGAGTACCTTTAAGAAATGAGTGTTTTTTTATAAAATAGCTGTAGTGGATGTACCTTTAAGAAAAGAGTGTTTATCAGTGATGTGAGAGTGTGGGTGGAGCTGGGCTGTCTGTCTGCTTTTACTTTCGCTTTGGGCTGTTGCTACAGGGTGTGTTTTAGTTTCGTGTTGAGAGCTGGATCGCTGCAGGCAAAGCACGGAGCTGCATAAGGATCTCGCTGCAATCTAAAGACTGTCTCCAGATGAATTGGGTGATTTCAACGTGATAACTGCTCTCAGTAGTGAATTTAAACCAGATCTCGGTGTTAAAAAGGGTCTTTTGTCTTATGGATGTTGCAAGGAAAGATAAAGGGTTACTTATAGAATATTGTATCTGTGGGGAGGATTGGTGTTGATTGTTGTTAAGATGTTTCCTGTGGGTTTATAAAGTGCTAACTGGTTTTCATAAATAAGCATTGTTTTAATTTAAAAGTACTGTCGAGTTCTCTTGCATCACACCTGTAGAGTGGGCCATGTGTTCCCCACAACAACAATCTATTCAAAGTTGTGGGTCAGGTGAACTCCATGCTACACTTTGGAGTTCTCTAAACCCTGGCCCATATCAGAGTCCATGAATGGAGGGCCGCTATTACTTTTGCAACGGAGGTGGGTGCCGTCGGCCTCATGGAGAGGGGCAGGTGGCGGATCTGCGTGCCCGGGCGATGATCCGGTGTGTACTCGTACGCCACTGGGAGTAAAGCCCACTGCTGGACCCTGGCGGATGCGATCGGGGGAATCACTCGATCCCTTTTGTGGTCATTACGCACCGAGAATGCGTGGCCATAGACATACTGGTGAAACGTCCTCATGCCAAACACAAGAGCCAAACCTTCCTTATTGATTTGGGCATAGATCCGCTCACCGTCGACGATGGGGGCAAGACGCGAAACTATCGGCCGCTCTGACCCGTTGGGCATCAGGTGTGTGAGAGTGGCCCCCATGCCATAAGGAGAAGCATCGTGCGTCAGGAGAAGTAGTGTTTCTGGGTTGAAGTATGTCAGCAGCTTCTCGGATGACAATGGCCACTTGACCTTTTGGAGCACCTTCCGGTACGGCGGCACGGCACCACAGTGGTTAGCACAGTTTCTTTACAGCTCCAGGCTCCCAGGTTCGATTCCCAGCTTGGGTCACTCTCTGTGCGGAGTCTACACGTTCTCCCCGTGTCTGCGTGGATTTCTTCCGGGTGCTCCGGCTTCTTCCCGCAGTACAAATATGTGCAGATTAGGTGGGTTGGCCATGATAAATTGTCCTTAGTGTTCAAAAGAGGTTGGGTGGGTGACTGGGTTACGGGGATCGGGTGGAGGTGTGGGCTCAAGTGGGGTGCTCTTTCCGAGAGCAGCTGCAGACTCGATGGGGCGAATGGCCTCCTTCTGCACTGTAGATTCTATGATTCTATGGTACGTGGGGGGCCCCATTCCCACTGGAGTCCTTTCTCTAACAATTGTTGGAGTGGGCTAAACAATGCGACTGAGTTGGGGATGAATTTCCCGTAGTAATTTGTGAACCAGAAGAAAGAGCGGAACTCGGTCGGACCTTGAGGGATTGGAGCCGGCCGGATGGCTTGCACTTTGTCTTCCACTGGATAAAAGCCGTGGCTGTCTTCCCAGTACCCTAAATAGGTGACCTTGGGGCGTTAAAAACGCTTTCCTCTCTGCGGAGGCGGACGCCGGGCTGTTCAAAACGCTGGAGGACTTCGGCCAGGTTCTCCAAATGTTCTTTGCCCGAGGCCCTGGTGATGTGTACATTATCTAGGTATACGGCCACTCTGGGGTGTGCGCCACAGAATGTTTTCCATCTCGCATTAGAAAATCGCACAGGCCAATGTAACCCTGAACAGGTGTATTGGTGCAACCCACTGTGGGTGTTGACACTGACGAACCTCCGAGAGCCTGGATCTAGGACCAGCTGAAACATGGTTCAGATCGAGTTTTGTGAACGTTGTTCGCCCGCAGAGTTTGGTGTGCAAATTCGCGATGCGAGGGACCGGATAAGGGACAAGGCAAGAAACCCGGTTCACTATCATCTTGTAGTCCCCACACAGCCGTACAGACCCGTCAGGTTTTAACACCGGGACCACGGACGCCTCCCTATCCGTGAAGTGGAGAGTGCAGATGATGCCCAAGCGTTCCAGCTCTGCAGCAACCTTGGGCCTGGCGCTGGGCGTGTGCAAAATTAACGGGGTTGTGCGTTTTCGACCACACTGATTTTGGCCACTGCACCTTTTATCACGCTGAGGCCTTCAGCGAAGACTCCAAGAAATGTTGTCAGCATTCCTTGGGGGCCGTGTGGGTACATGCAGCAGACGCGTTGCCAATCCAGTTTTAAATGCCCCAGCCAACACGGACCTGCAAGCTGGTTCCTCCACCGCGGATTATCACCAAGGGTAACCAGGCCAATTTGTCCCCATATACCATGGTCACGTGCGTGGTGCCCTCAAAGGCTCGCCAGTGTATGTAGCCAACCAGGCTACCATGTCCCAAAGGTCCAAGGTCTGGAGACCGGTTCTGATCATGGCGAACGTCTGGCAGCGGATCACCAAGACTGCCGCTCCTGTGTTGAGCTCCATGTCAATGGGGTGTCCATTTACCCTCAATGCAATCCAAATGGACGCGACCCTGGGGGCGGCAACGCAATGCAACTGTTGGTATGCACCCTCCTGCTCCTCGTCATGATATTCTTGGCCTCTAGGGGTCGGTAGCGCCTGGAGGTTTGGAGAGGAACGACACCTTCATGGGCCTGCCTGGTGTCCCAGCCGTGGCCGTGCCCAGCCTGTAGCTTGCAGCCTCTGTCTTGGTGCTCCGGCTTGGGTCACTGTCTGTGCGGTGTCTGCATGTCCTCTCCGTGTCTGCGTGGGTTTCCTCCGGGTGCTCCGTTTGCCTCCCACAAGTCCCGAAAGACGTGCTCGTTAGGTGAATTGGACATTCTGAATTCTCCCTCCGGGTACCCGAACAGGCGCCGGAATGTGGCGACTAGGGGATTTTCACAGTAACGTCATTGCAGTATTAATGTAAGCCTACTTGTGACAATAATAAAGATTATTATTATGTCTGCTGCCCGTTGAAGGGTTAAGTGGGCCTCCGTAAGGAGTTTCCTCTGGGTGCCGGTGTCCCAAAGTCCGCAAACTGTAAATAAGGGGTTTCCCAGGGAAACAGATGCCTCAGAGCAGGGTGGCACTCCGGCACTGCCAGACTGGCACCATGGCAGTGCCACCTGGGGGCCACCAGGTGGCACTCTCAGGTGTCAGGGGCACTAAAAGGGTGCCAGGTTGGCACTGTCAAGCTGCCAAGCTGGTATTTTTTGCACAGGTGTGATCAGGCCTAGGTGCACTGCGCAGGTCAGATGTTTTGGGGGGCATGATGTGGGGGCCCGGGGGACCCTCCCATCGTGCGTTGGGGCTTGGGTCAGGAGTTGCTTCGGGGCTTCTGAGATCAGGACGCCATTTTCAAATGGTGTCCCGCTCTCTTGCTAACAAAAACCTGTCCTGTAAGGATTTGGACAATGCGATCCCGAACTCACATGAGGCGCCGAGTATCCTTAAACGGGCCAAAAAGTCACCATCGGTCACCCCTTGGGCCTGTGAGACTGTTTGAAAATGGAACCGGCGGACCATTATTGGGGCCTGTGAGTTAAGATGTTCCTCGACCTGGGCCAGTAACGTGGCAAAGACTTGGAGTCCAGCCTGTCCAGGTGGTGAGGCTTTTGATAAGCGCATAGGTGGACACCCCCCCCTCCCCCCCCGCTGCGGTCAGTGGGATAACAGTTTGTCATTCATCACCAACAATTGCGTTGGACCAAAAAAAAACTGTACCCGCTTGACATACTGGATCCAGTCATCGGGGCCAGCACTGAACTGTTCAATGTTTCCCCATGTACAGCATCTCACTGTTCGGAGCGGAGGCCTCTTTGGGTGGACAAAGTGGTTTGGCGGTATCGCGCACAATGGCTGCGGCTGCTCCACTTCACCCTCGTCGCCAGTGTAGAAGCCAATGGGGGAGGCGTAGGAACACAAGGGTAGGGTAGGAACGAACAAAGGTTTATTACCGTTCACACAAAATCGCAAAGTTACAGCTCTTCTCTCCCCGAAGGGCCACGCTCCCCGACCTGCATCCAGATCAGGGCTTTTATACTGAGAGGTTCCCACTTGTTAAGAGGGAACCCCACCCCCAATTTCCGGGGGAATTCATATCCTGAGGTGAGGAGGGGGGAGGAATTGTATCGAGCACAGTCCCAGGAATAGGCAGACACATGGCTGGTGTGGTGCCTCTGGTTGGAATGTATTATTGCCGTGAGAAGGTGCGCCAATACAGGTTGTATCCACAGTGGAAGAAAGGGAAATCATTGTTTTAAAAATCAGTTTTCCACTCTGTGAGACGCCAATCTCACTGGTGCTGTCGGGGGGTGGTGATGCGAGTGAAGAAAGAACAGCCATTTGTAAGCGGTATCACCCCAGGCCTCTATGATGGCCCAGCTCTTAAAGCGGTCCGTGAAAACTGCTGGGTTTTAAGAAGGATTGGGTCCGGAGAGTGAGCCCCGTGGCTTCATTGCCTTCAGTCCCAAGGATTTTTTGTGCACTTTTCCGAAAGCAAAACAATCGGCTTTTGTTGACAAAGAGCAAGGCTCTGCCAAAACCCTTGGCATCTGCAGCAGCGTTTGAAAGAGGCCTATGATCAGCATATCATTTGCATTTCTGAATTACCCGAGGAGCGGCCACCTCTTCATTGTGACCTCTCCCTGATTCAGCGTGTTCTATCCATCCAATTCAAAAACGCTGACACTTAATCTGGGAGGATGGGCCTGGGCAATCGATGCCTCGAGTAGCTGAATGCAGCATTGAAACTTTACTAATTGCCCAATTCCCAGGTCGGAGAGCCGACGAGGCCAGGTGTGCACCGTTCCCGAAGAAATAAAGCAACACTGAGAATTGCGCCAGCTATTACGTGCAGGCAATTTCCCGCAATCGGTAATGAGATGCAGGAGAAGTTAATCTTTAGTTTGGCGGTGTTCGTTTGAGAGGAGAGACACTGGCCAAGAGACTGGAAGAAACTCTCCGCTCTGCTTTGAATAGTGTCATGGGGATCCTTAACGTTCATAAGAAAAGGGAGACAGTTCCTCAGTTTAATGTCTCGTTTGATGGATGGTGCTTCCAACAGTAATGCATTTTCTTCGTACTGCACTGGAATAGCAGTTCAGATTATGAGCTCAAGTGCTCAAATATGGCCTGGATCCAAAAGCTTCTGCCTCAGAGTGGAGATTGTGAGGCACCAAGGATTAGCTAAGAATGATGAGCATGTTATCTACACAACTTTTCAATTGTACTTGGGAGGGGGGGGGGTGGGGTGAAGAACAGGAGATGATGATGCTTATTGCAGAGAAAGAGATTTAAAAATAAGATACACACACACACACACATATATAGACATAATTATAAGTAGTGATTAGCACTGCTGCCTCACGGCGCCAAGGTCCCAGGTTCGATCCCGGCTCTGGGTCACTGTCCGTGTGGAGTTTGCACATTCTCCCCGTGTCTGCGTGGGTTTCACCCCCACAACCCAAAGATGTGCGGGGTAGGTGGATTTGGCCACGGTAAATTGCCCCTTAATTGGAAAAAAATGAATTGGGTACTCTAAATTTATTTTTTTTAAATATATTATATGTGTGGCCCCTGTCTCATGCTGAAAGCTAATATTTCAGTTTGAGCGTGGTAACTTATCAATTCCCCAAATACCAACAATTTGAGGTTCCCCTGATACAGGCGAGTGAACAATGAATGTTCAGTACACTCCCAGGAGAAAGTTTTAATGCGGCCTTAGAAGCAATTGATGAATCACTATCAATCAATACATCACTCACTGCTCCCAAAAAAAACCATCTGGAACATTCACCACTTTTATTAAGGAAATGAATTTAACAGACATTCTGGAGGATGTCCAACACAGAGCTCATGAATTCTCCGCTTGTATTCTTGTTCTGACTCACAAAATGCAATTTTGTTTGATGAGAACTGATGAGGTGATAGATGTGATGGCTGTTGCTACTGCTTAACAGTCCAGTTGTAAACCCCACGGCCATCCAGTTCCGGTACATTCTTGTTGTGTAAGATCAGCTGCTAAAACTTAATCGGAACAAAGGAAGAGGGGGAGGCTATTTAACTCCTTTTGCCTGTTCCTCCACTCAATAAGATCATGGCCAGAGTGGCACAGTGGTTAGCACTGCTGCCTCGCAGCGCCAGGGACCCGGGCTGAATTCCGGTCTCGAGTGACTGACTGTGTGGAATTTGCACGTTCTCCCCGGGTCTGAGTGGGTTTCCTCGGGGTGCTCCAGTTTCCTCCCACAGTCCAAAGATGTGCAGGTGGATTGGCCATGATAAATTGCACCTTAGTGTCCTAAGATTTGTAGGTTAGGTGGAGTTACGGAGATAGGGCAGGGAGTGGGCCTAAACATCTTGTCCTTTTGGATGGTCAGTGCAGACTCGATGGGCTGAATGTCATCCCTCTGCACTGAAGGGATTCCATGTTTTCTATGGCTGATTTGAGATTGAACTCCATAATACTTCCTAACCCTCCCTACTCACTCTACATACACATGGACAAACACAGAAGGTAAGGGGTGGTTTACAGGTAAATAAATTATTAATAAAATAAAAGGACAAAAGATCTTTGATGAACTAAAGGCGGCACGGTGACGCAGTGGCTAGAACTGTTGCCTCTTGGCGCCGAGGACCCGGGTTCGATCCTGACCCCAGCTCACTGTCCGTGTGGAGTTTGCACATTCTCCCCGTGCCTGCGTGGGTTTCACCCCCACAACCCAAAGACGAGCAGGGTAGGTGGATTGGCCACGCTAAATTGCCCCTTAATAAAAACAAAGAATGTACCCTTTGGAAAACAGGTAATCCTACACTGCACTCCCTCCAAGGCCCAGAGCTACACCAGGTTTGGCCACACCAATGCTAAACCTGAATAGTAACTCACGTGTAAAGACCCAAACTGCATCTAAAGCAAATAAAAACAGAAAATGGTACAAACACCCCGCAGGTCAGGCAGCATCTGTGGAGAGAGAAACACAGTATGGACCTTCCAATTTCAATAACATTTGGAACCCTCGGAGCTTCTGACCGACACAAATGCACAGCAATTCTTGAGATGTTTCAACTTCCAATGGGAAGATTGGAGCTGCCTGGGGCCCTCCGAAAATGTCTCCAACACAGACCTCACTGTCGGAGACTGAAATGAAAATGAAAAATAAAAATCGCTTATTGTCACGAGTAGGCTTCAATGAAGTTACTGTGAAAAACCCCTAGTCCCCACATTCCGGCGCCTGTCCGGGGAGGCTGGTACAGGAATCGAACTGTGCTGCTGGCCTGCTTTAAAAGCCAGCGATTTAGCACAGTGTGCTAAACCAGCCCCAGACTTAGACCTGTTGTGCGATACTCAACTGAATACGTATCCTTAATATTGTCCCAGTGCTATTTTCTGGCTAATGCCAGTGATTAGCAGTGAAGCCCACTCAGCAACCCCCACACAAACCCAACACCAGCCCCCCCCCAACCTCTTCTGGCTACCCACCCACCTGACTACCTTACCCCACCCGGATACCCATCCCCCACAACTACCAACCTTCCTAACTACCGGCCCTTAAGTGCTGAAAATAACTTTGTTGAGTATATCTGGTGTCACAGAAAAGGGGTCTGGACTCTCCGCTGCTCCTCTTTGCAATTGCTTCCTGCGGATCGCCTCGTTGAGGGATTGCTGCTACGGTCGGGAAACCGTACCTTCACAGTCAGCGGTGAACGTCCCAGCATCCCTGCTGACTGGAAGATCTGGCCCAACATTTCTGGTCAATGACCTTTCATCAGAGTTCCAATGAAAGGCCGTCGACCTGAACCTGTTTCGCTCTCCAAAGATGCCACCTGACCTGCTGCATGTTTCCCAGCATTTTCTGCTTCTCCTTTCCTATTCTGAGCACCTGCCTGATTTTGCTGTGGTGCCAGGCTAAGACTGGCAGCCCAGAGGACCCTGCTCCCGGTCGATCAGCCAGATTAATCGACCTGGTCTGGCTGTACAAAAGCTACGCTTTGGGAACTTAGCAACTGGGACGCCAGGCGTCCAGGATTGTCCTGCAGTCTCCAAGATTTGAAGGTGACTCTTAAAGATTAACCATTTTTTTGGACCATTTTCATGTGTGAGGTCCAAAAATATTGGGGAGGGAGGGGAAGGGGCTATTCAACAAATAGTCAAGATTCATCCATTTGGGTTCTCTTTGTTTTCCGTTTGGCCATGACAAAGCCCAGAGGATGGGCCAATAGTAGTGGAGACATAATAGTTCAAGGTGGGAGATCTTCAGAAATCCAATCAACCTGTGCTGGCAACAGTGTTCTATTCAATCGTTCATGGGATGATGTTGGTTGGCCAGCATTTGTTGTCCAACCTTGAGAAGGTGGTATTGAGCTGCCTGCTTGAACCATTGAAGTGCCTGTGGGCATGGCTTAGTGGTATGCTGGGTCTGCGAGGACTGCGTTTACCATAGCAGTGAGAGAGGCAGGCTACCAACACTTGTAGAAGTACAACTCTATTTTATTGAACTATGAGCTGTTAAACATACTTGCACTGTGGGTTGACACTATGTTGAGTTGACTGGAGACCTGAGGCTAACCTGACCAGACTATACTGCTAGCACATGGTGGATGTTCGTGTTGCTGATCACGGGCTCTGGCTGTCTCAGAGGCTGCATCCCAAGAGAGTGGGAAAACTAGTGCCCTCTGGCTTTATAGTGGCCGTGTCCTGTCTGGTGATTGGCTGCTGTGTTCTGTGTGTTGATTGGTCATTCAGTGTGTCAGTCAGTGTCTGTCTATGCACCATCATATGCTTGTATGTATATTATGACAGTACTGACACTGGGCTAGTAATCCAGAGACCTAGGGTAATGCTTTGGGGGCCCAGGTTCAAATCCCATGGCAGATGGTGGAAACTGAATTAAATAATTATCTGGAATTAAAAGTCTAATGATGGCCATCTGGAGTGTAGAGCAGGAAATCTGCCACCCTTACCTGGTCTGGCCTACATGTGACTCCAGACCCATAGCAATGTGATTGACTCTTAAATGGACTGGCAAGGGCAATTAGGGATGGGTACAAATCATCCCAAAATGATTTTTTTAAAACGTTGTGGAAGTGATGACATTTCAATGACAATGCTGAGCATTCTGCAGTCAACATAAGAAGAGCACTGGGGGACAATCTTTAGCTGATGTTTTCATTGTGAACCAATACAAGTGTAGTGATAGTATGGTTGCGTTGTAATTCATCAACTGACCACTAGGAGTCTCACTAGTATATAAGTGATTGTTAGAGACTGGTGACAGCAGACTGGCTGGAGGGAGTTGGAGAGAGAGGTTGCTTGTGCATGATCATACTGTTATTCATCTGTTGTTTTGTATGCTGTTTACCCACAGTTAATGTTAATACATCATTTATAGCTTTAGCTACAAGTGTTCCTGTAATATAAATCAGACCATCCGACAAGGATATTACAACAAAGTTGGGCAAAGATAACTTTACAAAAGATATCAGTAGTGAGAAAGGCCATACTGGATACCAAAGTGACCTCAGTTCAAGGGCAATTAGGAATTGGCAACAAATGCTGATCTTGCCAGTGACCCCTGAATCCTGTAAATGAATGTTTGAAAAATGTGGTGTAGGTACCCCCACAGTGCGGTCACGAAGGGAGTTCCGGGATCTTGACCCAGCAACAGTGAGGGAACCACAATATAGTTCCAAGTCAGGATGGTGTGTGCCTTGAGGTGGTGGCCTCATGCACCTGCTGCCCTTGTCCTTCTTGGCATCAGAGGTCACGGGTTCGGAAGGTATTCTTGAAAGAACCTTGGTGGGTTGCTGCAGCGCATCTTGTATATGGTACACACCTCAACCGCTGGGCACTGGATGTGTGGGGAGTGAATGTTTAAGATGGTGGACGGGGTGCCAGTCAACAGCCCAAACAAAAGTCTTGTATCGTAACTCAATGTTTAACCGAATTCCGTATAAAGCTGACTGTTGCTTCGAAACAGAACTGCATGTCACAGGAACAACCATATTAGATCAGTTTTCAAAAGTCTACTCGTATCAGGCTGACATGGAGGGTTCTATGTGTATATATTTGCAGGGTTTATCTAGCATGGGTCTAGCACACCGCAGCAATGTTATGATTAATGTAATGGGATTCAACTGTTCTGGTCAACCACAAGCAATTAATTCCATACTGTGAGCAAAAGCATAAAACACGCGCATTCTCCCAGAGGGTTGAAGGTAAAGCCAAACCATTTGGCTCCAATTTTGAGAGGTTGGGGGGTTTGTGCTCCTAGGTTTAGCTAATGAAGTTGTTAGATTTATTGCTCGAGACTGTGTGAAAGCACAAGTATGAACTGGGACCTGTCTGGACCTCATAAACAGTGCAAAGCAGAATAATGATTCACTCTCAGTTAACACTCTACAGAGACCTCACTACTAGATTGCACCGTCTAATGGTTAAAGAAAGGAATTTAGAATCATAGAATGATGCAGCATAGAAGGAGACCATTCAGCCCATTCCAATTGTGCTGCCTCTTTGAAAGATCTACCCAATTAGAATCACCACCCTGCTCTTTCCCCACAGTTCTGTAATTTACTTTCCCTTCAAGTAGATATACTATATATTGGGATTTCGAAATCTCTTTGTCAGAGAGCACTTGGCATGCAATGAATTACTTTCAAATTCAATGATGGTTATGATGAAGTATCCTTTGGTGGTAATCACTGAAGGAGGACTGTTGGCCAGGACACCCAGAAAATCCCCTCACTTTGAGTTATGGCAAATCACCTCATATTCTACCACTGAAGAGAAGGGGAGATGGTGATGTAATGGTAAGAGAATGTGCGAAGCTAAGATTCTGGCAAGGAAGAGCTGTAGACATGTTGGGGTATTTACTTAACAACTAGTTTATTTACACTATTTACAGTATGTACATAGTGAGTAACAGGGATTGCTAGCTACAACACCAAGCACAACTTCCTGATGTCAGCTCCACATCATGTTGTTCCCCATTAATTAGCATATCCATTCTATTAACCCGTAATACTGCAGTAATATCACTGGACTAGTAATTATTTTAAATAATCTTTATTGTCACAAGTAGGCTTATATTAACACTGCAATAAAGTTACTGTGAAAAGCCCCTAGTCGCCACATTCCGGCACCTGTTCGGGGACACTGAGGGAGAATTCAGAATGTCCAATTCATCTAACAAGCACGCCTTTCGGGACTTGTGGGAGAAAACCGGAGCACCCGGAGGAAACCCATGCAGACACGGGGAGAACTGCAGACTCCACACAGACAGTAATCCAAGATGGGATTCGAACCAGGGACCCTGGTGCTGTGTAGCTACAATGTTTTTTTTTATTTTTTTATTTTTTTTTTATAAATTTAGATTAGCCAATTATTTATTTTTTTCCAATTAAGGGGCAATTTAGCGTGGCCAATCCACCTACTCTGCACATTTTTGGGTTGTGGGGGTGAAACCCACGCAGACACGGTGAGAACGTGCAAACTCCACACGGACAGTGACCCAGAGCCGGGATCGAACCTGGGACCTCAGCGCCGTGAGGCGGTTGTGCTAACCACTAGGCCACCGTGCTGCCCTTTGTAGCTACAATGTTAACCACTGTGCTACTGTGCTGCTCTGGGAGCCATCGCATTCCTACTGTGCAGGAGGAGGCCATTTGGCCCAGCAATATAGTTAGCGCTTAACTGTCCCCTCAAATGGTCGAGCAAGCCACTCAGTTCAAGGGCAATTAGCGATGGGCAACAAATGCTGGCCTTGCCCAGCACCACCCACATCCCGTGAAAGAATAAATAAAAACAAAGTGCTACCCATTTACTTGCTGGCATGTTAAATGGAATACAAAATCCTGCTGTGGGAGTTTGTAAACACAGCTTTCTAATTGTCAGCTGAGAGTGTGAGAGTGTTGTCAACAGAGCCAAGTAACCTTTTAAAAAAGATTAGACCCAGGATATTTGCTTGTGCCTGCCAATTCGCAGGAATATTAATTTCTTATTGTCTACTTCCCACGGCAGTGCACAGGTTATTCTAACGCATGGCTCCTGCGTTTGACCATGAACTGAGCTTCCAACCCTATATCCTCACCATCAACAAGAGTGCCTACTTCTACCTCCGTAATGTAATCTAATCTTTATTAGTATCATAAGTGGGCTTACATTAACACCCCAATGACTGTGGAAAGCCCCTAGTCGCCACACTCCGGCGCCTGTTCGGGTACACGGAGGGAGAATTCAGAATGTCCAATTTACCTAACAGCACGTCTTTGGACTGTGGGATGAAACCGGAGCACCCGGAGTAAACCCACGCAGACACAGGGGGAACATGCAGACTCCGCACAGTCAGTGACCCAAGCCGGAATCAAACCTGGAACCCTGGAGCTGTGAAGCAAGTGTTTTTTTTTGTTTTAAAAAAAAATATAGAGTATCCAATTATTTTTTTTTCCCAATTAAAGGACAATTTAGCGTGGCCAATCCACCTACCCTGCACATCTTTGGGTTGTGGGGGTGAAGCCCATGCAGACACGGGAAGAATGTGCAAACTCCACACGGACAGTGACCCAGGTCCGGGATTCAAACCCGGGTCCTCAGCGCCGCAGTCCCAGTGCTAACCACTGTGCTACATGCCGCCCCTGTGAAGCAACAGTGTTATCCATTGTGCTACCATGCTGCCCAGCACACCTGCCTCGACACATCAGCTCCTGAACCCTTCTCTTTTCAATTAGGCGGCAATTTAGCGTGGCCAATCCACCTCCTCTCCACATCTTTGGGTTGGGGGGGGGTGAAACCCACGCAGACACAGGGAGAATGTGCAAACTCCACACGGACAATGTCCCGGGGGCCAGGATCGAACCTGGGATCTCGATGCCGTGAGGTAGCAGTGCTAACCACTGTGCCACTGTGCTGCCCTCTTCTGGCTGGCGTCTGAAATTGAATCCCCCCTAGATTTGTGTTCAGCTACAATCTGATGCCTGTATCTTATCTCACACCAGGTCCCATTGCCCAGTCTGCCTGCTGACTTACAGTAGGTCAGCAGCTCTTGGGACTTTCCCTCCATGCCTGTGTCCCTCCCTGTCACTGTAACTGCCTCCTGCCCCATGACTCTTTAAGATCCCTGCCCTCTTCCACCTCTGGACCCTTGAGCGCCCCAGATTTCCTTCGCTCCAACCATAGCAGACGTGTCTTCAGCTGCCCAGATCCGAAGCTATGGAGTTCCCTCCCTTTTTCTTTTATAAATATGATTGGACACAGGCACAGTGTTGCAGTCGAATGGACAAATGGGATTGATTTTTTAAATATAAATTTAGTGTACCAAATTCATTTTTTCGAATTAAGGGGCAATTTAGCGTGGCCAATCTCCACATCCTTGGGTTCTGGAGGCGAAACCCACGCAAACACGGGGAGAACGTGCAGACCCCACACGGACAGTGACCCAGAGCCGGGATCGAACCTGGGACCTCGGCGCCGTGCCGCCCCTGGAGTTCCCCCCATAATTCTCTTTCCTTCCTGTTGGAACCAACAATTCTACGGACACGTGCTTGTAGGATTAGAATAGCGGTTTTAATATACTCACAACAGAGCCAGCCTATTAGCCATTGAACTTTCGGTGAACTGGCCAGCTGACCATGTGGCACTGATCTTTTATACAGCAGCTTCTGGGGGAGGAGTCCTGGGCAGAGCCAAGGGAGAAGCCCCGTACAACTCGAGCATTCCCAGAGCTACTCCCCCTGGAGGACAGGTAGTGCAACTGAATTTACAATACAGACACATGATATACAGATTATAATCCGGTGTGAATCACATTCACCACACTTCCCGCTCCTCTTTTAAGAGAATCAGCCAATTAGGGTTGAGGTAAGGAGAAATTCCTTCATTCAAATGCTTGTGAATCTTTCCAATTGTCCATCTCAGAGAGCTGTGGATACTGAGTCATTGAGTATATTCATAAGAACATAAGAACTAGGAGCAGGAGGGCAGCACAGTGGCCTAGTGGTTAGCACAACTGCCTCACGGCGCTGAGGTCCCAGGTTCGATCCCGGCTCTGGGTCACTGTCCGTGTGGAGTTTGCACATTCTCCCAGTGTCTGCGTGGGATTCACCCCCACAACCCAAAAATGTGCAGAATAGGTGGATTGGCCACGCTAAATTGCCCACTTAATTAGAAAAAATAATTGGGTACTCTAAATTTTAAAAAAAGAAAAAAAAAAAGAACTAGGAGCAGGAGTCGGCCATCTGACCCCTCGAGCCTGCTCCGCCATCCAATGAGATCATGGCTGATCTTTTGTGGACTCAGCCCCACTTTCCGGCCCGAACACCATAACCCTTCATCCCTTTATTCTTCAAAAAACTATCCATCTTTACCTTAAAAACATTTAATGAAGGAGCCTCAACTGCTTCACTGGGCAAGGAATTCCATAGATGCACAACCCTTTGGGTGAAGAAGTTCCTCCTAAACTCAGTCCTAAATCTACTTCCCCTTACTTTGAGGCTATGCCCCCTAGTTCTGCTTTCACCCGCCAGTGGAAACAACCTGCCCGCATCTACCCTATTTATTCCCTTCATAATTTTACATGTTTCTATAAGATCCCAGAGATCGACAGATTTTTGAGTACGAAGGTGATCAAGGAGTATCGTGATGGTGCGGCAAAGTGCTGTTGAGGTAGAAAATCAGTCACGCTTTAACTCACTGGTCAAGCAAGGTTTGAACGGACAAATATTTGTCCTATTTGTGAAACCCAGTTTACCTGACCAAGCTTCTGGTCACTTGTCTGGTGTGAAATTCTGTTGGTAACACTCCTGTGAAGCAGCTTGGGATATTTTACGATGCTAACGGCGCTACGGTAATCCAAGGTGTTGTTGCTGCTTCATGGATGAGCCCATTTGTCAGTGGCTAAGTGGACTTCTTAACCCGAGTGCAAAGAAGCCAATTGTAGCGCCTCCTGCTGCCAGACATGCTGCATTCTTTGCTTTAATTTATTTTCCAGAAACATTTTCCACTGTTCTTCCTGGCAAGATAGCACTCAGTTTGGTAAAATTGCACCTTCATTGCGGGGAGGGGCGAGGTATTGGAGTGAGCCGCTGGCACTCAGTGTCTGAGTTGAGCATGCCTAGATCAGGTTAATGAATGGTTCGATTCAGAATGGAGTTCCAGCTATACCGCCCTTGTGCATCAAGAGAATCTGTGCACTTTCGTCCCCATGTTCTGTATCACTTCTCTTGTAGTGTGAATGCCATTTTATTGCCAGGTTTAGGCCTGTGTCCATTGGGAATTGGGTAATGTCATCTCAACTCATTGATATTTGAACCTTGACAACCACTGGATGTCTCTGCTGTCTCCTGGAATGGGGAATGCTCACAGCCCAGGCGATCATTGTGCATTTGTTCCAGTGCCCCCCCCCCAACGCACTTCTGGATACTACCCCTGCTGAGGTCCCAGGGGTGGGATTCTTCTTCCCCCCCGCCGGGTTGGAGAATCGCCGGGGGCGGCTTGAATCCAGCCCCACCGCTCCGACGCCGGCTGCCGAATTCTCCGGCGCTGGTTTTTCGGCGGGGACGGGAATCGCGTCGCACCGGTCGGGGGCCGTTGGCAATGGCCCCCCCCCCCCCAGCGATTCTCTGCCCCGCGATAGGCCGAGTGGCTGCCCGTTTTCGGGCGCTCCAGCCGGCATAAATCAAACCAGGTCCTTACCGGCGGGTTTGGCTCAGCGGGCGGCCTACAGAGTCCTTGGTGGGGCACGGGGAGATCTGGCCCCGGGTGGGGGGGCCCACGGTGGCCTGGCCCGCGATCGGGGCCCACCGATCCGCGGCTGGGCCTGTGCCGTGGGGAGCAATCTTTCCCTCAGCGCCGGCCATAGACTACACGACCGCCGGCTGCTGTCAAACTCCACCATGGCCGGCACGGAGAAGAACCCCCCTGCGAATGCGCTGGGATGAATCCATCACACGCTAGAGCTCCCGCACATGTGCCAACTCGCGGCAGCCGGCGGAGGCCCTTCGGCGCCGGTTAGCGCAGCGCCAAGACTTTCCGCGCCGGCTAGCGCGACGCCAACCCCGCTGCCGCCAGCCTAGCCCCTGAAGGTATGGAGGATTCCGCACCTTCCGCGCGACCTGACGCCGGAGTGGTTCAGGCCACCCCTCGACGCTGGTACGGCCCACCACGCCGGGTAGAGGAGAATCCCGGCCCAGGTTCAATCCCGGCTCTGGGTCACTGTCCGTGTGGAGTTTGCACATTCTCCCCGTGTTTGCGTGGGTTTCGCCCCCACAACCCAAATATGCGCAGGGTAGGTGGATTGGCCACGCTAAATTGCCCCTTAATTGGAAAAATTAACTGGGTATTCTAAATTTATTTTTAAAAAAGAGTGAATGAGGTGAGGGACTGAAGAATGGGAGGCAGAGAATTGGGGGCTGCAGGGACAATAAGGGACCACAGAAAGAGGAAGATAGGAATCGGGGAGGTATGGGGGAGAGAGCGAAGTAGATGTGGGGAAATATGGAGACAGGGGAATGGAGATTGGGAAGAAAGCAACACTGGTGAATGATGGCCAAGTTTTGAAGGGGAATAGGGCGCCACGGTGGAGCAGTGGTTAGCACTGCTGCCTCACAGCGCGAGGACCCGGGTTTCGTTCCCGGCCCCGGGTCACTGTCCGTGTGGAGTTTGCACATTCTCCCCATGTCTGCGTAGGTCTCACCCCCACAACCCAAAGATGTGGGTGAATTAGCCACGCTAATTTGCCCCTTTATTGGAAAAAAAGAATTGGATACACTAAATTTAAAAAAGAAGACTTGAAGGGGAATAAATTCAGAACTAACCTGGGGAATCAGTATTTAAACTAGCGAGTGGTCAATCAGTGGGACGGCACCTTGGGAGATACCATTCTCACTGAATCATTCAAATGCAAATTTCTAGACTTAGATACATAGAACATACAGTGCAGAAAGAGGCCATTCAGCCCATCGGGTCTGCACCGACCCACTTAAACCCTCAGATCCATCCTATCCCCATAACCCAATAACACCTCCTAAACATTTTTGATACTACGGGCAATTTAGCATGGCCAATCCACCTAACCTGCACGTCTTTGGACTGTGGGAGGAAACCGGAGCACCCGGAGGAAACCCACGCACACACGGGGAGAACATGCACACTATGCACAGACAGTGACCCAGCAGGGAATCGAACCTGGGACCCTGGCGCTGTGAAGCCACAATGCTATCCACTGTGCTACCGTGCTGCCCTGAAAATGATGTCTTCCAATCTCCGTATGGTCAGAGACCGGACCTATCTTGGAATATGCACTAGAGGGCCCTTCAGAGTTCTCTGCAGGAATTGCCCCATGTAACAGCCCTTCCTGTTCATTTCCTCGTTTCCATTGCTTTTATTATTTTTGGTCTGTGGACCCAAAATTGGAATGTGCCTTTAAGCAGAAGACTCAAGCTGATTAGCCTGCTTGTCAGGACACTGTGTTGCCAAGTTTAACGTTTGGAGAGGAGGAACTAACTCTTCGGTGACAAGCGAATCTTAGGAACTGGTTTTGGAGGCAGCTGGTTCGATTGGCCAATTGGCAACTGGTGGGTCGGCCAGGAACAGTGTTCTTCCTGTCAACGGTCAGTGATTGGTTTCTGCGTGATGCTTTCTGAGGGAACTGGGAGTCTAGTACCTCAACCAAGTGATCCCTTCTTGATCCGAGCCTGGACTGTCAGTGTAGTCAGGAAATATATCGGGTGGCACGGTGGCACAGTGGTTAGCACTGTTACCTCACAGCGCCAGGGACCCGGGTTCGATTCCAACTCCGACCTCGGGTTACTGTCTGTGTGGCTTCTGCACACAGTTTGCCCTTGTGTCTGCGTGGATTTCCTCCGGGACCTCCGGTTTCCTCGCACAGTCTAAAAGTGTGCAGCTTAAGGAGGATTGGCCATGTTAAATTCCCCCCAAGTGCCCGATGTAGGTTTATGGGGATACGGCTGGGGATTGGGCCCAGGTAGGGTGCACTTTCGGAGGGTCGGTGCAGACTCGATGGGCCAAATGGCCTCCGTCTGCACTGCAGGGATTCTATGATTCTAAGAGTTTCGTACTTGAGAGGAGAAGGAACGTTCTCTCCCTCACCTGCTGCTGAAGTGAAAGAACTGCTCTATTGTTCAAAAACCAATGACTGCCTGGCACATCCTTGCTGTGAACTTGAAATGATGCAGAGTCAGCAGAGACGCGAGACAACCTTTCCAAAGAAAACCGTCACAAGTCTCAAAGTAAAATTTTTATTTAAAACAAAAATAAATTTCAAGTACCCAATTCATTTTTTCCAATTAAGGGGCAATTTAGCATGGCCAATCCACCTAGCCTGCACATCTTTGGGTTGTGGGGGTGAGACCCACGCAAACACAGGGGGAGAATGTGCAAACCTGGGACCCTGGCGCTGTGAAGCAACAGTGCGAAACACTTTTGTCCTTTTACTTTTATTGGTAATTTATTTACCTGCCTACCACCCTTCCTCCCCTGTGTTTGTCTGTGTGTGTGTGTGTGTGTGTGTGTGTGTGTGTGTGTGTGTAGAGAGAGTGGGGCGAGTTAAGAAGGAAGGGTTGGGAAAGGGGTATCAGATAGTCAGTTACATTTTCAATCAGATTAATTATAATACTGAACATAATAGAAGGTTACTTGTGTTCAAGGTACAGACTTGGTGACTGCGGTTTATTGGGTTCAGCCAAGGACCTGATTTTACTTGTGCGACTCCAGGTCACATGGGACAGGAATTGACCGCGCAGTAGCTGTGACAGTGGGAAGCTTAAACTTCCGATAGGCAATCCTCCAGCTCCCTGGGACCCTCCGAAAAGGTCTCTAACTCTGAGTTAGAGTCGGAAACTTTGAGTGTTCCAAGTTGGCTACCTGGATAATTACCCAAAATGTTAGGTTGAAAAAAAAATCAAGTCGAACTCCAGAGTAACCATACAACTGACCCCCCTGACTCATCGCTGACCACACTGACTCTGACCGTAACTCTCTGATTTCCCCTGACCCTTTGACTCCCTGACCCGCTGACAAAACAGTGTGGGCTCCCCTGGGCCTCTAACACACCCAACCCACATTCACCCTCCAAGCCCTCGATGGCCTTCCAACCCCCCAACCCAAGCCACCTTTATAACCCTTCCCACCCTCCTACCTATCACCCCGTCACCATGCCAACCCTACCCACTTACTCACACTCATTCACTAATACACTGAAAAACTGCTTAAATATCCCAAAACTTTTCACTGTATTATTGAATGAAAACTTAAGTAAATACAGCAGCAAGAGTTGTAATAAGAGGTTGTGGCTTGGCTTCGCACTAACCATTTTGCACTATGAAGAAGGCCTCCGAGATCAGGTGCATTGCACTTTTATGATGTGGTCCCAATGTCGCAAGGTCAGGCCAGAGATGTGGAACTTCAGCAAAGGGCAAGAAAATAGGAGTGGAGTGGAGTGGAACGGAGTGAAGTTGAGTGGAGCAAGCGGAGCGGAGTGAAGTGGAGTGGAATGGAGGGGAGTGTAGCCGAGGGGAGGGGAGTGAAGTGGAGTGGAGTGGAATGGAATGGAGTGGAATGGAGGGGAGTGGAGTGGAATGGAGTGGAGTGGAGTGAAATGGAGGGGAGTGTAGCGGAGGGGAGTGGAGCAGAGCGGAGCGGAGGGGAGGGGAGTGGCAATCTGACTGTTATTGTCAATCTTTTTATCTTTTAGAATACAACCTATGAAAGATTTGTGACATGGTACGTGGCAAGTGTAGCGAGCCTGGGAGGAACATGTTTCCTTACTCTGTGCTTCCTGGAGCTCTCTGTCACTGGAGGTTTTCCTCATCTCATGTCTGGGTCTGTGTCGACTAATTGCTAGAAATTGATTAGTTAACCACTCCATTATCAATTCGTGATGAGACTACCAAGAAGGCTGCAGGAGATGGAGATAAACCGTTGCCTTTTCAAGTCCAGCAATTCCTGTGTTCCTACGTCTTAGATAAGAAGCAGGCATTCTTGGATTTACGACACCATTGGTTCCTGCAAACCACCTGTAAGTTGAAATGTTGTAAGTCGGAAATGGCCATGTTAGATTGTCCCTTAGTGTCGAAAAGGTTAGGTGGGGTTACTGGGTTACGGGGATAGGGTTGAGGCATGGGCTTAGGTAGGGTGCTCTTTCAAGGGGCCGGCGCGGTCTCGATGGGCCGAATGGCCTCCTTCTGCACTGTAAATTCAATGAATCTATGACTTGGAAATATATAGTCGTTCCTTCACTGTCACTGGGTCAAAACCCTCAAGCTCTCTAACAGCACAGTGGGCGTACCTACACCACATGGGCTGCAAGGGTTCAAGTTTCCTCTACTCTCCCCAATGTCAATGGGTGGTTGTATGTACCTCTCGCCGCCAGGAAAACTGTGGGGTTGAAAGATCTCATTGGCGCAACCAGTGGAAAATTCTGGCTGTTATCTTTTCTAAAATATAATTATTTATATATTCTTTACCATCATGGCTAATTTTTTAAATGTTGAAACTGGACCTTTTAAAATGACTGAAGCTATGTCTGGCTGTGACACTCACCGTTTGTGAGTTTTACAGAAACTCATGCCTCACTATCCCTGAAGAGGTGGTAATGATCCCTGTGGACTGTTGAGAACAAGTTCTAAGCAAACACTACCAAGACCATCTGCATTTCAGAACTCAAGCTGGCCAGCTGGAGACTACTGGTCTGCTCGGACAAAGAGCCAGCAACCTTTCTTTCAAATTCTTAATAATTGGAATATTAGCAATCTCAGGAGCCCAGAATAAGGGATGTACATCCCTTGTCAAAGCCAAAGTGGAGAGGTGGGAATCATGTGCCATGATCCTCCTAGCTGGTGGAGCCCGTAATATTGCCTTCTGGAGCTGCAAAGTGCAGACTGCCATCTTTCCATCTACCAAGCAGCAGCACAGATAAGGGACTTTGTCCAGGCTTGAATGCCTGGCTCCCATCCACACTGTTTCTCCTGCACCTTTCCCCCATCGCCTTCAAGACTGATTCACCTCTGCGTACCTATCTCAATGTGAAAGTCAACTCGAGTGAAATAATATGTTATCCAGCATTAGTTCAGCCTGCCGACCTCTGTGTAGGAATTCGCCATTGGACTATTGATTCTGGACTTGGACTCACGTGAAACAATAAGTTATTTCTCCGTGACCTTTGCCCTGCAAAACCTTCTTTTCTCTCTCCCCCACTTTTGATGTATGAGTGAAAAGGAGGCAATGTTGCTACCCTTCTCCTGCGTTTGAGTGCGTGCAAATAAACTAACTCTCTGAGGATATCCTGTCTCAATGTTCTGTGGTGTTATTATTAGAAATTGCAACACATCAAAAGAGAGGGGTTGGGAAATATGTTGCCGCTTATAAAGGTGCAAAATCGAAATCAAAACACCCTTCAGTTCACGGATGGGTCGGGAGAGGAGAAATCAGGGCTGTTTAAATTAAACACCCGTCTCCATAACATAAACATTTCATAAAGTGTCATTTATTTTATGCAACTTTTTTTTTTGGATAAATTTAGAGTACCCAATTCATTTTTTTTCCCAATTAAGGAGCAATTTAGCGTGACCAATCCACCTAGCCTACACATCATTGGGTTGTGGGGATGAAACCCATGCAAACACAGAGAGAATGCACAAACGCCACACGGACAGTGACTCAGAGCCGGGATCGAACCTGGGACCTCGGCAGTGTGAGACTGCAGGGCTAACCCACTGCGCCACCGTGCTTCCCTTGTTATATGTAAAGTTACTTAATGTCAGTAATAGAGAAGTTGCTAGAGTCCATTATCAAGGATTTCATAGCACAACATTTGGAAAGCAGTGGTGTCATCAGACAAAGTCAGCATGGATTTATGAAAGGGAAATCATGCTTGATAAATCTACGAGAATTCTTCGAAGATGTAACTAGTAGAGTTGACTAGGGACAACCGGTGGATGTGGTTTATTTAGACTTTCAGAAGGCTTTTGACAAGGTCTCACATAGCAGATTCCTATGAAAAGTGAAAATGCGTGGATTTCGGGTAGTGGCTTGAGATGAATAAAAATCAGACAGGAAGCAAAATGTTGGAATAAATGATTCTGATTTTGATTTGATTTGATTTATTATTGTCACATGGTATTAGTAAACAGTGAAAAGTATTGTTTCTTGCATGCTGTACAAACAATGCATACCGTACATAGGAAGGAAGGAGAGACTGCAGAATATAATGTTACAGTCATCTGATTGGCTGGCAGTGACTAGGGGGGTTCCACAGGGATCTGTGCTAGGATCACAACTGTTCACGTTATATATTAATGATTTGGACAAGGGAACTAAATGTATTATTCTCAAATTTGGATGATACAAAGTTGAGTGGGAGGGTGAGCTGTGAGGAGGATACAGAGGTGCTTCAGCAGGATTTGGACAGGCTGAGTGAGTGGGCACATGCATGGCAGGTGCAGTATAATGTGGGTAAAAGTGAGGTGAGCCACTTTGGTAGCAAAAATAGGAAGGCGGATTATTATTTGAATGGGGTAAATTGAGAGAAGTGGATACGCAGCGAGACCTTAGTGTCCTCGTGCATCAGTCACTGAAAGTGAGCGCGTAGCTACAGCAGGCAGTAAAGAAGGCAAATGCTATGTTGACCTTCATTGTGTGAGGACTTGAACATAGGAATTAGGATGTTTTACTGTAATGTAGGGCATTGGTGAGGCCACACCTGCAGTACTGTGTCCTTATCTGAGGAAGGATGTTCTTGCTATGGAGGGAGGGCAGCGAAGGTTTACCAGGCTGATTCCTGGGATGGCGGGACTGTCATATAAAGAGAGACTGAGTCAGTTAGGATTATATTAATTGGAGTTTAGAAGAGTGAGAGGGAATCTCATATAAACTTACAAAATTCTAACAGGCTTAGACAGGGTTGATTCAGAAAGAATGTTCCCGATGGTGGGGGAGTCCAGAACTAGGGGTCATAGTTTGAGGATAAGGGGTAAACCTTTTAGGACTGAGGTGAGGAGAAATTTCTTCACCCAGAGAGTGGTGAATCTGTGTAATTCGCTGCCACAGAAAGTAGTTGAGGTCAAAACATTGTGTAATTTCAAGAAGGAATTAGATATAGCTCTTGGGGCTAAAGGGATCAAAGGATAGCGGGGAAGGCGGGATCAGAGTATTGAACATGATGATCAGCCATGATCATGGTGAATGGTGGAGAAGGTTCGAAGGGCCAAATGGCCTCCTCCTGCTTCTATGTATGTTTCTATGTATTTACATTAAAACCGCCGCCCTAGAATATAATACTCTGGTAGAAGCAAGGGCCATATTGCAGCTTCAATCCATACTTCAATATGTTAATTTCACACAAGTTAACTTTGTAAGATGAATAACTACTTATTACACACAGTAATTATCTATTATTCCCTCATACAGCTCCTGTACTTCCTCCACTGTTTCAAATGGATTTCTAAAAATTAAATTGAGAGTACCCGATTTTTTTTTTCAATTAAGGGGCAATTTAATGTGGCCAATCCACCAGACCTGCACATTTTTTGGGTTGTGGGGACGAAATCCACGCAAACACGGGGAAAATGTGCAGCCTCCACACGGACAGTGACCTGGAGCCGGGATTGAACCCGGGTCCTTGGTGCCATGAGGCAGCAATGCTAACCACTGCGCCACCGTGCCACCCTGAAATGCATTTCATTTTTTGTATCTGCTTCTTTCCACCACTGTTTCCCTGACCCTGCTCGAGAAACAGTTCCACAGGTTGCAGCAGCCACACGGTCCCCCGGCGCTCTGTGAAGCCTTGGCTGTGCCAGCAAGTGACAAAAGTGGTCTTCACGGCCTCACCACACTACATCCCCAGCCCAACGTCACCGTGAGCATATACCCCCTGCCAGGAATGAGGTTTAATGGCTGGGATTCTCCAAAATCCCGGCCAAGTGTTGACGCTGCCGTCAAAACCGGCGCGAGCGTCGCCAGCATCAACGGGCCTTCAGGCCCAGTCTTACTCCCCTTCCTCGGGGGCTAGCACGGCGACATGGCCGTCTCCGCACCGGTCCCCGGGAAACATGGCGGAGCCCTACAGGGGCCCGGTGGGGAGGAACACAGGGCGCAATTCTCCCAAAGGGAGACAAAGTGCCGATGCCAGAGTGAAAACCGGAGTGTTTCACTCCGGCATCGGAGGCCGCTCCTCGCCCCCTATTCTCACACCCCCAGGGGGCTAGGAGTGGTGCCGCGTCAAAGCGACGCCGCGTAAATGACGCGGCCGGCGGCACTTAAATGACGTCACCAGCGCATGCGCGATTGCCTTCCTCCCCGCGGGCGCCCCGCAAGACATGGAGGATTGATCTTGCGGGGTGGCGGAGGAAAAGAGTGCGTCCTTTAGAGACGCCAGCCCGCCGATCGGTGGGCACCGATCGCGGGCCAGACCCCTAATGAGCACCCCCCTGGTGCTCGATCCTCCCTCCCCCCCCCCCACAGGCCGCACATGCAGTGTTCGTGCGCTGTTCATGCCGGCAGCGACAGGTGTGGTTGGCGCCGGCGTGAACCCGTCGGATTGGGCAGGCCGCTCGGCCCATCCGGGCCGGAGAATCGCCGCTCGCCTGTTAGAAACAGCGATTCTCCGAGAGGCCTGTTGTGAACGCGGCATGCCGTTTTGGAGGGGTGGGAGAATCGCGTGCGGGTGCCACGCAATCGCCCACGCGAGTGCCAGGGCGGCGTGGCGGGAATCGCCCGGCACTCCCGCGATTCTCCCACCCGGCATGGGGGTCGGAGAATCGCGCCCATAGGCTCCCCCCCCCCCGGAATGACCGTGCCCGCCGATCCATTGCCCCCGATTGCGGGCATGGCCGCCATGGAGGCTCCCCCCTGGAGTCGGCTCCCCCCGTCCCCCCCCCTACCAGGATGACCCCAGCAGCCAGAACGACGAGGTCCCGCTGGGTAGGACCGCACGCGAATGATGCCGGCGGGACTCGGCAGGCCCTCGGCCCATCAAGCGCGGAGAATCACCGCGGGGGGCCGCTTTCAATGGCCCCGACTGGCACCATGGCGCCCGCGCCATGCTGCTCCGAGGCCGGGTCACCGATTCTCAAGAAGCGGCGGCCCAGTGTCGGAGCGCGAGGCCCCCCCCCCCCCCCCCCCGGTGATTCTCCGACCTGCCGTTGGCTCGGAGAATCCCACCCAACTTCTCCCCTTCTGACCACAGGGGTTGAAGTTAATTGTCAAACACCCCTGCCATCAGGCTGAGATCAGCTCCTTCAATATTGAGCTGGGTTCGTGGGGGATTGGGGGGGGGGGGGGGGGGCATTGGGGTGGGGCAGAGTGTGGGTGTCTCAAGCCTGCAACTTTCTGTTCCTTAGACATTCGTACCACATAAAAAATAATTTATCTGTGAGGCCAGTGCAGGAGCTGTTCCATTTTATCTTGTATATTTTATCTCTCAGATCAATGCAGAGATGATACTAGTTTATATGTGTGCAAGAATTTTATTTACAGAGTTTTACAATGTTGTAAAATATCTCTGCAGTCACAAAATGTCTGCACTCATGCTTACATCTCAGGTTTCCAGGTCTGTCTGCAGGTTGTTTACTCTTCTCTGAATCCACACCCAGGCTTAACCAATCAAGCCCAGTGCGTATCAATTGTAAACAGACTCATATAATTGAACACAGAACAATTGAACTCGACATTTCCCGCTTAGTCTCCTGAAGATAGTCATGTTGCGGCAGATCCACAAGCACAAGTTGCTTTCCTCTATATTGCCCAAGCACTGATGCCGCTACCTTTGTCTGATGGGGAAAGCTAATAAGGGTATGTCTAGTTTGGCCGTCCGTTCTATGGCCCCCTCAAATAACAAGTGGAGAAATGAGGTGCCTCAGTCAACAGGAATTAGTGGGCAGGTTCACGTGATGTGATGTCAATGGTTAGGGACTCCTGGACACACCCCTCCTTTTCCATTTATGGAGCAGACTCAGTTGAGTGCAGTCCACTGTCTTTGAGGGAGGTGGGAGTCAAGGATCTTTACTACTGGGGAATCGATAACTACCGACACGTGATCTCCTTGTACTGGTTCATTGATGACCGAGTGGCCAGATGTGGCTTCCTGTTCCTGAAAAGCATTGAAGGCATCACCTAAGTGGTAATTCTGCCCATATGAGTGACTGGCCGCATTCCCCTTCTGTTAGTAAGAGGAAATCATTCTGAAATCATTCTGAGGCACTATTTATCTCACCTATTTTCAATATTGCACGACTGTCACAGTGGATTTAGACCTGATGGGAAGGTGTCTGGTGCCACCCAGATGCCATTCCTGGAGATGTATAGCCCAGCTCGTCAGGCAGGAAATTCATAGAATCATATCGCACACAAGGAGGCCATTCAGCCCATGTTGTCTGTGCCAGCCCTGTGAAAGATCTATCCAATTAATGATACACGATCAATTGCACAAAGGCGAGACTTGAATACAACTGAGGCTTTATTGCTCTCAGATGGTGGCCTCCCATAGCAGCTGGCAAAATGGCTGCAGCATGGAGGACACACATATTATACTCTGCCTACTGGGCGGAGCCAGCAGGCAGGGACTACCGACGTACCTGTAGTACAGGTCCTACCATACATCACCTAATATAGGTGCAACACAATTAATCCCCTTACTCTTTCCCGATTGCCCTGTAAGTGTATCTTTTCCAAGTAGTTATCCAAGTCCACTTTGAAAGTAATTATCAAATCTGCTTCCACCCTCCTGTCAGGGAGTGCATTCCAAATTGTAACAACTCCCTGCGTTCAAGAAAATTCTCTTCATTTCTGCTCCACATCTTTTCCCAATGATCTTAAATCTGTGTCCTCGCGTTTGTACAAATCTGCCGGTACGAAAAGCAGCCCCAGAACCTGGTATTTCCCTGGAACGTACGTCTGGCTTTCACCTGCTGAATGTTCTCTGAGCTCCCCATATGTTTCCTCGCTCGGCCTTTCTCTCAATGCTCAACAGGAAGGCTATATGGCAAGATGTTTACATTAAAGCCCAGCTGCAATTCGACGTGGACGTGAGTACGCACAGAGGAACTAAAAATAGGAATTGTAAAGCAGACTGCAACATGCTCGAATAGTGCAGCCAGTCAGTCATCATCTCCAAAGAGCAAAAGAGAGTAGCGTTTCTAGTTTAAGCCTACTCCTGTTCATTCAAAGTCATATTTTCTTCAGAAGGGTGAATCCAAATCAGGCAATAATTTAAATTCAGCAGCTTCAAACTAAGCAAGTCAGACATGCCTACGTTTTATGAGTGCTAAAAGCCTCCTAGCCTTCAGTTGAATGGAAAGCACTAGTTCCGCTGAAAGGCACGCGACTAAATCATTTCCTTGTCCTTCCATTTTCTGGATGAGGACAGACCAACACTATGTACCAAAAGTAAGGATTTTGTCTTAAATGGAACAGTGATAGAACAATAGAACATTACAATGCAGTACAGGCCCTTCGGCCCTTGATGTTGCGCCGACCTCTGAAACCACTCCAAATGACCAAATGATGCACAGTGCTGACCAGGAAGGTGATCGTGCGAATGTGTCTAAGGAACTGCCGGTGTACTGTTTAACTGGAGACAGGAATAAGAAGACAGGGAGTTGCATTAAAGAAAAGGTAAAGTAAGGATTTACACTTAAATGGCAGCTTTCTGTCTCTTGCGATGTTGCAAAGTGTTTGACGTCAATTTGAATTTCATTAGAATGTTCTGCAAAGAGGTGCTGATGGTCAACTGCAGAACCCTGGGCAGTATTTACCCGTGACGGCCAATTACAAGGCTTTCGATGGGACCACACTCCCCGAGAAGCTGGACATCCAATGAGATGGCCAGCAGCCTCCTCTAGCATTGACCGGTGCGGAGGCTGTTTGGCCGGGAGTTGGTACCTTACTGGCGGCGTAAATGGAGGTAATTGTGGTTGGAGGAAGCAGGGGCCAGGCGTGGAGGCAGGCCCTGTGATGCGACCATCAATTCACGCGAGACAGAGAGTTGAAGTGAACAGTGGCTTCAATCGACTAGAACAGTGCCTACCTGCGACTGCTCTGCAAGTGAGAGCCGCCTACAGGGCAGCTGCTCTTGATACCTCCCCTCAAGGGGGCGGAGCCAGGGGTGGAGCCCACAAGGGCTCCAACATGATACAATCAATGTAGCACAGTACAATGGTCCATAGGTGGAGCCCACATGGGCAGCGTGATACAATGTAATACAGTGGTGAATGGTTAGTACACTACGTTCACCACACCCTGGCAATCGGAGTTGGCCTGATGCACCGATGTCATGGGGGGGGGGGAGGCTATAGACACTGGGGGCCCCACGTGGAGTATGGTGCGCCTAACAGGTAGGGACCCCCATCCCCACTCCCCCCAGCAGAACCCGCTGCGTGGCCATCATGGTTTACCTGGCAGTTTCCCTACGTAGTGGCAGGCCCTCCTGATGTGGCCAAAATGCTGGTGAGAATGGGATCTGGTCCTTTACCTTAGCCACTTCAGTGGCTCAGTTGGCTGTCCCTTGGGCCACTCTGCTGTCAAATTTCCTGACACTGGCAATATGTTGCAGTGGCAGAAAGACATCGGGCCTGCCGCCTCACACCTCACCCTGTCTTATTGTTAATCCTTCCGCCTCCCAGCCCACTGTCAATAGGTTGATAAAATCCCACAGTGACAGTTGGAGCCGCACTCACCCAGGCAAGTGGAGAGTACTCCATCACATTCCTGACTTGCGCCTTGTAGAGGATGAACAGGCTTTGGGGAGTCAGGGGGTGAGTTACGCATTGCTGAATTCTCAGCCTCTCACCTACACTTGGAGCTACAGTATTTGTATGGCTGGTCCAGTTCAGTTTCTGGTCAATGTAACCCCCAGGGTGCCGGTAGTTTAGTTGGAGATTCAGCAATTGTAAGCCATCTGTCGCCCATTCCTTGTGGTTTTCTCCAGCCAAGAGAGAGACAATGGTGTGCCCGCGTTTCTGCCTTTTCTTGGCTCCTTTCAGAGCGGAGACCAAGTTAGATTCTGATGGCTCAATTTTTAGCCAAATTGGGTGGAGGGGGTTGAGGCTTGTACACAGCTGAAAGCTTTGAGTTGGGGCGGCACGGTGGCACAGTGGTTAGCACTGCTGCCTCACAGCACGAGGGATCCAGGTTCAATTCCGGCCTCGGGTGACCGTGCGGAGTCTGCACGTTCTCCCCGTGTCTGCATGGGATTCCTCCGGGTGCTCCAGTTTCCTCCCACAGTCCAAAGATGTGCCAGGTTAGGTGGATTGGCCTTGCTAAATTATCCCTTGGTGTCTGAATTGCGTGCAGTAGGTGGGGTTACGGGGGTAGGGCAGGGGAGTGGGCTGTGATAGGGTACTCTTTCAGAGAGTTGTTGCAGACTTAATGGGCTGAATAGTCTCCTTTTGCACTGTAGAAATTTTACAAGCCCCTCATTTATTCCATTAATTGTTCCAGTTCTGGTGTCTTGACAACTTTTCATCCCTGCAACTCACTGTCAATGGCAGAGCATTGAGGAGTGACACCAATTACCCTCTGGGATTCGCTTCCTAAACCCTTCCACATGTTTATGTCTCTCCCTGCCTCTCAAACCCGGTGGTTTATGGGAGGATCTTGGAGGAGAGTAGGACATCGCTGGAGGGGGTTCAGGCCAAGTGGGAGGAGGAGCTGGGGGTGGCGCTGAAGGAGGGGCTGTGGTGTGAGGTGCTGCGGAGGGTGAATACCTCAACCTCGTGCGCTCGGCTGGCGCTTATTCAACTAAAGATAGTGCACAGAGCTCACCTGGCGAAGTCAAAGATGAGCCGGTTGTTTGAGGGGGTAGAAGATATCTGTGAGCAGTTTGGAAGGGGCCCGGCTAATCACATACATATGTTTTGGTTCTGCTCGAAATTGGAGAGATTTTGGAGGTTGTTTTTCAGCACCGCGTCGATGATCCTGGACGTTGACTTGGAGCCTAGTCCCCTGGGCCATATCCATGGTGTAGAACTTGCCGGAGCTCTCGATGGGAGTGGAGTGGGGGCAGATGTTTTAGCCATCGCCTCGCTGATTGCTCGCAGGCGGGTCTTGTTGGGGTGAGGGTCAGTCTCTCTCCTCGGTGCCTCAATTTGGCTGGGGGACCTGGTGGAGTTCCTGTATTTGGAGAAGGTCGTCCATTTTGAGGGGAACGAGTGAGGGGTTCCACAAGAGATGGGGTCTGTTTATGTTACACTTTAAAGAGCTGGGCCAGGATTCTCCCCTACTCGGCGGGGCGGGGGATCCCGGCGTGTTGGAGTGGCGTGAACCCTCGCATTGAGGGGCTAGGTCCGCGCTGGAGTGGTTCCCGCTCCACCCGCTGGCGTGAACGGCCTTTGGCACCATGCCAGCCGGGGCCGAAAAGATTTCGCCAGCGTAAGTCCGCGCATGCGCCGGAGCGTCAGCGTCTGCTGACGTCATACCGGCGCATGCGCAGTGGAGGGGGTCCCTTCCACCTCCGCCATGGTCTTCACCATGACGAAGGCGGAAGCAAAAGAGTGCCTCCACGGCACAGGTCACCGTGGGGGCACCCCCCGGGTTCAGATCGCCCCGCACACCCCCCCCCCCCCCAGGACCCCAGCGCCCACCCGCTCCACCAATCCCGCCAGTAAGGTAGGTGGTTTAATCCACGCCGGCGGGAGTGGCTTGTCAGCGGCGGGACTTCAGCTCATCGCGGGCCAGAGAATCACCGCGGGGGTCCCGCCACCGAATCTCGGGTGGCGGAGAATTCGGGACACGGCGGGGGCGGTATTGACGCCGGCCCCGGGCGGTTCTCCGACACGGGAGGGGGGGTCGGAGAATCCCACCCCAGGTTACCGTTTTCTGCTTCTGGTTGGGGGGGGGGGGGGGGGGGGTGGGTGTCCTGGAAGGGGGTGCAGCGGCAGCAGGGGAGAGGGAGGGAGGTGGGGGGGGGGTGGGGGGGGGGGGGCTGGAAGGGGGTGCAACGGCAGCAGGGGAGAGGGAGGGAGGTGGGGGGGGGGTTTGTTTTCGTTACTGGAGGAGATTTTTTGTTCATTCATTTTGTTGGAGAAGGATTTTTTTGTTGTTGTTTTATTTTGTTGTGTTTTATATTTAAAATGATAAAAATTGAATTAAAATACTTTTTTATAAAGTTATTGTTTGGTACAAAATTCACTGGTACATTCAGCACAGCTGGTGACATTCACCTCCCAGTCAGAACGTTTTGGGTTTTGGGTCTGATTACAATACTTGAGCACAGGATCTAAACTGGAACCTCGATGCAGTGCTGAGGGAGCTCGACATTGTCACGGGCGCCATCTTTCAGATGAGATATTGAGCAGAGCCGCTGTTGGCCTGTTTAGGTTGGTGTGAAACATCACCTGGCATTGCAGAAAGAAATGCAGGGAATTCTGCTGGTGTCCTGCTCAACATTCCTCCCTCAGAGGGCAGCACGGTGGCCTAGTGGTTAGCACAACCGCCTCACGGCGCTGAGGTCCCAGGTTCGATCCCGGCTCTGGGTCACTGTCCGTGTGGAGTTTGCACATTCTCCCCGTGTCTGCGTGGGTTTCGCCCCCACAACCCAAAAATATGCACAGTAGGTGGATTGGCCACGCTAAATTGCCCCTTAATTGGAAAAAATAATTGGGTAATCTAAATTTAAAAAAAAAACATTCCTCCCTCAGCTAACCCAATCAAAATGCTGCTTGGCAGGGCAGCAGGGTGGCGCAGTGGTTTAGCACTGCTGCCTCACGGCGCCGAGGTCCCAGGTTCGATTCTGGGTCACTGTCCGTGTGGAGTTTGCACATTCTCCCCGTGTTTGTGTAGGTTTCACCCCCACAACCCAAAGATGTGCAGGGTAGGTGGATTGGCCACGTTAAATTGCCCCTTAATTGGAAAAAATTGGGTACGCGAAATCTTTTTAAAAATGCAGCGTGTCAGCACACTCATTCGTGTGCAGCTTCTGGGACCTTGCTGTGAGCGATCACAGGACAACAGTAACCACTGGGGTAGATTCCACCCCAGCTGCCACCTTCCCCTCCCACAGCCATCCCTCAATGGTGCTCAGTCAGCCAGCGGGTATGGCAGGTGATCTGGCTGCCTGGCAGGTGTAGTATCCTTTGAATGGGACTGACAGGCAGAACGGCCATTGGGAACGTTGGCAGGCCGCCCATCCAATACATTTCCCATGTGAGACCTGCACTATCTCAGAGAGAGGTGTCCTTGCCTAAAAGCCAAAGACACTTACTTCCTGCAGATTTGGGATTGGTTCAATGCTCCTGAGAAGGGAAGGTTCACTTGTTTCATTGTCTGTATTAGCTTGTCGTTCAGTGGGACTGGGATGGTAAAGTTTTGCTGTATAACTGTGTCGTTTCTGAGCTTTGGCTGTTGGGTGGGTGGCCTTGAGAAGGGGAGGTTCTGCTGTGTAAATGTGTCATTTCTGTGAATCAGTTATGCAGTGTCCTTGAGAATGGATACGTTCTGTGGTTTTCACATTTGCTTGCAGCATTTGCAGGGTGGCAAGGACCAGTGCGCCCGTGTTTAGTGACATTGTGGTGGAGGTACTGGTGGAGGTGGCGTGGGAACGGAGGAGGCCCCTCATCCTCAAACACCAGGGGCCCAAAACACAAGAAGCAGCAGTTCTGGTAGAGGCTTGTGGTAGTCAGCTTCCATAGATTGATTTGAGAACACAGATTCAGTGTAGGAAGAGGTTTAATGATCTGACCAGAACAGCAAAGATAAGTTGCAAGACATCCTGTCTCCATTTAGATGAATCCAATGCCCAAATCTCTTCCCACCTCTAATAGGGCACAATGGTTAACACTGCTGCCTCACAGCGCTAGGACTGGGCTTCAATTCCGACCTTGGGTGACTGTTTGGAGTTTGCACAATCGCCCAGTGTCTGCATAGGTTTCCTCTGGGTGCTCCGGTTTCCTCTCACAGTCCAAAGATGTGCAGGTTCGGTGGATTGTCCGTGTTAAATTGCCATTTAATGGCCAAAGGTTAGGTGGGGTTACGGGGATAGGGCGGGTTTCAGGAATAGGATGAGGCCGTGGGCCTAGGTTGGGTGCTCTTTCAGAGGGTCAGTGCAGACTATTGACCGTTTCCATAGCTAACAATTGCTGGAACAGATCGCTAGCCTGGAGCAAGAGGTGCCTCGCCGTATCGAGCTCAGGTGACCGGGAGCCTCTCCTGCTCTTACTGCCAGCCATTGGCGTGCCTGATGGATTTGCAGGTTGGTGCACTCAACTGGTTTGACCACGTTAGGAACACACCTGCTTTGGTCATCAAGCCCTGAGGTGGGTCTCGAACCCCAAACTTCTGGGTTCAGAGGCAGAGACGCTATCCACTGCGACACAAGACCTCCCATTTAGCTGAGTAGCACCCTTCAATAGTGGTTATGTCACACCTTCACCACACCCCCACAATGAATATTTCATCCTTCCTCTCCCATCTCAAAATCTACCATCTATACTCTGGTGTCTGCCCTTGATTTAAATTGCCCGGTGGTGTTGAGTATATATAACATCCCAGGCTTGCTACAACCTTACCTTTGGCATGCAATCTGACATTTTTTTACTTGGGAGTATTTATTTAGAAATGATAAACATACTTTCCTCCATCTCCACTCTCCTCCAGTCCCATTACACAAGGCTGATTGATCATTTTGAGAGAAACATTCCTGCTTGTTCCTCCTAAGATTTTCAGGGGAGAGTGAATAGAATTATATAAACACGGAAAAGCTGTCTAAGGGTCAATTTACCAGCGCTCTATCAAATCCCAATCTAAGAGCATGGACAGATGCAAGTAGGTGTCCAGGTTTTAGGTTTTACTTAATAATGTCCCAGCTGGGTGGCACCGTAGCACAGTGGTTAGCACATTTGCTTCACAAAGCCAGGGTCACAGGTTCAATTCCCAGCTTGGATTACTGTCTGTGTGGAGTCTGCACGTTCTCCCCGTGTCTGCATGGGTTTCCTCCGGGTGCTCCGGTTTTCTCCCACAAGTCCCGAAAGACGTGCTTGTTAGGTAATTTGGACATTCTGAATTCTCCCTCCGTGTACCCGAACAGGCGCCGGAATGTGGCGACTAGGGGCTTTTCACAGTAACTTCATTGCAGTGTTAATGTAAGCCTACTTGTGAGAATAAAGATTAGTAGATTTTTTTCCCCCCTTTGGCATATTCTAACTCGGGGGAGATGACAGAGGTTGTTGGGTGGTGGTTGACAGATTATCTTTCACCTAAGCCAAAACTGTGAACAGGGCAGGTCCCAAACAGAGGTGCGCTTTATCATTAAGAACTACTTTGATGAACAAAATGAAGTGAAGGTAAAAGCAAGGAGCCAAACTCAAATCAAAATCTGGAAGTTGGGAACATTGGAAAGGTGATTTAAAGACATATTTCAACTTCAAAGTCATGAAAACAATGGACTCTTTTGTGAGTGACGTTGTCAAGTGCATCGCTGGTGAGACCTCCCAGCTGTCCCATCACAACCAGCACCACACCACCAGCTCCCAGTTAGCCCAGACTGCAGTTTGCCTGCTCCTGTCTCGGTGAGCTGAGGAAACGCTTGCTTTGGAAGGGGCAAAGACAGCCACTAGTTTACCAGCTCCAAATACAACCCTAGTATTTTTTTAAAAATAGCACTGTGGCTTCACAATGCCAGGGTCCCAGGTTTGATTCCCTGCTGGGTCACAGTCTGTGTGGAGTCTGCGGGTTCTCCCGTGTGTGCATGGTTTTCCTCCGGGTGCTCCAGTTTTCTCCCACAGCCCAAAGACGTGCAGGTCAGGTGGATTGGCCATGATAAATTACCTTTAGTGGGCAGCACGGTGGCCTAATGGTTAGCACAACCGCCTCACGGCGCTGAGGTCCCAGGTTCGATCCCGGCTCTGGGTCACTGTCCGTGTGGAGTTTGCACATTCTCCCCGTGTCTGCGTGGGTTTCGCCCCCACAACCCAAAAATGTGCAGAGTAGATGGATTGGCCACGCTAAATTGCCCCTTAATTGGAAAAAATAATTGGGTAATCTAAATTTTAAAAAAAACAAAAAACAAAAAAAAAAAAAAAAATTACCTTTAGTGACCAAAAAGGTTGGGAGGGGTTATTGGATTGCAGGGGCAGGGTGGAAGGAAGGGCTTAAGTAGGTCGGTGCAGACTCAATGGGCTGAATGGCCTCCTTCTGCACTGTATGTTCTATGTTAAGGAGGGCAGCAGGGTGGTGCAGTGTGTGGTGATATGCATCACTGTAAATACACAAGGGGTTAATGTAAATACATGTAGACTAGCTAGACACTAGAGGGAGCACCAGAGACATGACACACAGACACTCAACAAATAGGTCAGTAAGATAGGACATGACCAATGGGCATTCACGATACACACAGAGGTGACACTACCACAGGGGGGCATTACACCAACCCATATATAAAGGACACAGCACACATGATCTTCCTCTTTCCAGTGGAGACACTCAGTCAGTACAGACACAGGGTTGATTCAACATCACACCCACCACGTGGATTGTAGCAGACTGGTTCGTCAGTCTGAGTAGCTATAGAAGGATTAACAGTAGTGGCGAACCCGAGTAGGAGAATTGTAAATAGTTCAATAAACGTGTTGAAGTTATCTCCACATCTGAACCTTCCTTTGTCAGAGTGCACATCAAGGAAGCCGCTTATGCTACTCCAAGGGCATAACAAGACACAGTGGTTAGCACTGCTGCCTCATGGCGCCGAGGTCCCAGGTTTGATCCTGGCCTGGGTCACTGTCCATGTGGAGTTTGCACATTCTCCCCGTGTTTGGCTGCGTGGATTGGCTACACTAAATTGTCCCTTAATTGGAAAATTTGAATTGGGTACTCTAAATTTTAAAAAATAAATAAAAAATTTCCAATGAAGGGGCAATTTAGCGTGGGCAATCCACCTACCCTGCACATCTTTGGGTTGTGAGGGTGAGACCCACGCAGACATGGGGAGAATGTGCAATCTCCACACGGGCAGTGACCCGGGGCCGGAGACTACTGCTCCACTGTGCCTCCCCCACAGCCCCAGCCTTAAATGTTGGTGGTCCCTTCGCCGAAGCATATGAGAAAATGAGCCACTCACTAAACACCCAGAAAACTAAGGTCCACTTCCAAACACCTCCCTCAACACAACAGCCCTCCCCGCTCCCCCATTTGATTAAGAACACAGAAAGATCCTGGTATATGTGGACCAATTCCCATATCTTGGGAGCTGTAAGACATTTTGATACTTTTAGTATTTCTGTTATGAAAAAAGGCATGTCTTGTATTTCTGTCTGTGAGTTAAATATAATTAGCTGTGGTGTGGAGCAGTGTGCAGAGGTCAGCGCAGGATGGTGAGAACACAGAGTATGGAGGAGAGGTCAGACTGAAGACATCATCACTGAGCCTAATATTGAACTTACTAACAATAAAGACAGCCTCAACTAAACAGGGACACACACAGACACACACAGACATGTCACTGGTGCGGTGGTGAATCACCATGTCTGCAGAAACTGACCCGGACAATGGCCGCTGGGTGTGGTAAACCACTGTTGCACCTATATTAGGTGATGTATGGTAGGACCTGTACTACAGGTACGTCGGTAGTCCCTGCCTGGTGGCTCCGGCCAGTAGGCGGAGTATAAATATGTGTGTCCTCCATGCAGCAGCCATTTCGCCAGCTGCTGTGGGAGGCCACACATCTTAGAGCAATAAAGCCTCAGTTGTATTCAACTCTAGTCTTTGTGCAATTGATTGTGCATCAATTTATTGCTCTAAGATTTTCAAAAGGTGGACCTCCCTATCAATTAATTAATTTTTTTTACATTTAGAGTACCCAATTATTTTTTTCCAATTAAGGGGCAATTTAGCGTGGCCAATCCACCTACCCTGCACATTTTTGGGTTCTGGGGGCGAAACCCACGCAGACACAGGGAGAATGTGCAAACTCCACACGGACAGTGACCCCGAGCCGGGATCGAACCTGGGACCTCGGCGTCGTGAGGCAGCAGGGCTAACCCACTGCGCCACTGTGCTGCCCTAGGACCTCCCTATCAAGCCGGTTCGCTTGCAGCTGGATCCACAACGCCAAAAAGGACTTGCAGCACTGGTTAGCTTGTTTCGAGGCGTACATCAACTCGGCGCCAAGCCCTGTTCCGGAGGCTCAGAAAATACAGATACTGTACTCGAGGTTGAGCTCCATCCGCTGATCCAGGATGCGCCGAAGCCATGACACTACTTAAAGAAAATTATGCCCAGAAGACGAACACGCTCTTCGCCAGGCACGTGCTCGCCACTCGCTCTCTACTCCCTGGTGAGTCCATAGAAGACTCCTGGCGGGCCCTAATCCCACTAGTCCGGGACTGTGACTGTCAGGCCATTACGGCCACTGAACATTCTAACCTCCTTAAGCAGGACGTTTTTGTTACGGGGATTGGGTCGGACTTCATACGCCAGCAACATTTAGAAGGGGCCACGCTCGATCTCGCAGAGACAAAGATGCTAGCGCTTCTATGACGGTCGCCTTGCGCAATGTTCAGGCCTTCACCCCCAGCCGTGAGGCCCACCCCTCCTATGCTTCGTGGACCCCACAGACGGCCACCCAGCGGGGGCCTTACCCAGCCAATACACCTGCGCCATGCGCCAGCCAGCGAACCCCGGGGGTCCCCGATGTTACTTTTGTGGCCAGCAGAAACACCCCCGCCAACGCTGCCCGGCCTGCGCTGCCCTTTGTAAGGCTTGTGGTCAGAAGGGGCACTTCGCCGTGGTGTGCCAGGCCCGCGCAGTCGCCGCTGTCGCCCCTACCCCCCTCGTTTACGGACAATGGGCACCGCCATTTTCACCTCCCCGGGCCACGTGCGGCCAGTGGGCGCCGCCATCTTCTCCTCCGCCCAACATGTGCGGCCCATAGGCGCCGCCATCTTTTTCAATCCCTGCCACGTGCGGCCTATGGGGGCCACCATTTTGTCCTCCCCAAGATCTTCAGGCACCGCCATCTTGTCTCCCCCATGGCACATGGGCACCACCAGCGTTCCAGGACCCGTGCCCCCCCCGGGCATCCCATCATCCAACACCAGCGATGACCAACCACGACTCGCCTCAGTGACCATCGACCAGTCTCGTCCGCACAACATGGCCACCACATCAACCAGCGTTAAGATTGACGGACACGTGACCTCTTGCCTGCTGGACCCCGGGAGCACCGAAAGCTTCATCCACCCGGATACGGTAAGGTGCTGCTCCCTCGCGGTACACCCTGCCAATCAAAGAATCTCCGTGGCCTCCGGAACCCATTCCGTGGTGATCCTGGGGTACTGTACGGTCACACTCACGGTCCAGGGCGTAGAATTCAGCGGCTTCCACCTCTACGTCCTCCCTAATCTCTGCGCTGCCCTACTACTCGGCCTGGACTTCCAGTGTAACCTCCAGAGCCTAACCCTGAAATTCGGCGGGCCCCTACCACCCCTTACTGTGTGCGGCCTCGCGACCCTGAAGGTCAATCCACCTTCCCTCTTCGCAAATCTAACCCCGGATTGCAAACCCGTTGCCACCAAGTGTAGACGGTACAGCACCCAGGACAGGACCTTCATCAGGTCCGAGGTCCAGCGGCTGCTTCGGGAAGGCATCAGCGAGGCCAGCAACAGCCCCTGGACAGCCCAAGTGGTAGTAGTTAAAACTGAGGAGAAACACAGAATAGTCGTGGACTGCAGCCAGACCATCAATCGGTACACGCAGCTCGATGCATACCCCCTCCCATGCATATCTGATATTGTCAATGAGATTGCACAGTACCGGGTCTTCTCAACGGTAGACCTCAAATCCGCCTACCACCAGCTCCCCATCCGTAAAGCGGACCGTCTATACACAGCCTTCGAGGCAGACGGTCGCCTCTATCACTTCCTCAGGGTTTCTTTCGGCATCACCAAAGGGACTGCGCGGGCCTGGCACACTGCGGCGAAGTGCCCCTTTGGTCTTCTAAAGGGAGATGGACCGAATGGTCGACCGATGCGGTTTGCGGGCCACCTTTCCGTACTTAGACAACATCACCATCTGCGGCCATGATCAGCAGGACCACGATGCCAACCTTGCCAAATTTCTCCACACCGCCACTCTCCTAAACCTCACCTAAAACAAGGAGGAGTGCGTGTTTAGCACGACCCGCTTAGCCATCCTCGGCTATGTGGTCCAGAACAGAGTTCTGGGGCCCGATCCCGACCGCATGCCCCCTCATGGAGCTCCCCCTCCCCCACTGCCCCAAGGCTCTCAAACGCTGCCTGGGGTTCTTTTCATACTATGCCCAGTGGGTCCCAAACTATGCAGACAAGGCCCACCCACTCATACAGCCCACCCATTTTCCCCTGACAGCCGGGGCTCAACAGGCCTTTGCCCGTATCAGAGCCGATATCGCCAAGGCCGGGATGCATGCAGCAGAGGAGACACTGCCCTTTCAAGTGGAAAGCGACGCATCAGACGTCGCCCTAGCCGCCACCCTCAATCAGGCAGGCAGACCCGTGGCATTCTTTTCCTGCACCCTTCATGCCTCAGAAATTCGGTACTCATCCGTCGAAAAAGAGGTCCAAGCTATCGTTGAAGCTGTGCGGCATTGGAGGCATTACCTGGCCGGCAGGAGATTCACTCTCCTCACTGACCAATGGTCGGTAGCCTTCATGTTCAATAACACACAGCGGGGCAAGATCAAGAATGATAAGATCTTGAGGTGGAGGATCAAGCTCTCCACCTACAATTACGATATTTTGTATCGCCCCAGCAAGCTCAACAAGCCCCCAGACGCCCTATCCCGAGGTACATGTGCCAGTGCACAAGTAGACCGACTCTGGGCCCTGCACAACAGCCTTTGCCACCCGAGAGTCACGCAGTTGTACCATTTTATAAAGGGCTCAATCTGCCCTACTCTGTCGAGGAAGTACAGACAATCACCAGGGACTGCCAGATCTGTGCAGAGTGCAAGCCACACTTCTACCGGCCAGACTGGGCATGCCTGGTGAAGGCTTCCTGCCCCTTTGAACGCCTCAGCATGGATTTCAAAGGGCCCCTCCCCTGCACTGATCGTAACACGTATACTCTCAGTGTGGTCGATGAGTACTCCAGATTCCCCTTCACCATCCCATGCCCCGACATGACACCTGCCACCGTCATCAAAGCCCTCAACACGATCTTCGCTCTGTTCGGTTTCCCTGCCTACATCCACAGTGACAGGGGATCCTCATTGATGAGCGATGAGCTACGTCAGTTCCTGCTCGGCAGGGGTATCGCCTCCAGCAGAACGACCAGTTATAACCCCTGGGGAAACGGACAGGTAGAGAGGGAGAACGGGACGGTATGGAGGGCCGTCCAACTGGCCCTACGGTCCAGGAACCTCCCGGCCTCCCGCTGGCAGGAGGTCCTCCCTGATGCACTACACTCCATTCGGTCACTACTGTGCACCGCCACTAACAACACACCCCATGAACGTCGCTTTGCCTTCCCCAGGAAGTCCACATCCGGGGTGTCGCTCCCGACTTGGCTCGCAGCTCCAGGACCAGTCCTGCTTCGTAGGCACATCCGACTCCACAAGGTAGACACCTTGGTGGAAAGGGTGCAGTTGCTCCATGCGAACCCCCAGTATGCCTACGTGGCGTACCCCGATGACGCCAGGATACTGTCTCCCTCAGGGACCTGGCACCAGCAGGTTCCCCACACACACACCCCTCTGGCCCGGCGCCACCCTCCCCTCCCCCGGTGCTCCCAGCAGCAACCCCCCCAGGACCATCAGTCCTCCCCCTGCCCACGCCCGAAGATGAAGAGGATTTCGGCACGCTCCCAGAGTCACCGAAGACCAGACCAGCATCGGCATCGCCGCCACCACTGCATCACTCCCAGCGGCACATCAAGGCCCCGGACCAGTTAAATCTCTAACTGGTCCACTGGAATTCAAAAGACATTTTTTTATCTCACAAAAATTGTATATGTAAAATTCAGTTGTTGTGTTTAATTCTCCACCGCCGGACTCAATTTTAACAGGGTGTGAATGTGGTATACCACTGTTGCACCTATATTGGGTGATGTATGGTAGGACCTGTACTGCAGGTACGACGGTAGTCCCTGCCTGCTGGCTCCGCCCAGCAGGCGGAGTATAAATATGTGTGTCCTCCGTGCAGCAGCCATTTCGCCAGCTGCAGTGAGAGGCCACACATCTGAGAGCAATAAAGCCTCAGTTGTATCCAACTCTCGTCTTCACTGGATCATGCATCACTGGGGTATGTATGAAATGCTTTCTACCTGCCTTACCAAGATACAGGACCCCCGGGGGGTTGGAGAATTCCCGGGGCCGGCGTCAATCCCGCCCCCGCCGTGGCCCAAATTCTCCGCCACCTGGGAATTGGCTGGGGCAGGAATCGCGCCGCGCTGGTCGGCGGGCCCCCCGCGGCGATTCTCCAGGCCACGATGGGCCGAAGTCCCGCCACTGACAGGCCTTTCCCGCCAGGATGACGTCTGGTGCCGGCGGGTTTGGCGACGTTGGCGGGCGCCATGGTCTTCACCATGGCGGGGGCGGAAGAGACCCCCTCCCCTGCGCATGCGGCGGTATGACGTCAGCAGCCGCTGACGCACCGGCACATGCGCAGACTTCCACCGGCCGGCGAAGGCCTTTCAGCCCCGGCTGGTGGGGTGCCAAAGGCCGTTCGTGCCGGCCGGCGGAGCGGAAACCACTCCAGTGTGGGCCTAGCCCCATTCTCCGCACCTTTGGGGAGGCCCAATGCCGGAGTGGTTCTCGCCTCTCCACAACACCGAGACTCCCCGCCCCGCCGGGTAGGGGAGAATCCCGGCCCACATCTATTGCTGACAGGTACCCGGAGCCCCCCCCCCCCCCCCCCCCCCCCCCCCCCCCCCCCCCCCCCCCCACCGGCCGATGCTGAGAGCAGCACATGACCACATGCAGGTGGTCCTTGCATGGCCAGGGTGGGATTGATAACCCAATTGGATGTCTCGATTTAAGACATTTCCTTATATGTCGAGGCCAGGATCATAAAGGGTCAGAAAGCTGCAGCTCTCAATGACATTGTTGCTGCAGCCAGTAAGTGTGACTTGGTCGGTCACAGGAAGTCAACAGGAAGGATTTGTTTAGCGGAATGACCACCGAGGGACAAGCTGCTGCACGTGGGTCTTACTAAGTAATGGGTGTTGTGAGTATACACTATCACTTGGTGGGTTAATAAAGGTTCTCCATAGAAAGTGGAAGGTGTATGCAGAGCTGTGTCGTGTCATTGAGACTCAGTACAGGGCCCAGGCCTCAGAGTAGTGAGATCCCTGCCCTGTTTAAGAATTGTGCAGAGTCATGTTTCAACGAAAGCAGACATCAGTAACAGAATTCCCCCAATCTGCCACCTCAGCCTTCTGCTGACTGGGGAAAAGAGTATTTGTGACCAGGATCTGACTGGGTTGGGGTGATCCCTACAACCTTTTACTCTTTGGAGACTTGGATAGTCTAACCAGGGATCTCAAAAACCATCAGCGGAGTCTTTGTAAGATCTTGCAAGTCTGTCGGGGAGAAAGGTGGTCCAATTATATAGTTTGTATGCCTGACACTGGACTCTTGAAACGACTGCTCAGCTTGGAGCTCTGTCTCAGCAGGACAATGGAAACCAGGGGCTGATTTACAGTTGGTGGGGACCCATGCTAATCTTCAGTTCTGCCCCCGCCCCAACTTCACGCCCCTCCCGAACCCACCACAAACTCTCCGTCCCTGTGGAACCCCCAATCCCGTCACAAACCCGCCCTCCCTCCAAAATGCAACCCGACCCTCACTTGCTGCCACTCCCTGCAACTCTGCAATCCCCTCACACACCCTCCTCCCCATCCTCCATCTCCTCACAGTCTTCCCCACACCTCACACTCGCCCATTTTCACAATCACACTCACCTTGTCGCCTGGGTTTTTCAAGGCAGCCTCCTGCCTCGCCCGTCGTCTCCTCATGACTAAGGGTTGATTTACGGCGTTGGGCCTACCCTGCTCGCAGCTGACCTTACCTCGAGGTGGTATCGTTTCGGTGCCTCGCTATTGCTGGCCTGCTCTGGGTCGAGTCGCAAACTTACTCACGTCCATGCGCTTCAGGTTAGCTATTCATACAGTTTGGACCAGTGTTTTCCCGCTCTTTCACTCACCAATCAGAGTCTGGTTTCACTCTGCATTGCCTACTGACATGCTAATTTGTACCTGCAGAACCTATCAGCAAATGCAAGAGTCATCAGGCCCTGACTGGATGCCCACAGGCACCAGCAAGGGGCCCTCCCATTGGTCAGGCCCTGTGCCTAGGCATTCCCGCTCACTCGTGGGAGTTCCTGGCCTTTGACCACCCAAAGCGGAGACAGTTGATGCAGGAAGGCACCGGATACATCGAGAGAGGGATGTGCAGAGGGGAAGCCACAGCATCGGAGGAAGAACATAGACCTCCAAACACCCCATCTACCCAGCCCTTCAAGAAGCGCCTGCCTTCCCAAATGGTAGAGTCTGTAGATCATGCATGGATCTATCAGCCATCCTTGAGCCCATTGAACTGGAGTGGAAGCAAATTATCCTCGATCCTGAGGGAATGTCTAAGAAGGTGGAGCCATGAGAAAACATCCATTTAGCACTGGAAAAGTATTAGCCGCTCTGCTTACAGAATTTAATATAGCTTACTGCAAAGTGGATTGAAAATTCAACCTTCATCAGTCAAAGATTTATTACTTACCTTTCTGGAAAAATGATATGATAAGACCTCAAATCAATATTTCCAGTAAAATTTGTTTTCCATCATTTAGATTTATGATATATTGAACAAATGCCAGAGTACAGTTTAATTGCAGACGCAGGAGAATTGTGAATTGTGAGGAGGAATCGATATGTTAATTAGTGCGCATCTATTAAATGACTGGGAAGGGAAATGCATCCATTAGCCCTGTCTCTTGTAATTAATCAGAAAGCATGTGGCCTGCTTTAATCTGCCCAGAAACAAATGAAATGTTTTTTCTGGTACTGCTTGCCAAAAAACGAATTGCTCATTCATTTCCAAAAGTGCCTGAGACTGCCAAATGACCAAGAGCCTTGAATCTCACTGATATATTGGCGAAAACAAGGGCAATCTCATTAACTCTTCTGGACTAGCAATCTTCCTTTACTTTTGGAAGAGCAGCAGGGAGCCACGGCAAATTAAAAATGACAAGAATGACTGAAATTCTTCAGCGTCTTAAATAGGTGAACGGAGGGTTAAAGTTCAGAGGTAATCAAAATATTTCACGGTTTCCACAGACAACCAGGCCCCAATCCAAAACAACTGCCTTGAATCGCTCGTGAGCTGACCAGCTTAACATTGACTAATTTCCTTGCCTTGGCTCCGTGATCCATGGATTAGCGGAACCCAGGGGAGGTGATGAAGACCTCAGCTTCATCATTGATCCGTTTACTCCTCGCCTCGTCATCTGCTTTCAAGCCAAGTTTGTTACAGTTGGGCGCAGCATTCCTTTGTTAAGGAACGGGGAATCCATTATGGTTCTAGTTCTTGACTGTTGCCCAGTGGTCCTATTGTTTGACTTTGGCCGACGATGGGATTGGATTTGGCAGTGTTGGTTCTTATGATTGAACGGGCATTCAATCCAAATGTTAGGGTGGTGGCCAAAGGCAGGTGGCACAACATGCATGGACCTTTACTGCAACAAAAAGTCAGTACCTGTTCAACGGGGGCGAAAGGAGACAAGATTGTTCGGTCTTCGATCATTAACTCTTGGTGCCTCAGGCCGCTGCTCCTGACAGAAAACAGGTGGGAGAATTGATTCCCAATCTCTTATTTATATTAATGATTTGGATGAGAGTTTAGGAGGCATGGTTAGTAAATTTGCAGATGACTCCAAGATTCATGGAATAGTGGACAGTAAAGAAGGTTATCTAGGATTGCAACGGGATCTTGGTCAATTGGACCAGTGGGCCAATGAATGGCAGATGGAGTTTAATTTGGATAAATGTGAGGTGATGCATTTTGGTAGATCAAATCGGGGCAGGACCTACTCAGTTACTGGTAGGGAGTTGGGAAGAGATACAGAACAAAGAGATCTAGGGGTACAAGTTCATAGCTCCTTGAAGATGGAGTCACAGGTTGACAGGGTGGTGAAGAAGGTATTCAACATACTTGGTTTCATTGGTCAGAATACAGGAGTTGCAACGTCTTGCTGAAGTTCTACAAGACATTGGTAAGGCCACACGTGGAATATTGTGCACAGCTCTAGTCACCCTATTATAGAAAGGATATTATTAAACTAGAAAGAGTGCAGTAAAGATTTACTAGGATGTTACCAGGACTTGATGGTCTGAGTTCTAAGGAGAGGCTAAATAGACTGGGGCATTTTTCCATGGATCATAGGAGGCTTAGGGGTGATCTTATGGAGGTGTATAAAATAATGAGAGGCATAGATAAAGTAACATCTTTTCCTAAAGGTAGGGGAATCTAAAACTGGAAGGTATAGGTTTAATGTGAAAGCGGAGAGATACAAAAGGGTCCAGAGGGGCAATTGTTTCACACAGAGGGTGGTGACTGCCTGGGACGAGCTGCCAGAGGCAGTAGCCGAGATGAGTACAATTTTGTCTTTTAAAAAGCTTTTTGACAGTTATATAGGAAAGCTGGGCATAGAGTGAATTGGGCCAAATCCAGGCAATTGGGACTAGCTTAGTGGTAAAAACTGGGCGGCATGGACAAGTTGGACCAAAGGGCCAGTTTTCATCCTGTAAACCTCTATGACTCCTGCGTTTCCTGAACTTGAACCTGGGACAAATGTTGGTCAACAAGATGGAGGGGACAGTAGATGATTTAGCATCTGAGGTTATTGGGTAAGTTTGGTGTTTAGATTTCTATCAACCGAAAGCGGTTGATTACCCCATGAACTCAGGGCTCTGCTTCTGCAACTCAAATATGTCTCCGGGGGGCAAAATAAAGTCAACTACCAGCCAGTTTTAATGGCAGTGATTGGTTACTTTATAGCTTAGAATTGAGTGGCAAACATCCAGCCCTCCTTAGTTTGAATTCAAGAACGTGCTGTTGTGCATGATCTGAGTTCAGCCTTCTCATCTTCTCTTGCATTCACACAAACCTGATTTGTGTATTTTTCAAGCCCCTCCCCCCCACTACCTGACCCCTGTCCACTGGATACGCCTCTGAACATACCGCTGTTAAATGTACACCCTGAATGGTGGAATGGAATCCAATTGGTTCATGACAGGTTTTTGTCCCATGGTCCTTCCTAAAGGATCCGGGTCGGCCAGCATCCAGGAAGATCCAATTGGAAAAAAAAAACACATCCCCCTGGTCGGGTTGCCAACCGTCCTGGAGCCTGCAGGAATTGAAGGTCATGACCAGATACACAAAGTATTGAAAATGGGGAAACAAAGATTTGACTGAGAAGCATCATCCAGTTGGGTAATGAGTCTTTTTTACTTTCCGCTTGACGTAGGGAAGCCGTGGGTCACAAGGATGGATGCGTTAGGTGACCAATGGCTGTGTGAGGGCAAGTCATGTGACAAAACCTCCAGGAATGTATTTAATCACAGTTGGCAACTTTATTTCCTGGGTGATGCATCTTAACAACTCAATGGTTTGAAACAGAGTTGGCAGCAGCCAGGAAAGACCGTTGCCACCGGAACTGGTGATGCAATTATCCCACCTCCACCAAAATGTAAGCATAGGAAAGGAAGAGGCCATTCAGCCCCTCGAGCCTGTTCCACTTTTCCGTTAGATCATGCCTTTTTTTTTTAAATTTAGTGTGCCCAATTAATTTTTTTCCAATTAAGGGGCAATTTAGTGTGGCCAACCCACCTACCTTGCACATCTTTGGGTTGTGGGGGCGAAACCCACGCAAACACGGGGAGAATGTGCAAACTCCACACGGACAGTGACCCAGAGCCGGGATCGAACCTGGGATCTCGGCGCTGTGAGGCAGCAGGGCTAACCCACTGCGCCACCGTGCGGCCCTAGTTAGATCATGGCTGATCAGTACCCTAATTCCATTTGCAAGCCTTGCCTTGTTTGTTGACCTTGTCTGACAAAAAAAATCCCCCATCAAACTCTATTTTGAAAGTTTTTAATTGACCCCTCCCACCAGCCTCAGCAGATTTTTGGGTTGCGGGAGAGTTCCAGCTTCCTATTTCCCTTTATATGAACCTGCTTTATTCTCTGAGCCTTGTGTCTTCCTCAATGCCTCTGATGACTCTCTGTGTGACCCTGACTGCCAGGGGAACATTGGAGTAAATGCAATGAGCTAAAGGAGCAGATTGTTTCACTTGGTGTGAGTTACAAGATGTACATAAGCGGCAAAGCCAGGGCTGCTTTGAAAACGTGTGCCACTATTTTATTTGGCGATTCTTTTTCCCTTCTCTGCATGATTGGATGGTGAACATAACAGATCGTGCAGCACTAGCTGAAGAGCAGTAGGTGCATTCTCCATCATCAACAATACCCCCTCAGCCAACACCACTAAAATCAATTATTACATTGGCTTTCAAGGCACAGAAACAGGCCATTTGGCCCGACTGGTCTATACTGGGAGTTAGTGCTCCACTCGAATCTCCTTCCACCCGACTGTATTAAACTCTATCAGTATCTCCTCCTATTCCTTTCTCTCTTTTGTGCTTATCTAGTTTCCTCTTTAAATGTGTCTCCTCTTCACTTCAATTACTCCTTTTTTAATATAGATTTAGAGTACCCAATTTTTTTTTTCCAATTAAGGGATAATTTAGCCTGGCCAATTCACCTACTTTTTGGGTTTTGAGGGTGAGATCCACGCAAACACGGGGAGAATGTGCAAACTCCACATGGACAGTGACCCGGGGCCAGGATCGAACCCAGGTCCCGGGTGCTGCGAGGCAGCAGTGCTAACCACTGCGCCACCGTGCCGCCCTAACCGCAGTGACTCCTGGTCGTGAATTCCATATTCCAAGTGCTTTCTGGAATGCGAAGCAGCAGGGGATTTACTGCTTTGCTGCTTGTGGGATCTTACTGTGCACACAATGGGCTGCCACGTATGTCCACAAAACCAGCTGGGTCGACACCTCGGCGGTAATTCATTGGCCACAATGCGCTTGGGGACCAGCCAGTCGCGTAAAAGGTGTGACATTTGTATAGTGCCCTCTAAGTCCTCAAAATGTCCCCAATGCGCTTTGCAACCAATGAAGTGAAACATTGCTGAATCCAGAAATAAGTCAAGCCGTTTACTGCATAGCCAGTACCATCCGAGGTCACACATATAACCGTTCAGCTTTTGCGAGTCAGTGTGGAGACTAACAAGCTTTATTTTTGCACAAAATGTACCTCAAATGCATTTCTGCTGGATATAAATGTGTATGTCCTCCCCTCCTAAAGCCAAACGTTGTGTATGTTGCAATGGTGGCATCTGCTATTTAGTATATTATTTTTTATTTTTTTTAGAACAGTACAGCACAGAACAGGCCCTTCGGCCCTCGATGTTGTGCCGAGCAATGATCACCCTACTTAAACCCACGTAACCCGTATCCCAACAATCCCCCCATTAACCTTACACTACGGGCAATTTAGCATGGCCAATCCACCTAACCCGCACATCTTTGGACTGTGGGAGGAAACCGGAGCACCCGGAGGAAACCCACGCACACACAGGGAGGACGTGCAGACTCCACACAGACAGTGACCCAGCTGGGAATCGAACCTGGGACCCTGGAGCTGTGAAGCATTGATACTAACCACCATGCTACCGTGAGGCCCCAATTATATATCGGGGTTCATTCAATGGCTGGGTAAGTTTATGGAATGAGTTGCTGAGTTCAAACCCTGCTCTGTAGCATGTTAACTGAACAGAATTCAGCGGCGTTGCAACTTGTCTTGATGACATTGGGAAGATGAAAACTGACCACTGTTCTTGCTCCCGATTTCTACCTGGAAGCCCCCGGTGGAAGTGCATGCGCGCAAGTGGTGGGTGAGAGCAGGAGTGGATTTGGCTGCTATAAAAACACAAAAGCTCAGTTGGTCCTGCAGCATCTGTGGAGAGAGAAACAGAGTTAGCGCTGTGAATCAAACATGATTCTTCCTCAGAGCTCATTCGGATTTGTCTGTCTTGCTTCAATGTCAAATCGAGTGGAATAGGATCCCCACAGTGCAGAAGGAGACCATTTGGCCCATCGGGTCTGCACTGACCTGCCGAAAGAACACGCTGCCTGGGCTCACTCCCCCACCCTATCCCCGTATTGATCATGGCTAATCCACCTAACCTGCACATGTTTGGGCTCCTCACACTGGCAGTCAAGGGTGATAGTTCTGAGGGCACCTGAGGAACCATTCGCCAGGAGGTAGGAAAGAGAGAAAACTGAAAAGAAAAGTGAAGAAGGTGCATTATATTTTTTTTAATATAAATTTAGAGTACCCAATTATTTTTTTCCAATTAAGGGGCAATTTAGCATATCCAATCCACCTACCCTGCATATCTTTGTGTTGTGGGGGTGAAACCCCCACAAACACGGGGAGAATGTGCAAACTCCACACGGACAGTGACCCAGAGCCGGGATCGAACCTGGGACCTCGGCTCCTTGAGACTGCAGTGCTAACCCACTGCACCACCGTGCTGCCCCGAAAGTGCATTATATTAACCCACGAGTGACTTACCTCCACATTTATTGAGCTAATCACAAGGGTCATAGAATTTACAGTGCAGAAGGAGGCCATTCGGCCCATCGAGTCTGTACAGGCCACTGGAAAGAGCACCCCACCTGAGCCCACACCTCCACCCTATCCCCCTAGCCAAGCAACCCCACCTTTTTTGGACACTGAGGGCAATTTAGCACGGCCAATCCACCTAGCCTGCACATCTTTGGACTGTGGGAGGAAACCGGAGCACCCGGAGGAAACCCACGCAGACACGGCTGTTACTATTTCACCAGGGTCTAGATTAAATAACTTATTTTGGTGTGTTTCAATATGCACTCACATATTGTAGAAAAGCTGTGACTTTAGTAGAAGATTAATGGCTCAATTTGTGACCTTTATTCATGACCTTTATTTGTCATCAGACTGGGAGAGCTCAATGTCTCGTTATTCAGTAACCTGCAGCATCAGCCTTATTATGTTTGAAGCAGATCTTACAGAGCCTGTCATAAATAGCAGGGTGTTATTTTATTGATGCTTCACTTGTCATGGATTCTTTGAAACTGCGTTTGTTCGGGTTACGGGTGTGGGCAAACGTGGGGAGTTAGAGCACGTACTTTCCACCACCGTGAGCCAGGTTTAAACACAGTTAGGTGGCTGAGAGTTATTTCCACATTATCACAAAGCAAAGTGGATTTGGGTTAGCCTCAATCCTATTTCTGGCAGCGTGGAGTCCATAGTGTAAAGTTACCCATAATTAAACAACGTTTGGTGCCTTGGGTCAGGCCTCAGTATTCACAGGAGGTGGAAATGGAAAAGACATATTGGTGCTGCAATGGGACAGGTTTTCCCCAGCTTAGATTTATGGAGGCACAGGTGTAGGGGTAGGGAAGCAGGATCAGTTGAGACTTTAAAGGGGGAGGGGGGGGGGGTGCAGGTGCTGGGGGGAGGGGGGTGAGGTTAGATCGTATCTGCTTTTTTGAGAGTAATTTCAGACCCAGGTAAGTGTCCCGTGTGACCTGGATAACGGGTTTATATAAATTTTTTTAAAATTTAGAGTACCCAATTCATTTTTATTCCAACTAAGGAGCAATTTAGCGTGGCCAATCCACCTACCCTGCACATCTTTGGGTTGTGGGGGCGAAACCCACCCAAACACGGGGAAAATGTGTATATAATCTTTTATTGTTACAAGTATGAAGTTACTGTGAAAAGCCCCTAGTCGCCACATTCCGGCGCCTGTTCGGGTAAGCTGGTACGGGAATTGAACCCCCGCTGTTGGCCTTGTTCTGAATCACAAACCAGCCGTCTAGCACATTGAGCTAAACAATACAGAAGAGTGAGAGGGGATCTCATAGAAACTTACAAAATTCTAACAGGCTTAGACAGGGTAGATTCAGAAAGAATGTTCCCGATGGTGGGGGAGTCCAAAACGAGGGGTCATAGTTTGAGGATAAGGGGTAAGCTTTTAGGACTGAGGTGAGGAGAAATTGCTTCACCCAGAGAGTGGTGAATCTATGGAATGAGGAATTCCACTGTCTGATTGGTAAGATTGACTGGATGAATCCGCCTTGTCTCTTGGCCTGTCCTCTGTTAATTTTGCCCGTGTTTAATTCCATGAGCCTTTCGTTCATACGTGGAGAATGGTCACTTGGGGGGGAGGTGCCAGAGGGTGGGGAAACCAAACACCGAGGCAGGAGAACCAACACCAGTCGACAAATTCAGTTCCGCGCTGGAGAAAATCGCAGGTTTGATTGCAAAGGAAAGAATTGCCTATCAAACTCTGGAAGAGGGAGTGCTGTGACTCAGAATATTTCATGAATTCCTGTCCTTACCATCATTGTTCAGCAGGAAAAGTGTACAGGAAATCAATTGTACAATTGCTGATTCTGAAAGAAAGTCATTTGCTTGTTTCAAAATTACAAACAATCAAATCTGTATTCCAAGGTTCCATTCGATTGATAGGCACTAAATGTCTGCGTGCTTTACTTGTTCCGCAATTTTTTCTTTTCCTCCTGAAGACGTTGATATTTTGAAAAACCTGTATGTCTTTCGAGTCTTTTACAACCCAGGTTGCTCCAAGAGACTTTCTTTTTAATTAATTCCGTTTAAAGTGCTGGGGGCCAGATTCACAGGCATTGAGGTCAGGTGCCCCCCCCATATCTTGTGCAATATTCTCGAACTGTCAGCAGGATATTGGACTGCAGTGGCATCACGACTTTGGCCCTCTATGCTGTGCACATGCACTTAGCTTAAGGGTCTCCTGGATAGAAATTAAGAAGGGAAGAGCTATTTTGCCTTGTTAACTTTAAGATGTTGTGCCTGTGGTGGTGACTTGCAGCTTTGGGATCAGCTAACTGAGCAAGTGCTGCGATTCTTCACCATCTTCGTGACTCAGCTGTTTAACATTTTAAGCAGCTGAATCAGCCAGGAAGTGGGTTGCCCATTTTGAGGTTGATTTTTGTATTTGATGCAGTCCTCTGAGAATGCCACCGTGTTCAGAGATAGAAAGAAAGACTTGCATTGATGTAGCAACATTAACAGTCGCTGAACACCTCAAGGCTCTTTTCGCCAGTGAGGTACGTTTGAAGTGTGGTCACTGTTGTAATGAGGAAACACAGCAGGTCATTTGTGCACAGCAAGCTCCCAAAGACAACAATGAGGTAACAACCAAATAGTCTGTTTTGGTGATTTCTTTTTGGTTTTTTTTATAAATTCAGTGTATCCAATTAATTTTTTCCAATTAAGAGGCAATTTAGCCTGGCCAATCCACCTAGCCTGCACATCTTTGGATTGTGGGGGTGAAACGCACACAAACATGGGGAGAATGTGCAAACTCCACACGGACAGTGACCCAGAGCCGGGATCGAACCTGGGACCTCGTCACCGTGAGGCAACTGTGCTAACCACTTGCACCACCGTGCTGGACTCTGTTTTGGTGATGTTGATTGAGAGATAAATATTGGCCAGAACACTGGGACTAGGGGCAGCATGGTGGCATAGTGGTTAGCATTGTTGCCTACGGCGCTGAGGACCTGGGTTCGAATCCCAGCCCTGGGTCACTGTCCGTGTGGAGTTTGCACATTCTCCCTGTGTCTGTGTGGGTTTCACCCCCATAATCCAAAAAGATGTGCAGGATAGGTGGATTGGCCATGCTAAATTGCCCCTTAATTGGAAAAAATAATTGGGTACTCTAAATTTAAAAAAATAAATAACACTGGGAATAACTTCCATGATCTCCTTTGGGACAGTGCCAAATGGGATCTTTTACATCCACCTGAGATGGCAGACTGGGCCTTGCTTTAATGTCACATCTGAAGGTGAGCACCTTTGACAGTGCAGCACCCCCTCGGCACTGAACGGGGATGTAAATTTTGATTTTTGCAACAGAGTCCTGGAATGAAACTTCAACCTGCAACCTTAAGACTGAGAGGTGAGCTACCACCTGAGCCAAGAGACAGTTCTTTAAGTCTCAGGCAGAGGTAAACAGAAAACATCTGAATAGGCAGCACGTTGGCCCACTGGTTAGCACTGCCGCGCCACAGTGCCAGAGCCCCGGGTTCAATTCCCACCTTGTCCGTGTGGAGTTTGCTCTGGTTTCCTCCCACCGTCCAAAGCAGATTAACTGGATTGGCCATGCTAAATTGCCCCTTAGTTTCCAGACATGTTAGGTGGGGTTATGGGGATGGGGCGGGGGAGTGGGGCTTGGGTAGGGTGCTCTTTCAGAGGGGCGGTGCAGTCTCGATGGGCTGAATGGCCTCCTACTGCACTGTTGAGATTCCTTTATTCCATGATTAGGAGCAGGAAATTCTTCCAATATCCTGGTCAATACTCTTTCTTCAGTCACCATTGCCAAAAAGCAAATTATCCAGTCATTTAATAATTGTAGAGTGTTGGAGCGTAAATCATAGACATAGGCATAGAATTTACAGTGCAGAAGGAGGCCATTCGGCCCATCGAGTCCGCACCGGCCCTTGGAAAGAGCACCCCACAAAAGTCCACATCTTCGACCCATCCCCGTAACCCCGCAACCCCACCCAACCCCTTTGGACACTAAGGGCAATTTATCATGACCAACCCACCTAACCTGCACGTCTTTCAGGACTTTGTGGGAGGAAACCAGAGCACCCGGGGGAAACCCACACAGACACAGAGAGAATGTGCAGACTCCGCACAGACAGTGACAGTGACCCAAGCCAGGAATCGAACCTGGGACCCTGGAGCCGTGAAACGACAGTGCTGACCACTGTGCTGGGTTTACCTATAGAATAAGATCCATCAGGCCAATTAGACAGTTTTAGGCTTGCGATTGAGTCAGATTCACTCTCACCCTCTCTCTTGGCAGTACCGTTGCTGATCTTGGCCAGCTTGGTTCTGGGAAGAACAGACAATTCAATATTTTGGGTGGCACGGTAGCACAAGTGGCTAACACTGTGACTTCACAGCGCTAGGGTCCCAGGTTTGATTCCCGGCTTGGGTCACTGTCTGTGCGGAGTCTGCACCTTTTCCCTGTGACTGCGTGAGTTTCCTCCAGGTGCTCCAGTTTCTTCCCACAGTCTAAAGACATGCAGGTTAGGTGGATCGGCCGTGCTAAATTGCCATGAGTGTCCAAAAAGGGTAGGAGGGGTTATTGGGTTACGGGGATAGGGTGGAAGCGAGGGCTTAAGTAGGTTGATGCAGACTCGATGGGCCGAATGGCCTCCTTCTGCACTGTATGTTCTATGTTCTATGTATTTTCAAGTTGCTCCCTGGCCACGTTGAACAAAGAGTGCCATTGGTACATTTCTGTGGAGGTGTGCCAAGGTCTGCTGGTCTCGCTTTCTGCATTGACGTAGATAGCAAAGATTTACCGATTTACTCCAGAACGTTGGGGACAGCACTGAATCACAGGGGACACTGAGCTCTGATGGATGAGGAGCTGGAGTTATCGTAAAGGGATGTTCATCAGTCTACCTCTCACTAGCACTGTAACCTGTGAGTTGTGATGAAGTGTGATGAATGTAAGAAACTGTTATATTTTATATCTTTTGCAGCGGTGTTGTTAAAACCTGGGTAAGTCTTGTTCCTGTTTCAATGCTTGCCCATCTTCATCCCCAGGGCCTTTTTCAGGAGGGTGACTAGTAGCATTTTGAGCTTTGTGTGGGCGCGTGGGACTCCGAGAGTGAAGAGGGCCTTTCTGGAGCGAGGTAGAGATGGGAGGGGGGGGGGGGGGGGGGGGGGGGGGGGGGCTGGCGCTGCCCAACCTTTCGAGTTATTATTGGGCGGCCAATGTGTCAATGGTGCGTAAATGGGTGATGGGGGGGAGGGGGGGGGGGGCGGCATGGAAAAGGATGGAGATGGCGTCCTGTGGAGGCACGAGCCTGGGGGCCCTGGTAACGGCGCCGTTGCCGCTCCCTCCCACGAGGTATGCCACGAGCCCGGTGATGGCGGCGACCCAAAAATATGGGGGCAGTGGAGGCGGCATAGGGGGGAAGTGAAGGGCTCGGTGGAGGCTCCATTAAGGGGGAATCATCGGTTTGTCCCAGGGAACATCGACGGGGGATTTAGGGGGTGGTACAGGGTGGCCATTAGGAAGTTGGGGGATCTGTTTATGGGTGGGAGGTTTGCGAGCCTGGGGGAATTGGAAGAGAAATTTGGGCTCCCCCCAGGGAACACGTTCAGGTACTTGCAGATAAAGGCATTCGCTAGGCGGCAGGTGGAGGGATTTCCTTTGCTGCCCTCGCGGGGGGCAAGGAACAGGGTGCTTTTGGGGGTGTGGGTCGGGGATGGGAAGGTGTCTGACATTTATAAGGCAATGCAGGAGGAGGAGGAGGCGTCAGTGGAGGAGCTGAAGGCTAAGTGGGAAAGGGAATTAGGGGAGCAGATGGAGGACGGGACTTGGGCGGATGCCTTGGAGAGGGTTAGCTCTTCCTCTTCATGTGCAAGGCATAGTCTCATTCAATTTAAGGTGCTGCATCGGGTTCACATGTCCGGGACTCGGATGAGTAGGTTCTTTGGGGGTGAAGATAGGTGCACCAGGTGTTTGGGGAGTCCTGCGAACCACGCCCATATGTTCTGGGCATGTCCGGCACTGGAGGAATTTTGGAAGGAGGTAGCGAGGGCGGTGTTGAGGGTGGTTGGATCCAGGGTCAAACCGGGCTGGGGACTTGCGATCTTTGGGGTTGCGGTGGAGCCGGGAGTGCAGGAGGCGAAAGAGGCCGGTGTCCTGGCCTTTGCGTCCCTAGTAGCCTGGCGGCGGATCTTGATGCAGTGGAAGGATACGAGGCCCCCAAGCGTGGAGACCTGGATCAGTGACATGGCGGGGTTTATCAAACTGGAAAGGGTCAAATTCGCCCTGAGAGGATCAGTACAAGGGTTCTTTAAACGGTGGCAGCCTTTCTTGGACTTTCTGGCTCCGAGATAGGGAAATGGGTCAATAGCAGCAGCAACCCGGGGGGGTAGGGGGGGGAAGAGGGGGGGGGGGTGTTATCTATTTGTTCTACAGTTATTCAATTTAATATGTTGTTAATTTAATTTGTTGTTAATTTATTTTGTTGGTCATTGGGGTTGGGGGGGGGTTCGGTGTACGAGCTGTTACGGTTCTGGGGGTGTTATGACTGTTATTGTTAGAGACCGTTGCTATTTTCCTTACTGTTTGTTGTTGTATAAATACAAACTTTTTCAATAAAAATTATTTTTTTTTTTAAAAACCTGGGTTAAGATGCATAGACAGCATGCCTGCTAAAGTTGTGATTAAGGGGTCACAAAAGTGAGGTAATCATTGATTTTGCAGGTGAAGTGTTCTGGTCTAGGAATATTGTTTACATTTGAAGGACAGCTGGGGTGTAAATAATTTGTTATCGGGCAGCAAGCTGATGCAGTGGTAAGCACTGCTGCCTCATGGCGCCGAGGTCCCAGGTTCGATCCTGGCCCTGGGTCACTGTCTGCGTGGAGTTTGCACATTCTCCCTGTGTCTGCGTGGGTTTCACCCCCACAACCCAAAGATGTGCAGGCTAGGTGGATTGGCCAGGCTAAATTGCCCCTTAATTGGAAAAAATGAATTGGGTAATCTAAATTTATTTTTTAAAAGTAAATAATTTTTTAGGTGTTTTGTGTTTGGTCCTGGCTGAGCAGTTCTTGGGACATCTTGGGAGTGGAGACAGAAGAATACTTTATGCTTTGGGGATAGATTATGTACTTAAGGGGAGGAGTCAGGTCTGTCTGAAAAATAAGTTGTTCTTAGAGTTTTAATCTGAACAGAGGTTTTTCAATTTTGGGCCTGAATTGTTCTCTCTCCACAGATTCTGCACATTGAAAAGCAAGTAGAAACCTGGCTGTTCACTTTATTCACGAGTGGCATTTGAACTATATTAATTTGCTTAATTGGAAAATATAGTGGCAGGTTTAGGAAGTAAGTTAAGGTTATTTTTTTTCTCTCATTTAAAAACTGTTGTTACATGCAAAGCTATTTCTCTGTTGTTAATGTGGTTAATTCTGTGTTTCAATTAAAGTTTGTTTTAACATAAAAGATAGCAATGGGTCAGTGTGATCACTCCTGTGATGCAGTAACTATTTCCTCACAGTTGTACAATTGCAAATGGTTGTGTTCCTGTCCGGGATCCTAAACAGAATCATGGAACTGGTGACGCGGTGGCACAGTGACACTGCTGCCGCACAGTGTCAGGGACCCGGCTATGATTCCTGCCTTGGGTGATTGTGTGGAGTTTGCACTTTCTCCCCGTGTCTGCGTGAGTTTCTTCCAGGTGCTCCGGTTTGCTCCCAGAGTCCAAAGATGTGTAGGTAGGTGGGTAGGCCGTTTTCAATGCTGCGGGTTACGTGGATAGTGCGGGGGAGTGGGCCGAGGTCGTGATCTTTCGGAAGGTTGGTGCAGACTCAATGGACCGAATGGCCTCCTCCTGCACTGGAGGGATTCTATCGACCTTGAGGCAAACCCTTCTGCGAAATATTCAGCATATATTTCATCTCCTCCAACTGATTGTCAATCAAGGTTCACAAAGGCTGTTTGAAAGGCCGAGATAGGATGACAATGAACATTTTAGTTTTAACAGTTCTTAGCTTTAACCAACTTTCACCGGCAATGGCCATTGATAAATAAGGATATATATGATGGATATATATGGGTATGTAATAGTATGTATATGGGTCTATGTATTGGTGTTTATGATGAGTATGTATAAGGGTATATAATAGTATATACACATGTCTATATAAGGAGGGGTGTGTGCTTTCATATTGGTATATATATAAGAGTATATATGATGCTTTATCAGTATTAGTATCTTAGGTGTACTGGCCAGTTTTATTACTGACCTTCATATTCCCGTGATCGTGGGCTGGATTCTCCATTGCCCAAAGCCGATATCGTAATTGGTGACCAGGCGGAGAATCGACTCGAATGTTCAAATCGGGCCAAGCTTTTCCACTCCTTTAAGACTGCCCATAGAACCCATCACTTTGGTCAGCTTTTGGCCACTTGTACACCTCCTGAGGCTCAGTGTCAAACCTTATCTGACAACGCTCCAGCGGATTGCTTGGGAACGTTTTACTGTGAGTGTAGTAAAGGCGTTCTATGAATGCATGTTTTGCTGCTTATTTGGGAATAATATGGAACAAGGCAGCTCACACACACAAACCAAACACTACACTTCATGGCACAGCATCAGGCAAAGCATTTGTTTTGCTGGTCAGTTGACGGGTTGCGATCGATGTGATTTGACTCAGTATTGCAGTGAAGAGTGGAGCAGAGGAAGGGACATGCTCAGCGAATGTTAAATCTGCAGTGCCTGGCGTAGAGCAATTTTGACATTATGGAGATCTGAAAGGAGCTATTACTGTTAATCACTTCTAGTTAAATTGGAGGGACTTGATGAAGCACTAAAGCAAACCACAAGGGTCTAGCACTTATTCAGTGAGATCTACCGTGTCATTATAAAAACTCATTAATTACAGAACAGAGAGTTTTCCTTGTCTCCCATTGTGGACTCTGAGGACTGGGAGTGAATTTGACTTTCGGACACCACTTGAAATACGTACCCTGTGATGTCCCCTGGCTTTCATCGTTTCCTTGTGCAATGGGCCGACATTCTGGTTTAAAGGAGGCCCATCATAATACTGAAGTGTTTTGGCATAAACCGCATTGAGGGGAGGTGGTGGTAGAGTGGTTTTGTCACTGCTCTATAATCCAGAGGATCTGGCTTCAAACCACAGATGACGAAATTTGAATTGAATAAAAATCTGGAATTAAAAATCTACCGATGACCATGAAATTATTGTCGATTGTCATAAAAACCCGTCTGGTTCATTAATGCCATCTAGGGAAGGAAATCGGCCAGCCTTACCTGGTCTGGCCTACACGTGACTCCAGACCCACAGCAATGTGGTTGACTCTTAAATGGATTGCAAGGGCAATTAGGGATGGGCAATGAATTCTGGCCCAGCCAGTGATGCCCACATCCAATAATGATTTCTTAAAAATTATATTGCGAAGGTGGTGACATTTCAATGACAATGCTGAGCATTCTGTAGCCAACATAAGGAGAGCACTGGGGGACAAGCTTTTGCTGATGTGTTCATAGTGAACGAATACATGGTTGCGCAAAAATAACTTGACCATAGCTAGTAGTGAGAAAGGCTATGTTGGCTTCCAGGCGCCGGAATGTGGTGACTAGGAGCTTTTCACGGTAACTTCATTGCAGTGTTAATGTAAGCCTACTTGTGACAATAATGATTATTATTATTATAAAGATTGTCCAGCGCTCCCTGTTAAGCCACTGACCAGAAATTCTGGAAGAAGCTAACACACATAAACGTGGGTTCAGAAGAGGATCTCTGCCCGTCCAATGCTGTGACAACCACCTCGAAACTTTCATTAACCCGAGACCTTCCGTCCATCACCCTTTACAAAGCCAATATTGCAACTCAAGTGTCAGCCTTCATCGACCCAAAGCAGAAAGCTGCTGCTCCTCAACATTCACAAACTCAATACAGGGATCCCCTGCTGTCAATGCTCATGTCTGAACTCATATCAGCAAAAGCAGATTCTCCGGCCAGTCATCTCACTTGCAGTTTGAAGTGACCTTGCTCGACCCAAATTGGCTTTGACAAGTGTCTACGTAACAGCAATGGTAATTGATTGGCTCCAAGGTTCTGAGGAAGTAAACGCTTCAAAATCCATCAAGCAGGGGCAGCAGGGTAGCATGGTGGTTAGCATAAATGCTTCACAGCTCCAGGGTCCCAGGTTCGATTCCCGGCTGGGTCACTGTCTGTGTGGAGTCTGCACGTCCTCCCCCTGTGTGCGTGGGTTTCCTCCGGGTGCTCCGGTTTCCTCCCACAGTCCAAAGATGTGCGGGTGAGGTGGATTGGCCATGCTAAATTGCCCATAGTGTCCTAATAAAAGTAAGGTTAAGGGGGGGTTGTTGGGTTACGGGTATAGGGTGGATACGTGGGTTTGAGTAGGGTGATCATGGCTCTGCACAACATTGAGGGCCGAAGGGCCTGTTCTGTGCTGTACTGTTCTATGTTCTATCTAATGGGAGAGGACGCTCCATGAAAACTCCGATCCTCACTGCACCCAGCCGGTGAGTACAAAAGACAAGGCTGAAACATTCACTACAAGCTTCAGCCAGCTTCGCAGCTTCCTCCTGAGATGCCTATTATCACAGATACCTATCTTCAACCAATTTGATTAACTTCATCTTATTTCAAGGCAGCACGGTGACACAGTGGTTAGCATTGCTGCCTCACGGCGCCGAGGTCCCAGTTTCGATCCCGGCTTTGGGTCACTTCCCGTGTGGAGTTTGTACATTCTCCCCGTGTGTGCATGAGTTTCCTCCGGGTGCTTCGGTTTCCTCCCACAGTCCAAACATGCGCAGGTTAGGTGGATTGGCCTTGCTAAATTGCTCTTAGTGTCCAAAATTGCCCACAGTGTTGCGTAGGGTTACTAGATTATGGGGATAGGGTGGAGGTGTGGGCTTGGGTAGGGTGCTCTTTCCAAGAGTCGGTGAAGACTCGATGGGCTGAATGGCTTTCTGCACTGTAAATTCTATATCAATGTTGTACCGTGCACTGGACTTTGAAGGCTACAGGTCCCTACAATATCTTTTTGTACTGCTGAAGACCTTTGCTCTAGACCAACCATGCCTCTAGTCAAGCTGTTCAGGTACAGCTACAACACTCTGGAAAATTGCAGAGAATTGTCCATTACACAAAACGCAGGACTGGTCAATCTCAAACAAATACTGCTCCATCAGCCAACTCGCAATCATCAGCAAAATGATGGAAGGGGACCCTAGTGAGGACTTGCTCACGATAACCTGCTCACCAATGCTGTTTGAAGTGGCAAGTAGCACTCGCATCAGTCAAATTCCAGGCAATGACCGTCCGCTCCCAAAGAGAGTCCGACTGCCTCCCCTCAATAGCTAATGGACATGTGTCATCGTTCCTTCATTATCACTGTGTCAAAATACTGGAACTCCGTCCCTCACAACTTTAGTGAGCATCATCGCCACATGGACTGCAGCGGTTTGGAAAGGAGTCCCACTTCTACTGTGTCAGCTGTTGCTCAGATAGTTGCACTCCTGCCTCTGTGCCAGACGGTTGAGAGTTCAAGTCCCATGTCAGAGACTTGAGTGGGGAAATGTAGGCTGGCGGCCCAATGTAGTACCGAGGAAGTGCTGCACTGTTGGAAGCGTTGTCTTTTGGAGGAGATTTTAGTTAAGGCTCCATCAGTTGGACCTCAAAGACCCCATGGCAAAATTTTGAATATGAGCAGGGGAGCTATCACTTGTATCAGATCAATAATTATCCCTCAATGGAGCAGCAAGGTGGCGCAAGTGGTTAGCACTGTTGCCTTACAGCACCGAGGTCCTAGGTTCAATCCCGGCTCAGGGTCACTGTCCGTGTGGAGTTTGCACATTCTCCCCGTGTTTGCGTGGGTTTCACCCCCACAACCCAAAGAACGCCAACATCTCCACATCATCAACCCAAAGATGTGCAGGGTAGGTGGATTGGCCACTCTAAATTGCCCCTTAATTGGAAATAAATGAATTGGGTACACTAAATTTATTTTACAAATAATAACTATCCCTCAATGAACATCATTAAATCAACAGTTTATAACTTGGTGGTGTGATGGTAATGTTACTGGGCGGGTAATCCCGAGGCCCAGTTTAAAGCTCTAAGGTAATTTTTAATAAAACTGGAGCTGGCCTCAGTAATGGTGTCCGTGGCAACTATGAGTGATTGTTGTAAAACCCATCGGCTCACTAATGCTCTTTAGGGAAGGAAATCTTCCGTCCTCACCTGGCCTGGCCTACAGGTGCCTTCAGACCCACAGTAATGTAGCTTTCTCTGAACTACCGTCCGAAATGGTCTAACACATCACTCAGTTCAAGGGAAATGAGGGATAGGCAATCTGGGCCTTGCCAGCCATGTCCACATCCCATTAACGATTTATTTTAGCAATCTTGTCATTTTCATATTGCTGCTGTGAGTATATTGGCTGCGGCATTTGCTACATGACTACACTTCAAATGTAACATATTGGCTGTCATGTTTTAGTAGGCCATGAAGGGAGTCCACACCGAGTTTAAGAAATAAATAAAGTTTAATTACAATAACTATTATTTACACGATGTGGAGATGCCGGCGTTGGACTGGGGTGAGCACAGTAAGAAGTCTTACAACACCAGGTTAAAGTCCAACAGGTTTGTTTCAAACACTAGCTTTCGGAGCACTGCTCCTTCCTCGGGTGGGCCGCCAGCCTACATTTCCCCACTCAAGTCTCTGACGTGGGACTTGAACTCTCAACCATCCGACACAGAGGCAGGAGTGCAACTATCTGAGCAACAGCTGACACAGTAGAGGTGGGACTTCTTTCCAAACCGCTGCAGTCCATGTGGCGATGATGCTCACTAAAGTTGTGAGGGACGGAGTTCCAGTATTTTGACACAGTGACAATGAAGGAACGATGACACATGTCCGTTAGCTATTGAGGGGAGGCAGTCGGACTCTCTTTGGGAGCGGACGGTCATTGCCTGGAATTTGACCTGAGGAAGGAGCAGTGCTCTGAAAGCTAGTGTTTGAAACAACTTGGCGCTGGATGTGGCCGTCACGCCTGCTGACTTCAACTTGACGTTAGAGTAAACAGGAGAATTCAAATGTAGCATTGGGTCGCTGGCTCAGAATCCTGGAGCACCCTCCCTAGCAGCACTGCCCACAGTATGCAGACTGCAATGGTTCGAGAAGGCGACAAACCACAGGAGACTGGGGTGGGAGCTAAATGTCGGCTTGCCAGCACTATCCGTAACTCGAGACTGATCTTTTGCAAAAGGTTGCATTGAAATGAAGTGGACATCATTCTGCTATGATTTGGTGGGCCTTCCGGCCTTCACAGCAAGCAGCCCCTGTACCTCAATAGTTGCAAAGGTGTTTATGCATAACAGTAGACGATGGGCATATAGAACTTGTAGACATACTGATGTATCAAGACATTGTTCTGTGACTGCCTTGAGAAGCAAGGTAGTGGCACTGGAGTGTACAGCACATGGCTAACAGCAACCTGAAAGTGAGTTGGGTATGGCCCAGACGATGCCTGTTCTTGACTGTCAACCTGAGTAGATCCCAGCAAGTTAACATTCAGATGGTACGCGACCCGCATGCACAAACTGTCACTACACACACATGTATTAGCGCAGAATAAAAATATCTTATCCTATCTCCCACTGTGCTTTTTTGAATATTGAGACTCTGGGTGGAATCCTACATCCACACCATTCAATGCAGGTAATTATCGCATTGCTGTTTTTGATCAGTCTGGGCTACACAATGGAACATTAATGAACCACCATCATGTTAAACAAACAGCTGTCGGGGCAGCACGGTGGCTCAGTGGTTAGCGCTGCTGCCTCACGGCGCTGAGGTCCCAGGTTCGATCCCGGCTCTGGGTCACTGTCCGTGTGGAGTTTGCACATTCTCCCCGTGTTTGCGTGTGTTTCGCCCCCACAACCCAAAGATGTGCAGGCTAGGTGAGTTGACCACGCTGAAATTGCCCCTTAATTGGAAAATTAATTGGGTACTCTAAATTTAAAAAAAAAACAGCTGTCAAACCCTCCCAGGGTGCAGAGATTGGATGTAATGTGTTCCACACTTTCCTGCTCTGGCCCAGTGAAATTTCAAAGACACACTATAAATCTGTCATTGTAAAAAAACATAAAAACATGAGCAATATAAAGCAGAGGGATCATCTGTATGGAAACAGTCCATGAAAAGTAGCATCACTAAAGATTGATTTTGCTCTCATCCAAGTTGATAGTTTATTATTTAATAGATTTTCAAATCAATTTTTAGCGTGGGAGTTAATTTGTAAGCACCATATTACTGATATGAAGCCGTAAAAGTTCCAGAACACCAAAGCGCACAGCTACAACGCAAAAATCTCAAATTTGCCCAATCCCATTGTCCCGTCTCTAATTCAGCTGATTACAATAGAGGAAATTCTGGTCCCTTGGCAGAAATGGATGAATGGGAATCCATGGGTGGAATTCTCCGGCACTTCCCACCGGTGGGATCTTTCAGTGCCGCCGATGGCAGCCTATTTGGGGAGGGGGGGGGGGGAGTGAGTGAGGAAAATCCTGCCCCATGTATGCAATGGATTTCCATCCTACATTTTGCTACAACTCCCTTCAGACCAGTGTATCTCCCAATGTTTGTGCAAAGACTTCCTCTGTCTTTTCAATAAGTTCCCATCACCCTTGTGTTATATTCCCAGAAAGCCAGTTGGTGAAGAAGGTCACTGGAGCCAATCTTTACTCAGTCCGATATTTATTTTGTCCTGATCCTATGCCAGGCCCCTATGTTGCCGGTGAGATTTAGTTGGGGACCAATAGCGTTTTGTTTAAGGTCGACATAGTTTGCAATTGAAGACATTTTCCAAGAGGATAAAGCCACAAGATTCCACAGGTTTCGGACAAACAAAAATAAACTTTACTGTACAAGGTCAGAAAGATAAAACAATTTACAATATGTCTTACAGTTTAAAAAAAATATTTTTATTGAAGCATTTGGAAAATTTTTATAACAATAACAAACAAAACAATAATAACAAAAACAACAACATAGTAAAATAGACATTTCCCACCAACCCCTTCTGTACATCCCTTAGCCATATTGCACCTACCCCCCCCTTCAGAATGCTGCTTCTGCTGACATTTTAATTTTCCCCGAGAAAGTCGATGAACGGCTGCCACCTCCAAGAGAACCCCAGCATTGACCCTCTCAAGGCAAACTTTATTTTCTTCAACTTGAGAAACCCAGCCATGTCACTGACCCAAACCTCCACACTCGGTGGCTTCGAGTCCCTCCACATTCAAAGGATCTGTCTCCAGGCTACCAAGGAGGCAAAGGTCAGAACGTCTACCCTGAAAACCTTGCTCATCCTCGCCACCGTCATGTGTGCCCCCACCTTAAACTGTATTAGACTGAGCCTAGCACATGATGAGGAGGAATGAACCCTGCTTAGGTCTGCCCACAGACCTGCCTCTAACTCCCCACCTAGCTCCTCCTACCACTTGCCCTTCAGTTCCTCTACCGGGGTCTCCTCCGCCTCCAACAACTCCTGATAGATATCTGACACTTTCCCCTCCCCCACCCAGGTACCGGACACTACCCTCCCCCCCCGACTGCGCTCCAACAACATTTTCTTCACCCGCAGGGTTTTATTCGCCCACACAAAGCCTAAAATAATCTTGTGTACCTGCTTGGAAAAGGCCTTAGGGTTGAAGATGGGGAGGCACTGGAAGACAAACAAAAATCTGGGGAGGACCGTCATTTTCACGGTCTGTACCCTCCCCGCCAATGGGAGCGTGTCCCATCTTTTAAAGTCCACCTCCATTTGCTCCACCAGCCGAGTTAGGTTGAGCCTGTGTAATGTCTCCCGTTTCTGAGCCACCTGTATTCCCAGGTAGTGAAAGCTCCTCTCTGCCGTCCTGAGTGGCGGCTCCTTCAGTCTCCTCTCCTGCCCCCTTGCCTGGATCACGAACAATTCACTTTTTCTCATGTTCAATTTGTACCCCGAGAACCTGCCAAATTCCCCCAAGATCTGCATAACCTTCCCCATCCCCTTCACCGGGTCCGAGATGTACAAGAGCAGATCGTCCGCGTACAGCGAAACCCCCCCCCCCCGGAACCAGCCCCTGCCACTTCCTTGATGCTCTCTGCGCTATGGCCAATGGCTCTATCGCCAGAGCGAACAGCAACGGGGAGAGAGGGCACCCCTGCCTCGGCCCTCAGTGTAGCCTAAAGTACCCCGACCTCAGCCGGTTCATGCACACACTCACTACCAGCGCCTGGTAGAGCAATCGCACCCAGTCAATAAAGCCCTCCCCAAACCCAAACCTTCCCAGCATCTCCCAAAGATACTCCCACTCCACCTGATCAAAGCTTTCCCCGCGTCCATCGCAATCACCACCACCCTCTCCTCTCCTTCTGAGGGCATCATAATTACATTCAGAAGCCTCCGAACGTTAGCATTGAGCTGTCTACCCTTAACAAATCCGGTTTGGTCCTCCCCTATCACCCCCGGGACACAGTCTTCTATCCTAGTGGCCAAAATCCTAGACAGCAGCTTGGCATCTACGTTCAAAAGCGAGATCGGCCTATATGACTCACATTGCTCCAGGTCCTTCTCTTGTTTAAGTATGAGCGAAATCGAGGCCTGCGACATCGTTGGGGGGAGGATTCCCCTCTCTTTAGCCTCATTAAAGGTCCTCATCAGCAGTGGGCACAACACCTCTGAGAACTTCTTATAGAATTCTACCGGGTAACTGTCTGGCCCCGGAGCCTTGCCCGACTGCATGCCCTCCAGTCCTTTAACAATTTCCTCTGCTTCAATCGGGGCCCCCAGCCCCTCGACCAGGTCCTCCTCCACCCTCGGAAACCTCAACTGATCAAGGAACTGCCTCATCCCTTCGTCACAAGGCGGGGGTTCCGACTCATATAATTTGCTGTAAAATTCTTTAAAAACATCGTTCACCCCCCCTGGGTCCAAGACCATGTTGCCCTCCCTATTCCTTACTCCCCCAATCTCCCTGGCCGCTTCTCTCTTCCTAAGCTGGTGCGCCAACATCCTGCTCGCCTTTTCCCCATATTCGTAGACCGCCCCCCTTGCCCTCCTCAACTGCTCCACCGCCCTCCCCGTGGTCAACAACTCAAACTCTTTGTGTCATTTCCGACGCTCCCTCAGGAGCCCCGCGTCCAGGGCCTCTGCATACCTCCTATCCACTCAAAGTATTTCCCCCACTAGTCTCTCCCTCTCTGCTCGTTCCACCTTTTCTCTATGGGACCGAATCAAAATTAGTTCCCTTCTTACAACTGCTTTCAGAGCCTCCCAAACCACCGCTGCTGATACCTCACCGTATCGTTGTATCCAGGTAATTCTGAATGGACTTATTCACCCGGCCGCAGGCTGCTTTATCTGCTAACAACCCCACATCCAGCCTCCACAGCGGGCGCTGCCCTCTCTCCTCACTCAACCGCAAATCCACCCAATACCGGACATGATCAGAGACGGCAATCGCCGAATATTCCGTCCCCGCTACCTTCGGAACTAACACCCTGCTTAGAACAGAAAAATCAATGCGGGAGTAAACTTTATGGACATGGGGGCAGCACGGTGGCCTAGTGGTTAGCACAACCGCCTCACGGCGCTGAGGTCCGAGGTCCCAGGTTCGATCCCGGCTCTGGGTCACTGTCGTGTGGAGTTTGCACATTCTCCCCGTGTTTGTGGGGGTTTCGTCCTCACAACCCCTCTCCCGACATGCATAAACCATTTAACAACATCGCAGTCCCCAGTAAATAAACAACCTCAAATAAAAGAAATTAACATAAACCAACGAAGAAACAATCGCTTGGAACCAGACCCAACCTCCCACAGAATAGCACCAACTTCGAGGCTCCCCTCCCCCCTCCGCATCCAATCTCTGCAAAAACAAAGCCCCCTCAAACCACCACCCCAGCCCAATACTTAACCCAGAACCCCATACAGTCTTATTTCAACCGATACAAGAATTACACAAATTTACAAGCCGCCGCCACATAACTTCTTCAAGACTTAAGGGCCCTTTAAGACGCTTCCAACTTCTTTTCTTTGATAAAAGACCACACATCGTCCGGTGCCTCAAAGTAAAAGTGCCGGTCTTAGTGTGTAACCTACAACCGCGCTGGATACAGCATTCCGAATTTCACCCCCTTCTTGAAGAGGATCGCCTACACCCGGTTAAACTCAGCAAGAAATCTTACAACACCTGAGGAAGGAGCTGTGCTCTGAAAGCTCGTGTTTGAAGCAAACCTGTTGGACTTTAACCTGGTGTTGTAAGACTTCTTACTGTGCTCACCCCAGTCCAACGCCGGCATCTCCACATCCCGGTTAAACTCAGCACGTCTTTGGGGCAGCAGGGTAGCATGGTGGTTAGCATAAATGCTTCACAGCTCCAGGGTCCCAGGTTCGATTCCCGGCTGGGTCACTGTCTGTGTGGAGTCTGCACATCCTCCCTGTGTGTGCGTGGGTTTCCTCCGGGTGCTCCGGTTTCCTCCCACAGTCCAAAGATGTGCGGGTTAGGTGGATTGGCCATGCTAAATTGCCCGTAGTGTCCTAATAAAAGTAAGGTTAAGGGGTGGAGTTGTTGGGTTACGGGTATAGGGTGGATACGTGGGTTTGAGTAGGGTGATCATGGCTCGGCACAACATCGAGGGCCGAAGGGCCTGTTCTGTGCTGTACTGTTCTATGTTCTATGTCTCTTGGCCAGCTCTGCTCCCAGGTCCTAGTAGGTGCACACCTCACTGTTCTCCCATCTGCTGCTCCGCTCCTCCTTGACCCACCCCGCAAGACGAGTTCTTTGTCTGAAAAACAGTGAAAACGCACCACCATGGCCCTCAGTGGGTCATTTGCCTGAGGCTTCCTTGCGAGGGCTCGATGCGCTCCGTCCACTTCCAGGGGCCGGGAAAACGCCCCGGGCCCCATCAGCGTCTCCAGCATACTCGCCACATACGCTCCCGCATTCGACCCCTCAATTCCTTCGGGGAGGCCAACGATCCTTAAGTTCTGCCTCCTGGACCTGTTCTCAAGGACCTCCAACTTCTCCGCCATTCTCTCGTGGAACTCATCCAACACCGCCACCTAGTGCTCCAGCATGGTTAGATAGTCCTCCTGGCTGGACAACTTCAGCTCAATTTCTTGTGTCGCTTTCCCTTGGGCCGCCTGATTAAATACCACTTGATCGATCGCAGCCTTGATCGGATCCAGCGTTTCCTTTTTCAGCTCAGTGAAACAGTCCTTAAAGAACTTCATCTGCTGCTCCTTAGACCACTGAGCCACTGCTCCCTGGTCCTGACCCTCCGCCACGCTGTGCCGTGGTACCAGCTGCGACTGCTTCACTCTATCAGGGCTGAGTCTTTTCACACGGCCACCTCTAGTCCAATTAGCCATACATTGGAGAGGGAATCCTTCCTAATATCATCCACTACACCGATCTATCCCCTAAAGTCTGAGAAAAGTTGGAAAAAAAGGTCCGAAGTCCGTTTCAAGCGGGAGCTATCGAATGTGTGACCTACTCCTCCATGATCGCCACCGGAAGTCATGTGTCTTACATTTTAACATTCATTTTAACATTCAGGGTTAAATGTGGTTCATGTGAATTAACAGGCAAACTGTGGCCGATTACCCCACACTACACATTAAATGTCAAATGCAACCAAAACCGATTGCATGGATTATTTATCAACCACACCCCCTCCTCCTGACATCAGAAACACTGTGAATCAACCAATCTCACCAAAGGTTCATCTTTCTCATGAGAGGTTCCAATGTTCACCTACGAAGGCCTTGCCTTGGAAACTCTCCAAATGTCGCTTCAACATGAGTGGCTTCACCAAAGCCTCACTTTGCAGAGTTGCAATCTTGTCTCCTGGGTTTGCCTTCCCCTGGATTCCCGAGTCCACCAACTCACAAGCACAAATTCTCACTGACACATGGCAGGTACCCACCAAGGCTCTTTAGACAGCACCTTCCAAACCCACGACCACTACCATCTAGAAGGACAAGGGCAGCAGACTCATGGGAACACCACCTGGAAGTTCCCCTCCAAGTCACTCATCATCCTGATTGGGAAATATATTGGCCGTTCCTTCACTGTCGCTGGGTCAAATTCCTGAAACCCCCTCCCTAACAGCACTATGGTTCGATCTACCCAACATGGACTGCAGCGGTTCAAGAAGGCGGTTCACCACCAGCTTCTCAAAGGCAATTGGGGATGGGCAACAAACCCTGGCCTAGCGAAGCCCACATCCCGAGAATGAATTTGAAAAACACAAAGCTCATCAGCCTCTCACGTGGATGTAAAGGCTCAATGACACTATTTTGAAGAAGAGTAGAGAAGCTTTACCGAGTGTCCTGGCCAATATTCAGCCCTTAATTAACATCACCAGAATATTATCCGGCCATTATCACATTACTGTGTGTGGGGGCTTGTTGTGTGTAAATGGCAGACATGTTTTCTCAGTGACTACACTGCGAACATACTTGATTGGCTGTAAAGCTATGGGATATACTGGGAAAGACGCTATATAAATATAGTGGCGGGACGCTGACGCTGAAATCGGGAATGTGATTGGACGGAGAATAGGTCCCAATGCCAAAATTGCGGCAGCACCGATTTGACGCCAAATCGCAATTCTCCTTCACCTCAATAGCGGGGTCGATGCAGTCCGGAACGCATACACAGGAGACACCATTTGCATATCATTAGCGGGCCTGACCCGATATTCTCCGGGGCCTCCGCGATTCTCCGTCTCCGATGGGCCGAGTTCCCAACGGCGCGGTTCACTTGTGCTTTTAAAAACCGTGAAACTGGCATGGCGGCTGCTGAGGGAGAGAGAGGGAGTACGGACAGCGTCCCACATCCCATAGTGTGCTGACAGTCATGCCGCTGGCCGGGGGGCTTCTGCCAGGGCCGGGGGGAGTAATGTGGGTGGCCAGGAGGTGGGCTGTGGGGTCGGGGTGGACGGGCACAGAACACGATTGCTTCAGCCGGCAAGACAGCCTTGCAGCTGCGCACACCGCTAACAGCCCGCTATTACCTTAATGCCACGGGTCGTACAGGTGTTCGCCCAGGGCACCCCCCCCCCCCCCCCCCACTCCATGTGTCCTCTGGCGCCAGTCGACCCAGCAGCTGTCTGGGCGCGCTCCAGCACAACCAGTGCCACCTTGTTGGCTGGGTTGAGTGTGTGTGGGGAGTGTAATGTGTATGTGCGGCTGCAGCTTGTCACCCTCCCGAGGGTCAATCAGAGACCTGGTGAATGCCACACTGTTTTTCATTGGAATCGATTGTGTTCCACGTGGCTCCCGTTCTAGCCCCTCCACAGTCACTGAATTGGTTCAGGTTTGGCACCAGTTTTGCTATATGAAAGTCCTGCCCTAGCACTAACACAGTCTCAGCAATGGAGACTCCAGCCTAGTATCTCTTTATATACTAATCGAAGAAGAAAAAAATCATCTTTCACGAGTGCTATCCTCATGTTTCAATGCAGAAAGCTGTGGATTTCTGAATTCACAGCTCCCAGCATATATTGCAACTCTATTAGCCGTGAAATGGCTGTACTCAGATACAAAACAGATAGCTGCTATCTCTTCAGGCAGAGGACACAATCATGCCAAACCATCAGAGTATCCGTCAGTGACAGGTCAGTATCTGTCTGACGTGGCTTCACACGTCAGGTGAAGGTTTAATCCCTGTTGCTTCCCCTCTCCATTGAAGGCTGTACTGTGTGAGCAGCATTGTGGAAATACAAGGGAGCCAAGGGAAGTGGCTGGGGCGGAACCTGGGAGCAAAATCAGACAGGGAGGGGTGGGCACTGACACAAACAAAAAAAAGAACTGCATTTGTATAGCACCTTTCACAACCTCAAATCCCGAAAGACGTGCTCGTTAGGTGAATTGGGCATTCTGAATTCTCCCTCCGTGTACCCGAACAGGCGCCGGAGTGTGGCGACTAGGGGCTTTTCACAGTAACTTCATTGCAGTGTTAATGTAAGCCTACTTGTGACAATAATAAAGATTATTATTATTATTATTACATCCCAAAGTGCTTCAAAGTCAATTAAATATTTTAGAAATGGAGCCACTCGACTACTAATGTAGGTAACTCAGTAACCAGCTTGTTCCCAGTCAGTTATTTCCATGTAATCAACCTGATATATCACACGAGTTGAGGCAGATCTATAAATAAAACAAAACAAAAATAATTTTAAAATATAGCATAAAATAGTTAAAGAGAAAGTGTGAAAATAAAATACTTTAAATAAATACCTAAAGCAATACCCAAACTAGTGTAATATTTAAACAATAAATTTAGAGTATTTTTTTCCAATTAAGGGGCAATTTAGCATGGCCAATCCACCTAACCTACACATCTTTGGGTTGTGGGGGTGAGACCCACGCAGACATGGGGAGAATGTGCAAACTCCACGCGGACAGTGACCCAGGGCCGGGATCGAACCCCCGGTCCTTGGGGCTGTGAGGCAGCAGTGCTAGCCACTGTGCCACCGTGCTGCCCTGCAAACCAGTGTAATTAAGATAACCGTTTAGTTTTATTTGTGGGTGACACTGGCACTTAGTAAGCACAATAAATTTCAGTATTCATAGAAATGGTTCCAAATAAATTCAAAAAGTAATCAAATTAGCAAATAAACTAAATAACATACGTAACAATGGCAGGGCAGGTGTTACGTTGCAGCTGAGGAATGTGGGAGTTTCTGGACGCCAAGGCGATCCAGGACAAACACCTCGGCAGCAAGTGTAAGCAGCTAGAGGAATTCCTGATCGGGTTTATCGATCTGGAGGCCGATCTGTGGACACTGCACAAGATAAGGGGCGGCATTCTCCCCTACCCGGCGTGACGGAGGGTCCCGGAGTAGGGGATTGGCACCAACCACTCAGGGGTCACGCCTCCCCAAAGGTGGGGAATTCTCCCCACCATTGGGGGCCAGTCCCGCGCCGGAGCGGTTTGCACCAGAAGACTGGCGCAAAAAACCGGCGCCCCCGGCAGCGGGGCTGTCCGAAAGGCTTTCGCTGGTCCGCGCATGCGCCGGTAGTGACATCAGCGGCAGCTGGCCGCTGACGTCACTGCCGGCGCATGCGCGATGTGGGGTTCTCTTCCGCTTCCGCCATGGCGGAGGCCGTGGCGGACGCGGAAGAAACTAGTGCAGCCAAGGCACTGGCCCGGAGTCTGAGGGGGGGTCCCGATCGCGGGCCAGGCCACCGTGGGGGCACCCCCCGGGGTTCGATCACCCCCCGCCCCCCCAGGACCCGGGGGCCTGCTCGCGCCACTGAGCCCGCCGTTCCAGAGATGGTTTAAACCTCGGCGGCGGGAGAGGCCTCCCAGCAGCGGGACTTCGGCCCATCCGGGCCGGAGAATCGCCACAGGGGCCTCTCCGATTGGAGTGGCGAGATTCCTGCCCCCGCCACTTCCCGGGTGGCGGAGAATCTCCGCCATGGCGGAAGTGGGATTTTAGGCGCCCCCAGGCGATTCTCCGACCCTGCTGGGGGTCAGAGAATTTCGCCCAAGGGAGGAGAGAAACGCTTGGACACTTTGTTCCAGGAGATGGTTGCACTTCTTAGAATAGGGTTGTCCGATTTGGCCAGCGATGAGAGACAGGAGGATGTGATCACGAGTGAGGCAGGTAAAGGGATGGAGCAAACAGGGGTGGAGAACAATTGTCAAACAGGTGTGAGGTGCTGAAAACCTGTGTGGATGGAAGCGAGATAATGCAAGTTGGACGAGCAGGCTGGTCACGGCACCATGATACAGGGAGCCATTCGAGTGGGGTAGCTAATAGGAATGTAATGGTAGTCGGAGACTGTGTGGGGAGGAGGATTGAAACTGTTCTCTGCAGCAAAGAGTGAGGGTCCAGACGTGGGTGTTGCAGGGCTGGTGCCAGGGACATCTGCTCGGGCCTGGAGAGGAACTTACAGTGGGAGGGGAAGGACCCAGTTGTCCGAGTCCATGTCGGTACCAACGACTTAGGTAGAACATGGAAAGAGGTTCAGCATAGTTAGCATCAGGAACGAGGCAACAAATTAAAACGCAGAACCTTAAAGGGAATAATTTCTGGATTATTACCTGAGCCGCGTGCAAGTTGGAATAGGACAAATAAGATGAGAGAGATGAATGCATGGCTCGGGCGGACTGGCGTGGTAGTCTGGTTCGTGGGGCACAGGAAGCAGCTTTGGGAAAAGTGGGGGCTGTACCATTGGGACATTTTACACTTGAACTGGACAGGGACCAGTGTTCTTCTGACCCGCTTAACTAGGAAAGTAGAAATAATGTTAAACTTGGCAAGGTGGGGTGGTGAGGGATCGAGCTTGGGCAGATGTAGCAAATCACCGGGTTAGAGTCAAAGCAGGAGATCAAAATAGCAACATGGGAAATAAGGGTCGGAGAATAGCAGGAAAAGAAAGAGAGAAATGTGACAAAGATAACAAAAAAAGGCAAAAAGGCTCTGAAGGTGGGGCAGCACGGTGGCACAGTGGTTAGCATTGCTGCTGATGGCACTGAGGACCCGGGTTCGAATCCCGGCCCTGGGTCACTGTCCTTGTGGAGTTTGCACGGTCTCCCCGTGTCTGCGTGGATTTCACCCCCACAACCCAAAGATGTGCAGGGTAGGTGGATTGGCCACGCTAAATTGCCCCTTAATTGAAAAAAATAATTGGGTACTCTAAATTTATTAATAAAAAGAGAAAAAAAGGCTCTGAAGGTGCAGCAGAATGTGGGAAACATTCAGAACAAAGTAAATGAATTGATTGCGCACACTGAAGTAAATAAGTTTGATCCGATCGCCATTGCGGAGATGTGGCTGCAGAATGACAAGGATTGTGGCCTGGATATTGAGGGGTATGTGACATTCAAGAAGAATAGGAAGCTAGGTAAAGGTGGTGGGGTAGCACTGTTAATCCAAGCGGACATTGCGCATTAGATGGAGATGACATTGGCTCAGGAGATCAAGTGCAGAATCGGTTTATGTGGAAATGAGGAATAGTCGGGGAAAGATGTCACCACTGGGAGTGGTCTACAGGCACCCTAACAGTAACCATCATGCAGGACAAAGTATACAAGAAGAAATATTGGGTTTGTGTGATAAAGGGACAGCAATAATCATAAATAATTTACATATCAACTGAAAAAATCAGATTGGCCGTCTTATCCTGGATGAGAAGTTCATGGAGTGCTTTCGGAATTGTTACTTTTGATGTATGTCAAAAGATATATGCTAGGGGCCAGCACGGTGGCACAGTGGTTAGCACTGCTGCCTCGCGGCGCCGAGGTCCCAGGTTCGATCCCAGCCCTGGGTCACTGTCCGTGTGGCGTTTGCACATTCTCCCCGCGTTTGCGTGGGTTTCATCCCCACAACCCGAAGATGTGCAGGTTAGCTGGATTGGCCATGCTAACTTGCCCCTTAATTGGAAACATGAATTGGGTACCCTAAATTTATATTTTTAAAATGTGTCCATCGCACAAAGCAATAACACTGTCCACTTGGGTTATATTATAGAACATTGCCGCCACCATGTGGTCACAACGAGAATTGTCCAGATAAATCGTTTTTAAGTGTTACCGTGCAAAAGGAGACCATTTGGGCCTTTGTGTCTCAGTGCCATTCTCCTGCAATGTACCCCTGTAGTACATTGTTTCTATTCAAATAATCATCTAACACCCTCTTGAATGCCTCGATTGAACTGACCTCCACCACACTTCCTGGCCTCACATCACTTTTGCTTATTTTACAAATCACCTTAAATCTGTGCCCTCTCATTCTTGATCCTACCTACTCTGTCCAGCCCCTTCATGACTTTGAACGTCTCGATCAAATCTCCTCTCAGCTTTTTTCTCTCCCGGGGAACAGTCCCCACCCCTCTCCAATCTATCCTCACAACCGAAGTTTCTCTTTCGCTGGGATCACTCTTGTAAACCTCTTCTGCACTCTCTCTAATATGTCCTCTTCCTTCCGATAGTGTCGTGCCCAGAAGTGTACACAATACTCCAGCTGGGGTATAACCAGTGACTTGTATATGTTCAGGATAACCTCCTTACTCTTGTACTCTGTGCCCCTATTAATAACGCTCGGAATAATATAGGCTTTATTAACTGCTCTCGCCGCCTGTTTTCCTGTCCTGCCACCTTCAATGACCAATGCACATACATATCCAGGTCCCTCAGCACCTGCTCCCCTCTGTAGAGTTGTAACTTTTACTTTTTATTGTCTCTCCTCACCAAAATGCATCAGTTCACTCTTATCTGGATGAAATGTCATCTGTCACTGTAATGATATGTATATTGTCAGTATAGTGAAGGGTTAATAATTGAATCTATGTGTGAAGCAACCACTAGATGGCGTTATTAATTCACTATATATAAGACAGCGTCTCTCAGAATTCTGGGAGAAGCTGAAGAGAACGTGGAGAGAGCAGAATGAAAGTTGAATAGAGATATATAGCACGAGATCAAGTCACAGTGTAGTTTAGTAGTTAAATAGAATATTGAATACTGCAGTACAGATTCAATATCATTTCTTTGTTATCTATAACTTAGTAGAGTGTGCGAACTTCATTTTAGTTAGTAGTGTAATAATAAATTAGCTTTGATTCAATCTTCTGATTTGTATATTCTTTGTCAACACTACATCTGGCTATCCTGAAGGAAACAGTAAAGAATACAACATGTGACCAGTCGTGGTAATATAACAGTTACCTCTCTGCCCACGCCACCAACTTGTCTGTGTCCTTTTGAAGTTTTATTCTCTCCTCCTCCAGTTTACAATGTTTCCAAGTGTTGTGTCATCCACAAACCAAACATGTGCAGAGTAGGTGGATTGGCCACGCAATATTGCCCCTTAATTGGAAATAAAAATAAAAATTATATATATCTCCAAATCAGGATGCTGAGTGACTTGGAGGGAAACCTCCATGTGGTGGGGTTCCCAGGTATCTGCCACTCTTGACCTTCAAGAAGGTAATGGTGGAGGGTTTGGTAGGTGCTGTCGAAGGTGAGTTCCTGCAGTGCACCTTGTGGATGGTACGTACGGCTCCCACTGTTTGTCGGTGATGGAGAGTTTGAATGTTTGTGGAAGGAGGAGCAATCAAGCGGGGCTGCTTTGTCCTGGATGGTGTTGCGATTTCTTGAGTGTTGTTGGAGCTGCACTCGTCCAGACAAATGGACATTAAACAATGAGAGGAGGTATGCAACAGAATTGATGCTAATACCCTGACCTACAATCATGCAACGATACATGTTTGTGACCAATAGTCAACCCTACATCATTCACAGCACCACGCCTCATCAAACTTTCTTTTTTTTCCCATAAATTTAGAGTGCCCAATTAATTTTTACTAATTGAGGGGTAATTTATTGTGGCCAATCCACCTACCCTGCACATCTTTGGGTTGTGGGGAAAAAATCCACGAGGACACGGGGAGAATGTGCAAACTCCACACGGATAGTGACCCAGAGCTGGGATCGAACCTGGCACCTCGGCGCCGTGAGGCAGCAGTGCTAACCACTGCGTCGCCGTGCTGCCCTTCATCAAACTTTCTTGAACATAAGTTGGCGTTTCTATTGGTCTCAAAGGATTTCCATATGTCGACTGTCACACACTCTAATCGTACGTCATTTTTGGGTGTCATTTTGTCACAAGCAATTGGAAAGGCATGTGGTGTGTTAGCCTTTATTACAGGGATTGGGAGTAAAGATAATGAATACTTGCTCTCCCTAAGAGTTTGTCCCTTATCATTGACGGCTATTCTTTATTTAGAACATTGGTGAAATCACACTTCGAGTATAGTTTTGTTCTTCTTTTACCTAAGGAAGGATCTGTTCCCGTTTGAGGGGCCAGAACCAAGTTTCACAGGGAGAGTTGATCACAGGGAGAGTTGATCACAGAGAGTGTGGTTCAAGGGGAGAGTTGTTCGTGAGGAGAGTTGTTCATGGGTGGAGTTGTTCACAGGGAGAGTTGTTTAGGGGCAAAGTTGTTCACAGGCAGAGTTGTTCATGGGGAGAATGTTCACAGGGAGACTTGTTCACAGGGAGAGTTATTCACAAGGAGAGTTGTTCATGGGTAGAGTTGTTCACAGGGAGAGTTGCTCATGGGGAGAGTTGTTTGTGGGTAGAGTTGTTCACAGGGAGAGTTGTTCACAGGGAGAGTTGTTCATGGGGATAATGTTCACAGGGTGAGTTGTTCACGGGGAGAGTTGTTCATTGGGAGAGTTCTTCTTGGGTAGAATTGTTCACTGGGAGAGCTGTTGCCAGGGTGAGTAGTTCACGGGGAGAGTTGCTCACAGGGAGAATTGTTCCTGGGGAGAGTAGTTCATTGGGAGAGTTCTTCTTGGGGAGTGTTGTTCACTGGGAGAGCTGTTGCCAGGGTGAGTTGTTCACAGGGAGAGTTGTTCACAAGGAGAGTTTTTCACGGGGAGAGTTGTTCATGGGTAGAGTTGTAGACAGGGAGAGTTGTTCATGGGGGGAGCTGTTCGTGGGAAGAGTGGTTCACAGGGAGAGTTATTCACAGGGAGAGTTGTTCACCGGGAGAGTTGTTCACAGGGAGAGTTGGTGGTAGAGAGAGTTGTTCACAGGGAGAGCTGATCACCGGGAGAGTTGTTCACAGGGAGAGCTGTTCATGGTGAGAGTTGTTCATGGGGAGAGTTGTTCATGGGGAGAGTTGTTCACAGGGAGAGTTGATCATGGGGAGAGTTGTACACAGGGCGAGTAGTTCACAGGGAGAGTAGTTCACAGGGAGAGTTGTTCACAGGGAGAGTTGTTCACGAAGACAGCTGTTCACGGGGAGAGTTGTTCATGGAGAGAGTTGTTCATTGGGAAAGTTGTTCTTGGGGAGAGTTGTTCCTGGGGTGAGTTGTTCATGGGGAGAGTTGTTCACGGGGAGAGTTCTTCACGGGGAGAGTTCTTCACAGGGAGAGTTGTTCACGGGGAGAGTTGTTCACGGGGAGAGTTGTTCACAGGGAGAGTTGTTCACAGGGAGAGTTCTTCATGGGGAGAGTTGTTCATGGGGAGAGTTGTTCATTGGCAGAGTTCTTCTTGGGGAGAGTTGTTCACAGGGAGAGCTGTTGCCAGGGTGAGTTGTTCACAAGGAGAGTTGTTCACAGCAGAGTTGTTCACGGGGAGAGTTGTTGATGGGGAAAGCTGTTCACAGGCAGAGTTGTTCGTGGGGAGAATGTTCACAGGGAGACTTGTTCACTTGGAGAGTTGTTCACAAGGAGAGTTGTTCATGGGTAGAGTTGTTCACAGGGAGAGTTGCTCATGGGGAGAGTTATTCATGGGTAGAGTTGTTCACAGGGAGAGTTGTTCACAGGGAGAGTTGTTCATGGCGAGAATGTTCACAGGGTGAGTTGTTCACAGGGAGAATTGTTCATTGGGAGAGTTCTTCTTGGGGAGAGTTGTTCACTGGGAGAGCTGTTGCCAGGGTGAGTAGTTCACGGGGAGAGCTGTTCACAAGGAGAGGTTTTCACGGGGAGAGTTGTTCATGGGTAGAGTTGTAGACAGGGAGAGTTGTTCATGGGGGGAGCTGTTCATGGGAAGAGTGGTTCACAGGGAGAGTTATTCACAGGGAGAGTTGTTCACCGGGAGAGTTGTTCACAGGGAGCTTTGGTCGTAGGGAGAGTTGTTCAGAGGGAGAGCTGTTCATGGTGAGAGTTGTTCACAGGGAGAGTTGCTCATGGGGAGAGTTGTTCATGGGGAGAGTTGTTCACAGGGAGAGTTGTTCACAGGGAGAGTTGTTCACAGGGAGAGTTGTTCATGGCGAGAATGTTCACAGGGTGAGTTGTTCACGGGGAGAGTTGTTCATTGGGAGAGTTCTTCTTGGGGAGAGTTGTTAACTAGGAGAGCTGTTGCCAGGATGAGTAGTTCACGGGGAGAGTTGCTCACAGGGAGTGCTGTTCCTGGGGAGAGTAGTTCATTGGGAGAGTTCTTCTTGGGGAGTGTTGTTCACTGGGAGAGCTGTTGCCAGGGTGAGTTGTTCACAGGGAGAGTTGTTCACAAGGAGAGTTTTTCATGGGGAGAGTTGTTCATGGGTAGAGTTGTTGACAGGGAGAGTTGTTCATGGGGGAAGCTGTTCATGGGAAGAGTGGTTCACAGGGAGAGTTATTCACAGGGAGAGTTATTCACAGGGAGAGTTATTCACAGGGAGAGTTGTTCACAGGGAGAGTTGGTCGTAGAGAGAGTTGTTCACAGGGAGAGCTGTTCACCGGGAGAGTTGTTCACAGGGAGAGCTGTTCATGGTCAGAGTTGTTCACCGGGAAAGATATTCACAGGGATAGTTGTTCATGGGGAGAGTTGTTCATTGGGAAAGTTGTTCTTGGAGAGAGTTGTTCCTGGGGTGAATTGTTCATGGGGAGAGTTGTTCACGGGGAGAGTTTGTCACGGGGAGAGTTCTTCACAGGGAGAGTTATTCACAGGGAGAGTTGTTCACGGGGAGAGTTGTTCACAGGGAGAGTTGTTCACAGGGAGAGTTGTTCACAGGGAGAGTTCTTCATGGGGAGAGTTGTTCACGGGGAGAGTTGTTCATTGGGAGAGTTCTTCTTGGGGAGAGTTGTTCACTGGGAGAGCTGTTCATGGGGAGAGTTGTTCATTGGCAGAGTTCTTCTTGGGGAGAGTTGTTCACAGGGAGAGCTGTTGCCAGGGTGAGTTGTTCACAAGGAGAGTTGTTCACAGGGAGAGTTGTTCACGGAGAGAGTTGTTCACAGGGAGAGTTGTTCACGGGAGAGTTGTTCACAGGGAGAGTTGTTCATGGGGAGAGTTGTTCACTGGGAGAGCTGTTGCCGGGGAGTGTTGTTATTGGGGAGAGTTGTTCACAGGGAGAGTAGTTCGTGGGGAGAGTTGTGCATGGGGAGAGTTGTTCGTGGGGAGAGTTGTTCACAGGGAGAGTTGTTCACAGGGAGAGTTCTTCATGGGGAGAGTTGTTCACTGTGAGAGGTCTTGCCAGGGTGAGTTGTTCACTGGGAGAGTTAGAGTTGTTCACGGGGAGAGTTGCTCACAGGGAGAGTTGTTCACGGGGAGAGTTGTTGATGGGGAGAGCTGTTCATGGGGTGAGTTGTTCACGGGGAGAGTTGCTCACGGGGAGAGTTGTTCATGGGGAGAATTGTTCACAGGGATTGTTGTTCACATGGAGAGTTGTTCGTGGGGAGAGTTATTCACAGGGAGTGTTTTTCACATGGAGAGTTGTTCATGGGGAGAATTGTTCACAGGGAGTGTTTTTCACATGGAGAGTTGTTCATGGGGAGAGTTGTCACAGGGAGAGTTGTTCACAGGGAGAGTTGTTCTTGGGGGGAGCCGTTCACGGGGAGAGTTGTTCATTGGGAGAGTTGTTGTCAGGGACAGTTGTTCACGGGGTGAGTTGTTCACAGTGAAGAGGTGTGGAGTAGAATGAGGATATGGTCTGCTGTAGCTTAAAGGAACGGTAGCATGGTGGGCAGCACGGTAGCATGGTGGTTAGCATAAATGCTTCACAGCTCCAGGGTCCCAGATTCGGGTTACGGGTATAGGGTGGATACGTGGGTTTGAGTAGGGTGATCATTGCTTGGCACAACATCGAGGGCCGAAGGGCCTGTTCTGTGCTGTACTATGTTCTATGTTCTTTGTTCTAAATGTGATCCCACTGAATCGTGTGACATGCGCGAAGGTTTGACAGGGTAACTACGGAGAGGCTGGGGAATCTAGAATTGGGACAAGGAGGCAAGATCTCGAGTCTCTGGATCCGGGGACATCGTTTTTCGACTGAGATGTGGAGGAATTTCTTCGCTCAGAGGATTTTGGAATTTGCCACCCAGAGAATTGTGGATGCTGGACCATGGAGGATATTCAAGGCAGCAGGTTTGAGGGTCTCTGAACCTTGGCTGATGCCACGATTTTGCTGTGGAACAGCATGTGGAGGCTGACCCCAAAATTACCTCGACTAGAATGGGGATTGAACCCTGCGCTCTTGGTGTTAATCTGAATTTTTAATTTAATCTGCTTTTCTCTTTGGAGCGGAGGAGGATGAGAGGCGACTTAATAGAGTTTTATAAGACGATGAGGGGGATAGATAAAGTGAACGTTCACAAACTATTTCCTCGGGTGGATGCAGCTGTTACAAGGGGGCATAACTATAAGGTTCAGGGTGGGAGATATAAGAGGGATGTCCGAGGTAGGTTCTTTACTCAGAGAGTGGTTAGGGTATGGAATGGACTGCCTGCCGTGATAGTGGGGTCGGACACTTTAGGAAATTTCAAGCGGTTATTGGATAGGCACATGGAGCACACCAGAATGACAGGGAGTGGGATAGCTTGATCTTGGTTTCGGACAATGCTCGGCAAACATCGAGGGCCGAAGGGCCTGTTCTGTGCTGTACTGTTCTATGTTCTATGAATCACATACACCCCATTCTGTTCCCTCCCCACCCCCCCCGATCTTAAAGTTTCCGACTGCTAAATTAGCAGACACTATAGGAATCGAGGAATATGCAAGAGGGCAGGAAAGGTGGGTTGAGGACAAAGATCTGCCACAATCTGATTGAATGATGGAACAGGCTCGAAGGGTTGTTTATTCTCCTCCTGCCCCTTCCTCATGTCCTTGTGTAATTCAACAGGCATACCGCAGATCTCCACCAGAGGGAGCTTGAAACCCACCAGATCCAGACACGAATGAATGAGGAAGACAATTTGCTCCAAAGGGGGAACAGTCTTTCTCCACTCCAGGGGAATGTGGAGTGTAATCAGTGCTGTGCTTCAATTGGCCTGAACATGTTAATTGGGGGCTATAAGTTTTACTGTTTGTCTCCTTGATTAACCCCATCAGCACATACTCCAGACATGGTAGGCAATGGACAGACAATCACGCACTGGGAGAGTGTGGGTTTTATGCTGGGAGTGCTCCTGGCCCGTGCTGGGGCGGTTGGCAAAGTTTACCGCTAAGCTACCGTGGACTGGGCCTCATGCAGAATTCTGTCGCGTCACCAAGTTCTGTTCGCCCACCACCCGGCTTGCTGACCGATATTAGTTTCCGCTACAGCAACACCTCAGTTTTAAAACCCTCCCATCTTTGGGAGGTACGGCCTACACATGGCCTCGTATCGAACAACATGTCCCTTCTGCCGTCCACAGTGGGCAAGGTACAGGCCGTATCCAACTAACCCGTGCTTGCAAAGCTCATAACAGTGTCCACCATTACATGTGATTCTGTCATTGGACAAATAATCCTCAGTTTGCGAAAAAGAATGATGCTGCTAAACAATGATCGATTGTCAGCCCGGCTCGCAGAGTGGCGCATTTGCGTGTACTGGAAGTGTTAGAGATTAATAGACAGGGCCCCGTTGTTTGCAGATGGAAAGAACATTCACACACGTTGCGGCTGTTTCAGCCAATCAAAATAGGTGATAGCCATTGGCTTCTTCATTTCTCAGGGCTATCTGCCTTGACCAATCAGAATCAAGTTGCCTGATTTAAATTTTCAAACAGAATGTTTGGCAGTTAACTGTCAGTCACCATCAACTGGTACATTCTCCATGGCAACACGTCTGCCAATTGGAGTCCACTTGCCAACTAATCAGCACTCTTTTATCACACAGTAAAGTTGTTGTTTCCCCTGACTTCGGTATTCTTGATATTGCCCTGATGAGTGTAAGATGAAAAGCTTTGACAAAATGTATTTTTTCAGAAATACTGATGTTCTGGACAACGAATGGCTAAAGTAGTAAATGTTCAGGAATTTTGGCACCCCTTCACATTGGGTACGTTCAGTGATGGGAGCGGAAAATATCACGGGAAGTGTAAAGTCACATTTTACATTGGCGTGAAAGTGTGACAAATTGTCTCTCCCCCCCCCCTCCCCCAAATCAATGTCGGGAATGTCATTGTAATATATTAACATGTCATTATCAGGTCCATACGTCAGAATCACCCGACCCACTCGCACGGCAAAATATCCATCCACGGGGGCGAGATGTCGGAACGATGTGAAGGGCAACTTGCCTCCCAGGGCGTGCGCACGGCGAGCAGAGGACTCAGGCGAGCTCAGGTGAGTGCAGCCTTCAGGGGGAGAGGACATTGCCCAGGTAGTGTCCTGGCATCACGTTGGCAACCTCGCCACCCACTGGCATAACCTAGGCAGTGCCAGCTTGATGCCAGGGTAATTCCACGGCATCACAGATCACCAGGTGTCCCCGTTGACGGCAGGGCCGGTGGGCAGGCAAATCAGAGGCCGCCCACCAATGATATGACGTGGGTCCAGCGACTTTAACTTTTTTTTCTGAGTTCCGCACAATATGGCAGAAAAAGTCCGAAGCTTTACCACCACTCTACCCGCCCGGCATTGGCCAAGAATTGAACAGTAATCCAGAGCAGCGACTCTAATCGATTTTCCCTTCCCAGGGTTAGGAGGTGCTCTGGCCAATTTCAATGCCATCGCATTGACTGGATTAGCCTATTTATAATTACAATGATGTTAAACTGGGCCCTCTCAAATTGAACACAAAGGATCCTGTGGCACGCTTTCGGAAGAGAGCAGGAGATTTATTCCCGGTGTACTGGCCAATATTTATCCATCCTGGGGCAGCATGGTGGCGCACTGGTTAGCACTGCAGTCTCATGGCGCCGAGTTCCCAGGTTCGATCCCGACAGGTATTCGATACTGACAGGTATTCGATACTGACAGGTATTCCCGGTATGTTAGTTTCTGGTGATTGCCCCTTGCTTCTACATCGTTGGAATGCTAAGAAGTCTTACAACACCAGGTTAGAGTCCAACAGGTTTGCTTTGAATCACTAGCTTTCGGAGCACTGCTCCTTCCTCAGGTGAAAGGGGCAGTGCTCAGAAAGCTAGTGTTTGAAACAAACCTGTTGGACTTTAACCTGGTGTTATAAGACTTCTTCCTGTGCCCACCCCAGTCCAAAGCCGGCATCTCCACATCATCGTTGGAATGCGCAAGGAACACCCCCTGGCACTAGTGTCATGATTCAGGCACAACCCATTAGAATTGATCCATGTACTTCCCAGTGTTCATCCTTGGGAGCGAGGTCCTTCTGTAATTTTCCCATTGCGAAGCCGGCAGAACTGAGCTCACGTCCAGCGTTCCCCGACTGAAGCCACACCTGCATCAGAAGTCGAGTATCAAGTTGGAAGCTTCCCGGGGCAGCCGAGATCCCAGGTTCGAATCCCGGCCCTGTGTCACTGTCCGTGTGGAGTTTGCACATTCTCCCCGTGTCTGCGTGGGCTTCGCCCCCACAACCCAAAGATGTGCAGGGTAGGTGGATTGGCCACGCTAAATTGCCCCTTAATTTGAAAAAATGAACTGGGTACTCTAAATTAATTTTTTTTTAAGTTGGAAACTTCCCTGATCTGCACAGCTTGTCCGCCCCCTTTGAGGAAATTGTCCAGCCCTTCCTGCGGGCAATGTCCTCCAGTGCCGCCGACGGTTGCATGTTTCCCCGGCAGCAGAGGGAGCGAGCAATGGGAATAGCTGGTGACAACGGCAGGTCCGGAATATCCTGCCACCGGGCAATGGTGGGCTGTCTCTGCTGCCACGATAGACGCTGCCGTCCATTAGGTCACATGAAGACTTGATCAACGAGTTCACAAATGACATGGAAATTGGCGGTGTGGTAACTAGGAGGAGGCAGGCCTTACAGGATGATATAGATGGGCTGGGCAGATGGGCAGAACTGGGGCAAATGGAATTTAACCCTGAAAACTGTGTGAGGTGATGTATTTTGGGAGGACTAAGGGAATATACAATGAGGGGTCGTACGCTAGGAAGTCCACAAGACCAAAGGGACCTTGGGGTGAATGTCCAAAGGTCTCTGAAGGTAGCAGGACAGGCAGATTAATTGATTATGAAGGTATGAGGGATATTTGTCTTTGTTAGCTGAAGCACAGAATAGACGAGCAGAGAGGTTATGGTGGAGCTGTATAAAATCCTCGTTAGGTCCCAGCTGGAGTACTGTGAGCTGTTCTGGTCATCACATTATAGGAAGGAAGTGATTGCGCTAGAAAGGGTGCAGAGGAGATTCACCAGGATGTTGCCTGGGCTGCAGCGTTTCAGCTATGAAGAGAGACTGGATAGTGTTGTTTTCCTTAGAGCAGAGAAGGCTGAGGGGGGATCTGATTGAGGTGCACAAAATTATGAGGGACATAGACAGGGTCGATAGGAAGAAATCTTTCCCCTCAGTAGAGGGGCCTATAACCAGAGGTCATTGATTTAAGGTCAGGGGCAGGAGGTTTAGAGGGTATTTGAGGAAAAAGCCTTTTCACCCAGAGGGCGGTGGGAATCTGGGACTCACTGCCCGAGAGGGTGGTAGGAGCGGGAACCCTCACAACATTTAAGGATCATTTAGATTAACACTTGAAACGCCATAGCAGGCAAGGATATATATCTATAGGATTATAGTAGGCGGTGCTTGATGGTCGGCACAGATGCGATGGACTGAAGGGCCTCTTTCTGTGCTGTACGACTCTGTGACTGGTGTAATGTGGGGAACGTGGCAGGCAACCTGCTCACAGTAAGAGCGCACAAACCGTAACGTGATAAAGACCAGGCAATCTGGGTTTGTGGTGTCGGAGGATAGATACATTTAAAAATAAATAAATTTAGAGTACCCAATTAATTTTTTCCAATTAAGGGGCAATTTAGTGTGGCCAATCCACCTACCCTGCATATCTATGGGCTGTGGGGGCGAAACCCACGCAGACACGGGGAGAATGTGCAAACTCCACACGGACAGTGACCCAGGGCTGGGATCGAACCTGGGACCTCGGCACCCTGAGGCCGCAGGGCTAACCCACTGTGCCACCGTGCTGCCCTGTCAGTGTAATTTAATTGACTGGAGATTCCGAGGAGGGGGCCTGACCCACGAGGGGGAGCACAGTGACGGGATAGTTTGAACCTGTGACCAAACGCCCCACACTCCTGGGATGGCTAAGTTCAGGGGCTATGACGCGGAGGCCAGACCCATCCCAACCTGTCAAAACGAAACGCTATCTGAGTAAACGCCAGCCTTGGAAAGCAATTGAAGGGTTTAGGAGCGATTTACGGCTCTATTTAATCCTGAATAGCGATTGTCTTCCCAACTGAAAGAATGGGTTACAGTCACAGTCCCTCTGCCTTCAGTTACTGAGACAAAACCCGAGTGCCAAAAAAACTTCCTCCAGCCCCACGTTAAAAGCGGCTCCCCGCTGGACACCCAGCTGTTCTAGCTGCGATGGCACACGGTCGCCATGGAAACAGCTGCTGTCGAAATCCTGCCTCCTCCAGATGTCAGCAATGTGCCCCCTCGGCGTGTGAACAGTGCCAATTACTGGCACCGTATTGAGTTAGGGGCACCGAGACACAGCCCTCGATGGGGGGGGGGGGGGGGGGGGGGGGGGGGCGGTTCAATCCTTCTGTCTCCCTTCTGTACAGCGACTGGTTCCTGAGGGGAACACATCTGGTTCCCTGATGTCCGCCGGTTGTGATCGACATTCCTGACAATGCTGCACCAGTTTCTGGCAGTCCCGTTTGATGCCGGCACTTTGCGAATCGAATGGAAGAGCAAATGATGTTGACGCCGCAGCTCCTGGGGCTGGTTTAGCTCACTCAGCTAAATCGCTGGCTTTTAAAGCAGACCAAGGCAGGCCAGCAGCACGGTTCGATTCCCGTACCAGCTTCCCCGGACAGGCGCCTGAATGTGGCGACTAGGGGCTTTTCACAGTAACTTCATTGAAGCCTACTCGTGACAATAAGCGATTTTCATTTCATTTCCCAGCCTGCCCATTTCACACCCTGTGAATGATCCCACGGAACCCAATAGAAATCCTGACACAATCACCCGCCCCGTGGGCAGAACATGGCGCAGTGGTTAGCACTGGGTCTACGGCGCTGGGGACCCAGGTTTGAATTCTGGCTCCGGGTCACTGTCTGTGTGGAGTTTGCATGTTCTCCACTGTCTGCGTGGGTTTCACCCCCACAATTCAAAAGATGTGCAGGTAAGCTGGATTGCCCAGGCTAAATTGCCCCTTAATTGGAAAAAGAAAACTGGTACTCTAAATTTATTTAAAAAACAATAACTGACCCGTGACCCAAACAGCCCATGATGCCGCTTATTCTTCAAACAAACAACCTCCCATGCCCCTTCTTCCCCTTCATTCCCATTTTCTTCAGCCGTCTATCAAACCTGCTCCAAAAAATATATATTAAATCCTGTCCAAAGCTGGGGACCATTGATACAAAATAATCATTGAATGAAAATGAAAATCGCTTATTGTCACAAGTAGGCTTCAAATGAAGTTACCGTGAAAAGCCCCTAGTCGCCACACTCCGGCGCTTGGTCGGGGAGGCTGTATGGGAATTGAACCCGCGCAGCTGTCCTTGTTCTGCTTTACAAGCCAGCTGTTTAGCCCACTGTGCTAAACCAGCCACTCACATTAACAAATCTAACAAGGAACTAAGGGGAACAGAGAGTGGTGAAGATGTGGAACGCGCTATTATGAGACCCCCAGACGTAGAAGGGCAACCCCCTGTGGATAAGGACAATGGGCCTCCCCAGAGGGCCCCCTGGCAGTGTGCCAGGCGCACTGTCAGAGTGCCGGGCATGTCCCTCACCCGCCTGGGGGCTACAGCTACCTGCGCCCCCAGCGTGGTCATCGCGACTGATTTTTGTTTTTGAAACCCAGAGGGCAGCACGGTGGCACAGTGGTTAGCATTGCTGCCTACGGCGCTGAGGACCCAGGTTCGAATCCCGGCCCTGGGTCACTGTCTGTGTGGAGTTTGCACATTCCCCCCGTGTCTGCATGGGTTTCACCCCCACAACCCAAAGATGTGCAGAATAGGTAGATTGGCCACTCTAAATTTCCCCTTAATTGGAAAAAATAATTGGGTACTCTAAATTTAATTTTAAAAAAAAAGTTTTTGAAACTTTGAAGTATTGGCATGACATCACACCAGCTGGGTGGATAGTTGGGCCGAGGGTCGAGGTAGGGACATCAGGCCCGCGAATGTGGTCTGCTTCAGCAAATCAGGTTCCTGTCCTTTCTGGGTGCGAACCTGATTACGTCACTGACGGGGAAGAACTTATTCTGAGATCACGCCAGCGCAAATCCCATTCCTGACCTCTTGTGAGATTTACCGGCCATTATGAGATTTGTGCCCACGGTCATCGGGGCCATTAAATTAAGGCCAATAGGGCGGCACAGCGGCGCAGTGGTTAGCACTGCTGCCTCACGGCGCCGAGGACACGGGTTCAATCCCAGCCCCGGATCACTGTCCCGTGAGGAGTTTGCACATTCACCCGTGTCTGCGTGGGTCCCACCCCCACAACCCCTAATGATGTGCAGGGTAGGTAGATTGGCCACGCTAAATTGCCCTTAGTGTCCAAAAAGGCTAGGTGGGGTTACTGCATTACGGGGATAGGGTGGAGGTGTGGGCCAGGGTGGGGCTCTTTCCATGTGCCGGTGCAGACTCAAAGAGGCCGAATGGCCTCCTTCTGCACTGTAAATTCTATGATAATCTATGATGTTCCTGGGTTCCATCGCTCTACCATCGGTGGGTGTGTCTTCAGCTTCCTGGAATTCCCTTCCTAATCTCTTCCACCTCTTTGCCGCGTTCTCCATAAGACCAGAGGACATAGGAGCAGAATTAGGCAACTCAACCCATCAAGTCTGCTCCGCCATTCAATCATGGCTGATATTTTCTCATCCCCATTCTCCTACCTTAACCCCTGATCCCCTTATTAATCAAGAACATATCTAAAGACACTCAGTGATTTGGCCTCCACAACCTTCTGCGGCAAAGAGTTCCACAGATTCACCACCCTCTGGCTGAAGAAATTCCTCCTCATCTCAGTTTTAAAGGATCCTCCCTTTAGTCTGAGATGGTGTCCTCTGGTTCTAGTTTTTCCCACAAGTGGAAACATCCTCTCCACGTCCACTCTATCCAGGCCTCGCAGTATCCTGTAAGTTTCAATAAGATCCCCCCCCCCCCCCCCCCTCGTCCTTCTAAACTCCAACAAGTAACAGACCCAGAGTCCTCAACCGTTCCTCATACAACAAGTTCTTCATTCCAGGGATCATTCTTGTGAACCTCCTCGGGACCCTTTCCAAGGCCAGCATATCCTTCCTTAGATACGGGGCCCAAAACTGCTCACAATACTCCAAATGGGGTCTGACCAGAGCCTTATACAGCCTCAGAAGTACATCCCTGGTCTTGTATTCTAGCTCTCTTGACATGAATGCTAACATTGCATTTGCCTTCTTAACTGCTGACTGAATCTGCACATTAACCATAAGAGAATCGTGAACTAGGACTCCCAAGTCCCTTTGTGCTTCTGATTGCCAAAGCATTTTCCCATTTAGAAAATAGTCTGTACCTAAATTCCTCCTTCCAAAGTGCATAACCTCACACTTTTCCACGTTGTATTTCATTTGCCACTTCACTGCCCACTCTCCTAGCTTGTCCAAATCCTTCTGCAGCCCCCTTGCTTCCTCAATACTACTTGTCCCTCTACAGATCTTTGTGTCATCTGCAAACTTAGCAACAGTGCCTTCAGTTCCTTCTTCCAGATCATTAATGTATATTGTGAAAAGTTGTGGTCCCAGCACAGACCCCTGAGGCACACCACTAGTCACCGGCTGCCATCCTGAAGAAGACCCCTTTACCCCCACTCTCTGCCTTCTGCCAGTCAGCCAATCCTCTATCCATGCCAGGATCTTACCCTTAACACCATGAGCTCTTAACTTATTCAACAGTCTCCTATGTGGTACCTTGTCAAAGGCTTTCTGGAAATCTAAATAAATCACGTCCACTGGTTCTCTTTTGTCTAACGTCCCTGTTACCTTCTCAAAGATGCTTCACAAACCTGTCCCTTCGCTCTTTGGCACCTGCACTTGTACCTATGTGGCTACAGTGTCAAATTTGGTTTGGTAAAGCTCCTGTGAATAATCATGGGATGTTTTAAGTTGGAGAAATGTAAGTTGTTGAGCGATCGTTTAGGAAAAGTGCTATTGGATGTAAGGACCAGGGGAATTAGCCATTGCTTTCAGGGCTGCAGGGCAGATAGGGAAAGTAAATATTTTGAGAAACTGGTTAATCATTCAGCAGGAATTGATGGCACTTAAGTTCCTCAGGCATCACTTAAGCAGATCTTAACTACATTCATCCTGAGCTCTCACACATCTGGTGTGTGACTCACGTACATTTGCACAGTGTGGCCCCATTCTCGCAGGTGACTAACCCCCAAATCTCACACTGTTAAGTGGTCAGCATTGCTGACAGACTCTCCACTCGTCTAACGTAATTCCCAACACCCAACGATCACTCCACTCGAAGCAAAACTTTTTTTAAAAAGATCTGTTCCTTATTATTTGAGAAAACAGAGGAAATTCCGCTCTGGTCCAGTGAGCTTCCTCGACGTCCTTTTCTCTCTGGGTAATCACTCGTTTGTACATCTGCAAACTTAATTCCAGATCGCTTAGTTTAAGCCAGCTGATAGTTTATGTCTTTTAATTCTGGGAATTTAGGACAATTATCACGAAGTCCTTCGTGCAAAGAGTTTGGCAACAACTGGAGAAGACTGTACACGAGTGTATCAGATCATGGAATCATTTCCGAAGCAGGGAATGTTGCGACGGGAGGATCTGCAAGCTCCTCTGGATAGGTGAGTTACGGCGCATCATACCCTTCGCCCTTGTACTGTTGGAGTAAACACCTATCGTGGAGCCAAATAGACTCGGTTAGCGCTGCTCGCTCCCGCTACCGGACCTGCCGAGATTTTCCGACAACCTGGGCGGGATTTTCCCGTCCCCCAGCCGTCTGATTCTCGGCGGCACGCCGTTCACTGGCAGCGGGATTCTCTCTTCTCGCCGCTTGTCAGTGGGATTTGCCATTGAAGCCGGAAAGCCCATGGGCGGGGGGGGGGGGGGGGGGGGGATCGCTGCCAGCGGGGATAAAGAATGCAAAAGCCGGAGAAATCCGGCCCCTCTGTCCTCGTTTCAGATTCCCGCATCCGCGGCATTTCGCTTATTTCAGTGAACATCGAAACTGAGATTGGAGCGGAGGTCTTTTGCGGAGGGTGATGTAATATTGATTAAACCCTGGGGGATCGCGTGGATGGCCCGACATGCAATTTGGAACCTGGTATTGGGGCTGCAAGTGGAGGAGGCTACCTGCTGTAGCTCCTCTGTGGCTGAGTGAGATCACTCAGTGACGGGTCATTCAGTGCGAAACACAAGAGAGAATCCTGAATTATTTGTCGCTTCCCAGGCCATGCCCTAGTTATGGTGCCGCTGCCTTTACCAGGCATTCCCTTAGGCTGAGTGGGAAATATGAAGAATTGTCAACAGTTGGGGACAGTAACCTAGTGGTAATGTTACTGGGCTACTAATCCAGAGGCCAGGATTAATGCCCTGGAGATAGGTTCAAGTCCCACCTCAGTAGCTGGGACAATGCAAAATTGATTAATCTAGAATAAAGGCTAACCGTATTATTAATAAACATGAAACTGGGCAGCACGGTAGCGCAGTGGGTTAGCCCTGCTGCCTCACAGCGCCTAGGTCCCAGGTTCGATTCTGGGTCACTGTCTGTGTGCAGTTTGCACATTCTCCCCATGTTTGTGTGGGCTTTGCCCCCACAACCCAAAGATGTGCAGGCTAGGCAGATTGGCCATGCTAAATTGTCCCTTAATTGGAAAAAATGAATTGGGTACTCTAAATTTTTTTTAAAAACATGAAACTATCGGGTTGTCATAAAAACTCATCTGGTTTGCAAATGTCCTTCAGACGGGGAAATGTTGCATGATCTGGTGTACATGTGATTCCGGACCCACAGCAATGTGGTTGGCTCTTGACTACCCCTCTGAAACGGACGAGTAAACCACTTCATTTGCTACAGAATAGTCAAATACCCACTCTCACAGCACTGTGATTGTACCTACACCCACATGGTCTGCTGCGGTTCAAGAGGGCGGCTCACCAAGGGCAATTAGTGATGGGCAATAAATGCTGGCCTTGCCAGCGACACTCATATCCCAAGAACGAATAAACAAAATGGAGCTGACTCAATCAGACCAGGCCATGAAGTCAAAAGTGGGGAATTTTGTTCAGCACCATCCGCCACCCCTCAGATAATGAAGCAGTCCCAGTCCAAATGCAGCAAGACCTTGACCATGTCTAAGTTTGGGCTGACAATGGCAAGTAACATTTGCGTCTCACAAACGCAAGTGACCATCTCCATCAAGAGAGAATCTAACCATTGCCCCTTGACGTTCAAAGGCATTTCCATCACTGAATCCCCCCCACAAGTCAACACCCTGGGGGTTGCCAAAGATGAATTGGACTAGCCATATAAATACTGTGTAACTCTGAAAGCCTGTCCATCATCAACAAGCACAGTTCAGCGGAGAGTGATGAAATACTCTCCCCTTGTCTGGATGACTGCAGCTCCAACAACACTCAAGAAGCCCGACATCATCCAGGACAAAGCAACCCGCCTTGATTCGTACCTCCATACATCAAAGATCCCCGAACAGGCGCCGGAATGTGGCGACTAGGGGCTTTTCACAGTAACTTCATTTGAAGCCTACTTGTGACAATAAGCGATTTTCGTTTCATTCCCTCCATTACCAATTAACAATGGTAGCAGTATATACCGTCGGCAAGGTGCACTGTGGAACTTAGCAAGGTTCCTGAGGTCACACCTTTCAAACCCATGACCGCTGTCACCTAGAAGGACAAGGGCAGCAGACACAAGGGTACACTACCGCCTGAAAATTCCTGGGTCGGTGCTCTCCAATCACAGGCTAACGTGTGAATTTACAGGATGTGGGTGGCACTGGCTAGGTCGGCATTTAGGGAAGGTGGTGCTGAAACGCATTCTCGAACCTCTACAGTCCCTGTGGTGTAGGTACATCCACAGTGCTGATAGGGAGGGAGTTCCAGGATTTTGACCAAGCGACAGTGAAGGAACGGCTGACACATTCCCAAGTCGGGATGATAAGGGGCTTGGAGGGAACTGCCAGGCAGTGGTTCCCCTAACCTTGACGCTATTCGAGGAAACGTGAGGCAATACTCCCTGGTTTTCTGGCCAGCAGTTTTTTCTCAGTGAGCGTCACCAGAACAGTGTTTAATGGATATATGTCCACGGCCACTGTAAGTTGTGCGGTTTTAAATAGTTGACAATTTAATTGTTAAATACCAGGAGGCAAGGGCAGCACGGTGGCCTAGTGGTTAGCACAACCGCCTCACGGCGCTGAGATCCCAGGTTCGATCCCGGCTCTGGGTCACTGTCCGTGTGGAGTTTGCACATTCTCCCCGTGTCTGCGTGGGTTTCGTCCCCACAACCCAAAAATGTGTAGAGTAGGTGGATTGGCCACGCTAAACTGCCCCTTAATTGGAAAAAATACCAGGAGGCAGAGTAAATCCAGCACGATCCTTGCCGACCTCCCTAACAATCCTGCTTTCAACTTCGAACATGACAGTCTTTTTTTTTATAATTTTACAATTCATTTTTTCCAATTAAGGGGCAATTTAGCGTGGCCAATCCACCTAGCCTGCACATCTTTTGGTTGTGGGGGCAAAACTCACGCAAACACGGGGAGAATGTGCAAACTCCACACAGACTGTGACCCAGAATTGAACCTGGGAACTCGGCGCTGTGAGGCCACAGTGCAAACCCACTGCGCCACCGTGCTGCCCCTGAACATGAGAGTCTTGAGGAGTGAAACCAACCCTTCCGTTAGTTTTACGTTGACATGGCAACTGCCATCAATGCCATCAGACTGTGTGACGAGAGCTCAAACACCCCCAGCCCTCCAATGCAGATTTACATGATGAGAACCCCTTTGACATGTCACCTCTCTGGTAAAGGTCTTCCTGCTCTGCTAAAGTCTTGTTCGATACTTCAATCACATTCGTCATTTTTGCAAACATTCCCCTTCTAAAAACAAACCCATGTTAAATTTTAAAGTATAAGAGGAACAGAGAATAAAACATTCTGAAAAAGAAACGTCAATCGAAACAGTTCAAAGGTTGCACAAAGATTGTTGCCCTTTTAATAGCTCCCTAAAACGTGGAACTCCCCTTTCCAGATTGATGAGCAGAGTGCACTGCACAATTGCACCCTAAACAGAAGGGGAAGCTGCAGGTTATTAACATAATTTTAAAAAATAATAAGTTTAGAGTGCCCAATTCTTTTTTTTCCAATTAAGGGGCAATTTAGCGTGGCCAATCCACCTACCCTGCACATCTTTGGGTTGTGGGGGTGAGACCCACGCAAACATGGGGAGAATGTGCAAACTCCACACGGACAGTGACCCAGGGTCGGGATGGAACCCGGCTCCTCGGCGCCGTGAGGCAGCAGTGCTAACCACTGTGCCGCCCTATTAATGTCAATTTAAACATTCAAATGGGTCACCGTGCATTTCCTGCTTAAAGGTGGGGGCAGGGGGTGGGGGGTTTGATAACATAATTCCTTCATAAAATGTCGCCCCTTGCTCAACTAGCCTGAGTTAGCACCATTAGGGAAGGAAAGATATGCACTGCTGTAACCAGAAAGGCAAGCGTTAAATCTGAGGCCAAGCTATTTCTAAACTCGAGAAAGTCCATTGTGATTGGAAAGAGTTTTCCTGTGCTGATGTGTATAATAGAGACAGCATGCTGTCCCCCATGGGTATCCAGACCCCCATTGTTACGGCATTTATTGGAGACATGAATAGCTCATTAAGAAGGCCACTGCTCCATGTTGGGCCAACTTTGATGGTCAAGTGACCACAAACGAACCAATTTAAAATCCTGAGCACTCGGTGATCACTTGAATGCTGATTGCACACAAACAAGTTTCTTTTCACCTGCTTCTTCCAGGAAGCATTCAATTGAGTTTGGGATTAGAGGGATTATTTTGAAGAATTCTTTCTTTATCCGGTTTCTGTGCTGTGAGGACCCATTGTCAGGGGGACTGGAGGGGTGTCTGTTTCCCCTACAGGGTAGAAGAGTTGGCAACAGGAGACTTTTAGCTATGTATTAATTATTCAGGCTCCTTACAACAGGCCAGGCGGAGGATGTCAGGAGGTTTATTTGGGGGGGGGGGGGGGTGGAGAACTTGGTGAGGTAAAATAAATAGTGGGGCAAGTTGGCCAACCCTGGGTCAGGTTCTGGGTTCTATTTTGACCTTGAAACTGTTAACATACAACATCACGAAGCACTGCAGGTCACAGATTTCTTGTTCTTCATTGGACCACATTGTTGGGTGAAAAGAACCGAGTGGAAGTATTTCTTCCACTGGGAGAGAAAAGAACCAGGGGAAAGGGGAGCCATCGCCAAGACTCTCGCACGCTTGCCTGAGGTGTGGTACAGATGGCTCTCTCTCACGCAACACCGCAGAAAGTGATTTGATTTTTAACCATTGATACTGGGCAGCCAACAATGACTTGCACTTATATATTTAACCTAATGCATTTAATCAAAGTTGGCACGGTGGCACAATTATTAGCACTGCTGCCTCATGGCGCCAGGGACGTGGGTTCAATTCTGGCCTCGGGTCACTGTCTGTGTGGAGTTTGCACATTCTCCCCGTGTCTGCGGGAGTTTCGTCCGGGTGCTCCGGTTTCCTCCCACAATCCAAAGATGTGCAGGTTAGGTGGGTTGGCCATTCTGAATTGCTTCTTTTTAAACATAAATTTAGAGTATCCAATTATTTTTTTTCAATTAATGGCCATCCACCTACCCTGCACATCTTTGCGTTGTGGGGGTGAAACCCACGCAGACAATGTGCAAACTCCACACGGACAGTGACCCGGGGCCGGGATTGAACCTGGGACCTCGGCACCGTGAGGCAGCAGTGTTAACCACTGCGTCACCATGCTGCCCTCTGAATTGCCCCTTAGTGTCCAAAAGGGGTTATGGGGACATGGGCATGGGTAGGGTGCTCTTTCGGAGGGTCGGTGCAGACTTGATGGACTGAATGGCCTCCTTCTACACTGTAGGGATTCTATGATTCTAATTTGAAAAGTCCCTGCACACATTACAGGGGTTTTATCACGTTAAAAATATCGACGTGATTCTGTTGTTCGTACACGTTCTTGAGGCAAGTTCCAGGTTTAATCTCCAGCCGTTGTTGTTTTTAGGTGATTCCAGCAGGGCGCTACAACAGAACACGGTCTGGATTAGGAAACAGTCCCTCGGACTCCTGCTACCTGAATCAATGTACCATCAGAAATGGAAGTATCTGGCATTGCAACCATCTGATGTGGCCTTGAGCACATACACCGAGGAGGCCGTGCTCCTGAAGGACTTCATCAAGGTGGCTGTGAAAAGTTGATGAGCACCATGTGGAGTTGCCGCTTTATATTTTTCAAGGAAACTTTCCAACATTGTTTGGGAGATCTTGGTTAAGAGGATTAAATTCAACTGGGCCATCGTGAACCAACTTGTTGATTCTGTGAACAAACCAACCACTTCTGAGAAAGTGTGCAAAAATATTCGATCCATGACCAAAGTGAAACTCAAGATAAAGGCAGACTGCGTGCCTAAGTGTTTGAAAGCACGTACTATACCCTATGCTATCCGGCTTAAAGTAGAAGAAGAACTCGAGAGGTTATTGAAGACAGGGGTCATTGAGCCTGTTACCACAAGCGATTGGGCGACCCCAATTGTCCCAGTCTTAAAGAAGGATGATTCAGTATGAAAATGCAGGGATTTCAAAATGACTATCAACTCTGTATTATGTGCTGATCAGCCCCCTCCATCGCTTATCTGACGCTGTGAGCCGCAGTGCTAACCACTGCACCACCATGCCGCCCTATCTTCAATACACTATCTTGGACACATATCAACCAAGGTGGTCTTCACCAAGAGCCTAAGCAGACGTCAGAGATCCTGGATGCTCCTAGAACCTGACTGCAGAACGTGACTCAGTTAAGGTCATTTCTAGGATTATTAAATTGCTGGTACCGCACTTAGCAACAAGGCTGAAGCCTTTACAAACGTTGCTTTGTAACAAACAATCTTGGCTCTGGACAAAAGATTGTGATGATGCTGACCAAAATGTCAAAAGAAATTACAGGAATCGGTGTTATTGGTCCATTGTAACCCAAAATTGAAGCTGTAGCTTGCTTGTGATGCATCACCCCATGGGGTTGGAGCAGTTGTCTCACATATAATGGCTTCAGGTGAAGAACAAAGAGCATTTGCTTCCAGGAAGTTGATCAACACTGAGTCCAACTATGCTCAACTTGAGAAAGAGGCTCTCAGGATTATTTTTTGGTTTTCAAAGGTTCCACCATTATTGATTTGGCCATCAATTTACTCAACTGACCAACCATCATCCCTTAACAACAAATTGTTGGCCGCATAAAAGGACCCCTTCACTCACTGCTAGTCGATTACAACCTTGGACGTTAACCTTGTCGGCACATGATTATGTCACTGAAAATCATAGATTTGAACAGCACAAGAACGCAGACGCTTTGTCTAGACGGCCACTGCAGGATCAACAGGTCCAAAAAGATAATCAGGAATCTGATGAACACTTCAATTACATTTTCTACCTGCCTCAAGTAGAAAATGTTCCAGTAATGTCTTCTCAGGTGCAAACATTTACCTGAACAGATCTAGCGATGGGAGAGATGTTGGACACGATTCAAAAACACACACTAGCACAAAAGCACAGAAAGAATCCAGACCCTATCTTGCCTGGCATCTTGAGTTGACAGTACAAACTGGAGTATTGTTGCGGGGTATTAGAGTAATCATTCTACCTTGTCTACGAACTAGAATCCTGGAACATCTGCCCAAGGGCCATCCTGGTGTAATTAGAATGAAGGAGTAGACAAGAAGGTTCTTCTGGTGGCCCGGGTTGAAGAGAAGGTGGGGTTATGCCAATCCTGCGCTGTGTGGACCAGTCAAAGGACACATGTTTTTGGTCATGGTTGATGCACATTCAAAGGGGCCGGATTTTGCCATCATGAAATCGACAACCACGGAACAGACCATAGAAAGGCTTGATGAGGTCATTGTAAGATTTGGATGACCTTAACAACTCGTGAGCGATAACAGTACTCAGTTCACATCAGCTGGGTTTGAGGACTACCTGAAGGGGTGCGGCATTCGCCATATCATATCTGCCCCCTCCCATCCAGCTACCAACAGCTTAGCTGAATGTTTCGTACAATCGCTCAAGCAATGCAGTGAAGGTTTCGGGGGATTAAGGCTCTCTACCTAAACGTATCTAATGACGTACAGAAACACTGCACATTCAACAACACAAAGCTCACCGGCCATACTGATGTTCAAAAGGAAACTGCCCACACGATTCGACCATTTGGCTCCCCCTTCAACCTCAGAAATAGTCAGGCAACAACATCAGACGTGAGAAAGAAGCAACATTCCAACAGCAAAACGAATGACCGTGGGGAACATATTCTTGCAATAAATAACACCTCAGGCGAAAAGTGGACTGTATTCGCCGATTCTATATACCGTACAGTCTGACATTGAACAAATTTGGCGTTGGCACGCTGACCAATTATTGTCTGCATGTAGTACCAGATGTTTTCACCACAGAGAGTGGACTACAACTGCCAAAATTATAGAATCTGTCACGACAGAGTCATCTGAGGAACCAGCGAAAGCTCCTGAGTTGGTTTTGCCAGATGTAATACCAACCAGGGTATAGGAAGTCACTCCTAGTGCCCGACGAGCCATGTTCCTAAACATTGTACTCTGTCAAAACAAGGCAGACATCTACCCAAGAGGTTGCCTTACTAACGTGAATTTACACCCGTAACATTACAATGGGGGGGGGGGGGGCAAGGTTGAGAAGCCAGGGCCTTTGCAAGTAACCTCAGCTGGTATGGGGAATTGAACCAGCACTGCTCTGCATCACAAGCCAGCTGCCCAACCCACTGAGCTAAACCAGCACCACAACATTACTGAACACAGCCTCGCTTGCTAACTTCCATCACTGTGGAGACATGCCAAGTGAACAAAAGAGAGAATTTCAGAGAAAGAATTATCTTGTGCAATTCTTTTAGATCTTCTCTATAAAAGGTGGTTCATGGCTTTAGACGTGTAAATCCAACGTTGAGCCACCCTTGCCCATACCACTTGGCCTGTAAGGCCCTCAGACATCAGGGGGGGGGGTGTTAGAATATTCATTCTCTCACAAAGCTGGCACAAAAATCAAGAGAGTTAACCATAGCGTTGAGGTGAGCGTTGATCACGGTAGTTAAATCAGAATACGTAGCAAAAGCGAGATTTAGTTCACACTGGAGTGGATTACTGCCAGGTGGTCTGTAAAACCCCAGCTATGTACTAGATAAATAAACCTCAAAATCCCATCCCTTCCTGTTAAACAGGGCTGCAGGGAAATTTATGTCAACATTAACATGTTCAAAGCTTCCAGATCACTGGAGGGGAAACCCACACAAAAGGGTGTACAAATACTTTAGGCACTCGTTAATATTTCATGAAAGACAGAAATCTATTCAGTAAAATAATTCTCTATTTTTTGATTTCATTCACGTTGAAACGACGACGCCAACGGGACAAAAGTATTTTGGGTTTGAGGCCTAAAAGTTGCACAGATAAAAGGAGCCTGTTAAAGAAAGGAGGTAATATCGTGAGGGGATAAGGAAAAACGGAAGAGATTATTTCTACTGGCGTGCGTCCTCTGAATAGAGAGAGAGGATTTGTGGCCAATTTGATTTTCTTTTTTCTTTTTTTTTTAAATTTAGAGTACCCAATTTCATTTTTTCCAATTAAGGGGCAATTTAACATGGCCAATCCACCTAACCTGCACATCTTTGGGTTGTGGAGGTGAAACCCACGCAAACACGGGGAGAATGTGCAAACTCCACACGGACAGTGACCCGGGGCTGGGATCGAACCCGGGTCCTCGGCGCCGTGAGGCAGCAGCGCTAACCCACTGTGGCCAATTTGATTTTAACAACTGTCAGGAAATGATTAACCGAATCACATTCTCGCAGCAGCCTGTCTGCCTTGGGGGGCTCCTTTGGTATGTGATTTGACGTTTTATTTTTGTGTGCGTGCTGCTCAGAACACTTTTAGTGCCTGTGGTCCGAAGGGGATTGTCCTCCTTCATGCCGGCAGTCCATCGCGAAGAGAAAGTAGATCAAAATGAGCATCTTCGTTTCCATGGACACCTTTGTCACGGTGTGGGTGGGGGGTGGGGGAGGGGGGGGGGGGTGATTCTCCCCAAAAAATGGGAAACCCGATGGCTGGGCCGCCAGGAACAGAGAACCCCAACAGCCGGAGAATTATGGCCTCCATTCACGCATAACAAAGGATTTATATACAAAGATCTACAAGAGAAGCAGCATGTCTACTACTGATTCTGGAATGCCTCCTGCCGAACAGAACTCCTCCCCCTGAAATTATTCCCCCCCCCCCCCCCCCCCCTCCCCCGAGTCCTGATTGGCCTTCCAGGCCAGGGGACCCTTACTCTGCTGTGTTGCCCTTAAAGGGACAATCACCATATAATTGTTGATGGATATGGATGGCAAGGTCTGTCACCTGATTCTTTCATTAAAAGCCAGAACCTCGAGCAGTGGGAAGCTTCCTAATGTTCCAAAGAGATGAATGCTGCAGTTTTTTGCTGACTAAACTCCAGAAGTACTCTTGCGCTGTTTTGGACATGTCTGACCCTTGTCAAGATGGGTTTCTATCGGCTAAGACAAGTGTGAGGATTCTCCAGTTGGGATGGAGTAGAATTGCTCCTTGTCAGTCCAGACATTAGGAGTGACATCCAGGAGTGATTCACTCTCCCTTGCCATTCTTTTTAAAAATAAATTTAGAGTACCCAATTATTTTTTTTTCCAATTAAGGGACAATCTGCATTGGCCAATCCACCTACCCTGCACATCTTTGGGTTGTGGGGCTGAAACCCACACAAACACAGGGAGAATGTGCAAACTCCACACGGACAGTGATCCAGGGTGGGCATTTGAACCCAGGTCCTCAGCCCCAGTGCTATCCACTGCGCCACATGCCGCTCTCCCTTGCCATTCTAAGGCATGTATGGCGGGGAGCTCGCGAGATTCCAGTCGGAATCCTGCAATCAGGCCGCCATTTTAAGCGGGCAGCTGACACCAAGGTCGAGCAACTGCCCCCCCCCCCCCAACGATGTAAATCCTATCCCACGTCCAGTGACAAGTAGGGATATTCTCACCCCCACCACTAATAGAAATTACAGGTCACCCCCCCCCCCCCCCAGGCACACAATGACTTGACCGCCATTGGGCCCCAAACAGAGAACCCTCCATCAGACCCCCCCCATCAGATCCCCATCAAGGACACCATTAGACCCCCATATGAGACAGCCCCCATCATGCACCTGCCTGGAAGCTACAGAGCTGCTTTTTCACATACCAGTCACTTACATCTGCTGCCTCAGACAGAAGTGTTGAAAGCAGCGGCTGTTACTTCATAGAAATCCAAAACACATCACAAGGCTTTAAACCCCCCTCAGATCATTTGATATGCGAGGCTTCTATTTACTTTGAAAGAGAAATAGCTTTTAGTAGGCTGTAATTGACAGTGTAATAGCTTCCAGGCAGCCAGGTGTCTCGATTGTTTATTTTCATTTTCCTTCACACTTGAATGCATCGCAAGTACCCTGTGGTGAAGCTAACTACAATGTTTATAAACATCCAGGAGATACGTGCTTTCACTTCCTCTTTTTATAAGCAGAAAGCGCTGAATTTCTTTTGGTGTGATGAGGAGCTGTCTATTAATGCCAAAGTAGCATTGTTGGGGGTGGGGAGGGGGCCATCTGTCAGACTTTGGCGACACCAACACTCAATACTTACCCCCTTGACCCACTGCAGGGTCCACTCCATCAGGGCTACGCTGACGAATACTTGGACCAATCCACACCCATGTGAATCCAGGCCGAGAGGGACGGAGTGTCACAGGTGGGGGGGGGGGGGGGGGGAATTGGGCTTCAAGCCCGTTAATCAGATACAAATGGGTTTAAATGACATATTTGCACCCTCCTGCTAGCGCGGGGGGCATGTACCAGCTGCTGGTGGCGAGGGACAGGAACAACGGATTGGGATTGGCATCCCGCCGTTCGATTCTCCCTCGGATCGGGAACACCGCTCCTGGTGGCGGGCGGGGTAAAATCTACCCTGAGGCAAATGGGATGAATGGGTTGTGCTTCTATGGAAAGTGGATCAAGCAGAAACATTGGTTGGGATTTTCCAGCCCCCCACCCCATGCGTGTTTTCTAGCAGCAGAGAAAGCTTCGCCATTGGTCACCGGGTGCGGGATTTTCCCATCCTGCCGAGGTCTACGGCGTTTTGCATGGCTCATCAGCAGGGCGGGGGGATGGGGGGATGGGGAGGGGGGTTGCTTTTGGCAGTACCGGAAGATTGTGCTCTAAATTTATATTTAAAAACATATGGCTGGTGGTTGGAGCGCACGGTGGCGTAGTGGTAACATCACTTGACTAATAATCCAGAGGCCCCAGGCTTTGTTTCTGGGGACAAGGGTTCAATTCCCATCATGGCCAATGGTGGAATTTAAATGGAGTCCTGGGGAGGGATAGTGCAGACTGTCCTTTAAATATGGTGCCCAAAGCTTGGATACCGTGAGGTGGCAGCAACTTGCTGCCGACCCTGTTGTTGTGCTTCCACATTGATGAAATCTTGAGATCTGTATGTTTAAACGCAAATCCTTTATTGGAAGGCTTTCAAGGTATGGTCATGCATGGCATGGTGCTTATTTACAGAGCTCTGCTTCTGAACTGTTCTCTGAGAGTCTGTTACCACGTGGCTGCATGCATCATAACGTGGGTAGTGCTATTCTCCAGTACCATATTAAACCTTGCTCTGCCACTGCCAAGCACCTTTATGTTATAATGGGTGGAGGCACAGATCATCGCCCCCGCCACGTGAATCGGTGAGATCCCCCTCGCAGGCGGGTATGTAACGAGCTGAACAGTGCAAGAACGTTCGTGATCAGCCATCCCACCACCCTCAACAGAAATCACTCTCATTGCCACACCCACCACAAAACCTAGACTCCAGAATGAAATATTTTGGCCATTGGTTCAGGACAAAATTCACAATCACTTGGACAATTGCAGGTGAATTAAGCAAAAACCAATATGATTGGTTGAGTGAGAATTGTGTTTCACTAACTTGCTTTGGTTTTTTTTATGAGCTAACAGAGAGTGTTGATGAGGGTAGTACTGTTGATGTGGTGTACATTGTAAGAGTGTTGATGAGGGTAATCCTGTTGATGTGGCGTACATTGTCAGAGTGTTGATGAGGGTAGTCCTGTTGATGTGGAGTACATTGTTAGAATGTTGATGAGGGTAGTACTGTTGATGTGGTGTACATTGTAAGAGTGTTGATGAGGGTAATCCTGTTGATGTGGTGTACATTGTAAGAGTGTTGATGAGGGTAATCCTGTTGATGTGGTGTACATTGTAAGAGTGTTGATGAGGGTAATCCTGTTGATGTGGCGTACATTGTAAGAGTGTTGATGAGGGTAATCCTGTTGATGTGATGTACATTGTAAGAGTGTTGATGAGGGTAATCCTGTTGATGTGGTGTACATTGTAAGAGTCCTTTTACTTTATTATTGTTGGTCCGTGGACCCATAATCGGAATGTGCCTTCAAGCAGAAGAGTAACAGACTCGCTAGCACTGAGAAAACTTAGGAACTGGTTTTGGAGGAAGTCAGTTTGATTGGCTAATTGGCAGTAGGTTGACCAGGGACAGTATTCTTTTTTTTAAATTCATTTACGGGATGTGGGTGTCACTGGCTAGGCCAGCATTTATTGCCCATCTCTAGCTGCCCTTCAGAAGGTAGTGGTGAGATGCCTTCTTGAACCGCTATAGTCCCTGAGGTGTAGGTACATCCACAGTGCTGTTAGAGAGGGAGTTCCAGGATTTTGCCGCAGCGACAGTGAAGGAACGGCCGATATATTCCCAATCAGGGTGGTAAGTGACTTGGAGGGAAACCTCCAGGTGCTGGGGGTTCCCAGGTATCTGCTGCTCTTGTCCTTCTAGAGTGGTCAAGAAGGCATACAGCATGCTTGCCTTCATCGGACGGGGTATTGAGTACAAGAGTTGGCAGGTCATGTTACAGTTGTATCGGACTTTGGTTAGGCCACATTTGGAATACAGCGTGCAGTTCTGGTCGCCACATTACCAGAAGGATGTGGATGCTTTAGAGAGGGTGCAGAGGAGGTTCACCAGGATGTTGCCTGGTATGGAGGGTGCTAGCTATGAAGAAAGGTTGAGTAGATTAGGATTGTTTTCGTTGGAAAGACGGAGGTTGAGGGGAGAGCTGATTGAGATCTACAAAATTATGAGAGGTTTGGACAGGTTGGATAGCAACAAGCTTTGTCCAAGAGTGGGGGTGTCAATTACAAGGGGTCACGATTTCAAGGTGAGAGGGGGAAAGTTTAAGGGAGATGTGCGTGGAAAGTTTCTTACGCAGAGGGTGGTGGATGCCTGGAATGCTTTGCCAGCGGAGGTGGTAGAGGCGGGTACGATAGCATCATTTAAGATGCATCTGGACAGATATATGAACGGGTGGTGAACAGAGAGAAGTAGACCTTGGAAAATAGGCAACAGGTTTAGATAAAGGATCTGGATTGGCGCAGGCTGGGAGGACCGAAGGGCCTGTTCCTGTGCTGAAATTTTCTTTGTTCTTTGTTCTAGATGGTAGCGATCGTGGGTTTGGAAGGGGCTGCCCAAGGAACCTTGGTAAGTTACTGCAGTGCATTTTGTAGATGCTGCCACTGTTCATCGGTGGTGGAGGATTTGAATATTTGTGGAGTGGGGAGCAATCAAGCAGGCTCCTTTGTCCTGGATTGTGTCAAGCCTCTTGACAACGTCTTCTGCCTGACAACAATCACTGATTGGATCCCGCGTGATACTTTCTGAGAGAGCTTGGCAGAAGTGTTTAGACCTTGAATGGGGAAGGACTGAAAGAACTACTTTATTGTTCTGGAAACAGCGAGTGCCTGGCACATCTTTGCTGTAAACGTGAAAGGATGCTGAATCAACAGAAAAAGTAGACACCCTTGCCAGAGAAAACCATCAGAAGCCTCCTGCACCCTTGATGGAAGAGTGGATTCTCCCTCTCTCTGTGAGTCTGCAGTGACAATCATTACTAACTGAAGGAAAGAAAGTTCCCAACTGAAGACCGAACCTTGAGAAAGAAACTAACTGGGAGACATCCATCTGCATCAAAAAATATTATCCTTTTATTTTATTACACTTTCTTTCCCTTTCAACCACCCTTTCCCTCTGTGTTTGTCTGTGCGTGTGTGTGTGTGTGTATATAGAGAGTGGGTGGTGTTAGAAAGCTGGGGTTCGGGGTTGGGTGGGGGGCAATCAGGCAGTAGATATCCAATTGTATTTTTTGCCTATTTAGTTACTGATAATAATAAAAGGTAACTTGTGTTTAAATCTTACAAACCTGCTGAGCGTCAATTTCACGCAACCACCAGTATTAATATAAAATCTAATTGCACCTGTGTTGTGACTCTGGGTCAAGCGGGGCTGGAATTGACCGTGCACTAGTCCAGGGGGTCATGGCAACGTGGACTTCCAAAACGCATTCGATACAATACTGCGCATCAAACTTATGAGCAAGGATAGAATTCATGGAATGAATGGGACTGCAATAAAACTGGCTGAATGACAAGAAACAGTGAAGTTTACAAAAAACATTAATTGGTGAGATGTGGCGAGGCCAGCGTTTGTTGCCAATCCCTAATTGCCCCAGGGAAGGTGGTGGTGAGCTGCCTTCTTGATCCGCTGAAGTCCATGCGGTGTCGGTACCCCACCGCGCTGTTAGGGAGGGAATTCCTGGATTTTGAGCCAGCGATAGTGAAGGAACAGAGATATATTTCCAAGTCAGGATGGTGCGTGACTCGGAGGGGAAGCTCCAGGTGGTGGTGTTCCCATGGGTCTGCTGTCCTTGTCCTTCCAGGTGCTGTTGAAGGAGCCTTGGTGATGTACCACAGCGCATCTTGTGTATACTTTTGCTACCGTGTGTCGATTGTGGAGGAATTGAATGTTTGTGGATGGGGTTCCAATCAAATGGACTGCTTTGTCTTGGATGGTGTAAAGCCTCTTGAGTGTCGGGAAGCACGGTGGCGCAGTGGTTAGCATTACTGCCTCAAGGGCAGCACGGTGGCGCAGTGGTTAGCATTGCTGCCTTATGGTGCTGAGTACACGGGTTCAATTCCGGCCCTGGGTCACTGTCCAAGTGGAGTTTGCACATTGTCCCCATGTCTGAGTGGGACGCACCCCCAGAAAGACGTGCAGGCTAGGTGGATTGGCCACGCTAAATTGCCCCTTAATTGAAAAATATGAATTCGGTACTCTAAATTTAAAAAAAAAGCATTGCTGACTCACAGCGCTGAGGTCCCAGGTTCGATCCCATCTCTGGGTCACTGTCCATGTCGAGTTTGCACATTGTCCCCGTGTTTGCGTGGGTTTCGCCCCCACAACCTGAAAAGATGTGCAGGGTGGGTGAAATGGCTACGCTAAATTGCCCCTTCATTGGAAAAAATGAATTGGAAACTCTAAAATTTTTTAAAAAGCTTCTTAAGTGTTGTTGGAGCTGGACTCATCCAAGCAAGTGGAGTGTATGCCATCACATTCCTGACTTCTGCCCTGTAGATAGAAGACAGGCTTTGGGGGAGGTCAGGATGTGAATTACTTGCTGCTAGATTACTAGCCTGTGATCTGACCTTGCAACCACAGTATTTTTTTTAATAAACATTTTATTGAGGTATTTTTTGGTATAATAACAACACAATAAACAATGTAAATGAAACTATAAACATAGTGCAAAACCGTCTCCCTACCTTACAGGTATTAACCCCCTACTCTCAGCTAAAATAACCCCCACCCTCCATTCTGCTGACGATGAATTTTCCGCGAAGAAGTCGACGAACGGTTGCCTCCTCCGGGCGAACCCTAACAGTGACCCTCTCAAGGTGAACTTGATTTTCTCTTGATTTGAAAGCCATGTCTGATAGCCAGGTCTCCGACTTCGGGGGCTTTGAGTCCCTCCAAGCTAATAGTATCCGTCTCCGGGCTGCCAGGGAAGCAAAGGCCTGAACGTCTGCCTCCTTCTCCTCCTGGATTCCCGGGTCTTCCGACCCCCCGAAAATCGCCACCTCTGGACTCAGTGCCACTCTTGTTTTTAACACCGTGGACATGACATCTGCAAACCCCTCCCAAAATCCCCTTAGCTTCGGACATGCCCAGAACATGTGGACATGGTTCGCTGGTCCTCCCATACATTTTGCACACCTATTCTTCCACCCCAAAGAATCTGCTCATCCAGGCCACTGTCTGTGAGCCCGGTGAACGACCTTAAATTGTATCAGGCTGAGCCTGGCACATGTTGCGGACGTGTTGACTCTACTCAACGCGTCCGCCCATAGACCATCCTCTATCTCACTTCCCAGCTCCTCCTCCCACTTGGGCTTCAGATCCTCGGTCTGTGTCTCCTCTGACCCCATAAGTTCCTTGTAAATGTCAGAGACGCTCCCTTCTCCTATCCACCCTCTGGAAACTACCCTGTCCTGAATCCCCCTCAGCGGTAGGAGCGGGAAGGTTGACACCTGTTTCCGTAGGAAGTCCCGCACCTGCAGATACCTGAATTCGATTCTCCTCGCCAACCCAAATTCCTCCTCCAGTGCCCTCATACTCTGAAAGCTCCCCTCTATAAACATATCCTCCATCCTCTCAATCCCTTCTCTCCGCCATATTCGGAACCCCCCATCCATACTTCCCGGGGCAAACCGGTGATTATTACAGATTGGGGACCAGACCAATGCTCCCTCTGCTCCCACATGCCTCCTCCATTGCCCCCAGACTCTCAGGGCCGCCACCACCACGGGGCTGGCGGAGTACCGTGCCGGCGGGAACGGCAGAGGCGCAGTTACCAACACCCCCAAACTGGTGCCCTTGCATGAAGCTCGCCTCCATACGCTCCCATGCCGCCCCCTCCCCCACCACCCACTTCCTGATCATGACTATGTTCGCCGCTCAATAATAGTTACTAAAATTTGGCAGCGCCAGGCCGCCCTCTCCCCGACTCCGCTCAAGCATTACCTTCCTTACCCGATGGGTCTTGCCCACCCAAACAAAGCCAGAGATCACTTTGTTGACCCGTTTGAAAAAGGACCGCATAATAAAGGTGGGGAGACATTGAAACACAAACAGGAATCTTGGGAAGACCGTCATCTTTGCCGTCTGCACCCTCCCAGCTAATGACAACGGGAGCGCGTCCCATCTCCCAAAATCGTCCTTCATTTGGTCTACTAGTTGGGCCAGATTTAATTTATGCAGCCGGTCCCATTCCCGCGCCACTTGAATGCCGAGGTACCTAAAGCTTCCCCCTACTAATCTGAACGGCAGCTCCCCCAATCGCCTCTCCTGTCCCCCGCCTGGACCGCAAACATCTCACTTTTCCCCAAATTCCAAATTCCCCCAAAATCCTCATGATTTCTTCCATCCCCTCTATTGGGTCCGATACATACAGAAGCAGGTCATCTGCATAGAGCGAGACTCTGTGCTTCTGTGCCACCCCCCCCATCCCCCCGCCCCCCCCCCCCTCCCCCTCCCCTCCCCCACCGGCAGAACAGCATCTTCCAGCCCCTTGAAGCTCTCAGAGCAATTGCCGTTGGTTCTATAGCTAGCGCGAACAACAGTGGGGAGAGGGGGCATTCCTGTCTCATCCCCGGTGCAGTCTAAAATAGTCCAATGTTGTCCTATTCGTTTGTACGCTTATCACAGGAGCCTGATACAGCAACCTGACCCAGTCAATAAAGCCCCGCCCAAATCTGAACCGTCCCAGTACCTCCCACAGATATTCCCATTCTACCCGATCAAAAGCCTTTCCTGCATCCATTGCGATCACTACCTCCCTACCTTCCGGGGGCATCATGATCATATTTAACCACCTTCTTCCATGGGCCACCAACGGCCTACCCTAAACAAACCCCGTCTGGTCCTCCCCAATAATGTCCTGAACACAATCCTCAATCCTGGAGGACAAAATTTGGCCAGCAGTTTGGCTTCCACATTCAACAGGGATAGCCACAGCATTTATATGGCGGGTCCAATTCAGTTTCTGAGCAATGGTAACCCCAGGATATTGGCAGCCGGGGATTCAATGATGGTAATGCCATTGAATGTCAAAGTTTAATGGTTACATTCTTTCTTGTTGGAGTTGGGCATTGCCTGGCACTCATGTGACACAAAAAGTGACACTTGCCGCCCCAGGTTCAATTCCAGCCTTGGGTGACCGTCTGTGTGGAGTTTGCACGATCTCCCCGTGACACTGCAGACTCGATGGGCCGAATGGCATCCTTCTGCACTGTCGGGATTCTATGGATTTTCAGACATAATTCTCCATTATTATGACAGCTTGCAGGGATGAGAAACTTCACTTGATAGATCGGAGGAGCTGGAACTAATTTTCTTGGAGAAAAGAAGGCCGAGACGAGATTTGATAGAGGTGTTCAAAAATCGTTGGGGGGTTGGGGGGGCCTGATCAGAGCAGCTAGAGAGGAATGTTCCCATGGGCGGAAAGATAGTCAGAGAGCACAGAGTTCAGGTAACTGGCTGAAGAAGCAACGGTGACATGAGGAGAAATGTTTTCACAGGGTGATTGTTTCGGGTCCGGAATGTGCTGCCTGAGAGGCAATGGTGGAAGTAGGTTCAATCAAGGCATTCAAGAGGGAATTGGATTGTTATCTGAAAAGAAAATATGCGCAGGGCTATGGGGGAACGGTGGGGGAGTGGCACGAGTTGAATTCCCCTTGCAGAATTGCCAGCATGGGAATGATGGGCAGAGTGGTCTCCTTCTACACTGTAACCATTCTGTGATTTTATGAATGGCAATCCCGAGGATGTCGATGGTGGGGGTTTCAACGATGGTAATGCTGCTCAATGTGAGGAGGAGATGGTTCGATTCCCTCTTGCTGGAGGTGGTGATTGCCTGGCACTTGTGTGGCATGAATGCCACTCGCCACTTGTCAGCTCAAGCCTGGATATTGCCTAGGTCTTGCTGCGTACTGTCATGGACTGTTTCAGTATCAGAGGAGTTGTGTCGTTATTGAACACTGTGCAGTTATCAGGAAATACCCCCACTTCTGACCTTATGATGGACGGAAGGTCATCGGTGAAGAGGTTGAAAGTGGTTGGGCCGAGGTCACTGCCCCTGAGCATTTCCTGCAACACAGAACCCTCCTGCTGATTATCGCTTCCTGCCATTCCTCAGCCGATGAACTAGTGCTCCTCCATGTTGAATAACACTTGGATGAAGCACTGGCAGAAGCAACGGCACCTCATCTACTCTGGGTGTGGGCTTCAATGTCCAGCCCCCTGGTGAAGCTCAGTACGGCAGTGGCCGAGCTGGCCAAGTACTGAAGGACGTGACTGCCAGGCTGGGCTTTTGGCAAGTGGTGAGGGAACCAACAAAGAGGGGAAAAAACAAGGAGGTGGTTGGGAAACAGAGTTTGAAGCCGGGGCTGAAGACATTGGCTTCAGTTTTCCTCATCTATCGTTGGAAGAAATTTCTACTCATCCAGGAATGGAAGGTGAGCAGGCTGTGCGACAAATCTGAGGTAGAGGAGGAAACAGTATCCCAAGAGGAATGCACTGCCTTCAGTACACAAAGGAAGAGAACTGGAGTATAGACTCTCGCTTTGAATAGGATAGAAAAACAAAACGGCAAAGGTGGAAAAATACAACAAACAGCTCATGCAAGCTTGCCGGAGATTAGCACAGGTCACTTCAACAAGACATCTTAATTGGCGTTTAACGGTTTTGAATTGTTTTCATCATTGGCGAACAGCTTGATAAACACGCGGAGGGTTCATAATCGGTGTGTCACAAAGACAAAGTGTGCCAGAGCCACAAGGAAAGTTGCACTTTGACCTCAAAGGTCGCTCCCGACATTTCTTCTCCAACACCATAATTTGACAGAAGGACCTTTATTTCTTACCCCCGGTTTAACCTCTTTTTTTTAACGAAATACCTTTTATCCACGGAACAAAGCTGTGCTCCCATCTTGCTTGTCACTTTAGTCACATTCTTTTCTCATCATTTTGAATCAATTAAGAAAGCAGGAGGATGTGACCTTCCCTTCGGACAATGGCGGGAGTAAATGCCCTCTGACCTTTGCCTGACCCTATTTGTCTCCTCATCAGGTTGCAGATAACTGTGGGTGGGTGGCTATGAGCTACAAGTACTGTTGTTGTTTTTTTAAACGGCATTGAGGAGTTCAGAATGTTTTTTTTCCATTTGCTTTGTTTCCCCACATCCCGAAATGAGAGGTTCATCTGTCACATTGGGTCTGCTGGGCAGCTGGACATCACATGACAACGACACTTGGCAGCAAAGTTTACGCCAGTGCGTCAATTCAGATGCAAAAGGAAAATTCAACTGGTGTGGCACAGTTTCAGGAAATTTCTCCCTTATTCCCCTGAAGTTCGGCAAAGGAAGCCTTCACCCAACGAGCCTGCCCTTCAGCAACCTGGGTCCTAAGTTCTGAAACTCCCTCCCTAAACACCTCCGCCTCCACCTCTCAGACACTCCTTAAACCCTCGGCGGAATTCTCCCATCGGGAGACAAACAGCCGACGCCGGAGTGAAACCCGGAGTGTTTCACTCCGGCGTCGGAGGCCGCTCCTTGCCCCCTATTCTCCCCCCCCCCCCCCCGTCCCCCAGGGGGGCTAGGAGCGGCGGTGCGTGAATCTCGGGCACCGGGCCTTGACGCTTGCGTCAAAGCAGCGCGCCGGGAATGACGCGGCCGGCGGCGCCTAAGTGACGTCAGCCGCGCATGGTTGCCGTCTTCCCCTCCGCTGCCCCGCAAGACATGGCGGCTTGATCTTGCGGGGCGGCGGAGGGAAAAGAGTGCGTCTTTTAGAGACGCCGGCCCGACGATCGGTGGGCACCGATTGTGGGCCAGGCATCTCCTGAGCACGCCCGTGGTGCTCGATCCTCCCTCCGCCCCCACAGGCCCCACAAACACCGGACGCGTGCTGTGCATGCCGGCAGTGACCAGGTGTGGTTGGCGCTGGCATGAACCGGTCGGGTTCGGCAGGCCGCTCGGCCCATCCGGGCCAGAGAATCGCCGGTCACCGTGAGAAACGGCGAGCGGCGATTCTCCGAGCGGTCTGTCGACAAACGCGGCACGTCATTTTGGGGAGGTGGGAGAATCATGGGGGGTGCCAGGACAGCGTGTCGTGATTCGCCGGGCCCTCCCGCGATTCTCCCCCCGGCGTGGGGTGCGGAGAATCGCGCCCCCTATCTCTGAGCGGGCTTTTTTTTAGTCATCTGTCCAAACATCTTACACAGCTTTGATTCAAGTGTTGTCTGATGGCGGCCCTCGTGAGGACCCTCAGGGCATGTTACTTGTGTAAAGGTGCTGTTAAAATGCAAGTTGTTGTTGTTGTTGTTGTTGTTTGTCATGGGTGGACCCAGGCAGTCAGGCTACCATCGTATCACAGCAGGGACTCATTGTCACATTTATGAACCTCAGACAGGAATCACTGGGGAACAAGCAGAGGAATTGTAGTTCAGCCTGATTTCTCTCTCCTTAGCTGTAGCCCAGTGCTCCCACTCAGTCAGGACCAGGGATTTGAAAATGGGACCTTGCTGAGAATAGTAGCTCAGGTTATGCCTGAAGCTGACCCATTGTGGCCCATTGATAACAGTAAATACCTCATCATTGTGACCCATGGATGAATACTTATTGGGGAAAAATGAAACACGGCTATGGGGAAAGAGCAGGGGGGATGGATTGATTGGATGGGCCGAGTGGCCGAGGGGGTGCCATAGCCGAAATTCCTCTTCCAGCTGACTCTTTTGCTGTCCAGCAGTGACAGATGGTTGCTATGGGAACAGTTGATGCCTTTTTCCTGTACCTCCAGATGTCGGCCATGTGCTCACACTGAGTGTGTAGGCGGCCACTAGCTGGAACCATATGGAAGCAAAGGGACTTTTAAGCTGCCGAGCAGCCCGTGGGACAGATGTTGCCTGTAATCTCTCTCCATCCATTTGCGGCTAATGAGCAGATTCATCTATTGTACTGTGGCTGTCACAGATCCTGAATTGTGGCCTCTGCCTAAATTCCTACGGCAGCATTGTTACAGGTTAGCCCCTTGAATGTGGATCACATTAAATTATGATGTGGAGATGCCGGCGTTGGACTGGGGTGAGCACAGTAAGAAGTCTTACAACACCAGGTTAAAGTCCAACAGGTTTGTTTCAAACACGAGCTTTCGGAGCACGGCTCCTTCTTCAGGTGAATGTCCTCAGGACAGCTCTGACCGACCCAGCGATGTGGTAATCCAATCAGTCAGAACGTTCGGAAGAGCCGCAGTGGAACATCCGTCCCCTCGATCCTGCTCCGCCGTTTGATACCATGGCGACCAACCTTCTACCTCAGCTTCAATTTCCCCTTCCCCGTTCCCCTATCGCTCAAGTCTGGTCACAATCAACCAACGAATCAAAGTGAAGAGGAGGTTGTGAGGAGATTTGGTCGAAGGTATTGAAAATCCCGAGGGCAGAGTAGATGGGGGGGGGGGGGACAGTTCCCATTGGTGGAAGGATCAGGAACAAGAGGTCACAGATCTAAAACAAATTGGAAAAGAAGCAAAAGTGGTGCGGGGAGAAAGCTCTTTGAGCGGCAAGCTGGCTACGTTGCCTAGAGTGTGGCAGAGGCAGGTTCAATCGAAAGAGAATTAGACTGTTATCTGGACAGGAAGAATGCATATGGTTATGGTGAGGAGTAGCACCAGGCGGGTTTCACATTTGGGGCCGAATGGCCTCCCTCTGCACTGTAACAATCCCGTTAATTCTGTGATTAACCTGCTGTGACAGTTCAGTTCGGAAGTACAGTGTTCGGGAACGTCCTAGTTTTAATAGCAGATCGGTGTGTAGGAAATTGACAATGAGCTAGCTGCCCCGAGAGAGGAACATCAGCCAAGGTAACCCCAACTGGGACAAGAGGAGGAGGAATGGGACCAACTGAAAGCTCTTTCAGAGAGCCAGTACAGGAACAATGGGCCGAATGGCCTCCTCCTGCACTGTATTACGCCATGATCCAATCTGATTGCTGTCTGCTAGCCCCTTCTGGAAGTGTCCAGATGTCAAGTGGAGACAGGATTGAGCTCAACTGACCTACCACAGTTGAATAGCCGATTGACACATTGCCTGTGTTCATACATGATGAAAGGATGAGGAGCTGTCAATCAGGGAGTACTCATGGAAATGCACCCCGGAATGAGTGTTCAGGAGACAACAGATAATGGGACACTACCATGCACTGTACACCATGACACAGTATACCAGTAATGGGGAAATATAAAGCACACCACAGTATATAGCAGTGATGGCATTACAGCTTAGCTAGAGTAGAGGGGAGATATTTATTTATTATTCTTTTGCAAATTTTCCAATTAAGGGGCAATTTAGCATGGCCAATCCACCTTCCCTGCCCATCTTTAGGTTGTGGGGGCGTGACCCACAGAGACACAGGTAAAATGTGCAAAGTCCACAGAGACAGTGACCTGGGGCCGGGACCGAGCTCAGGTCGTCAGTGCCGCGGGGAGATATTTAACAGGTTAAAGTTCTTTCTACTGGCTAGATGAGAAGAAAGGTTTCAACGGATTTGCTGGAGATTTTTTGCCTGTCAACTTCACACTTGGAATTCAGACCAGAATCCCCTCGTTAATATTCTTCACTTGCAACTCAGCTCAGAGGCGTGACTTTGTAAATTCTAACTTTAGACTGAAACGGTAACAATTTGCTTTTGCACAGTGCCTCGTAACGTAATAAAAATGCCCAGAGGCACTTCACGGGAGCATTAACAAGCAAACTTTAGCACTGACTCAGACAGGAGCTATTAGATCAAATGGCCAGGCATTTAATTAAATTTAAGGACAGTATTAAAAAAGGAACATTAAAGCCCATGAAATAGGCGGAGGAGTAGTCCACAGGACCTCCGCCCTCCCCGAGCCTGTTCCGTCATTCAATATGACCATAGCTGATCTCCTGTATATGTGCCGTGTTTGTGCGTTCCTCTCTCAGTAACAGGTGAATGCTTTCAGCTGTTGCACATCTTTCCCACAGATGGGATACAGTACACTTCCTACAGAGCTCATGTGAGATGGCCATTATCCTGACTGTCGATGCAGCTGGTTTCTTTCCCCTCTTTTGTACATTGTTCAATTCACTCATTTATCAAGTCGCCGGCTTTAGCAGCACGTGCCAGCATGTGCTGGAGATCACTCAAGCACGCTAACTGACAAATGTTCACCTACTTACTCAATGACTGAGGTCAACCAGGGACAAAATCATTCCCTGATTTGATTCACCACTTGAACCGTAGCCCAGATGTCCTGGCTATTATTTATCGGTCAACTAAGACCACTAAAATTTGATTGGCTGGTCACTATCACATTTCTGATGTGGGATCTTGCTGTGTATAATACTGGCTGATGCGTTTCTTGCATTGCAACAGTGGCCACCCTTCTGAAGTACTTCCTTGGCCGTAATATAATATCCCTGGACTAAGTTAAAGCAAGTCCTTCCCCCTTTTGTTACAGGCATTGTTACCAGCCCTGTCCTTAGGTTATAGCACATGGGACTGTTGGCACCTCATTGCTTCCCTGAGTTCAGGGTGTCGGATTTCCAGCTGTCAGCGTTTCATCAAAATATTTTTTGTATTGACCATTTGGTAACTTCTTGTGATAATCATTTCGTTCATTCAATTTTTTGATATACAAGATGGTGTGAGAGTTGAGAGAGAGAGTTCAGAAACCCACCCCTCAGAGCCTACCCAGTGGTCTGAGACTGCAATATGGGGTGGCACGGTGGCACAGTGGTTGGCACTGCTGCCTCACAGCGCCAGGGACACAGGTTCAATCCCGGCCTTGGGTGACTGTGTGAAGTTTGCACTTTCTCCCCATTGGGTGCTCCAGTTTCCTCCCACAGTCTAAAAGATGTGCAGGTTAAGTGAGGTTACACAGAACAGTACAGCACAGTACAGGCCCTTCAGCCCATGATGTTGTGCCGACCATTTATCCTAATCTAAGATCAACCTAATTTACACCCCTTCAATTTACTAATAATAACTATTACATATTAATAATCTATATTGTCACAAGTAGGCTTACATTAACACTGCAGTGAAGTTACTGTGAAAAGCCCCTAGTCGCCACATTCCGGCCCCTGTTCGGGTACACAGAGGGAGAATTCAGAATATCCAATTCATCTAACAGCACGTCTTTCAGGATTTGTGGGAGGAAACCCAGGCAAATACAGGGAGAACGTGCAGACTCCACACAGACAGTCACCCAGCCAGAATCGAACCTGGGACCCTGGTGCTGTGAAGCAACAGTGCTAACTGCTGTGCTATCGTGCCACCCCTAATTAAACCAGAGACCCTGAGCAATGCGACAGTTAACATACAGAATTAAGGCGGGCACGGTGGCGCAGTGGTTAGCACTGCTGCCTCATGGCGCCGGGGTCCCAGGTTCGATCCCAGCCCTGGGTCACTGTGTGGAGTTTGCACATTCCCCCCGTGTCTGCGTGCGTCTCACCCCCACAACCCAAAGATGTACAGGGAGGATGTTCTCAAAATGAACATGTGTCTCCTCCGTATTTTCGTTTGGCAGGATTTTCCACTCTTGGCACTGGTGAATCTCTCCAGCTACAGTGAAGTCTCTCTAATGGCAGGCTATCTATCATTTCATCCATCATTTATAGGACCTGGGCATCACTGGTTAGGCTAGTATTAATTGCTCATCCCTAATTGCCCTCGTGAAATTAGTGGTGAGTTGCTGTCTTGAACCCCTGCAGTCGATATGGTGTAGGTACACCTACTGTGCTGTTAGGAGGAAGCTCCAGGATTTTGACCCAGCGACAGCGAAGGAACGGCGATATAGTTCCAAGTCAGGATGGTGAATGGTTTGGAGCTGAATGTCCAGTTGGTGGTGTTCACATGTGTCTGCTGCCCCCGTCCCTCTAGATGGCAGCAATTGTGGGTTTGGAAGGTACAAAACAAATATAAGCTAAGAAGGTGCTGCCTTGGTGAGTTCCTGCTGTTAAATAATGGGTTAAGAGACATTCCAATTAGTTGCTCAATTATGTTAAGCATCCAATAATTGACACTGATGTGTAAAGAGGCTTCAGGTGGCCTTTGTGTCAGGTGATGTGATGTTAGAATTTTGTGCAGAGTCTGTTGAAGTGAAATAAAGGTGTTTGCAAAAAGGAGCAGAACCTTTGACTCTATACAACAGCAGATAAACGTCTAACAATTGGTAGCAGAGGATGGTTGCTGTGCAAATGTGAAGGGTTGAAAGATACGACTTTTCCAGATCAAACCAAGGAGTGAGTGAGAAGGAAAAAAAACAAAACAAATGGCTGAACCTAGGATAAAGATGGCCGGATATGACTATCCCCCCTTATTTTCTGAAAGAGGATTGTGAAGTAGTTATGTGTGAAGTAGTTATTATAACTGCCTTGGGAAAGAAAAAACAAGGTATGGCACTGGCTCTTTCTCTACCTTATGACAGTAAAATGTGGAGCAAAGTGTTTATTGAGCTGGAATTGGATGAGTTAGACACAGAAGAAGGTCTGCAGACTCTATTGTGTTATCTGGATAAGATTTTTAAGAAGGATCACTTGTTAAGTGCGTATGAAACATGGTTAGATTTTGATAGGTTCTGGAAAATAGAGGATTTCTCCATTGAAGACTATACAATGGAATTTGGCAGACTATATAAAAGGCTGCAGAAACATAACCTGGAATTTCCACAGTCTGTGTTGGCCTTTAAATTACTTCACTGTGCTAGAGTGAGCAACATGGATAGGCTCCTGGTTTTGACAGGAGTTCAGTTTGCGGATAAGGATACCTTATTTGATCAGATAACAGAAGCTTTAAAAGAAGTTTCTGGGAAAGCATTCGATTCCGATGGCTCTGATGACCCAAATAGGTCAGCCTGCAATAAAGCAGAATATGGAAGATACACTACTAACAGGATGGCAAAATCGTACGGCTACGAACAGGTCCCAAGACTATAGAAGGAGATTGAGACCCTGAAATTATGAAGACAGAAACCCTGTTAGAACCTACAATAGGAAGATGAACCCCAGAAATGCACGGGGCATGATAAATCGATGTTTTCGATGTAACTCTCAATACCATTACGACATGGAAGAGTCTTAAGAGGAAAAAGATAGTGACCAGAAAGAAGCCATTGTCCTATTAACAGTTTTACGCTGGTAATGAGGGTGTTGGTTTCAGAATCCTTCAATTGTGCTGTATTGGAAAGTGACTGCACATCTACTGTGTCTGGAATTGACTAGTTAAAATGTTACCTGGACTCCTTGAATGCTAAAAATCGTAACAAGGTGAAGGAATTTGAAAGTTCCACAAGTTTCAAGTTTGGGTATGATAATACTCTGAAGTCACTGAAAAGAGTGGTGATCCCTTGCAATATTGCCAGAATGAATCAATTCATTAGCACGTTATTTGTATCAAGTGAGATACCTTTGCTTCTGAGCAGACCGTCGATGAAGAAAGCACACATGAAATGGATATGGAACAGGATAAGGCAACAGTTTTTGGAAAGGCGGTGGACTTACAATTTACACAGTCGGGACACTATTGTATTCCACTACTGACAAATAATATTTCAAGTACAGTTGTTAAAGATGTGTTAATGGTAGTTGAAAGTGGGACGTTAGCTGATAAAAAGCTTGTTGTGTTAAAACTGCATAGGCAATTTGCGCATCAGTCTCCTCGGAAGCTGAAAAATGTATTAAAGGATGCAGGGGTAAGGGATGAAGACTATACTAAACTGATAGAACAGGTTAGTGACCACTGTGAAGTTTGTAGGAAGTACAGAAGGACACCAGCACGACCGATAATAACCCAACCTTTGGCCAGGAATTTTGACGACATTGTGGCCATGGACCTTAAGATCTGGGATAAAGCCAATAATATATTTATTTTGCCTTTTGTAGATTTAGCAACCAGATTTAGTCAATCAGCGTTTGTACGAAGTAAAGAAAAAAGAGTAATTCTGGATCAAATCGTGGAAAAATGGATAGGGACAGGAATGGGCCCACCAGCAAAATTCCTTACGGACAATGGGGGAGAATTTGCTGATGATGGGTTTAGGGATACATGTGAAAACGTGAATATCACAGTTATGAATACGGCTGCAGAAAGCCTATTTAGTAATGGTGTCTGTGAAAGAAATCATGCTGTAATTGATGACATGCTTTTGGCAGATAGACCGAATTGCAGGCTAAATTCAGCTTTAGCATGGACGAAATGGGTTAGAGTCCCTATCAATTAGTGTTTGGTAGAAATCCTAAAATTCCGTCCATTTTGGATGACCAGCCTCCAGCTTGGGAAGGGGTTACAATTAGCTCTGCCTTTGCTGAGTATTAAAATGCATTACATAGCAGAAGAAAAGCCTTTTTGGAAGCAGAAGTCTCTGAAAGAATTTGCAGAGCTTTAAGGCATAATGTATGGCCATCAAATACCGTTTTTCAGGAAGGAGACATAGTATACTATAAGAGATTTTAATGAATGGAAAGGACCAGAGAAGATCATAGTCTTAGATGGCAAAACAATTATTTTGCAACATGCCAATCAAATTGTTAGGGTACATTCATCAAGGATAATGGGTACAGATTACAAATTTTCAAATTTAGACAGAGCAGACAGACATGACGAGGAACCAGGGTCATCTCGTATGCATGTGTTACAGAAATATGAGGACCAGTTAATTGATTTCGACAGGGTTTCTGTAGAGGAACACAACACTCCTGATGAATTAGAACAGGCTATTTCTCTGAAAGGACAACTGCCAAAAGTTGGTACAAAAGTGACATACTTGCCTGAAGGGTCGAGTCAATGGAAGGATGAAATTGTTATTAGTAGAGCAGGGGGTGACTTCTGGTGATGGCGGGCGGGAGGCATCCGCACGTTGGAAGGCTCCCATTCGGGAACGGCATTGTTGGGGGTTAACACCAGGTCCTAAGGACAGCGGAGGCAGCAAAAGTCGGGAGACAGCACAGGGAAGGGAAATGTCGAAGACCAGCAAAAAAAGGCAGTGAAAAAAGCAGCTGAAAGTCCGTCAGGGAGTGGAAGGGTCGCCACGGGGTCAGTAAAGAAAATGGAGGCTGGAGCACCAGGGGAGGCCGCATTGCTTACGGCTGAAGAAATAACTAAGGTGATGACGTGGAGTTCGAAAGGCAGTTTACAAAACATATGGAAGCAATGAGGAAGGAGATGGGGGTGGTTTTGAAAGTGCTGGTGGAGGAGGCGATTACCCCGGTGAGGACGGTGGTGGCGAGCGCAGTGGCGGAGGTGCGGGAACAAGACGAGGCGCTGAAGGAGGTGGAAGAGACATTACTGCAGCACAGTGATCAACTGACCTCGGTGGGGAAGGAGATGCGGAAGGTGATAGATCAACAAGGATCTGCGAGGCAAAATGGAAGACCTGGAAAACAGATCCAGGTGACAGAATTTGAGGATTGTGGGGCTGCCCGAAGGAGTTGAAGGACCGAGGCTGACGGAGTATTTTGCCACGATGTTGGCGAAACTATTGGGGGAGGGGGAGGATCCCTCCCAATATGAACTGGATCAGGCTCATCGGTCATGGAGGTCTGTACCAAAGGCGAATGAACTGCCAAGAGGAGTGACTCTGCTTCCGTTAGTACAGTGTAAAGGTGAAGCTCCTGTGCTGGGCTAAGCAGGAGCGGGTGGTGCAGTGGGCTGGAGCTGGTATACGCGTATACAAGGACTTTTCAGTGGAGCTGGCGAGGAGGCAGGCTGCCTTCAACCGGATGAAGAGGGTACTGTACATTAGCAAGGTGCAGTGTGGCATTGTATACCCAGTGAAGCTGAGGGTGACCTATAAGTTCAAGGACTTTTATTTTGGGACGGCGGAAGCAGCGGAGGAGTTTGCGAAGGCAGAAGGACTGTGGCAGAATTGAGAAATGGTCATGTACCGATGTAGCCTCATGGCTGTATTTTTTCTTTTTTTGTTTCACTGCGTGCTGGTGTATGGGCTATAGGAGCCAACGTTGTATATATTTGGACAAGGGAAGAAATGGATGGAGGATGAGGATTCTTTGGGGCTTGGGTGTGTATGTGGGGTTTGTGTGCTTAAGGGGACTTATGGGTTTTTCTTGGGGCCGGGCAAGGGGGAAAGAGACCAGGACGGGGGCCTCCACGCTGGCCGGTTTAAGCCGGCCAGTGAACGGGGGTGAGGTGGGGGAGGGGCCTGGCAGAATAGGGTCCGAGGGGGTCTAGCCGGGGTGGAAAGTTGGGGGGAGGAGTTTTACAAGAGGAAGTGGAGGGGAGGAGTTGGGGGGGGGGGGCGTTTAACAACTCTTGGGTATCATTTACAGTACTCTTTCGAAGTTGGATGGCATTGAGTGTCGTTGGGGGGAGGGGGGGGGAGACTCTTTTGGTTAATGGTGACCATGAGCGATTCTGGACTCCTTTCTCTTTTTTGCCTTTGTTTTTTTTCCCACCGTGGGAGGGTTTGTTTTATTGGATGAATATATTGACAGTGGGCTGTTGATTGGGGTGGTGGGAGGATGGGATCGTTGTTGACGTTAAGGGTATTGACTTTGTATCTGTTACCGTTTACTGCTTGTTGGTGGGGTGTAAAGTTTGAAGGAAAAGGTGAAAATGGAGAATAAAAACATTTTTATAAAAAAATTAGTAGAGCAGGGAAGGCCACTGAAAAGTATAAACATTGGTTGAATGTACAGCATTCAGTGGAGGGAGTCAAGACAATGGATCGGGAAAACAAAGTTCAAAAATGGAGGGCACAGAAACGCAGTGCCAATTCAGATAGTACATTGGATAGTGAACAGGTCCGCAGGAAAAGGAAGAGAACTATTGGAAGGACATCCCACTGCAGAAGGGAAAGATCAAGCAGTAGCAGTACAGAACGAGAAACCAGGCGGGAGAGGGGACGTAGTTTATCAAGGTCTCGGAACATGAGTAAGACTACAAATACTAATAGGAGTAGAAGCCCACGTGCACGTGACATTTTGGTGGCTTCCAATAAATTAAATGAAAAAGTTATCAAAGATGCCAAGCAGCAAGAACTGTATAGTTGGAGTGAATTTGGGGCATATACGGAAGTACCCGATAGGGGACAAAGAGCTCTCTCCCACAGATGGATTTGCACAGAAAAGGTTCTTCCGGATGGAACTTATAAGGCAAAGGCCGGGCTTGTGGCAAGGGGATTTGAAGAAAACTTAGACGATCAGGATTTAACGGTAGATTCACGTACGGCAGGAAAGGTTATTTTAAAGATCTTCTTGGCTCTATTTGCCACAAAGGCATGGGAATGCAAATCTATAGATATAAAAGCTGCCTTCTTGCAGGGGCATCAGCTCCAGAGAGACATTTTTCTCCGTCCTCCTAAAGAAGCAGCTAACACAGAAGGGGTACTCTGGAAGTTGAACAAATGTGTATATGGATTAAATGATGTGTCTAGAGTCTGGTATTTTTTGGTAGGGTCAGTTTTGTTAAAGTTAGGCTGTTGCCAGTTGAAAGCAGATCCGGCAATGTTTTACTGGCACTATAAAGGAAATTTTTCTGGTATCTTTATGATGCATGTTGATAATTTTTTTGTGGGGTGGGACTAGTGATTTCAAAGCTATTGTAATCTCTGATTTGAGGAAAGAACTCAGGGTTGGAAGTCAGGCTTCTGGTGCATTTAAATATATTGGACTAGAAATCAGACAAACTAAGTTAGGGGCAACTTTACGTCGGCAATCTTATTTGGAAAGCATCTGTCCAATAGCAATTAGTCATGGCCTGGGTTCACAAAAAGACGCAATGGTTTCAAAGATGGAAAAAGAGCAACTGCAAAGTTTAATTGGGCAACTGAATTGATTCGGTAGACAGACTGGACCGGACGTGAGTTTTGACGTCTTAGAGTTGAGTACAAAAATGAATGATCCCAAAGTGGAAGACATAATAAGAGCAAATAAAGCGTTGGCCAAACTAAAATGCAGGAGTGTGTTTTGAGGTTCCCAGTTTTAGGTGACCTCAGGCACTTGAGACTCATAGGGCGAGATTCTCCGCACTCCCGACGGTGCGGAGAATAGCGTGGGTGGTAAAATTTTATGGCCACGCTGTTCCGACGCCCTCCCGCTATTCTCCCCCCCCCCCCCGCCACGCCCAACTCCCGATACGAATCGCTGCCGCCGTTTTTGTACAGCCAGCAGCGATTCTCAGCTGGCCGATGGGCCGAGTTCCAAGCCCTTTACGGCTGTTTTTACGAACGGCAAACACACCTGGTCTGGCCGTTCGTAAAAACGGCCGTAAAGTGCCAATTTTTAAAACCATGGCACCAATTGGCACGGCAGTACCACGGCCGTGCCAAGGGTGCCATGGGCCCGCGATCGGTGGGCACCGATCGCGGGCAGCGGGTCCGATACACGCGCACTCTTTGTCCTTCCACCGCCCCGCTGTATCACTTCGCGGGGCGGCTGAGGGGCATCCCGGCCCGCGCATGCGCGGGTTTCGCGCAAATGCGTGATGACGTCATCTGCGCATGCACGGGTTGGAGTCTTCCAATCCGCGCAAGCGCGGCTGACGTCATGTGACGCGTCAGCCGGCGCAAACTCTGGCAAGCGGGCTTAACGAAATTCGTTACGCCCGCGATGCCGGAGTTTACGGCGGTGGCATGCTAGCCCCGACCGGGGACCAGAATCGGTTCCCGGTCGGGGAGGGGGAGGCTGGCGTCAAACCCGCCCGGATTTGACGCAAGCCTTACGATTTCTCCCCCTCTGGGAGAATCGCGCCCATAGTTTATAGTGATGCGTCCTATGCAAATTTATGTGATGGGGTTTCAAGCGCAGGAGGTTTTATAATTTTCCTTTTGGGTAACAATAGTAAATGTTGCCCTCTTGTGTGGGAAACAAAGAAAATAAGGAGAATGGTCAAAAGCACTTCGGCTGCTGAGACGTTAAGCTTTGTAGAGGCGGTGGATATGGCCTTTTATATATCTTAGATATTGACAGAAATTCTGGGATTAGGAGATTTGGGTAATATACCTATTGACTGTCACATTGACAATAAATCCCTGTTTTTTTCTTCCAAACAAAAAAATGAAAATAAAGAAGGGGGGAAATTGCGTGTGTGTTTTTGAGTTTCTTGAAATTATGTTTTCACCTAATTATTTTTTTTTCTCCAAGGAAGGGGAGGCTGTTAAGTAATGGGTTAAGTGACATTCCAATTAGTTGTCTCATTTATGTTAAGTATCCAATAATTGACACTGATACGTAAATGGGCTTCAGGTGGCCTTTGTGTCAGGTGATGTGATGTTAGAGTTTTGTGCAGAGTCTGTTGAAGTGAAATAAAGGTGTTGGTGAAAAGGAGCAGAACTTTTGACTCGTTATACAACAGCAGCTAAATGTCTAACACCTACAGTGCATCTTGAGGATACACGCTGCTGCTACCGTGCGTCGGTGGTGGAGGGAGTGACTGATGCAGAAGGGAGTTACACGGTGGGTATCACAACCGAGCTAACCCCTCCCTCACTCACCTCTCCACCACAACTACACCTGTAAACCTTGAGCAGGGAATCTCAAGACACTGAGTACTGTTTGATTTTACCCTCTGTCAGCTTGAGCACTGAGACCAATTGCATTTCCACCTTCCCGCCATCTTGGCAATGATCAATGACCAGAATTGTGCTTGGGACCTTCAAGCATACCTCAGTTATAAGGTGCCTTTACCAACCCTCTTATCAGTGAACCCATGCCTGGAGCAGTAACGAGTACTGCAGCAGTCGTTTTAGGATTCAAACAGGAACATAGAAAATAGGAGCAGGAGGAGGCCATTTGGCCCTTCGAGCCTATCCCACCATTCATCATGATCACGGCTGATCATCCAACTCAGTAGCCTGATCCTGCCTTCCCTCTCCCCAATATCCGTTGATCCCCTTTGCCCCAAATGCTATCTCTATCTCCTTCAAAACAATAGCCGACCACTCTCTGGGTGAAGAGATTTCTCCTCATCTCAGCACATAAAACACTGTATGACTACTGAAGATGTGGTTCGACAGGTTTCCAGCTTGCTTTTTTGAAACAACAATACTGGACTTCTGCTTGGAATGACAGGCAGGACTGGTCACTCAATATGTCGGTGTTGATGTGGCAACGCACAGAGCCAGTGATAAAGAATAATAACAAAAACTCAGAATGCCAGTGTGAAGGAATTGCTCTGGCGTCAAGTATTACATTGAAAGCCAGTGTTAAAGATAGCAGCAAGAGTTTGCATTTACATTGCACCTTCAATGTAGTGAAACACCCCAAAAAGCTTGATAGAAGCCTTATCGAACAAGGGTTGACACCAAGCCACGTATTAGGAAATATGAAGATAGGTGTCCAAATGCTTGCTCGAATAGGTAGATATGAAGAAGTGTTTAAAAGAAAGCGAGAGGGAGGTGGAGAGGTTTATGTAATGAATTCCATAAGTTAATATAATATATAATAATATAAGACCTCGGCAGCTGACCCTTTCGCGGGAAAAACCCCTGACTGTACCCGAGCTATCTCTCCTTTGAAGGTAGCCCAGTCTTCAGCTACCATTTTTCCTGCAAATCTTTGACTCCTATTTATTCAGCCCACTTCCATTCTTACCCATCGAAGTTGGTTTTTCCCCAGTTAATTATTCTCACTCTGGACTGCGATTTGTCCTTTTGTCAGCCTAAACCTTATGGTACAATGATCACTACCTATTTGTTTCTCCTCTTTGCTTCCTCTCCTCCCATCTGAACCTGATATACATAGCCTGATTCTCAAACCTAATTTCTGTCTGACATTTGTGGAAACGTTTTTTCCTTTATCTTAATTTCTATCTCTTACGTCACCCGGGGGCCGTGAGACGAGGGTGAGGTGTTGGGTGTGATGGAGGAGTGGAGCAGGGTATCCCAGAGGGAACGGTCCCTCCAGAATAGAGAATGCGGACAAGACCTGTTTGGTGGTGACAACATGCCGGAGTTGGCAGAACTGGTGAAGGATGATTCTCTGATTGCGGTGGCTGGTGGGGTGAAAGGTGAGGACAAGGAGGTCCCTACCCTGGTTCTGGGAGGGAAATGGGTTGGACACAGTTGAGAGCCCTGTCAATCACGATTGAGGAAGAAGGAAGACACGTCTGACAAAGTGTCATCCAAACTCATAATGTTAGCTCTGTTCTCTCTCTCCCCACAGATGCTGACAGACCTGCGGAGATTTTCCAGCATTTTCTGCTTTTGCATCAAAGGTTCAATTGAGGTTCAATTGAAGCGTTCAAAAAGGAATTAGGCTATTATCTGAAAAGGGAGAATGTGCAGAGTTACGAGGAGAAGGAGGGAGAATGGCGCTCAATGAATTGCCCCATTCCAGGGCGGCATGGGAGCACAGTGGTTAGCACTGTTGCTTCACAGCACCAGGGTCCCAGGTTCGATTCCCGGCTTGGGTGACTGTCTGTGCGGAGTGTACACATTTTCCACGTGTGTGCGTGGTTCCTCGCACAAGTACTGAAAGATGTGCTGTTAGGTAATTTGGGCATTCTGAATTCTCCCTCCGTGTACCCGAACAGGCGCCGGCTTGTGGTGACTAGGGACCTTTCACAGTAACGTCATTGCATTGGAAGCCTACTTCTGACAATAAAGATTATTATTATTATAGGTGCAGCCATGTTGGGCCGAATGGTCTCCTTCTGCACTGTAACAATTCTGCGATCACCATCAACAAACATTGCCAATGTGTATTGCACTCTTCAGACAAGATACAGGACCAAATAAAGAGGAGAGGAATAAGCTCAGGGGAAATATTGAATACAATATTTCTCATATGGATGTGGCGGCACAGTTTTAGTATAGTAATTCAAGCGGCCCAGGCCAGTGCTGGGGACAGGAGTTCAAATCCCACCACGGCAGGTCGTGGAATTTAAATTCAATTAATTAATCAAAGCTGGGATTGAAAGTTCGTCTCCGTAAAATGGTGACCGTGAAACTATCATTGATTGCAAACCCAATCTTGTTTATCTATCATCCTTTTTTTTTTAACAGACAATTTTATTGAGGTATTTTTTGGCATTGTAAACAGTAACAATATACATTAGTGTGCAGATACCAATTACAAAAATCATAGTGCAAATAACAGTTCCTCTCTCGCAAATAGACCCGCCTATTCTTCCCCCCTACTCTACACTACTCCACCCCCCCCCCCCCAAGCTGACGATTAGTTCCCCGCGAAGAAGTCGATGAATGGTTGCCACCTCCGGGCGAACCCCGATAGTGATCCTCGTAAGGCAAACTTGATTATTTTCCAAGCCGAGAAAGCTTGCCATGTCCAACAGCCATACTTCGGTCTTTGGGGGCTTTGAGTCCCTCCAGGACAACAGTATCCGTCGCTAGGCTATCAGGGAAGCAAAGGCCACAACGCCGGCCTCTATCTCCTCCTGGACTCCCGGGTCCTCCGACACCCCAAAAATCGCCACCTCTGGACTCAGCGCCACCCTTGTTTTCAGTACCCGGGATAGGACGTCCGCAAATCCCTGCCAGTATCCCCTGAGTTTTGGACACACCCAGAACATGTGGGCATGATTCGCTGGTCCTTCCCCCACATCTAGCACACTTGTCCTCCAGCCCAAAGAATTTGCTCATCCGGGCCACCATCATGTGGGCCCGGTGAACCACCTTGAACTGAATCAGGCCGAGCCTGGTACATGTTGCGGTTGCATTTACCCTCCTCAGAGCGTCTGCCCATACGCCTCCCTCCAACTCCCCACCAAGCTCCTCCTCCCACTTAAGTTTCAGTTCCTCGGTCCCTGTGTCCTCCGCTCCCATAAGCTCCTTATAAATATCTGAGACTCTCCCCTCTCCTACCTTACCCCTGGAAATGACCCTGTCCTGGATGCCCCTTGGTGGAAGGCGTGGAAAGGACAGGACCTGTCTATGTATCTGCAAGTACCGAAAGTCATTCCCCCTCGCCAGCCCAAACTTCTCCTCCAGCGCCCTCATGTTCGTGAAGCTCCCTTCCAGGAACAAGTCACCCATCCTTCCCACCCCCGCCCTCCGCCACGCTCGAAACCCGCCACCCATCTTCCCCGGGACAAATCGGTGGTTGTAACATATTGGGGACCAGACAGACGCTCCCACTTCCCCCGCATGCTTCCTCCATTGGCCCCAAATCCACAAAGCTGCCACCACTACAGGGCTGGTGGAGTACCTGTCCGGCAGGAGCGGCAGGGGAGCCGTGACCAGGGCTGCCAAGCTGGTGCCCCTGCACGAAGCAGCCTCCACCCGCTCCCAAACCGACCCCGTACCCACCAGCTATTTCCTTATCATGGCTATGTTAGCCGCCCAGTAGCAGTTGCTGAGGTTCGGCAACGCCAGCCGCCCCCGCTACAGTTCCGTTCCAGCATCCCCCCCTTTACCCGGGGACTTCCCCGCCCAAACAAATCCCAGGATGATTTTATTGATTCTTTTAAAGGAGGACTGCGGAATGAAAATAGGGAGACACTGAAAAATAAACATCGTCATCTTCACCATCTGTACTCTCCCCGCTAGTGACAGCTGGAGCGCATCCCACCTCAGAAACTCGCTCCTCATTTGCTCCACCAGCTTAGACAAGTTCAACCTATGCATCTTGCCCAGTCACGTGCCACTTGTATCCCTAAATACCTAAAACTTTCCCCAACCAGCCTAAATGGTAGCTCCCTCAGCCTATTCTCCTGACCCCTCGCCTGCACCACAAACATCTCGCTTTTTGCCATGTTCAACTTGTAGCCTGAAAACTGGCCAAATTCCCCTTGGATTTCCATAATCCCGTCCATTCCTGCTGCTGGATCCGACACATACAAAAGCAGGTCGTCCGCGTAGAGCGAGACCTTGTGTTCTATCCCCCCCCCCCCCCCCCCCCCCCCCCCCGACCATTCCCTTCCATCCCCTTGCCGCTCTCAGAGCAATTGCCAGCGGTTCTATGGCCAACGCAAACAGCAATGGAGAGAGGGAGCATCCCTGTCTTGTCCCCACGGTGTAGTCTAAAATATTCAGATGTAGTCCTGTTCATCCTTACTAGCCTCCGGAGCCTGATATAGCAGTCTAACCCAGTCCACAAAGCCCTCTCCAAACCCAAACTGTCCCAGCACCTCACATAAATAGTCCCACTCCACCCGGTCAAAAACCTTTTCGGCATCCATTGCCACCACTACCTCCACCTCTCTGCCCTCCGGGGTCATCATAATCACATCGAGTAGCCTTCTTAGATTGGCTACCAGCTGCCTGCCCTTAACAAACCCCGTTTGGTCCTCCACAATCACGTCCGGTACGCAGTCTTCGATTCTGGACGCCAGGATCTTGGCCAGCAGTTTAGCGTCCACATTAATCAGGGAAATTGGCCTGTAGGACCCACAAGCTTCCGGATCTTTAACCCGTTTTAATATCAGCGAGATGGTGGCTTGCGACATCGTCGGGGGTAGCACCCCATTGTCCTTCGCCTCGTTAAACACCCTAATCAGCACCGGCCCCACTATCCCCAAGAACTTTTTGTAGAACTCCACTGGATACCCGTCCGGCCCCGGGGCTTTACCCGACTGCATGGCCTTCAGGCCCCCCCCCCTTATTTCTTCAGCTCTAATCGGGGCCCCCAGCCCCTCTACCATCCCCTGCCCACCTTTGGGAAGGTCAGCCCATCTAAGAAGCGCCTCATCCCCTCCGGCCCCGCGGGGGGTTCCGAGGTATACAGCTTGCTGTAGAAGTCCCTGAATACCCTGTTCAATCCTGCCGGGTCTCCAACCCGGTTCCCTGCCCCGTCCACTACCGTCCCTATTTCCCTGGCCGCCTCCCTCTTCCTAAGTTGCTGTGCAAGCATTCTGCTGGATTTCACCCCATACTCATACCCCTGGCCTTTCTGAGCTGTTTATCTATCATCCTTAACTGGTCCTGTCTATATGTGACGCTGACAGCAATGTGGTTGATTCTTGACTTCCCTCTGAAATGGCCCAGCAATCCATTCAGCTCATTAAGGATGGGCAACAAATGCTTTCCTGCCAGTGACACCTACCACCCAGGAAAGAATATTTCTTTAAAATCCCCATTGTAATGGAGACAATTGCTAAACTACAAAAGCCTAAATGCTAAAGAATAGGCCACACCACCAATGATAGTGACATCTCATTGGCCCCCTGTCCTTGTTGGCAATTAGATGTCCTTCTGTCATTAGATGAGGTTTACATATGTAGATGCTGTAATTGTGCCTGTCAGTGAAAACTAATTGATTCTTATTCAAACCAAAACCAGGTCAAACCAGCACCACCATTCAAATGTAACCAACACATTCAAATGTAGGGCCTGAATCATAGCATTTGTCATGGTTTTCGGAAGGTAAATACAGGTGGTGACGTCATCAAATGTCACTTTTCTGTTGTCATTCGTTCAGGTCAGATTTCAGGAAGTTAGCATCATTAATACATCCAGCTCCTTGTCCTGGCAGCAGCCGTACATTCATTCAGAGCTAGGCCAAAGATTCCAGTCTCTTTCCTGTAGGTCACCCATCAAGCCCTGTGCCCAATTACTTAAACTGACGCCTGAGCTAGAAACGCTTCAATTTTAAAATGATCGCCCTTGTTTTCAAATCTCTGCCTATCTCAGAAGGGCGGGCGCCCCTCCAAGATCTCTGCGTTTCTATTTTCACCTCTTGCACACCCTTTAATTCTGGTCTTTTGCGCTTCTGCGGTTTTCTTTGCTCGATCATTGAGGGATGTGCCTTTAGTTGCCTCACTCCTAACTTCTGGTATTCCCTTCCTAAACCTCTCTGTTTCCCCCATCTCCAAATCTTCTGTGAGAAGCTTCTTAAAATGTCACACTTTGATCAACCTCTTGATACTAATATCACATTCTGTGAGGATAGGTGAGGGGGAGGGGGGGGGGCTTTATTAGGTTAAAAATGCTATATAAATGCAAATTGTTAGATGCATGATGTTCACAATGTACAGCACAGGCACTGAGACTGAGGAAACCCCATGGAGCAGCATCAGGGTGCATCCTCTCAGAGTGACTGTGACAAATTGACTATTGCACGTGCTCACGGGAGTGGTGTTGGTTGTCATTGAGCAGACATGTGCGTGCTGACATCATGACCTAATGCTGTGATGTAATTGAAGGAGACTGGACTGCGTTTGATACATTGATTTTACTGGACCCAATCAGATTTGCAGCAACTGCTCGGCCCAAGACCGTAAGAAACTTCAGAGTCGTGAACACAGCCCAGTCCATCTCACAAATCCGTCTCCCATTCATTGACTCCACCTACACCTCCCGCTGCCTTGGGAAAGCGGACAGCAGAATTAAAGACCCCTCCCACCCGGCTTACTCACTCTTCCAACTTCTTCCATCGGACAAAAGATACAAAGGTCTGAGAACACGCACTAACAGATTCAAAAACAGCGGGCGAAATTCTCCGCACCTGCGGAAAGTCGTAAAACCGTCGTAAAAATCGGGAGCGTTTTACGACGGTCGCGAAGGCTTCATTTCCCGACGGATTCACTTCCTGGAAATGGGCTAGTAGCGCGGCCGCGTCAATTATGTGCGTGATGACGACGGAACGCGACAACGACACGATCACGCCCACGTGACGCCGCCCGACGCCGTAAAAAGGCGCGGGCGACCACAGAATCTGTCGGGCAGGATGTCGGAGCCGAGGAGAGCTGCTCCTCGCTTTGTAGATGCTGACGTCGAGGCGCTGCTCGATGCCGTGGAGCAGAGGAGGGGCATCATCCGCCCGCGGAGAGGGCATCGCCAACCTGCCAGCGCGGTACGCCAGGCCTGGCGTGACGTGGCTGCTGCCGTCAGTGCTGTGGGGCAGACCCCTCGCTCAGCAGAGCAATGTAGGAAGAAGCTACACGACCTCACCAGGTCTGCCAGGGTAAGTGCCATGAGGGTGCCCCCTAGTCACAACCATCCCACCCCCTTAACTTAAGCACCCCCCCCCCCCCCCCGGCACGGGGGGGGGGGTGGGGGAGGGATTGGGGCAGAGTTATTTGAGGGTGGTTCACAAAGTTGTCACAGACCCAGCGCTCTGGCCCCGAGGAGAGATGCAATCGTCTTATGACAACTTGCCCCCCCCAAACTGTGCCAGTATCTGAACGGACTGCTGATACCTACCGTTTTGTAATGATCTACCTATGTTCCCTCCCCCAACAGGCCAAGGCCGGTCATAACCACCGTGAGCGGCACAAGACTGGAGGGGGTTCGCCCAACCTGCACCCACTCAGCACCTTTGAACAGAGGGCCCTGGACCTTGTTGGGGGGTCTGCCACCCGCGATATCGCGCAATGCGAGGTTGGCGGAACTGCAGCAAGTGAGACAACCCTCCCTGACAAACACTCACCCCTCCCCCATCCTCTGTCCCTTCACACACCCTGCCCACTGGGACACCTCCCCCATCCTCTGTCCCTTCACACACCCTGCCCACTGGGACACCTCCCCCATCCTCTGTCCCTTCACAAACCCTGCCCACTGGGACACCTCCCCCATCCTCTGTCCCTTCACAAACCCTGCCCACTGGGACCATCCAGTGGCCTGCCAAGCAAATCGAAATAACCCGTCTCATTCTCTTCCCTAGGACGTGATGCCGAACGACCAGGGCCGTCTGCCTCCAGACGGAGACAGGAATCTGCCGCCACCTCACCCGGGGCCTCACAACAGAGGGTGCCCGATCAGCGGGCAGCCCTATCCGCCCCAACCCAATCTGCGGACCAGGACGCACAGAGGGTTCGAAGTCCACCACCACCACCAGAAATGGCCAGGGACAACCCTCCTGTCGCTGAGCAGCCCCACACCCTGGAGGAGGCCCTAAACATTGAGAGCGTCGGGCTTGCGGCACTGCTTTCTCCCACCACATCCATCATCCCAGAGACACACACCCCGGCGGGCCTATTTAGTGATGAGTCTCCTGGGGCACAGTCTGGTTGACACATCACAGCTGAGCAGGTACAGCAGGTGGAGGTCGGAGCAACAGAGGGCCCGGACTCGCGGAGGCCAGACCAGGCCCAGGATGCAGCTGGCTCCCAGACGTTTTCTGAGTTCCTGGAGTTTATCAACCCACCCGCACAGCCGATGCCTCAGGAAACCCAGGGAAACAATGGCGGGAGGAGGGCTGCCTTCCTGGCTCTGCAGACGCTGTTAGAGGAGTCGAACCGCGTCCAAGAGCAGGGAGTGGTGCCGCTCATGGCAGAGACCCAGTCCGACACCGCACGGGTGGCATCCGCGGTGGAGGCAATGGGTCAGGTTATGCAAGACGTTGGGGTTAATGTGCACGCGTCATCCTCGGCCCTGGACAGGGTTGCCCTCTCACAGGCAGTAATGTGCCAGAGCCAAAACGACATTGCCGGCACCCTGCGGGCCATGGCCGAGTCTCAGCAGGTCATGGCCCAGTCGCAGCAGTCGGTCGCGGAGACCATCAACCGCCTGACACATGTGCTGGATGGCGTCGTGCACACACAGGTTGAGATCACACAGTCCCTGGCAGGAATGTCTAACTCCCTGGACTCCGTCTCTGCAAACCTTCGGATCCTGGTGGATACCGTTGCAGGCCTCCAGGACTGGCAGCACCAGGTGTCGGTGGTGCGACGGGGCACCTCCCCGCTCGCACCTCTGTCCCAAAGTGAGGCCCGGGGGCCACCGGGCTCCCCGAGGGAGGAGGAGGTTTCGGGGCCCGTCCCATTAACTCCATCACGGGACGTCCCGGAATTCTCGGCCTCCCCCCGTCCCATCCCTGGTGCATCGGGTGGGCAGCAGGCAGAGCAGGGTGGCACAATGTCACCCGAGACGCCCGCAGAGCAGCCTGGCCCATCAAGGCTGGGTCGCCCCAGGAAATGCTTGGCCAAGGAGAAACGAGTCGAGGGGGGCGATTCGCAGCAATCCTCCTCCACTCCTGCTGTATCATCTGGGGATTCACTTAGACGTAGTGGTAGGGCCCGTAAGGCAACTAAGATAGACACTGAGTAAGTTGGCACGAGTGAAGGGCACAGTTTAGTTGTAGGGGCTAGGGCACCTGTAAATAATTGTTAATATTAAACGCACTGTTCCACCTTACTTGTAATACCGTGTGATTGTTCCACAGCCACAGGAATCGTGATGGTGACCGAGTGTCGCTGGGGGTGACGGGTGGTGAAACCTCGGTGCCGGGTGTGCAGTCCCTGCCCCTACCCCCTCCCACAGCTAGCCCACGCGGGCACGTGATGGAGTGTCAGTGACGAACTCAGCGGCCACCAAGGTGGATGGTTCAGCTATTGCCATGGGTCAGACTCTCTCTAACGATTCTGAGCTCACAGCTCTTCGCAGAGCGGGCTGTCATCATTCCACATGGCACTGATCACACCCACTGACACAGCCATCAATGTTGTGCCATTCCGTCTGTACCCAGTGATAAGCGTCATGTCGAAGTGGAGCAGTGTACACTGAGGGGGGGGGGGGGGGGGGGTGTGGTGGTGGCAGTTGTGTGGTGACCCTCTGCATGACTAGCGATGCAGGTGGTGGTTTGGTGTTCATCGGGGACGTCACATGCGATGCGTGAACCGTGCTGCCACCAGGGCGTCGCGTGCCCGCCGTCTTTGCCGGGTCCGTCGTGCCGCCTCCTGGACATCACCAGCACCTGGGTCGTGTCTGCGTTCTGCGCCCGCCACTCCGCCAGCCTCCTCCTCCTCCTCCTCCTCCTCCTCTGTGCTGGCACCACTGCCACTAGCTTCTCCCTCCGCCTCCTGCAGCAGGTCATCTCCCTTCTGCATCGCGATGTTGTGCAGCGCACAGCAGACCACTACAATGCGAGCGACCCTGTCGGCCTGGTACTGCAGGGCCCCTCCGGAGCGGTCCAGGCACCTGAATCTCATCTTCAGGAGGCCAAGGCAGCGCTCCACCACCCCCTGGTTGCTGCATGGGCCTCGTTGTATCGTGTTTCCGCATTGGTCTGAGGCCTCCGTATAGGCGTCATCAGCCAAGACCTCAGCGGATAACCCCTGTCGCCTAGCAACCAGCCCCTCAGCCGGGGGGGACGTCCCTCAAACATCGCAGGGATGAACGACTGCGCTAGTATGTAGGAGTCACGCACACTCCCTGGGAACCTTGCACAGACGTTCATGAACCTCATGTGGGGGTCGCATACCACCTGGACATTAATGGAGTATGTCCCCCTCCTGTTTGTGAACACTTCCTTGTCCACAGCAGGCAGGCGCATGGGGACGTGAACACAGTCGATTGACCCCTGAACCCTCGGTATCCCGGCCACACTGGCAAATCCACGGGCTCGTGAGTCTTGACTTGCTTGGTCCTCGGGAAAGGTGATGTAGCGGTCCGCGATGGCATAGAGGGCGTCGGTCACATCCCGGATGCACCTGTGCACCGATGACTGGGAGATCCCGGAGACGTCCCCGCTCGGAGACTGGAAGGAGCCGGTAGCATAGAAGTTCAGAGCGACCGTCACCTTGATGGCAACCGGGATCGCGTGTCCTCCCCCCGTTCCACGTGGGGCGAGGTGCGACAGGAGTTGGCAGATATGTATCACCGTCTGCCTACTCAGCCGGAGTCATCTCCTGCAGGTGATGTCCGGCATTGTTAGGAAAGAGACCCGGACACGGTACACCCTCGGCTTTGGTCGTCGCCTCTGGCGCCGTGGCTGCACCCTCACTCTCTCCTCTTCCTCTTCCTCCTCCTCCTCCTCCCCCCCCCTCCCCATGCTGCTCGACGACTGGCAACTCCTCGGCCCTTCCCTCTGCTGCTGCAGCTGGCCCTGCATCCACTGCGGGTTGTGGGTGTGGATGCTGCTGCATCTCCAAATCCAGTAGAGCTGCCCCAACCACTGCGCAGAACATCGCCGTTCTGTACCCATACATCGTGCTAACCTACAGAAGGGTGGTGGGAGGCAGAGAAACGGGACATGTTAGACGGAGGTTTGTCGACACCTCGGCAGCCGCCGGCCATGGGATACCAGTGTGTCCCGGTGGCCTGGTCGCGCTGCTGACACGCGGTCAGCCTAACCCCTGGTCACTTTCTGCATCCAACGGCCAGTAAACTATGGCCTCCTCACGGGTGCGTCAGTGGCCTGTGTCCGGAAGCCACAGGGGAACTAGCGGCCGTGTCCTCGTCACCGGCACACCATGGCATGCTGGCAGACATTTTGTTACGGGGTTGAACGGCTCACTCTCTACCTAACCCCCCCCCCCTCCGTCGCCCCCCACTGCCTCCCCCGTCTCCCCCCACTGCCTCCCCCGTCTCCCCCACTGCCTCCCCCGTCTCCCCCACTGCCTCCCCTGTCTCCCCCACTGTCTCCCCCGTCGCCCCACACTCCCCCCGCTCTGGACCCCCTCCCGTTCTCAGGGATGCCTTCCCCGTTGTGGCCAGACTCGAGCGGTGCGCTGAGCGGTGCGCTGAGCGGTGCGCTGAGTGGTGCCCTGACCTCCTCCAAGCTGTCGTCAGCCAGGCCGACTGGTTGACGAATTTAAAAAGCAGGTGTGTTTCACGACGTGCAAACAGGGCGCCATGACGTCGGGACTTCGGCCCATCCGGGCCGGTGAATAGCGGGGGGGGCTATCAGTGGCGATTCTGGTCGTGTCAGGGGCGGGAAGGAGGCATTTGTCGGGAATGGCGACTCCGACATTTTGCGGGGTTCGGAGAATAGCGGGAGGGCGTCGGAACAGCGTCGCCGTAAAAATTTCCGACGCTCGCTATTCTCCGAACCGTCGTGAATCCGGAGAATCTCGCCCAGCTTCTTCCCCACTGTTACCAGCCTCATGAATGACCCTCTTATGGACTGAACTGATCTCTTAACACATCTTCTCTTTTTTTTAAATAAATTTAGAGTACCCAATTCTTTTTTTTCCAATTAAGGTGCAAGTTAGCGTGGCCAATCCACCTACCCTGCACATCATTTGGGTTGTGGGGGTGAAACCCACACAAACACGGAGAGAATGTGGAAACTCCACACGGACAGTGACCCAGAGCCGGGATCGAACCTGGGACCTCAGCGCCGTGAGGCAGCAATGCTAACCATTGTGCCACTGTGCTGCCCTGTGTCTATGTATTTACATTGTGTATTTATCTATGACCTATGTTTTTTTTCCTCATGTATGGAATGATCTGTCAGGACTATACGCAAAACAATACTTTTCACTCGGTACATGTGACAATAAAACAAATACAATTCAATACAATACCAGATCCACTGTTTTGTTTAAAAGGTGCTCAGGAGGCATAAAAGTCGTGTTCAATTCTTCCATAGATAGTGCTTCCACAGCTTAACCTGAGATAATTCTGAATGTGCCTTTCCTATATTGTTTAATACCTCGTCCACATTTAGGTGCACTCCTTCCCTTTAAAGGTTTTCACCCCAAAGCGTGAGATTAAACCAATCTTAACAAAAAATAGAGGCACCGGAGCTGGTGTTTCATGACCTGTTGTGTAATTTATCATAGCTCCTTTTGGACAAGGTTATATTTTATTCCTTGTTTCCCGCTCAATGACTGTGCTTCCCACCTGCCTTCCCTCGTCGCCAGTTGCTCAGCACGATGACAATTGCACCTCCTGCTTCTGATGAATTCGGGGCACATGTTGCGAGCACTTTGACAGGGTTAGCTGTTGACACATGGAACAGTGGATTGACAAAGTCCAGTGCCTTCTGCGTCCTGCAATTCATGGCACATTGCGGCCTGTCTGTACATAAATGGGAGCACAGAGGAGTACCGAGATTTGAGAAGGAAGTGCATTTGCCTTTGTTCTTCAATTCTGCCAATTTCCTAATCCAGGCTGACATTCCGATGTAGTACTGAGGGAATGTTGCACTGTCAGAGGTGCCGTCTTTCTAACACATCGGTGCCTGTGGGAGCTTGCTGTGTGAGAATTGCACCCCAGATTTCTTGCATCATAATAACAACTACATTTCAAAAACACTTTGTTGGTTATAAAGTGCTTTATTTCTTGAAGGCAAGTTTATTTTTTAAAGCGTCACAGGTTTGAATGAGACAGGACCTCCAAATAATATAATAATCGCCCTGGAGTGTGTCTAACGATTTGGCACTCATGATGCAATTTTGGTTGGTGACGGGGCAGAATGATAAATATGTGCATGTCCGTCATCCCGATTTTCAGCCCAGCTCAACACCTAGTCATTAAAATTAATGACTTGTGTGCAGCAGACACGCCAGCCAAAACCAGTCGGGCTGGATGGCCTGTTCCTGTGCTGCACAATTGATGTATTGTGAATCGGGCAGTTGTATTCCTGACTTGTAATCAAACTGGGCGAAAACTGTCCTGGGGGCACCGAACGCTAAAATATGCCCCCTTGTCCACTGATAAGAGTTTAAAAATAGATCCTGGTCAGCTGTGGGCATGATGGCTCAGACACTTGCACTGGGAGATGCCACTATAGGATGGGCACTAAAATCAGGACGCAACTACTGGGAGATTTTCCTCTTCTCTAGCCAAGGTCTCTGAGCTGAACTCTCATGCCTGGCATGGTATGGTAGCACAGTGGTTGGCACTTCTGCCTAACAGTGGCAGGGACTTGGGTTCAATTCCGTCCTCGGGTGACTGTCAAGTGTCTGCTCCGGTTTCCTCCCACAGTCCAAACATGTGCAGATTATCTGGATTGGCCATGATCAATTGCCCCTTAGTGTCAAGGATATGCAGATTAGGTTACAGGGCGGGGTGGGCAGGGAAGTGGACCTAGGTAGGGAGCTCTTTCAGAGGGTCGGTGCATACTCGATGGGCTGAATGGCCCCTTTCTGCACCGGGGTGATTCTATGGAGCGGGTGATGGAATTGCTGATGTGGAATTGTGTGCACTGCCTTGACTAGTGGAGCTGCGGAGGTTCTGGGAGGTGAGTTTACAGTCGAGGAAATAGGGAAATATTGTCCGGCCCAAAAGCTCCCCAGAAACAACAAGGTATCTTTAATCTCCCAACAACTGTGATCATCCTGTGCTCAGAATGGGAAGGCAGCCTGGGAATTGGGGGAATATTTTTGAGCTTTATCCCAGGGTCCAATCCTGGAATGAGGAGCCAGTGGAAACGGGATCAGGATTGGAATTCAGCAATGACGCCCTGCACAGTCGAAAAGCTGCACAACTTCCATGTGAATCACGGCCCAGCAGGAGGGCGACTGAAGCCTGTGAAACTATTGCTCAGCAAAGCCTCGAGCTTCCGCGGGGGGGGGGGGGGGGGGGGGGGGGGGGGGTCATGGGGAAAACAATAAAATATAATGGGAAGCGATTCCCTTCATCCATGTGTGAGAGATTTTCAGTGGCAAGGTTTATTTTTCTCTTGAACAAACCTTTCACTCTCGCTGATTCAGAACAGGTGGCAGCAGCAGTGACGTGTGTTAATATGGGCGATGCAGGCTGTCCGTCACAGAACGTGACATGGTACACTTGCCGAGGTTGAGATCGGACTTCACATCGACCGAATCGGTGTTGCTGTCGGAATGTAGACAGGCAGGTTTAATTCCTGCTGGAATCTAGTGTGTGTGTGCGGCTGGAAAGAATCAAACAGCCAAAACAGAGGGAAGTAGACCTTGGAAAATAGGAGACAGGTTTAGATAAAGGATCTGGATCGGCGCAGGCTGGGAGGGCCGAAGGGCCTGTTCCTGTGCTGTAATTTTCTTTGTTCTTTTGTTCTTACTGGCATCCCGGCTGCAGTTTGGGTGGCCGAGTCGTCCCTTAACACCCCAGTAACAGCACAGAGCGTCGCTGCCGAATCCCAATCCTGATCCCGTTTATGGTGGCTCCATGTCCGGAATTGGGCCCTGGGATAACGATCAGAAACATTCCCGCAATTCCCAGGCTGCTTTCCCAATCTTTCTACAGCACTCTCATCAATACCCCAACTGAGATGATTTGGGGCAGAGTGGGGGAAAGAGCCTCTGATAGTTTCCTCCTCCAGACATTACTTACACACTTGGAGTTATCTTGTTCTCCAGCTCATTAGCCCAGACGGTGAAGAATTAGTCATAGAAGTATGAAGAAATGTATTTTTAATAGACATTTAGAGTACCCAATTGTTTTTTTTTCCAATTAAAGGGAAATTTACCATGGCTAATTCACCTACCCGGCACATCTTTGGGTTGTGGGGGTGAGGCCCACGCAGACACGGGGAGAATGTGCAAACTCCACACGGGCAGTGACCCGGGGCCAGGTTCGAACCCGGGACCTCGCTGCCATGAGGCAGCAGTGCTAACCACTGCGCCACCGTGCCGCCCAGAAATATTCCTGTTCAGCCTGGATCGATCAGCCTTTCATTGACAGCTAATTATTTATGCCCAAATCATACTTGCGCAGCAAAGGAAGAAAGAGAACAGTCGTTTGGCTGTGTTTAAGATTCCGTACAAGTAGGGCAGCACGGTGGCGCAGTGGTAGCACAGCTGCCTCATGGCGCCAAGGTTCCAGGTTCGATTCTGGCTCCGGATCACTGTGTTTCCGTGGGTTTCGCCCCCACAACCCAAAGATGTGCAGGGTAGGTGGATTGGCCACGCTAAATTGCCCCTTAATTGGAAAAACTGAATTGGGTACTCTAAATTTATTTTTTTAATTGTTGTTGTGGAATCTTATCTGTCTTGAACAACTAAACGTGTTTGCTAGATATGGATTCTAAAGCAAGAATTTCCTTGCCACTGGAAAGGATTTAATGCAACTTCCAAGTTACCTTTCCAGCACTAACCAAGTTAGTAAGTTCTTTACAACTCCACCAATGGCATAGTGGCTACAGGCAACTTAATGCCCTTGGACAACAAAAGGAGGAAGAAACGGTCAAGCTTCCTGCATGTGACTGAGACCCAATGAACCCATTGATGAGTGCTTACAGAAACTGAGTAATGAGAGGCTTGTAATGGTGAGCTAAGGAAAGGACGGGATCGGACATTCCTGGACACAATGACTTGATGTTTGGTGCTGAGGCCATGGCCCAGGTGGAGGCAGGAGGAAGCGTCAGGGAGTTGGTGCTCAGCTCCATTAGGTAGAGGTCAGCCTGCCTAACAACAACAACCCCATTGTCAGCAGGTTTAACTGAAATGTGAGGGTTGGACCTCAGAGAACGGAGTGCTGTAAGTTCAGAGGGAGGGAGGTCGGAGTGGGTGAGGGGAGCAGAGAAATGAAGGAGGCCGATGTTATGCCGATAGTTTGCAATGAAAAGATCGAAGAGGACAACAGGCCAGATGGAGTGGTCCAGCTGGAGGAAGAATGTTGGAGACGGGTAACTCCAATAAGGGACTGCTGGCAGGGGTGGGGGAAGACTTTTGACCAAAGAAGTGGACGCAGAGATGAAGACCATAGTGTCATGCCAAGCTCGAAAATCATTGAGGTGTGGCTTAAGGGGATAAAGCTGGGGCCTGAAGTGTTGGGCACTGTGGACTCGTGAAGCAGACATATGCCACCAACACTGAAGATGGTTCAACACTATTTTATTAACTCTTAGAAAATGCTAGACATACTATAACTGTGGGTTTACACAATGCTAGATTAACTAGAGACCTGTGCCTGTCCGAACCAGTTGAATCACTCAGCACGTGGTGAGAGTCTGTACTGTAACTGATAAGCTCTTGTGCATCTGAGAGGCAGCATCCCGAATGAGCGGGAAAAGTGATGCCCTCTGTATTTATACAGTAGTGGGTGTGTTCTAACTGGTGATTGGCTGCGGTGTTTGTGCATGTTGATTGGTCCTCGTGAATGTCCATCAGTGTGTGTGTCTGCATCATGGTATACTGGTGGATATTATGACAAGGCCTTCGCTGAGGGCTGATTGTTCAGTGTGTTGGTTAGCTAGCTGACTTTAGCAACAATCAGAATTGAGAGCCCTGATGCTTTTACTCTTCTGCCCAGCCCAGGAGCATTGTGACCAGAAGCACATTAAAGAGAGCTCTCTGGGGGAATCTTGTGATAATATAATATCTGCTCTGGCCTAGTGGCTGGTATTCCTGCCTCTCCAGTCAGTAAGCTGTGGGGTTCAAGACCCCACTCAATCCAGAGAGTTGAGCACACAACCTCCCGGCCAATAATTATCCCTCAATCAACATTTTTTAAAAACACACAAGCCAATTACTGCGGATGCTGGGAAATGAAATAAAAACAGTAAATACTGTAAACACTCGGTATCCATGGGGAGAGAAACAGAGTTAATCAGGTTGATGATCTTTCATCAGAATGTTGCAAAAAAAAAGCAGGTTAGCTGGTCGTTATCACATTGCTGTTTGTGGGAACTTCCTGTGCACAAATTGGCTGCAGTAGTTCCTGCTTTAAAACACTGACTACACGTCCACAATGAAAAGACTAACTTGGCTGCAGAATCTTTGGGTAATTTGGAGGCAGTGAGAGGTGCTATATAAATGCAATTTTTAAAATGTATTTTTCTCGAGGTCCTAACCTTTACAGGGTCACAGTGTAAAGTTTAGCGTGACGTTTGGAACACTGCACCTTTCAAGATGCTGCCTTCAGTACCTGAGGGAAAATTACAAAACTAAAGCAGGCGTCACTCCACACATTGACAAAGATTTGCTCCAAGCATCCAAGGCATCTCACAATCTCTGTCGGTGTTTGGACATTTTCTTTAAGCATTTACGTATTGTGACTGAATACCTCGGAGTGTCTTTCCACCCAGCTCTGGGCATGGCTCGGGGAACATTCTCGATGGTAATTACAGGTGGCATGCACCGACTCGTTGGCGCCAAATCGGGTCTCAGTGTGACCGCCGGTTTTCAATGGAATGCCAGCAATCCTGCCACATCCTTCTCTCAATGACGGATGTGAAGACAGCCCCACTTATCTGTGAGTGGCATCTTTAAGTAAACAAGTACATACAGAGCTGTTGGCTACCCACGAGAGCCGCAGAGCCTATTGGCTGTTTTTATACAAAGCCATTCCTAAAGAGCTTTTGTCCAACCTGGACACAAATATGAAGTGGTGGCATAGCAGTGATGTCACTGGATCAGTGAGCCAGAGGCCCAGGCTAATGGGACGGGTGGGTTCGAGCCCCATGCTGGCAGCTGGTGGAATTTTAATTTAATTAATAAATCTCGAATATAAAGCGAGTCTCAGACGATCATGAAACTATCATTGATCTTTGTAAAAACTCATCTGGTTCACTAATGTTCTTTTGGAAAGGAAATCCTAAACTGATCTGGCCAATAAGTGACTGCAGACTCACACTACAATGTAGTTGATTCAAGGGCGGCATGGCGGCGCAGTGGTTAGCTCTGCTGCCTCATGGCGCCAAGGGCCCGGGTTCGATCCTGGTCACTGTCTGTGTGGAATTTGCACATTCTCCCCGTGTCTGCGTGGGTCTCACCCCCACAACCCAAAAAGATGGTGGATTGGCCATGCAAAATTGCCCCTTAATTGGAAAAAAAAAGGATTGGTACTCTAAATTCATTTTTTTTTAAAACAATGTAGTTGATTCTTACTTACCCTCTGACCCGTGCCCTCAGTACAAGTGCAATTTGGGGTGGGCATTAAGTGCTAAACGGTGCCAGCTCAGGGTCTCCAAGGCGAGGGATTTTGATCGCGGACGCTGGGTACGTCTGGCTTAGACTATTCAGGTGAGGCTAACGACTCACTCGAATATGCAGACTGAATCTTGAATCTTGACTGTGCAGATCGCAGTTAGATCTCGCGAGGCGTAACGAGCCGGGTAAATTTTTCGAGAGCCCTCTCGCGAGGTTACCGGCAAGGTGGTGTCCCGACTCTGGCGCGGCACCGTTAGACTGCGCCCTCGTGCCTCTTCTACACAGACCGCTAGCTGTTTCCAGTAGTTGTTTTCATTTTTAAAAGTGATCCATTGGCCATGAACTGCCTTGGGACATGCTGAAAACGTGTAAAGCACAGTCTGCTCATTCATGACAGTATTTGTCCAGTGCACTGCTGGAGAACGGCAATCTTTGTAAAATCAGAATCTGGTTTTATTATTTTTTGTTCATTCTGCTGGGGATAAGTTTACACGTCCTTGATTGCATGGCATGTCCAGCTTCTTTCTGCTGAAACTGTACGTCCCACGCAGCATCTAAAGTCATCAATCTTAGCTGTGCCTTAAAGGGCCCCCTTCCTCAAAGCCGGCTCAAAAAACAGTTGTCAAGATTCATTGTTACCAAAGGAAACAAGACCGTACGACCCGAGGATCAATTAAAGCTTCAACAAGCCACATTGAAACAAGGCGGTTGCTGCTGGATGTCCAATGTCTTCCATCTGTCAGCTTGGTACTAATACTGCCGCAGAAGGAAAGGGTCTGTCATTACACACTTGTGCTTTCAGCATGTAGAATCCATTAGAGGAAAATCCAGAGCTATTCTGGGCCTGGTTTAGACAGTCAAGCTCCCCATTAAAAGCAGGAGCATGGCTAGTCGCAAGGAGGCTTCACCGGCTACAATAAATTGCATTTATAAAGGCTTCCACCTGGTGAAACCCGCCTCAAATGGTGTGTTATCAAACAGAATTTGTCACTGGGCCACTGGGTGGCACATGGCAGCACGGTAGCACAGCGGTTAGCACTGTCGCTTCACAGCGCCAGGGTCCCAGGTTCGATTCCCCGTTCGATTCACTCTCTGTGCGGAGGTCTGCCACGTTCTCCCCGTGTCTGCGTGGGTTTCCTCCGGGTGCTCCGGTTTCCTCCACGGTCCAAGAGTGCAGGTTAGGTCGATCGGCCATGATTAAGTTCCCTTAGTGCCGAAAAAGGTTGAGTGGGGTTACTGGGTTATGGGGCTTGAATGAGGTGCTCTTTCCAGGGCTGGCGCAGACTCGATGGGCCGAATGGCCTCCGTCTGCACTGTAAATTCTATGTAAACTAAGTGGAGCCAACAGCAAGTGGGACCCACAAAGATACGGGCCTCCTTTGCTGTTGCAAACAGCTAGCTCTATATTTGTTACAGTGAAGACCCTCTGCTGACAGTGCGCCCGTTAATATAGAACCAACTTTCGTAATGTAGGAAGAAAAGTAGACCACCTCCCAACTCCCGAGCCTATCGGTGACCCCATCCCCCTCCCTTGGACCATGTCTCTCAATAACCTTGGCCAGCAGAAATCTCTTGATCTCAGCTTCAAAGTTATTAATCGAGCTAGAATCTACTGTCTTCGTGGGTAAGAGAGTCTCACATTTATTCTACCCTTTGCCTAAAGAAGTGTTTTTGACATCTCCTGAATGGCAAGCTCTGACGGGAAGGTTATATTCCACACCCTGGACAACTTCCCCCAGCAGCAACATGTTTCCCTCCATCCACCCTATCATTTCTCTTCAAAAATGTAAAAAAAACGCAATAAAATTGTCCTCTGCATCTATACGCACTGTAAGCTGGTCAGTGAGGACAGACCTATCCGCCCCAATGGTCGAATGAAGCCACTTATACACCAACCCTGCTTTATTCGCTGTCTGTGAGCGAGCACTCTGATGGTCACATGCTAACAGCCACGGATCCTCTTCTTGTGCCTCGAGTCAAGTGTTGTCGGGAGATGGGAGCAGAATTTACAGAGACAGATATTGGGATGGTTCATGGATGTCTAATTAGAACGGGCCAGTTGTAATAGCGGCCCTGCTACGTAATGGAATACTGCAGCACAGAAGGAGCTGCAGATTATTGTCTGACTGGAATCATGTAGTGTCGCCAGGATCAGGTTAGAACGAGAGGTACCCATCCCAAAAGAGCTTTCTAGAACCAGCAGCGGTTTCACAACAATTTAACTACAGTCGCGGACACGAACGTCAGTTATGTTAAAAATTGATTTTCACATTCTCAAATGGCGATGATGGGATTTAAACTCACGTTTCTCTGCATCAATGATCCCACCTACAACCAGCCAAACCAACACTGTCGGCACTGTTGAAGTTGCACACAAGGCGATCTTAAGAGGAGGAGGA